>NC_057795.1:184358936-185086743 GCF_018294505.1 Triticum aestivum | reverse complement strand
GGAGCTCACCGGGCCGCGGGGGCCGGATGCGGGCTCCCGGGCCGCGGTGGGAGGCGGCGGCGGCGGGGGTGACGTGGCGGCCCCCGAGTGGGCGGGCTGCGGCCACGGACGCTGTCCGGCCGGGGGCGGACACGTCCGTCGGCGCGGATCTGACGGGGATCTGTTTTTTTTTTTAGGGTTTCGGGGAGAGGGAGAGATCCGAAAACGGAGGGGTGTATATATAGGCATAGAGGGAACTAGGAGAGTCCAAATGAGGTGCGGTTTTCGCCCACACGATCGTGATCGAACGCTCTAGGACATGGAGCAGAGTTTGGTGGGTTTTGGGCCAAATTTGGGGGGTGTTGGGCTGCAACACACACGAGGCCTTTTCGGTCCCTCGGTTAACCGTTGGAGTATCAAACGAAGTCCAAATGACCCGAAACTTGACAGGCGGTCTACCGGTAGTAAACCAAGGCCGCTTGGCAAGTCTCGGACCAATCCGGAAATGTTTAATCCCCACACGAGAAAGAAAGGTAGATATGACCACCGGAGGAGAACGAAACGCCGGAATGCAAAACGGACAACGGGGAAAATGCTCGAATGCATGAGACGAACATGTATGCAAATGCAATGCACGTGATGACCTGATATGAGATGCATGAAAACGAAAACAACACACACGAAGACAAAGACCCAACCCGAGAAATAAATATAACTTAGCGCCGGAGACGGCAAGAGTTGGATACAAATATGGAAAGTTAGATCTGGGGCGTTACAGATATACCCCGGACTGTCGGATCCGGGCGCTGAAGCGAAAAGGTCCGTCATGACAAATGATTTTTAATCCAGCTAGGGACTACATATGTCCATTGAATTACATAGTCACTTGGACTGACTATATTCTTCCTCCATACCGTCCAACAGGCTATCTAGCTTACAATCCTGTTGGGAATACTTTGCGGCTAATGCTACCTGGTCATACACCAGACTTACGGAAATTTCTTGCCCATCTGGCCCCGCCGGTCCGACATCGGCCATATGGTTTGGGTCAAGCTTGGTGTAGCGCGTCTTCACCATGGCCCAAGCTTCTCTTGCACCTTGTCGGCAGGCTGACATCTTCCACAATCGGAAGCGCCGCCGCGCTCCTTGGAGCATATCCACGAGCTCTCCCATGCCTTTTGGCAGGGAGGTGGATGGCCACAAGGCCTGGGCAATACCCTGCATCACCTACCGAGCTCGCTCGTGCAGCTGTGAGAGGTCTTGCAGTAAATCACCTGCAGACGCGGGCATCTCCACTTCAGGGCGGCTCGTCAACATACCTACAGATATAAACTCTTTCAATATGCTTCCTCGCCGAGCTGTACTACAGTTCATCTAGGCACTTACCATAAATGCCCCGATGAAGCCTTCTGTTCTCCTTCACGGAGTCCGCCAGCTGAGCGCGAACATCTCCTAGTTCGATGCCCAGCCGGACATTGGCATCTTGAAGATTGTTCTTCTCCCACCTAACTTGCGTAAGAACACGCTCGCCAGCTTTTAGCTGCCTTTGGAGATGTGACTCGCTATCTCTTACGCTCTCCTGATTCTCCCCAGGATTGTCTGCAGAATCTTCTGTTAGACTTATCAAACAAGCCAATTACTAACTGGTACATTTCCATAAAATTTCTCTATTGAGAGAAACGTTACCAGATGAGGCCTTCTGGGATTCCTCTAGTTTGGCAACCGCGGCCCTCAGCTGGGTCTTGCACTCCTCCAGCTCTTGAGACAATTGGGCATTCTTATCTACAAGGACCTGTGCATAAATTGATCCTTAAAACAGTTGTTCCAACCGTTTCAAGTCTCAAGGGCTACTGTTATACATGCTTATCAAATTTTCCTACCCGTGTATCTTTGGCATACTGATCCGTCGCCCGGGCGAGCCCGCCTTGAGCAGCTCGGATGTATGCGCCTCCCGAATTGAAAGCATTAAATGCCTCTTCGGAAAAGACGTTATTGCGAAGTACCGCCCGTCGGCGCCGGTGATTCATGGCACTCTCTACTTCGGAATTCATGGCGGAGAGCATATCCGCATCCTCTATCGGAGGACAATTCGGCATCGGCCCCGCATTGGCCTCCTCTCTCAAAGCCGGTTCCGGGATCTGGCTGGTAGAGGCGTGATTAGCAGAATCTCCGAACATAGTCCGGCAACTCCTTTTTCTGCCAGGACACAAAGGACGCCGTTACATTTCAAACACAATGATCACAGAGCAGGTTTTTACCATACCTCTGTAACGGCATTTTGGCCCTAACCGCCTTCCTCTTAAGCCTGCCCGATCCGGACGCCCTTTGCCGACGAGCCCCCAGGGGCTCGGCGCCGCGTTCCGATGGTCGTCTCTACAAAAATACGATATTTTAGGCATAATGCATGGTATCAGGAAGGAGTCCTCTTCAGAGGATAAGGTTTCGGCTTTGCTTACACGCGATGCAGGTAGCAGTCCGGGATAGTCGATGACAATAGCCACCGAGGCACCATCGCAGCTGGCCTGATAAAATGTCCCGTTGACAAGCTCCACAGTAATATCCGGATCTTCTTCGAGTCCTGGATCGAAAGCCCTTCCGGGGTCCTCAGTTCCTGCTCAGAAATATCGAGGTAAATAATCATGACGAAGGACACCAGGATGAATGGAGCGGGGGAAAAAGTGATGACTTACCCAGCTTGGGGGGTTGTACATAGAAAACCCATCCCGTGGTTTAATATGAAGGAATTCTTCTTCTTCTCCTTTATACAAATCGGACAATATCCTCGCCAGAGCAGTGTCGGAGTCCGGACCTTTACGTCCACAACGGGTGGCATCATCTTCCCCATTGTAATGCCACATGGGCTTCCCCCGATATTGAAGCGGCTGCACTCCCCGCATTATGCATATTGCTATAAGCTCAACTATTGTCAGCCCTGATTTGGCCAGTATCTTTATCCTGCTCATCAGGAAGTGTACTTCTCTGGTATCCTCCTCTTGGGGGCCCTGAGAGCGCCAACTTTGGTGTGCCTTCGCTGGAGCGCTACTGAACTCAGGGAGACCCGTTCGGACTGGATCCGGAAGGGGAACGTCATCAACATAAAACCACTCAGAGGGCCAGTTTTCAGGTGCCTTCTTGGGAGTACCGGATAGGTATCCGGTCTCGGCGATGCGCCATCCTTCAGCTCCGCCCACTTGACATATGGATTCCCCCTGGTTGCGAGGGACGAGGCAGAAAAACTTCTTCCATAACCCGAAGTGAGCCTTGCAGCCCAGAAATAGTTCACAAAGGGCAACATATCCTACTATGTGCAACACGGAGGCGGGGGTGAAGTTGTGCAGCTGGAGGTCATAGAACTCTAGGAGCCCGCAAAGGAATGGGTGGATTGGAAACCCGACGCCTCTTAACAGATGCGGGGTGAGGCATATTCGCTCCCCCGAAGATGGATTAGGAGATCTCTCCGCTTGCTCCCCGCCATTATAGGTGGCTAGTCCAGCTTGGACGGGAACCATGAACGCCGGTGGAAGAAATCCTTGGGTTTGTAACTCTATCAAACGGCTTTGAGAAACTGAACACTCTTCCCAGTCGCCTGGCTTGGAGCGAAGGGAACGAGAAGAAGAGCTGCGGCGACGGCCACGTTCGAATGGTTTTTTCTGGAGTACTCTGTTGGATGCTTGCTCAAGGGAAGAAGGTGAGGTTTGGATCTGAGGATCCCCGTCCCTTCAAATAGACGGTTTGCTTGCAGGGCCGGGGTGGCAAATGCAAAAATACCCCGGCTCCTCGTATTCGCTCGACACGTGGAGATAGTCATTATTGAAGCACAGAAGCCGAGGAGTACAACATTGATGGGAAGCCGGACACTGTTTGTTGCAACAGGTATTTGGAGTATTCGGAGATGGAACCCATCTGCAATGTCGAAGACAAAATTGCGCACCGGACTCATCGTCATTGAAGCCTGGTTCAGGGGCTACCGAGGGAGTCCTGGATTAGGGGGTATCCGGACAGCCGGACTATATACTTTGGCCGGACTGTTGGGCCGTGAAGATACAAGACTCAAGACTTCGTCCCGTGTCCGGATGGGACTCTCCTTTGCGTGGAAGACAAGCTCGGTGATCCAGATATTAGATTTCCTTCTTTGTAACCGACTCTATGTAAACCCTAGCCCCCTCCGGTGTCTATATAAACCGGAGGGTCTGGTCCGTATAGGGATAATCATAATCATGATAGGCTAGCTTCTAGGGTTTAGCCTCTATGATCTCGTGGTAGATCAACTCTTGTAATACTCATGTCATCAATATCAATCAAGCAGGAAGTAGGGTTTTACCTCCATCAAGAGGGCCCGAACCTAGGTAAAACATCGTGTCCCTTGCCTCCTGTTACCATTAGCCTTAGACGCACAGATCTGGACCCCCTACCCGAGATCCGCCGGTTTTGACACTGACAGCCACCCCTTTGCTAGCGAAGATGCTGATTTCGGAGGCATATCAAGCGCCGGAGAAGAAGGCCAAGAAGAAGGGCAAGGAGGCCAGAAGTGGCCTCCGCTGTAAGGGTGCTTCGGACGTCGTGTCCGAAGACATCGAGTCCTCCTCCTGTCGTGATGAAGATGTAGAGGAGGAAGAGAACAACTCTCCCCTTAAGGGGGGAAAGAAGTAAAGGGCAGCTTCCACGGATCTAGAGGCGGAAGCGTCCAAGAATGGGAAACCCTCCCTTTCAGATGATTCCGAAATGGATGTCGAAGCCATCCCCAAGTGGCACCCCAGGCCAAAGCCCCTGGCCGGATCATATGTATCCAAAGACACCGTTCATATATTCGTTTTCATGCCTTGTAGTTCTAATATATTGAATTACGCGTTGTAGCCCGGCTCGTGATCTCCCTAACGATCATCGTTAACTGGGAACTCGCTAGGGCCGAATGCGATGGAGAGCGAATCTCCTCCGCAAGTCCCCCCCCCCCCCGCTACGGACAACACTGAAGTGTTGTCCCGACGAACCTCTTTAAGTCGCGGGGAGGTGCGGGGGGCCGTGAAGGTGGCGACAGAGGGTGATACCTCTGTTGCCGAAAAGAGGGGGAAGCCAACCCCCATGGAGACCGGCGATGGGGACCAAGCTCAATTCAGCCCCCAACCGAATATTATTCCGAGACCCATACATCTCCGAAATCGAGTGAGCAGCCTCCTTTGAAAGAAGGGGCGTGCCATCTCCATCGGCATCCTTTATCAATCTGGAGGCGCCGGACACTCTGGTGGAAGCACTTCAAAGCGCGTCCATCATGGAGGAGCACCATACCCTTATGATTATGATGGTTGAAAAGGTTCGGTCCACTAAAAACGGATTGAACCAAGGCTATACCAGCCTTTTAACTGTCTTTGAGGTTTGTGACGTAACACATTTTGGCTGTTTGTATAAGGAATGCCTGTGTATAGTTAGTAGCCCCTGAGACTCTGTTCGACGTTCGCGAAGAAAGACCGAACAGAGGATCGAATAATGTTTCATAGGAGCTAACATATATGTCTCTTTTGCTGAACATGCTTCGATGCTAGCTGCAACCTCGCATGCCGCCGAACTGTCCGAACTAAAGCGGAAGTTGCAGGAAAAGCAAGGTATGTGATACCGATGCGTACCTTGAAATGGTAAGAGTTCGAATTTGTTATCTAACTGAGGTTTATGATTATGCTCATAGTTGACACGTCTGAGGTCGAAGCCCTTAAGAGCGCGCTGGCCGAGGCCAAGAAGGAGGCGGGCGAGGAACGGACCGCCTGCCAAAAACATGAAGCAAGGTTGGAGGAAGTCCAACAAGAGCTCACTGATGCTATAAACAAATGTGAGTCCTTGGAGCGCAAGGTGTCGATTGAGACTCCAAATTGCTGCGACGCTCCAAAGTGCAAAGGAGGCCCGAGTTGAAGCCCAACTGCGAGATCCCAAGCAGATTGCGGCGGGTAAGGCCTTTAATATGCAGAGCAAATACGTAAGGAGAAAGTACACCTTACTGACACACATTTGGATTTCTCCAGGAGCATTTGCGGATCTTCCCCAAAGTATTGCAGATGCTGTAGATTTCTTCTGAGCCAAAGAGGGGAGCTCAACAGAGAAGCTGTTCTGGTCACAGTACCTTACGCCAGAGCATCATGTGCCCCTCGGTGATCAGCTGAAACAACTGACTGAGCTACATAGGGTGGCCGGACTGGCCATGAAGGATGTCACTGTCCGTCTTTGGCCAGCCGAACCCATACCTAGTAGCTACTTTGGGCTTGTGAAGCGGCTGGTCGATGCCTGCCCACTGATTGATGCTATAAAGCGGTCAGTCTGTATCGAAGGTGCCCGGATGGCCTTCGCCCATGTCAAGGTGCAGTGGGCGAAGATGAATGCCACCCGTGTTGCAACCGAGGGACCGCCCACAGGCAAGTAGCATCGTACGCCGGAGCAATACTTCAACGTCATCCTTGAAGGATCCCGCATTATAGAGGGATTGTGTTCGAAGGACATTATTTTTGAATGGATGTATCTGTGCTGCCCAAACTTTGTATAATGAAAACAAGGCGTTTATATAATTTTAGTCTTGTTTCATCTGAAATTATTTATCCTCCGTTGCAGCCGTTTATTAAATCTGAGAGTTGGCCAGTCATCGACTTCAGCCCCTCACGTAGATGCTACAGGGGTGTTCGGAACAGCACAAAAACACACTTAACCCAACGACTTGGTCCTTGAAGGAGGTCCCGGTGCGGCGAACCAGACAATCAAACTATGCGGGTTTATCACTCTCACTTAGCCATAGGAGTTTGACAATAAGATTGTAGGCGCAGCCCCTGGTATTGTTCAGTGATCCGAACTTAGGTGCTGTAGACACCTGACTAGATAAAAACCAGTCCTTTGTGTGATACGGAAAAAATCGCAAGCAATTTATACCGAGTCACCAAATAGCTGACCAGCTCTCGCCGCGTCATGACAGTCGGTTTTCGGCTTTCTCTACTGAGGTGTTTAGCTGGCTAACTAGAAACACAATCGCAGTAGTTCTCCCTTTACTTCCTTAGCTGAACAATCAGAACGTAAGGTAGTAACCATAGGAGCCGGGCAACCCAACTATTGACCCAAGACATGATTCGGAGCCGATGCATATAATGCTAGATTCGGGACGCCGAATTGTAATGTAAAAGTGTTTAGACTTATGGTATATTTGAGAAATGTACGTGGCTGAATTTAGCCCCTGGCAATTTAAGTCATGCCGAGGTGTACATGACAATCAGACGAAAGAGAAGAAGGAACACAAATTAGGAAATAAGCCAGTACCGAATAGTTTGGGCGAAAAACTGTTTCCTCTGTAGTCTGATTGATACGTCAAAACGTATTTATACAGATAATGCTATAAGCATCAAGGCTATTTTACATGCCGAGCACAAGGGAAAGTTGTGTACAGATGCTAAAAATCGGAAGAGGAGATCTCTAAAGATCCTTGAGGTACTCTGCCGTGCATCTGTGCTGCCTTTCGCCTTGGTGTGTGGTCCTTTGAGAGGATTAATGAACAGGTTTCATAAGGGGCCGGGAAAAGGGCCCTTAACACCATTAAAAGGTGATGTGGGTTGTAATGAACCTGAAAAATAAAAATGAAGTTAAGAAAAAGATAGATGGGGGTCCGGGTACGGTTGAGCATAATTATGGACTTTATCCTTGATATGCCTCCATCATCGCCCATGGTATCTTTAGTGCATAGTTATGTGCACGCGGTACATATGTTGCTGTTCGGTTGGGTCTAAGATGGAGGCCGGATTGCTAGTCCAGCTCCTTACGAGCTGGACTATCAATCTGCGGGGTAGTCCAGACTCATTTAACAGTGTCTGGGGGCTTGACTGCCAATGTGGAGTTCGGCTTGATAAGGCCAACCTGTACTTCCGCTGCGAGGGCCGCGGTGTGTTCCTCAGTACGGAGGGAGCGATCCATGTTTCCATGGATTGTTATAACACCGCGTGGTCCTGGCATTTTAAGTTTAAGATAGGCATAGTGCGGGACCGCATTGAAGCGGGCAAACGCAGTTTGTCCGAGCAGTGCATGATAGACACTGTGAAAAGGGACGACATTGAAGATCAAGTCTTCGCTTTGGAAGTTGTCCGACGAACCAAAGACGACTTCCAATGTGATTGAGCCCGTGCAGCGGGCCTCGACACCAGGTATTACTCCTTTGAAGGTAGTTTTGGTGGGCTTGATTCTTGACGAGTCAATACCCATTTTCCATATTGTGTCCTGATAGAGCAGGTTAAGACTGATGCCGCCGTCCATGAGGACTCGTGTGAGGTGGAATCCATTGATAATTGGGTCATGGACCAACGTGGCTGAACCTCCATGATGGATACTGGTCAGATGGTCTCTGAGATCAAAGGTGATCGGGCATGCTGACCATGGGTTGAATTTTGGGGCGACTGGCTCTATCGCATAGACGTCCCTTAATGCGCACTTGTGAGTAACGTATATCATGTTCATCGTCTTGACCTCGGGGGAGAATTTCTTCTATCCCCCTATGTTTAGTGGGCGAGGCTCCTCGTCGTCGTCCTCGCTGGGTGACCCTTTCCTCGTGTGCTCGGTGTTTAATTTAGCAGCCTGTTTAAAGACCCACCAGCTTGTGTTGGTATGGTTGGCAGGCTTGTCCGGGGTGCCGTGGATCTGGCAAGGTCGATCGAGTATTCGGTCCTGGCTAGATGAACCGTCTTTGTTTCTTTTGAATGGCCTCTTCCGCTAGCCGGGTTTGGAGCCACTGAATCTGGCGTTGACCGTCGTGTCTTCGGCATTATCGATCGGTGTTGCTCCGATGCTTGTTTTTGTTGCATCGAGGCCTGCTGTTTCTGTTCCTTGCTTTGGAAGTGCTAGGATCGCTGCTACAGGTGCTGCTACGGGCAAGCCAGCTGTCTTCGCCTACGCAAAAGCGGGTCATGAGTGATGTGAGGGCTGCCATGGACTTCGGCTTTTCTTGGCCAAGGTGTCGGTCAAGCCATTCATCGTGGATGCTGCGTTTAAAGGCTGCTAGAGCCTCGGCGTCCGGACAATCAAAGATTTGGTTCTTTTTGATTAGGAATCGGGTCCAAAATTTTCTAGCTGACTCTCCAGGCTGCTGGACTATGTGACTGAGGTCATCGGCGTCCGGAGGCCGGATATAAGTGCCCTGGAAGTTGTCTCTAAAGGCGTCCTCCTGGTCTTCCCAGCTTCCAATGGAGTTTTCTGGGAGGCTGTTTAACCTGTGCTGAGCTCGTCCCTTAAGTTTGAGCGGGAGGTATTTGATGGCATGTAGATCGTCACCGCGAGCCATGTGAATGTGGAGAAGAAAATCTTCAATCCATATCCCGGGATCTGTGGTGCCATCGTATGATTCGATGTTCACGGGTTTAAACACTTCTAGGAACTGGTGCTCCATTACCTCGTCAGTAAAGCATAGGGGGTGTACGACGCCTCTGTATCGAGCAACATCACACCACAGTTCGGATGGAGTCCGTATGCGGTTTTCAGCCCAGGTGAAGTTGTGCTTGTCGCGCCAGGCCTGATGGCCGTCCTCTCGCGCTAGGGCACACACCCTCAATCCATAGATTGATCTGGTCTGACCGGCTCTATTAGCGAGGTCCTGTCGTAGGTCATAGGTGTATCCTGCAACTACTGTCTATCTGCCTTTATGGCGGGGTGGTGCAGGCTGCTGTTCGGCTTGAGTTGCCGCTCTGTCCCAGCCATGTGGTGGTCGGTCTGGTCCGTCGGCGGTGTTATGCGTTGGGGTTATAGGCAGGGGGCCTCGCTGTCGAATTGGGGTAGCAGTTTGCGCTTCGGATAACTCTGGGTTGGGTGTTCGAGGCCGTATTCCTCGGCTGCCATGACATCAGTCCATCTGTCATTGAGTAGATCCTGATCAGCTTGAAGCTGCTGCTGCTTCTTTCTCAAGCTTCTTGCAGTGGCGATTAGCCGGCACTTAAAGCGCTCTTGTTCGAGGGGTTCCTCCAGCACGATGAATTCTTCGTCGCCGAGGCTCTGGTCCTCTTTGGAGGTCGGTAAGTAGTTACTATCTTCCGAGCCCTCGTTCCCGATGGGGTCATTGGGGTTGACTTTCCCACCCTCCATCATGTTCGGATGTTGGTTCGATAGGGGCTTCTTGGTCTTCGGCGTTATCCGGAGTATTGTTGTCTCTGGTGCCGGTATTGCTGTCTTCTTCGCGACGTGATTTAGAGCGGAGCCGCTGACGACGATGCTTTGGTGGTGCCATGGGAGGCTTGTCCTCGACTGGGTCCTTCCCACCTTTGCCATCATCCTCTTTGGGTGTGTCCACCATGTACACATCATATGTGGAAGTAGCCATCCAGCATCCGGTAAGCGGTGGGTTCTGGCTTTGCTCTTCTCCGGCATCATCGTCCATGCCGCCGATGTCTTCAGAAGCGTAATCGAGCATGTCGGTTAAGTCCTCGATAGTGGCTATGAAGTGGGTGGCGGGCGGGACGTAAAATTCCCTGCTCTTAGCCCCTAGTGTGGGCTGGGCGTAGCAGTGATCCTTCTGTAATGGCGAGAGATCGCGTTAAGTCCAGGGCCTCGTTTAAGGGTGAGGTTTAAGCGAGGATCCGTGGAGCAGGGCGGGACAGGAGCTCCCTGGCCGAGCTCGTATAACACAGACCTCGAGAGTTTGGAGCTGGTGTACATAGGTGAGTCCGGCTCGATGAGGATAGAGGGAGCCTGGCGTGACTCCCGACCTACCGATGATGTAATCCCCTCCGGTTCTCCAGTGCAAGGCTCTATGGCCGCAGAGAGTTCGGCGGGCTTTAAACGCCTGTCTTCGGACCCGGTGGTGCGCTCCGGATCTTTGGCCAGAGTGGTGATTGGGTCCGCGAACCCTTGGAAGATCAAGTCTCCTCGGATGTCAGCGACATAATTTAGATTTCCACAACTGATCTGACAACCAGGGGCGTAGCTGTCGATCTGCTCCAGATGGCCAATTGAATTGGCACGTAGTTCGAAGCCACCGAAAACAAAGACTTGGCCAGGGAGAAAAGTCTCCCTCAGGGCGGTATTGTTGTAGATGATTGATGGGGCCATCAAGCCTTCTGGCGACGACACAGTGGAACTCTAAATGAAAGCACCAATGTCGTTGTCAAAACCTGTAGATCTCGGTTAGGGGGTCCCGAACTGTGTGTCTAAGGATCAAAGGTAACAAGGAGGTAGGGGACGCGATGTTTACCCAGGTTCATGCCCTCTTAATGGAGGTAATACCCTACTTCCTGCTTGATTGACTTTGATGAGTATAGGGGTTACAAGAGTTGATATACCTCGAGACCATAATGGCTAATCTCTAGATGTCTAGGATGTATGATTGTGATCACCCTACAGACTAAACCCTCCGGTTTATATAGACACTGGAGGGATCTAGGGTTGTACAGAGTCGGTTTACGAACAAAGGAAGGTGCATGATCCGAACGCCAAGCTTGCCATCCATGCAAAGGAGAGTCCCATCCGGACACAGGGAAAGGTCTTTAATCTGATATCTTCACGGCCCATTAGTCTGGCCCATATCACATAGCCCGGACACCCGAGGACCCCTTAGTCCAGGACTCCCTCCGTAATCTATGCATAGGGGTTGATGCACGTTTTCATCCCACTTTCTCCAGTAGAAATCTTGGGGCACTCTTTGAGGTTCTTTATGTTGGATTGAGTATATATGAATCTGAATTTGTTTTGGTGTTATTTTAGTATGAACTCTTGGGTAGATCGATCGGAAAGGATAACTTGGTGTTATTTTACTACAAACTCTTGGATAGATCGATCGGGAAGAATAACTTTGAGGTGGTTTCGTACCCTACAAACAATTTCTTCTTATGTTCTCTGCTAGATAAGAACTTTGGAGTGATTCTTCATCGCACTTTTAGGGATGGTTATGTGATCCAATTATATTAGCATTGTTGAGAGATCGCACTAGCGAAAGTACGGACCATAGGCCTCATTTTCAAGCATTGCAATACCGTTTGTGCTCACTTTTATCTTTCGCTACCTTGCTGTTTTATTTATTCAGATTATAAAAATATATTTCTACCATCCATATTACACTTTTATCACCATCTCTTTGGTGAGTGCACATATACAATGTGCCATTGTATTTGGTGTGTTGGGGACACAAGAGACTTTTTATTATTTGGTTGCAGGGTTGTTTGAGAGACACCATCTTCATCCTACGCCTCCAACAGATTGATAAACTGTAACATCCCAATTTTTAGTTTGGATGTTATAAATAGATCATCATATGCATATCATATTTTATTTTTGCATTTTGTTGTGATCTTAGAAATCTTAAGCAACTCAAGGACCTAAGGAGAGAGTTGGAGGTTTCACAAAATTCATATTTGAATTTATTTCAAATTTTGAAGAGAGGATCAATTTGATTTTAATATTTTCTCTCCAATTATTTCCCATAATAAAATAAATAAGGGAAGATAATATGACTTCTTCAACCTAAAAGAAATCTTGGAGAAACAATTTTAAAATCAAATTATTATTTATTCATATTTTATTTGCTATTTTATTTGAATTAGAAAAAATGACATTTTTTAAAAATTGCATTTTAGTCCAGAAAAATGTTCATCTTGTCCTAAATATTAGGTTTGGACGGTGAAAATAGTTTCTAGAATTTTTAGAACTATTTTTATATTTATTTAGGATTTTTCTTTGCGGCGAAATTATTTAAAAAAAATATCTTCCGGGCGCCGCCTTCCCTGCGCCGCACGCCATAGCCGCGCCAGACTCGGAGGAGTCCGGGCTTCGCCCGCCACCGCCGGACCCCTCCCCAAGTTAGAGTCCCCTGTCACACCCTAGCTAGTCATGCATTAGAGTGTTGCATCATGTTTACTCTTTCATCAGAAACTTGAAATGGGGATTTGTGAAACCCTCGGAATCATTTTGAAAATGACCCAAATAAAAATTTCTCCAAAAGGATCCAAGAAAATGCTCATGTTGCTCTCTGAAAATATTGGACAGAGATAAAAATCAAACCAATATTTTTAAGAGCTCATAGGTATTTATTTTGGGCATTTGGAATTAATGCATAAATTTTTGCATTGGAAATTTATTAGTTATATATATTAATATATGTCCAAAAATTATGCCACCTGTTGGGGAGCTCTGGAATAATATATCCACCGAGGGGTAATAAAATGATTTAATATTTTATTTAAATCAAAACAAATGTCAGAAATTAGAAAACAGAAATAAATAAAAGAGGGAAACCTTACCTGGCGCCTCTGGCCCAGCCAGCTGGCCGGCCCAGCCAGCAGGCGGCCCAGCCCGTCTCCCTCCTCTGTCGTCTTCGTCCTCGACAGAGGGAGGGGAGTGTGCCCGGCGCGCGCGCGCGCCACCGCGCCACGCCACCAGCTCGCCTGCCTGCCTGCCCCTCCCCTCCTCGTCTGGATGGCTTGGAACGACGCCACGCCCTCCCCTGCTCTCTCTCACTCTCCCCCGGTTCTTCCTCTCCTCTCCCTCGCTCTCTCTCTCCCGTGTCCGAACGCACCCATCGCCGCCGTTCGCCATAGCCGCCACCACCGGCCTCCCCTCGCCTCCCCGACACGCTCCCCAGCTCCGCCCCGACCCCCTCTACCTCCTCGTCAAGCCACAAGACGCCGGACGCCCTGTGGAGCCGCCGTCGCCATCGTCTTCCTCCTCGGGCTCCGATCACCATCGTCGTCGATTCGCCGTCTCCAGCGCGTCCCCGAGCCCGCTTCGACGCCCGCTGCAACCGCGGTGAGCTCCGCCACCGTTTCCCCCTCTTTTCCCCCTCGTTCCCGCGCCGTAACCCCGTTTCCCACCACGGCCGAACCTCCGCCGTCGCCGAGCTCGCCGTCGACGCAGCTCCGGTGACCATTTGGTCACCCCGGCGAGTCCAACAAGTTCGTAAGGCCCCATAGAGCATCCCTAGCGCCTTGCTTTGCTCGCCTTCGAGCTCCAACCCCGTTTCCGTGCACGACCGAACCCCGGCGGCCGCAGCCGAGCTCGCCGCCGTCGACTCCGGCCACCCCAGGCCCAGCCACGGCCACCGTCCGACGCGCCATCGAGCCAGCTCTCCAACGCACCTAGCCGCACATCGTTTGGAGCACCACAGACGAAACCCGAGGCACATGTACGCCGCGGACCTCGCCGGCGGCTAACCGCCGGCGGGTTTGACCTGTTTGACCTGGGGTTTGACCCCCCAGGGTCACTGACGCGTGGGCCCCGTCGGCCAGGTGGTCAGCTTAGTGCTAATCACTGTTAGTGAACCCCCCCTGACACTGACCAGTGGGCCCCAGCGCCACTAATTCCTAATTAGGATTAAATTAACCCTGTTAAACCCCCCTGTCACTGACATGTGGCCCCCACACGTCAGGTTTGACCCCAGCCAGCCGCAGTTGACCGCTGACGTCATGGTGACGTCATGCTGGTGCAATATATATATTTCTGGATTTAAATTAAATCAGGAAATTCCAGAATATTTTTTAAACTTCAAAAATTCATAACTTTTATTCTGTAACTCCAAATCAGACAAATTATATATGAAAAATGATCAGAAAAATCCAATCTATCCATCTGTACTATTTTCATGCATGATCAAACAAGTTAAATTGATGTTTTTAACATAACAAGGAAAAGCACTTTAAAGGGCCATGTTTGAGTTTGAAATTTGAATCTTTGATTCAAATTGGTTCAAACCCTTCTGGTTTTAGTTGCATTAGCCCAACACACTCATATTGCCATGTTTCATGCATGCATCATATTGTTGCACATTGTTTGGTGATGGTTGTGTATCGGTGTCCTTTGCGACAGGTTCTGCCTTCGAGGAGTACCGTGATTACCCTAACGAAGAACCGTATCAGTGCATCGAACCATCAGGCAAGCAACCAACCATTTGATCATATCGATACAATCCCATGTTCTCGCTTCTGCTCTCTTTTACTGCATTAAGACAACGCGTTTCAAACTGCTGTGTGCTATGGTAGTTGAACCCATTTCCTCTGCATGACCTGTCATTGCCACAGTAACTAGATGAAACCCACTAGCATGTGTAGGAGTTGATTGAGCCATATGTATGTGTTGTTCCTACCTTGCTATGCCTGCTATGCTTAGAGTCGTGTCAGGTCTGGTTCATCTGGGTGATGGGCTAGAGTGAAATGATTATGTCGGTAATAAGAGTGGTGTGGTGAACACGATTTGGTAAGGTATCAATGAGAGGCCATGTAGGAGTACATGGTGGGTTGTTTCATTGAAGCGACCTTAAGCACTGAGCTCTGTATGTGTGATTTAAGAATCAGCTACTACCATGCATTGGGCCCGAAACCAATGGACCCTCTCGGCTTCTTATTCACCCTAGTTCTCCGTCCAGGAGTTGCAAGTAGTTTCTGGTGTTTGTAGCCTACTGGAGGCCGTGGACAGCGCTGAACGTAGGGGTGGGCTGCAATGCGGTAGGTACGTGGCCGGGTGTACCGAATACCCGTTAGGTATCTCGGGAACCCTGTTCACATCGTTCGGGGCCGTATGGGAAACCTCGGCCGGACTCCCTATGGATGGAACCTGAATAGGCGATAAACCTGGACTGGAGGCTTAGGTGACTAGGTTAGGTCGTGGCCGACACCCACGTTGGGCTTCCGCTTGAAGGTTGCCGAGTACATGTCGTGTAAACGACGGTAAGTGGTGAGAGCGTGTATGAAGAAGTACACCCCTGCAGGGTTAACATGATCTATTCGAATAGCCGCGTCCGCGGTAAAGGACTACTTGGTTGCCTATACAGTTCATAGACAAGTAAATGGAAACTACTAAAAGCCTCAAGATAAGTGTGAGTGCCGAGGATGGCTCTTCCGTAGGAAGACGGAGGCGGATCCTCGGTAGTGTATTGAAGTGGTGAGTAGTGGACTCGTGTGCGCAAAACCATTTCAAGTTGAAGTATCGTAGGATAGTCTAGCCAAGAGTCAAAGCTGGCTTGTTGCAATAACTCCACCAACCCTTCTTGATAATATGCATGTATGTAGGATCTGATGTAAGTCTTGCTGAGTACCTTTGTACTCATGTTGCTATAATTTACATTTTTTTACAGAAGACGCTGCAACCCCTTCTGATGGGTTCTATGTAGACGTTGACATCAACGAGTAGGCTAAAGGCCCAGGTGGTGACCCTGAGCTTGTGAAGGACCACGTAGTATAGCTAGGCTTTCCAAGCCTCTTTTATTTTACTAGTTGTCTGTACTCAGACAAGTTACTTCCGCTGCTGGTTTGTATGACTGTATGACTTGAATGTTGGGTCGTGAGACCCGTACCTTTGTGTATGTTATGTATGGCTCCCTGAGCCTTAAATAAAGTACTTGTATCGTAGAGTCATGTTGTGATGCTTCGTTGTATTTGCACATATCGAGCATATTGTGTGTATGATTGAAATGCTTGGTATGTGTGGGATCTGACTACCTAGTTGTTTATCTTTAGTAGCCTCTCTTACCGGGAAATGTCTCCTAGTGTTACCGCTGAGCCATGGTAGCTTGCTACTGCTCTGGAACACTTAGGCTGGCCGGCATGTGTCCTTCTTCGTTCCTGTGTCTGTCCCTTCGGGGAAATGTCACGCATTGAGTACCGGAGTCCTGTTAGCTCGCTACAGCCCGGTTTACCGGAGTCCTGCTAGCCCAGTGCTACAGCCCGGACCCACTTGCTGATGATCGACACGTTCGAAGCTGGGTCATGGATGCCTGTCCCTGTAAGTCTGTGCCACTTTGGGTTTACGACTAGTCATGTCAGCCCGGGCTCCTTATCATATGGATGCTAGCGACACTATCATATACGTGAGCCAAAAGGCGCAAACGGTCCCGGGCAAAGGTAAGGCGACACCCGTGGGGATACCGTGCGTGAGGCCGCAAAGTGATATGAGGTGTTACCGGCTAGATCGATGTGACATCGAGTCGGGGTCCTGACAGCGTTGGCATCAGAGCCGGACTGCCTGTAGGTTCTCCAAGCCAAACTGGTCGATGTTGAGTCTAGAAATTCTTTAGTTATATGTAGGGGAATTGTTTGTGGGTTGGAACGTAAGGCTCTTTTTACTCCTTTATCTAATGACATTCTGATCTGAGTCAGTCTATTCTTCCACCGGGGATTAAGGAATTAGGATCTGTTCTCTCTATCAGGATCACGTGTTACTAATCAGTAGTACCTTATAGGTTTGATGGATACAAGCCTAGTTCAATTCTACTACCACATTATGTTGCTAGGATGGTCTCAGAACTTGGTATGATGATGGTGAGTGTGTATATAATTCTTTGTCAAATGTCTCAAAATCCTTCTTGAGCATTTACAGCTGTTATGCTGCCGAAATTTTGCTAGAAATTCTAATGCCTTTGCATTATGATTGTGCTTTCAGATGGCCACTCGCGACCTCAATCAAGTGGTTCGCCTGACTCGATGCCTAGACGTACCCGGCCATACTGCCAAGTTAGTCAGGGTAATGATTGAGGCTGGATACCGCTGGTATCCTGAGTACACGGTCGAAGAACAATTTCGGGACTTCAATCAAAGCCAGTATCTCTGCACTGTCAGGATATTTCCATCTTATCCTGGATCCACCGAGCCCCTTCACTGCTCCTATGGGCTCGGGGTTACTATTGAGATGGCTGTGCAGGACGCCGCCTACTCTATGATGACCATCATGCGAGTCAGGTCTGGTCTATTTCGGGAATCTGATTTCCGGTATATGCCAGGATCACTTCCGGGAGCACAAGGGTATCTCCAGGCTATCTATGCTGACCCCACCCAGGAGGATTCACGGACTCGCACCACTGCTGAGATGCTCGAGGATAAGGACCGTGAAAATCGGGCCTTGAGGCTAGAGCTCTTCAATACCCGTGCTGACCACTGGGCCACATTGACTCGGTTCGCACCGGCGGTGCAAGCTGGATATTCGGATATGCGCGATCTCTATCCTGTGAGATCTGCTCTGCCAGACGTGATGGGTTGGCGTGATGTAGGAGGCATCACCCCACCTCGCGGTCCCCGCAGGCCACCGTCTGTTGGTCCAAGACCTCATCCTAGCCCCTATGGTCCACAAGCTCCGCGAGATCGTCTGTTTCCGGATGATCATGTTGAGCTTCCAGGCTATGGAGGTGACTTCTACGAGGACTACTACGGATCGGTCTGAGCTAGTGGTAGTATCACTAGTTCGCACTAGCTGTGTCGTCTATCGTCCCGCGTGACTCGTGGGATATGACCTAGTTTGTACTCTTTCCGGAGATGTAGAAAAATAATGTATAGGAGCTTGGGATGCCTCCGATGAGATGTAATCCTCTTTTCACCGTAATAGTACTTTGTTTGGTCTTGTACTAAACCCTGTATGGTGTGTATGACGATGGAATAAAAGAAGCAATTTCTGCATTTACCATGTCATACGGACGATCATCTTGCATTTCGAGTTATTCCTTACATTTATATCCCATGTCGGAATTTTATCATCCTGACTAAATCATTGTCTTGTTTACCTAGGATGGTCAACACGCGCACTAACCCTGCTCCTCAAGAGCAGGCCGAAGGCAGTGAAGTCAGGGATGCAAATTTGCCTCATCCTCCTTCCCTAGCCGAGGTTATGATGGAAGCCGAGAGAAACAAGCGGGAGACCAACCGTTTGTTGGAACGTATTGAACAGAACACGGCACACCATCAGAGGACTAACGTGGTGTCACTCAGTGATTTTATCAAATTACATCCATCCACGTTCCACCACTCCGTCGAGCCTCTCGACGCTGATGACTGGCTTCGCAGTATCTCTCACAAACTGCGTTCCGCGCTGGTAGCGGAGGCTGACAAGGTCACCTTTGCTGCATATCATCTTGAAGGCCCCGCCAGTCTATGGTGGGAGAATTATGGAGCTATGCGCCCGGCGGGCCATGTCACTACTTGGGCTGAATTCAGCGAGGCTTTCCGTGAACATCACATTCCGGAGGGTCTCATGGACCGTAAACGTGAGGAATTCTGCAATTTCACCCAAGGCCGACTCTCTGTGGATGTTTACAGCAGGGAGTTTGGTAACCTCGCACGATATGCAACTGAGGAAGTTTCTACTGATGCGAAGAAGCAAGCAAGGTTCCGTAAGGGCCTTAGTCCTGAGCTTCGCCGCGACCTCCGTCTGCATGAGTGCACATCTTTTCAGAAACTTGTCAACAAAGCCATCAGTGCTGAAACTGGTCAGACTGACTATGACGCAACACGCAAGCATGGCCGTGACATGGGTTCCTCATCCGGTGCTGGTCCTCAAAAGCGCCGCGTGTGGGTGCCCAACACCGCCCTGCCACCCAGGTTCACACCGAGGCCACCCTTTCAGGCGCCTCGCCCTGTTCAACAGTCTGCACCGGCCAAGCCCTATGGGGGTCCAACCAACAATGCTCCTCCACGTACCAGTTCCGTGACTTGTTTCAAGTGTGGGGAATCTGGCCACTATATGCGTGAGTGTCCCCAGACTAACCCCAACCAGTCTGCTAAAGCTGTTGGCCGTGGCAAGCCGACAGGGAAAGTGTTCCACGCCAAGCCGGCCACCGCTTCACGTGGCCATGTCAACTGTATCTCTGCCGAAGAAGCTCAAGAGGATCCCAACGTCGTTCTCGGTACGCTTCTTGTTAATTGCCACCCGGCATCTGTTCTTTTCGATACAGGAGCCTCTCATTCATTTATATCTGAGAACTATGCTCGTTTGCATAACATCGCATTCTGTGACATGCCATCCACTATGGAAATTTCTACTCCTGGTTCTAGATGGCAGACCTCTAGGGTAAGTTATGGAAATGAAATCCAAGTCGACAGACTTGTTTTCCTTGCATCGTTGATAGCCCTTAAATTTTCAGATATTAATATCATTTTGGGTATGGACTGGATGTCAGCTCATCATGCCAAAATTGATTGCTTCTCTAGGACTGTTCAACTCACTCACCCTTCGGGCAAGATAGTCAATGTCTTAACCCGAATAGCTAAGCGACAATTATATTCTCTTAACGCCAGCCCTTTGCCAGATCTTGAGGACGTTCCGGTAGTCCGTGACTTCCCGGATGTCTTTCCAGAGGAATTGCCAGGTGTTCCACCTGACAGGGATGTTGAGTTCGTAATAGACCTCATTCCAGGAACCGTTCCGATTGCTAGAAGACCTTATAAGATGGCACCACTAGAACTAGCCGAGCTTAAGAAACAACTCGATGAGTCCTTGAAAAAGGGTTTCATCCGCCCTAGTTCATCTCCGTGGGCTTGCCCCGTCCTATTCGTCAAGAAGAAGGATGGTACGGACCGGATGGTTGTAGATTACCGACCTGTCAATTTGGTCACAATCAAGAACAAATATCCGCTTCCCAGGATCAACGACCTGTATGATCAGCTCGCTGGATCCTCAGTCTTCTCCAAGATGGATTTGAGGTTGGGCTACCATCAAATCAAAATCAGAAACGGGGACATTCCTAAAACGGCCTTTGTTACTCGTTATGGCCAATACGAGTACACCGTCATGTCCTTCGGTTTAACCAACGCTCCAGCCACCTTTTCTCGGTTAATGAACTCAATCTTCATGGAGTATTTGGATAAATTCGTCGTGGTTTACCTCGATGATATACTCATCTACTCCAAGAACGAGGAAGAACATGCCGAACATCTAAGGCTAGTGTTGAAGAAACTTCGAGAGCATCGCCTTTATGCCAAATTTTCTAAATGTGAATTCTGGTTGTCAGAAGTGACCTATCTGGGTCATGTAATATCTGGTAAAGGTATTGCTGTTAACCCTGAGCGAGTTCAAGCCGTCCTTAATTGGACTCCACCTGAATCGGTCAAGCAAGTTCGGAGTTTTCTGGGCTTAGCGAGCTATTGTCGTCGCTTTGTCGAGAACTTCTCCAAAGTTGCCAAACCTCTAACCGAACTCCTCAAGAAAGATAAGAAGTTCGAATGGACTCCACAATGTGAGCACAGCTTTCAGGAACTGAAAAGACGCCTGACCTCTGCTCCCGTACTGGTACCGCCAGACTTCTCCAAGGACTTTGTTATCTACTGCGACGCCTCGCGACAAGGGCTAGGTTGCATTCTCATGCAAGATCGACACGTAATTGCCTACGCTTCACGGCAATTGCACCCACATGAGGAGAATTATCCTACTCATGATCTAGAGCTTGCAGCCGTAGTCTATGCACTTAAGACCTGGCGACATTACCTCCTCGGTAATCGTTGCGAAATATTCACTGATCACCAAAGTCTGAAGTACATTTTCACCCAACCGGATCTGAATCTCAGGCAAAGACGTTGGGTTGAGTTGATCACAGACTTCGACTTAGGAATAACCTACACCCCAGGGAAAGCCAACGTTATGGCTGATGCGCTAAGTCGTAAATCTTATTGTAACAACCTGATGTTACAACAAAGTCAACCGCTTCTCCATGAGGAATTTCGGAAGCTTAACCTTCACATTGTACCTCAAGGTTTTCTTTCCACCTTGGTGGCAAAACCTACCCTTACGGATCAGATTATCAAAGCACAGAAGGTAGATCCGGGAATTTCCCGCATCAAGAGAAACATCCAGAAAGGAATTGCGAATTGCTTCTCCATTAATGATCAAGGGGTCGTATACTTCGGGAATCGACTAGTGGTTCCCAAAGTGCGAAACCTGAGGCGATTGATCCTTAAGGAAGCTCATGAATCTCCTCTCACCATTCATCCCGGTAGTACTAAGATGTATCAGGACCTACGCCAGAGGTTCTGGTGGACTAGGATGAAGAGAGAAATCGCTCAGTATATTGCTAATTGCGACGTCTGTCGCCGTGTAAAAGCAGAGCATCAACGGCCTGCTGGCACCCTTCAACCCTTAGCTATTCCTGAATGGAAATGGGATAAAATTGGTATGGATTTCATTACCGGTTTTCCCAGGACCAAGAGAGGGAATAATGCTATTTTCGTCGTTGTCGATCGTCTTTCCAAAGTAGCCCATTTTCTACCTGTTCGTGAGAGTATAACCGCTAGTCAGCTGGCAGACTTATACATCTCCCGTATAGTGTCTCTCCATGGTGTTCCTTTGGAAATTAACTCGGATCGAGGAAGTCTTTTCACCTCTCGATTTTGGGAAAGTTTCCAAAATGCTATGGGAACCCGTCTCTCCTTTAGCACCCCTTTCCACCCTCAGTCGAGTGGTCAAGTGGAACGCGTCAACCAGATTCTAGAAGACATGCTTCGAGCCTCTGTTATCTCATTCGGAATGGACTGGGAGAAGTGCCTTCCATTTGCCGAATTCGCTTACAACAACAGCTATCAGTCCAGCTTGGGCAAAGCCCCTTTTGAAGTTCTCTATGGACGACGGTGTCGAACACCCCTTAACTGGTCAGAAACCGGGGAAAGACAATTCTTTGGACCGGATATGATTCAGGAAGCAGAAGAACAAGTTCGTATCGTTCGTGAAAAGTTGAAAACAGCCCAATCTCGTCAAAAGAGTCAATATGACCGAAAACATAAGGCTATGACTTTCGAGGTTGACGAGAAGGCTTATCTTCGGGTCACCCCTCTGAAGGGAACCCATCGTTTCGGTATCAAAGGCAAATTGGCTCCTCGTTACATTGGACCTTTTCGCATTCTTGCCAAACGAGGAGAAGTTGCCTACCAGTTGGAACTACCTCCGCACCTCTCCAGAGTCCACGATGTCTTCCACGTATCTCAACTCAGGCGTTGCTTCTCGGATCCTATCCGTGGAGTGGACCACGAAACGCTTGATCTCCAAGATAATCTTACATATCGAGAGTACCCCATTCGTATCCTCAATCAGGCCGAACGTACCACCCGACGTCATAATATCAAGTTTCTCAAAGTTCAATGGTCGCACCATTCTGAGGATGAAGCAACTTGGGAAAGGGAGGATCGTCTTCGACTCGAGTATCCCGCCTTCTTCCCGGAGGAACCCAAATCTCGGGATGAGATTCTTTTGAGTGGGGGTGAGTTGTCACACCCTAGCTAGTCATGCATTAGAGTGTTGCATCATGTTTACTCTTTCATCAGAAACTTGAAATGGGGATTTGTGAAACCCTCAGAATCATTTTGAAAATGACCCAAATAAAAATTTCTCCAAAAGGATCCAAGAAAATGCTCATGTTGCTCTCTGAAAATATTGGACAGAGATAAAAATCAAACCAATATTTTTAAGAGCTCATAGGTATTTATTTTGGGCATTTGGAATTAATGCATAAATTTTTGCATTGGAAATTTATTAGTTATATATATTAATATATGTCCAAAAATTATGCCACCTGTTGGGGAGCTCTGGAATAATATATCTAGCTTCTGCAAAAATTGGCATAAGGTAATAAAATGATTTAATATTTTATTTAAATCAAAACAAATGTCAGAAATTAGAAAACAGAAATAAATAAAAGAGGGAAACCTTACCTGGCGCCTCTGGCCCAGCCAGCTGGCCGGCCCAGCCAGCAGGCGGCCCAGCCCGTCTCCCTCCTCTGTCGTCTTCGTCCTCGACAGAGGGAGGGGAGTGTGCCCGGCGCGCGCGCGCGCCACCGCGCCATGCCACCAGCTCGCCTGCCTGCCTGCCCCTCCCCTCCTCGTCTGGATGGCCTGGAACGACGCCACGCCCTCCCCTGCTCTCTCTCACTCTCCCCCGGTTCTTCCTCTCCTCTCCCTCGCTCTCTCTCTCCCGTGTCCGAACGCACCCATCGCCGCCGTTCGCCATAGCCGCCGCCACCGGCCTCCCCTCGCCTCCCCGACACGCTCCCCAGCTCCGCCCCGACCCCCTCTACCTCCTCGTCAAGCCACAAGACGCCGGACACCCTGTGGAGCCGCCGTCGCCATCGTCTTCCTCCTCAGGCTCCGACCACCATTGTCGTCGATTCGCCGTCTCCAGCGCGTCCCCGAGCCCGCTTCGACGCCCACTGCAACCGCGGTGAGCTCCGCCACCGTTTCCCCCTCTTTTCCCCCTCGTTCCCGCGCCGTAACCCCGTTTCCCACCACGGCCGAACCTCCGCCGTCGCCGAGCTCGCCGTCGACGCAGCTCCGGTGACCATTTGGTCACCCCGGCGAGTCCAACAAGTTCGTAAGGCCCCGTAGAGCATCCCTAGCACCTTGCTTTGCTTGCCTTCGAGCTCCAACCCCGTTTCCGTGCACGACCGAACCCCGGCGGCCGCAGCCGAGCTCGCCGCCGTCGACTCCGGCCACCCCAGGCCCAGCCACGGCCACCGTCCGACGCGCCATCGAGCCAGCTCTCCAACGCACCTAGCCGCACATCGTTTGGAGCACCACAGAGGAAACCCGAGGCACATGTACGCCGCGGACCTCGCCGGCGGCTAACCGCCGGCGGGTTTGACCTGTTTGACCTGGGGTTTGACCCCCCAGGGTCACTAACGCGTGGGCCCCGTCGGCCAGGTGGTCAACTTAGTGCTAATCACTGTTAGTCAACCCCCCTGACACTGACCAGTGGGCCCCAGCGCCACTAATTCCTAATTAGGATTAAATTAACCCTGTTAAACCCCCCTGTCACTGACATGTGGCCCCCACACGTCAGGTTTGACCCCAGCCAGCCGCAGTTGACCGCTGACGTCATGCTGACATCATGCTGGCGCAATATATATATTTCTGGATTTAAATTAAATCAGGAAATTCCAGAATATTTTTTAAACTTCAAAAATTCATAACTTTTATTCTGTAACTCCAAATCAGACAAATTATATATGAAAAATGATCAGAAAAATCCAATCTATCCATCTGTACTATTTTCATGCATGATCAAACAAGTTAAATTGATGTTTTTAACAGAACAAGGAAAAGCACTTTAAAGGGCCATGTTTGAGTTTGAAATTTGAATCTTTGATTCAAATTGGTTCAAACCCTTCTGGTTTTAGTTGCATTAGCCCAACACACTCATATTGCCATGTTTCATGCATGCATCATATTGTTGCACATTGTTTGGTGATGGTTGTGTATCGGTGTCCTTTGCGACAGGTTCTGCCTCCGAGGAGTACCGTGATTACCCTAACGAAGAACCGTATCAGTGCATCGAACCATCAGGCAAGCAACCAACCATTTGATCATATCGATACAATCCCATGTTCTCGCTTCTGCTCTCTTTTACTGCATTAAGACAACGCGTTTCAAACTGCTGTGTGCTATGGTAGTTGAACCCATTTCCTCTGCATGACCTGTCATTGCCACAGTAACTAGATGAAACCCACTAGCATGTGTAGGAGTTGATTGAGCCATATGTATGTGTTGTTCCTACCTTGCTATGCCTGCTATGCTTAGAGTCGTGTCAGGTCTGGTTCATCTGGGTGATGGGCTAGAGTGAAATGATTATGTCGGTAATAAGAGTGGTGTGGTGAACACGATTTGGTAAGGTATCAATGAGAGGCCATGTAGGAGTACATGGTGGGTTGTTTCATTGAAGCCGACCTTAAGCACTGAGATCTGTATGTGTGATTTAAGAATCAGCTACTACCATGCATTGGGCCCGAAACCAATGGACCCTCTCGGCTTCTTATTCACCCTAGTTCTCCGTCCAGGAGTTGCAAGTAGTTTCTGGTGTTTCTAGCCTACTGGAGGCCGTGGACAGCGCTGAACGTAGGGGTGGGCTGCGATGCGGTAGGTACGTGGCCGGGTGTACCGAATACCCGTTAGGTATCTCGGGAACCCTGTTCACATCGTTCGGGGCCGTATGGGAAACCTCGGCCGGACTCCCTATGGATGGAACCTGAATAGGCGATAAACCTGGACTGGAGGCTTAGGTGACTAGGTAGGTCGTGGCCGACACCCACGTTGGGCTTCCGCTTGAAGGTTGCCGAGTACATGTCGTGTAAACGACGGTAAGTGGTGAGAGCGTGTATGAAGAAGTACACCCCTGCAGGGTTAACATGATCTATTCGAATAGCCGCGTCCGCGGTAAAGGACTACTTGGTTGCCTATACAGTTCATAGACAAGTAAATGGAAACTACTAAAAGCCTCAAGATAAGTGTGAGTGCCGAGGATGGCTCTTCCGTAGGAAGACGGAGGCGGATCCTCGGTAGTGTATTGAAGTGGTGAGTAGTGGACTCGTGTGCGCAAAACCATTTCAAGTTGAAGTATCGTAGGATAGTCTAGCCAAGAGTCAAAGCTGGCTTGCTGCAATAGCTCCACCAACCCTTCTTGATAATATGCATGTATGTAGGATCTGATGTAAGTCTTGCTGAGTACCTTTGTACTCATGTTGCTATAATTTACATTTTTTACAGAAGACGCTGCAACCCCTTCTGATGGGTTCTATGTAGACGTTGACATCAACGACTAGGCTAAAGGCCCAGGTGGTGACCCTGAGCTTGTGAAGGACCACGTAGTATAGCTAGGCTTTCCAAGCCTCTTTTATTTTACTAGTTGTCTGTACTCAGACAAGTTACTTCCGCTGCTGGTTTGTATGACTGTATGACTTGAATGTTGGGTCATGAGACCCGTACCTTTGTGTATGTTATGTATGGCTCCCTGAGCCTTAAATAAAGTACTTGTATCGTAGAGTCATGTTGTGATGCTTCGTTGTATTTGCACATATCGAGCATATTGTGTGTATGATTGAAATGCTTGGTATGTGTGGGATCTGACTACCTAGTTGTTTATCTTTAGTAGCCTCTCTTACCGGGAAATGTCTCCTAGTGTTACCGCTGAGCCATGGTAGCTTGCTACTGCTCTAGAACACTTAGGCTGGCCGGCATGTGTCCTTCTTCGTTCCTGTGTCTGTCCCTTCGGGGAAATGTCACGCATTGAGTACCGGAGTCCTGTTAGCCCGCTACAGCCCGGTTTACCGGAGTCCTGCTAGCCCAGTGCTACAGCCCGGACCCACTTGCTGATGATCGACACGTTCGAAGCTGGGTCATGGATGCCTGTCCCTGTAAGTCTGTGCCACTTTGGGTTTACGACTAGTCATGTCAGCCCGGGCTCCTTATCATATGGATGCTAGCGACACTATCATATACGTGAGCCAAAAGGCGCAAACGGTCCCGGGCAAAGGTAAGGCGACACCCGTGGGGATACCGTGCGTGAGGCCGCAAAGTGATATGAGGTGTTACCGGCTAGATCGATGTGACATTGAGTCGGGGTCCTGACATCCCCCTACCCCCCAAGGCCTTTATAAGCCGCTGCCAGCACCCCCTCCTCCTCACAAGTCGTCGCTGCCCGCAGCCCCGCCTCCCGAGCTTCGCCGCCGCTGCCCACCGCCACCCCGCGCCGCTGCTGCTGCTGCCGCTGTTGCCGAGCGCAGCCGCCGCTGGAGTTCCGCCACCGCCGGATCTCGCTGCCGGTTTTTCCGGTCGAAACGGTATAAAACCGTTCGGTTTATTTTCGGTGGTTTAGTTGGTTTATTAGAATAGATCGTTTTTTAGGTTTACTTAAATAACAAACGTTCGTTCGTTCATTTTAACAGACGGTTTTTCGTTAGATTAGTTCTGCTAGCGAACGTTCGCACTGTAGTTTTTTCTTTTTAGTTTAATTTTCGGCCAGGGACCTATCCGCGAATAGTTTTCTCGCGATCTAGCCCCTGATCTTAAAACTAGCGTAACTTTTTACTCATTTGTCCAAATTAGATGAAACAAGCGCCTAAATCTTTGTTTCGATCTATTTTTTCTAGTTAACAAACTTGAACATGATTTTTCTACTGTAAAATTTGAGTTCAGTTCAGATTAGTAAACAATCTTGTTTCGTTTGTATTTTGAGTTTCGTTTCTTTGTTTGAGTTGTTTCTTTTTGCAAATCGTAGCTAATCACATGTACCTACTGTTAAGATCTAATCTACATGATAATGATGCTGTTAGGTTTTACTTTTGTTAGTTTAAGATGTTTGCTTGTTTCGTGTTTGATTTGGATTTTTTCTCGGTTTTCTCGTTGTTTCGTTTAAGTGATTGCTTACGTATGCTACTGTTTGTCTATGCTAGATTACCCGGAGTGCGAAGCTTGTTACTACAAATCTCTTGAGTTTGCAGATCATCAGCAAGGCAAGTTACACTTTGATCATACTCTTCTATACCCAGTTTTTACTATGCATTAGCGTTACCCCTCAAACGTTTGCGTGAGTAGAATTGGGAACATGTGGTTTGGTTGTAGTACTTGAGGTAGGAACCTAATACCTTTTGATCACCCCAGGAATATACATTATGCTTATTACTGCTTAGCCATGCTTGTAGACGGGGATTGGATCATGATTTACATATGAAGTTTTGAGAGTTATTAATGCTGGATAACATTAAGGTGACAACTTTAATACACATCTGGGTGGATTGGTTGAGGCACCTGGGGAACCCAGTGTTGTCTATTTAGGGAAATCCTAGAGTACGCGTGTGATTTTTCCTTCGGTTCGCCACCCAGGCTCAAAGGGATCATATGATATTTCATGCCTAGAAACTTCCATGTGCAGCCACAAGCCATTATGGGCTCTGGCATAGTTTAGTAAGTTGCATGAGCTCTCAAAGAGGTGGACTAGCAGATGTAGGGGAAAGTAGGTGTACCGTTCTGCCCGGAGTAGAGAGTAAGTGCTTCAGAAAGACTATGCCTCGATCATCCGATCATGGATGCGGTCGAGTCTTGTGGGGAAAAGTGCGCAACCTCTGTAGAGCATATAAACTAATCATGGTTAGTCGTGTCCCCGGTTATGGACATCTTGAGTATCTGGAATTAGATATTATTGTTGATCTCATCACTTTTCAAATAATTGAATTGGGTTTAATGATGATACTTTAAATTGGGATTTGAGTTGGGTGAACCTTCTCAAATATTTGGAACAACTTGGGAGTAGTTAAATAAATGTATTCCTTTGTTGTAGGGAAAAACTAGCTTTATGAAAAATCATAAACTTAGAGCCTCCACTAGCCAAATATTTCATGTAGATATAGTTCTTGCATTTTGTTGCTTTACAGTGTAACTCTGCTAGCATATTCCATGTGCTGACCTACACGGCTACAACGTCTCATGTTGCAGACTACTCAGATGACGAATAAGGTGCGGTAGGTCGTTGTCTTGCACTCACCTATGCCGTTGGAGTTAATGGACTCATTTACCTTTGAAGCTTCCACGGTTATTTAGTTTAGATGGCCTTCAGCCATGATATTTATGTGTAATCATACTCTTTATGAGGACTCGATGTAATAAGTGTGTGATTGAACTCTGTTATAATTCCTCGAGTACTATGCCTGTCAGCATTACCAGTCCAGGGATGACACTGATGCACAGAGACTTTGGTCCATTCGGATCGTGGTCGCTACATAAACCTTAGGTCATCCACTTGAGGGAAAAATTGCTACTGTCCTACTAAACTCTGCGCTTGGAGGCCCAACACGAGTCTACAAGAATAAAGTTGTGTAGTAAACATTATTGTTCTTGGAGTTCTATCAGAGGTAATACTTTTTTGCGGTGTGTTTGTTGTGATTTGATGAATTGTGGATTTATGATTAGATTATCTTTGAATATTATTTGAGTCTCCTAAAATTCTTATATGCATGATTTGATATCTTTGTATTTCTCTTCGAACTATAGATTTGGTTTGGCCAACTAGATTGGTTTTTGTTGCAATGGGAAAGATGCTTAGTTTTGGGTTCAATCTTGCGGTGTCCTCACCCAGTGACATAGTAGGGGTAGCAAGGCACGTATTGTATTGTTGTCATCAAGGATAAAAATATGGGGTTTACATCATATTGCTTGAGTTTGTCCCTCTACATCATGTCATCTTAATTAAAGAGTTAATCCATTCTTATGAACTTAATACTCTAGATGCATGCTGAATAGCGGTCGATGTGTGGAGTAATAGTAGTAGATGCAGGCAGGAGTCGGTCTACTTATCACGGACGTGAGGCCTATATTCATGATCATTGCCTTAGATATCGTCATAACTTTGCGGTTTTCTATCAGTTGCTCAACAGTAATTTGTTTACCCGTCGTATGCTTTCTTTAAGAGAGAAGCCTCTAGTGAAACCTATGGCCCCCGGGTCTATTTTCCATCATATATTTTCAGATCTATAAACCAAAAACCCAAAAATAGTACGGTGAGTTTTATTTACTTTTATTTTGTTTTACATTTTAGTAATCTTTTAAATCTATCTCTATCTAATCTCATCTTTGCAAGTGACCATGAAGGGATTGACAACCCCTTTATCGCGTTGGGTGCAAGTGTTTGATTGTTTGTGCAGGTGCCTTCTACTGGATTTATACCTTGGTTCTCAAACTGAGGGAAATACTTATCTCTACTTTGCTGCATCACCCTTTCCTCTTCAAGGGAAAAACCAATGCAAGCTCAAGAAGTAGCACGCGTCGTGTCTAACAGAGGGTTCGGAAGTGTGAAGAGCTACTCCGGCCCATCATTCTCTATGGTGTCCACCTTGGGGATCGGCCAATCTTTCTCCATGGCTCACTGAAGATCCCTAGAAAGTGGGCACCTGCACATCGTGTGGAAGCCGTCCTCTCGTTCCACACCACAAAGGGGACATATGTCAGTAAGCTCGAGGTGGCGAGAAAACTTATTAGCCCAGGTAGCTAGCGAGTTGGTTACAATTCTCCATGCGAACACACGTACCTTTGGGGGACTAGGGCACCCCCATATGATCTTCCAGATGGCGCAATGACCATTCGGTGCCCTGCTCATGGCAGTTGCCAATGGACGTTTGTGCTTGTCCATGGCTAGGCGGTAGGAGGATCGAACGGTGAAGATACCGTTCCTCTCAGGCGCCCATGCGATGATGTCGTCGGTGGCGCAAGACGATGTACGAATGCTGCTGATAGAGTCGACGTCCGGAGGGAGGAAGTGGCGACAGAGAAGGTCCATACGCCAGTTGTGTGCCTCGTCAAGGAGCTCGGTAACTCTCCTGAGCGGGGAGGTTCCTTGCTGGGTAATGGGATGGCACGATGGCTCGGTAGATGATGACCCACAAGTATAGGGGATCAATCATAGTCCTTTCAATAATTAAGAGTATCGAACCCAACGAGGAGTAGAAGGAAATGACAAGTAGTTTTCAATAAGGTATTCTCTGCAAGCACTGAAATTATAAGTAACGAGTAGTTTGATAGCAAGATAATTTGTAACGAGCAAGTAATGGTAATGGTAAAAAAAGTGCAGCAAGGTAGCCTAATCCTTTTGATGCAAAGGACAGGCCAATATGGTCTCTTATGATAAGCAAAATGTTCTTGAGGGTGCATGGGTATTTCATCTAGTCACTTTCATCATGTTGGTTTGATTCATGTTCGCTGCTTTGATAATTTGATATGTGGGTGGACCAGTGCTTAGGTGTTGTTGTTACTTGAACAAACCTACTACTTATGATTAACCCCCTCGCAAGCATCCGCAAGTACGAGAAAAGTATTAAGGTAAAATCTAACCATAGCATTAAACTTTTGGATCCAAATCAGCCCCTTACGAAGTAGCGCATAAACTAGGGTTTAAGCTTCTGTCACTCTCGCAACTGATCATCTAATAACTTCTCCATAATGCATTCACTTAGGCCCTAATAAGGTGAAGTGCCATGTAGTCGACGTTCACATGACACCACTAAGGGAATCACAACATACATACCATCAAAATATCAAACACATACCAAGTTCACATGATTAGTTTCAATAAGATTTCTCCTGTGACCTCAAGAACAAAAGTAACTACTCACAAATGATAATCATGCTCAAGATCAGAGGGGTATTAAATAGCATAATGGATCTGAACATATAATCTTCCACCGAATAAACCATATAGTAATCAAATACCAGATGTAATCAACACTACTAGTCACCCACAAGCACCAATCTAAGGTTCCAGTACAAAGATTGAACACGGGAGACGATCTAGAGTTTGAGAGGAGATGGTGTTGTTGAAGATGTTGATGGAGATTTTCCTCCCCGAGATGGGAGAGTTGTTGGTGATGACGATGACGATGATTTCCTCCTCCGGGAGGGAAGTTCCCCCGGTGGAATCGCTCTACCAGAGGGCAAAAGTGCTCCAGCCCAAGTTCTGCCTCAAGACGGCGGCTCTTCGTCCTGAAAGTCCTCCCCTGATTTTTTTCTATGTCAAAATGACTTATATACCAGAAGATGGGCACTGGAGGTGGGCCGAGGAGGGCGCAATCCACTAGGGCACGCCTGGGCTCCCTGGCGCTCCCAGGTGGGTTGTGCCCACCTGGTGGGCCCCCTCTGGTAGTTATTTGCTCCAATAATTATTAAATATTCCATAAAAAAATTCTGTGAAGTTTTAGCTTATTTGGAGTTGTGCAGAATAGGTAGCTCTGGCGTGCTTTTTCAGGTCCAGAATTCCAGCTGCCGGTATTCTCCCTCTTTGTGTAAACCTTGCATATTATGAGAGAAAAGGCATCAGAATTACTCCCAAAAGCATTATTATACATAAAAACATTATAAATACCAGTAGCAGAACATGATGCAAAATGGACCTATCAACTCCCCCAAGGTTAGACCTCGCTTGTCCTCGAGCGAAAAACCGAAATCGAAAAACATGTCCACATGCTTAGATAGATAGAGAGAGAGGTGTCGATAAAAACAAAATATGGACATAGAAGAATCATGCACATTATTATAACTGCAAGGAACTTTATTATAGAAATTGTATCACATAACGTTTATCATAAACTTCTCATGAACAAGTAACAATTCATCACAACATCGAAGCATACAACATTAACTCTATTGAAATCAACAAACTATGTTCTCAGTCAACTTTGCACATACAATTCATCATCTTTTCAGGAAGGGTCACGTATCTGAGCCTTTTTGTCAAGTCTACATACTCAACCATCATATAGTCTTCTATGATTGCTAACACTCATAGCGTACCCATGAACAAAAAGTTTCAACTAGACACATAGAAAGATAGGGGCTTATAGTTTCACCACCCAACATATTCACCTCAAGGGTGATGTCAACAATAATAACCCATGCCTACTCATATCCAGTTGGATATATGTGCCTAGATCTTTCCTCACCACATGATGCTTGCCAAAGGAAAAAATAAAAAGGAATAGGGTGGAAAACTTTAAATCTGCATAAAAGTAAAAGAAAGGCCCTTTGCCGAGGGAAGCAGAGGTTGCCATGCGCTTATTTGTTTGTATGCCAAATCCCTTAATGCAAAAGAATGTCACGTTGTATTGCCCCTTATGATGGAAACCTTTATTATGTAGTATGTCACTATTATTCTTTGCCATCACAAGTTCGTACAACGCTCAATTTTGTCTTACACTAAATGATCCAACACATTTAGAAGCAATTTTTATTGCCTTATTGCACCGATGACAACTTACTTGAAGGATCTTACTCAATCCTTGGGTAGATATGGTGGACTCTCAAAATAAGATTTGGGTTAAGGGTTTTTGGATGAACAAGTAGTATCTCTACTTAGTGCAGAGTTTTTGGCAAGAAAAGATATTAAGCAAGCACCACATGTTAAAGGATCTATGACAATATAACTTCTATGTGAATATGAACAAACATAGATCATTATGTTGTCTTCCTTGTCCAGTGTCAACTATTTTGACACAAAATATTTAATGGGGGCTTGATGTCTACTACGCAACCTTCTTCCTGTAGACGTTGTTGGGCCTCCAAGTGCAGAGGTTTGTAGCATAGTAGCAAATTTCCCTCAAGTGGATGACCTAAGGTTTATCAATCCGTGGGAGGCGTAGGATGAAGATGGTCTCTCTCAAACAACCATGCAACCAAATAACAAAGAGTCTCTTGTGTCCCCAACACACTCAATACAATGGTAAATTGTATAGGTGCACTCGTTCGGCGAAGAGATGGTGATACAAGTGCAATATGGATGGTAGATATAGGTTCTTGTAATCTGAAAATATAAAAACAGCAAGGTAGCAAGTGGTAAAACTGAGCGTAAATGGTATTGTAATGCTAGGAAACAAGTCCTAGGGTTCATACTTTCACTAGTGCAAGTTCTCCCAGAAATAATAACATAATTGGATCATATAACTATCCCTCAACATGCAACAAAGAGTCACTCCAAAGTCACTAATAGCGGAGAACAAATGAAGAGATTATTGTGGGGTACGAAACCACCTCAAAGTTATCCTTTTTGATCGATCTATTCAAGAGTCCGTGGTAAAATAACACGGAGCTATTCTTTCCGTTCGATCTATGATAGAGTTCGTACTAGAATAACACCTTAAGACACAAATCAACCAATACCCTAATGTCACCTAGATACTCCAATGTCACCTCAAGTATCCGCGGGCATGATTATACGATATGCATCACACAATCTCAGATTCATCTATTCAACCAACACAAAATACTTCAAAGAGTGCCCCAAAGTTTGTACCGAAGAGTCAAGATGAAAACGTGTGCCAACCCCTATGGATAAGTTCAGAAGGTCACTGAACCCGCAGGTTGATCACCAAAACGTACATCAAGTAGATCACTTGATATCCCATTGTCACCACAGATAAGCACATGCAAGACATACATCAAGTGTTCTCAAATCCTTAAAGACTCAATCCGATAAGATAACTTCAAAGGGAAAACTCAATCCATTACAAGAGAGTAGAGGGGGAGAAACATCATAAGATTTAATTATAATAGCAAAGCTCGCGATACATCAAGATCATGCCGAATCAAGAACACGAGAGAGAGAGAGGGGGAGAGAGAGAGAGAGATCATACACATACCTACTGGTACATACCCTCAGCCCTGAGGGTGAACTACTACCTCCTCGTCATGGAGAGTGCCGGGATGATGAAGATGGCCACCGGTGAGGGATCCCCCCTGCGGCAAGGTGCCAGAATAGGGTCCCGATTGGTTTTTGGTGGCTACAGAGGCTTGCGGCGGCGGAACTCCTGATCTATTGTGCTCATGGATGTTTTCAGGGTATATGGGCATATATAGGAGGAAGAAGTAGGTCGGTGGAGCTGTGAGGGGCCCACGAGGGTGGGGGCGCGCCCAAGGGGGCAGGCGCGCCTCCCTGCCTTGTGGCCTCCTTGCTTCTTTCTTGGCGTCCGCTACAAGTCCTCTAGATCATGTTTGTTCCAAAAACGATTCTCCCGAAGGTTTCATTCCGTTTGGACTCCGTTTGATATTCCTTTTCTGCAAAACACTGAAATAAGAAAAAAAACAGCAATTTGCACTGGGCCTCCGGTTAATAGGATAGTCCCAAAAATAATATAGAAGTGTATAATAAATCCCATTAAACATCCAAAACAGATAATATAATAGCATGGAACAATCAAAAATTATAGATACGTTGGAGACGTATCAAGCATCCCCAAGCTTAATTCCTGCTCGTCCTTGAGTAGGTAAATGATAAAAACAGAATTTTTGATGTGGAATGCTACCTAACATATTTATCAATATAGTTTTCTTTATTGTGGCATGAATGTTCAGATCCAAAAGATTCAAGACAAAAGTTTAATATTGATATAAAAATAGTAATACTTCAAGCATGCTAACCAAGCAGTTTATGTCTTATCAAAATAACATAGCCAAAGAAAGCTTATCCCTAGAAAATCATATAGTTTGGCCATGCTTCATTTTCGTCACACAAAATGCTCCCATCATGCACAACCCCAGTTTCACCCAAGCAATTGGTTCATACTTTTCAACGCGCTTCAGCCTTTTCAACCCTCACGCAATACATGAGCGTAAGCCATGGACATAGCACCATGGGTAGAGTAGAGTATGATGATAGGGATTATGTGAGAAAAAAAGGAAAAAGTCTCACATTGACGCGGCTAATCAACGGGCTATGGAGATGCCCATCAATTGATGTCAATACAAGGTGTAGGGATTGCCATGCAACGGATGCACTAGAGCTATAAATGTATGAAAGCTCATCAAAAAGAAACTAAGTGGGTGTGCATCCAACTTGCCTGCTCACGAAGACCAAGGGCATTTTGAGGAAGCCCATCATTGGAATATACAAGCCAAGTTCTATAATGAAATATTCCCACTACTATATGAAAGTGACAAAATAAGAAACTTTATATCATGAAGATCATGGTGCTATTTTGAAGCACAAGTGTGAAAAAAGGATAGTAACATTGTCCCTTCTCTCTTTTTCTCTCATTTTTTTATTTGGGCTTCTTTGGCCTCTTCTTTTCCTCTTTTTTTATTTGGGCTTCTTTGGCCTCTCTTTTTTTCTCTTTTTTTTAATTTCATCTGGACTCTCATCCCGACTTGTGGGGGAAACATAGTCTCCATCATCCTTTCCTCACATGGGACAATGCTCTAATAATGGAAATCATCACACTTCTATTTATTTACAACTCAAGAATTACAACTCAATACTTAGGACAAAATATGACTCTATGTGAATGCCTCCGCGGTGTACCCGGATATGCAATGAATCAAGAGCGACATGTATGAAAGAATTATAAAGGTGGATTTGCCACAAATACGATGTCAACTACATGATCATGCAAAGCAATATGACAATGATGGAGCGTGTCATAATAAACGGAATGGCGGAAAGTTGCATGCCAATGTATATCGGAATGGCTATGGAAATGCCATAATAGGTAGGTATGGTGGCTGTTTTGAGGAAGATATAAGGGGGTTTATGTGTGATAGAGCGCATCCAACTCTCAAGGTGAGAAAGGGCAATGCACGGTACCGTAGAGGCTAGCAGATTGCGGAAGGGTAAGAGTGCGTATAATCTGGACTCACATTAGTCATAAAGAACTCATATACTTATTGCAAAAGTTTATTAGCCCTCGAAGCAAAGTACTACTACGCATGCTCCTAGGGGAAGGGTTGCTAGGAGTTAACCATCGCGCGATCCCGACCTCCACTCATAAGGAAGGCAATCAAAGAACACCCCATGCTTCAAATTTTTCACACAACGTTCACCATACATGCATGCTACGAACTTGCCAACTTTAACACAAGTATTTCTCAATTTCATAATTACCCAACTAGCATGACTCTAACATTACAACCTTTATATCTCAAAACAATTATCAAGTATCAAATTTATCATAGTATTCAATGCACTTTATATGAAAGTTTTTATTTTACCCAATTGGATGCCCATCATATTAGGACTAATTTTATAACCAAAGCAAATTACCATGCTGTTCCAAAGACTCACAAAATAATATAAGTGAAGCATGAGAGATCAATATTTTCTACAAAATAAAACCACCACCGTGCTCTAAAAAGATATAAGTGAAGTACTAGAGCAAAATTATCTAGCTAAAAAGATATAAGTGAAGCACATAGAGTATTCTAATAAATTCTGATTCATGTGTGTCTCTCCAAAAGGTGTGTACAGCAAGGATGATTGTGATAAACTAAACATCAAAGACTCAAATCATACAAGACGCTCCAAGCAAAACACATATCATGTCGTGAATAAAAATATAGCATCAAGTAAAATTACCGACAGACGAAGACGAAAGAGGGGATGCCTTCCGGGGCATCCCCAAGCTTAGGCTTTTGGTTGTCCTTGAATTTTACCTTGGTGTGCCTTAGGCATCCCCAAGCTTAGGCTCTTGCCAATCCTTATTCCATAATCCATCAAATATTTACATCAAACTTGAAAACTTCACAACACAAAACTTAATAGAAAACTCATAAGCTCCATTAGTATAAGAAAATAAATGACCACTTAGGTACTGTCATGAACTCATTATGAATTCATATTGGTGTAATATCTAATGTATTCCAACTTCTCTATGGTTCATACCCTCCGATAATAGTCATAGATTCATCAAAATAAGCAAACAACACATAGAAAATAGAATCTATCAAAAACAGAACAGTCTGTAATAATCTGTATCAAATGTATACTTCTGGAACTACAAAAATTCTGAAATAAATTGTATTACCTGAGGAATTTGTCTATTAATCATCTCCAAAAAGAATAAACCCAAAATCACTCTCCAGTAAAAAAAGGCAGCTAATCTCGTGAGCGCAAAAGTTCCTGTTTTTTACAGCAAGATCGCATAGACTTCACCCAAGTCTTCCTAAAGGTTCTACTTGGCGCACAAACATTAATTAAAACATAAAACCTCATCAAAATAGAGGCTAGATTAATTATTTATTACTAAACAGGATCAAAAAAAAGGATAAAAATAAAATTGGGTTGCCTCCCAACAAGCACTTACGTTTAACGCCCCTAGCTAGGCATGATGATTTCAATGATGCTCACATAAAAGATATGAATTGAAACATAAAGAGAGCATAATGAAGAATATGACTAGCACATTTAAGTCTAACCCACTTCCTATGCATAGGGATTTTGTGATCAAACAACTTATGGGAACAATAATCAACTAGCATAGAAAGGCAAAACAACCATAACTTCAAAACTTTAAGCACATAGAGAGGAAACTCGATATTAAGTCAATTCCTACAAGCATATTTTCCTCCCTCATAATAATTTTCAGTAGAATCATGAATGAATTCAACAATATAACCATCACATAAAGCATTCTTTGCATGATGCACAAGCATAGAATTTTAACTACTCTCCACATAAGCAAATTTCTTCTCATGAATAGTAGTGGGAGCAAACTCAACAAAATAATTATCATGTGAGGAATAATCAAATTGAAAAATAAAATCATGATGACAAGTTTCATGGTTATCATTATTCTTAATAGCATACAAGTCATCACAATAATCATCATATATAGCAACTTTGTTCTCAAAATCAATTGGAACCTCTTCCGAAATAGTGGATTCATCTCTAAATAAAGTCATGACCTCTCCAAATCCACTTTCATAATTATCACAATAATATTCAACATCCTCCAAAATAGTGGGATCATTACTTCCTAAAGTTGACACTCTTCCAAACCCACTTTCATTATAATCATCATAAATAAGAGGCATGCTTTCATCATAATAAATATTCTCATCAAAACTTGGGGGACTAAACATATCATCTTCATCAAACATAGCATCCCCAAGCTTGTGGCTTTGCATATCATTAGCATCATGGGTATTCAAAGAATTCGCACTAACACCATTGCAATCATGCTCATCATTCACATATTTTATGCCAAGCATTCTATGTAATTCTTCTTCTAGTACTTGAGCACAATTTTCCTTCCCATCATTTTCACAAAAGACATTAAAAAGATGAAGTATATGAGGCACCCTCAATTCCAATTTTTTGTAGTTTTCTTTTATAGACTAAACTAGTGATAAAACAAGAAAAAAAAGATTCGATTGCAAGATCTAAAGATATACCTTCAAGCACTCACCTCCCCGGCAACGGCGCCAGGAAAGAGCTTGATGTCTACTATGCAACCTTCTTCTTGTAGACGATGTTGGGCCTCCAAGTGCAGAGGTTTGTAGGACAGTAGCAAATTTTCCTCAAGTGGATGACCTAAGGTTTATCAATCCGTGGGAGGCGTAGGATGAAGATGGTCTCTCTCAAACAACCCTGCAACCAAATAACAAAGAGTCTCTTGTGTCCCCAACACACCCAATACAATGGTAAATTGTATAGGTGCACTTGTTCGGCGAAGAGATGGTGATACAAGTGCAATATGGATGGTAGATATAGGTTTTTGTAATATGAAAATATAAAAACAGCAAGGTATCAAGTGGTAAAACTGAGCGTAACGGTATTGCAATGCTAGGAAACAAGGCCTAGGGTTCATACTTTCACTAGTGCAAGTTCTCTCAACAATAATAACATAATTGGATCATATAACTATCCCTCAACGTGCAACAAAGAGTCACTCCAAAGTCACTAATAGCAGAGAACAAACGAAGAGATTATTGTAGGGTATGAAACCACCTCAAAGTTATCCTTTCTGATTGATCTATTCAAGAGTCCATAGTAAAATAACACGAAGCTATTCTTTCCGTTCGATCTATCATAGAGTTCGTACTAGAATAACACCTTAAGACACAAATCAACCAAAACCCTAATGTCACATAGATACTCCAACGTCACCTCAAGTATCTGTGGGCATGATTATACGATATGCATCACACAATCTCAGATTCATCTATTCAACCAACACAAAGTACTTCAAAGAGTGCCCCAAAGTTTCTACCGAAGAGTCAAGATGAAAATGTGTGCCAACCCCTATGCATAAGTTTAGAAGGTCACTGAACCCGCAGGTTGATCACCAAAATGTACATCAAGTAGATCACTTGATATCCCATTGTAACCACAGATAAGCACATGCAAGACATACATCAAGTGTTCTCAAATCCTTAAAGACTCAATCCGATAAGCTAACTTCAAAGGGAAAACTCAATCCAATACAAGAGAGTAGAGGGGGAGAAACATCATAAGATCCAACTATAATAGCAACACTCGTGATACATCAAGATCATGCCGAATCAAGAACACGAGAGAGAGAGAGAGAGATCATACACATAGCTACTGGTACATACCCTCAGCCCTGAGGGTGAACTACTCCCTCCTCGTCATGGAGAGCACTGGGATGACGAAGATGGCCACCGGTGAGGGATCCCCCTCCGGCAGGGTGCCGGAACAGGGCCCCAATTGGTTTTTGATGGCTACAAAGGCTTGCGGCGGCGGAACTCCGGATCTATTGTGATCCTGGATGTTTTCGGGGTATATGCGTATATATAGGAGCAAGAAGTAGGTCGGTGGAGTTGCGAGGGGCCCACGAGGGTGGGGGCGCGCCCAGGGGGGCAGGCTCGCCTCCCTGCCTCGTGGCCTCCTTGCTTGTTTCTTGACATCCACGCTAAGTCCTCTGGATCACCTTTGTTCCAAAAATGATTCTCCCGAAGGTTTCATTCCGTTTGGACTCCGTTTGATATTCCTTTTCTGCAAAACACTGAAATAGGCAAAAAACAATTTGCAGTGGGCCTCCGGTTAATAGGTTAGTCCGAAAAATAATATAAAAGTGTATAATAAAGCCCATTAAACATCCAAAATAGATAATATAATAGCATGGAACAATCAAAAATTATAGATACGTTGGAGACGTATCAGGGCTCATAATCATAAAAGATGTCCAAGATAGTGTATTTGCATGTGAATCTTCTCTTCCCGTATTAATTCTTTCAAGAGTTGCATCATTGACCAATGCTATGTTTGTCAATCTCCAACAAATTTTACCAGTTATACTCTTCCTTATGTGATGTCATTACTTACCATAAGGTTAGCATATGATATTATTTATTTATTTATTCCTTTCCTTTTTATTAAAACATAAAAGTGCAGAAAGCAAAACTTGAACTAATCTTTATTATATTACTCGCACACGATTACATAGATAGATCACTAAGCAAACACTCGAAAAGAAAGGATCGAACTAAGCTTTTATTCAACTAGATCAGAAGATAACTAAGGATCGAACTAAAAATAGATAAAAGCAAAGATAGTGGTGGTGATAAGATACCGGGACACTGATGTGTGTTAAAACTACGTTGGTATTTCCCCAAAGAGGAAGGGATGATGCAACACAACAACGGTAGGTATTTCCGTCAGTGATGAGATCAAGGTTATCGAACCAGTAGGAGAACCACGCAACACAATGTAAACAACCCCTATACACAAATAACAAATACTCGCAACCCTACGTGTTAAAGGGGTTGTCAATCCCTTTCGGGCAACGGCGCTAGAGATTGGCACGACGATGATATAAAGTTGTAATAGATTGGATAAGTAGATCGCAAATAAAATAAAGTGCAGGAAGGTATTTTTCTATTTTTGGTTTAATTTAACTGAAAAATAAAAGCAAAGAAAAATAGATCGTGAAGGCAAATATATTAAGGAAGAGACCCGGGGGCCATAGGCTTCACTAGTGTCTTCTCTCAAGAAAACAGCAAACGATGGGAAAACAATTACTGTTGGGAAATTAATAGAACTTCAAATAATCATGACGATATCCAGCAAATGATCATTATATAGGCATCACGTCCAAGATTAGCAGACCGACTCCTTCCTGCATCTACTACTATTACTCCACACATCGACCGCTATCCAACATGCATCTAGTGTATTAAGTTCATGGAAAAATAGATTAATGCAATAAGAATGATGACATGATGTAGGCAAGATCTATTTATGTCGAAATAGGCCCTGTCTTGTTATCCTTAATAGCAACGATACATACATGTCGTTTCCCCTTCTGTCACTGGGATCAAGCACTGTAAGATCGAACCCATCACAAAGCACCTCTTCCCATTGCAAGATAAATAGATCCAGTTGGCCAAACAAAACCCAAATATCAGAGAAGAAATATGAGGCTATAATCAACCATGCATATAAGAGATCAAAGAAGACTCAAATAACTTTCATGGATCAAAAAATAGATCTGATCATAAACTCAAAGTTCATCGGATCCCAACAAACACACCACAAAAAGACTTACATCATATGGATCTCCAAGAGACCATTGTATTGAGAACCAAGAGAGAGAGAGGAAGCCATCTAGGTACTAACTATGGACCCGTAGGTCTACAAAGAGCTACTCACGCATCATCAGAGAGGCACCAATGGACATGCTGAACCCCTCCGTGATGGTGTCTAGATTGGATCTGGTGTTTGTAGAACTTGCGGCGGCTGGAATTGATTTTCGTCGACTCCCCTAGGGTTTCTAGAATATTGGGGTATTTATAGAGCAAAGAGGCGGTGCGGGAGGCTACCGAGGTGGGCACTACCCACCTAGGCGCGCCTGGGGGTTGTGCTCCCCTCAGAGCACCCCTCTGGTACTTTCTTGGCCCATACGATGTCTTTCGGTCCAGAAAAAATCCACAAAAAGTTTCGCTGCGTTTGGACTCCGTTTGGTATTGATTTCCTGCGATGTAAAAAACAAGCAGAAAGCAACAACTGGCACTGGGCACTATGTCAATAGGTTAGTACCAAAAAATGATATAAAATGATTGTGAAACATCCAAAAATTATAATATAACAGCATGAAACAATAAAAAGTTATAGATACGTTGGAGACGTATCAGCATCCCCAACCTTAATTCCTGCTTGTCCTCGAGTAGGTAAATGATAAAAACAGAATTTTTGATGTGGAATGCTGCCTAATATGTTCATCACATAATTTTTTCCTTGTAGTATGGACATTTGGACTTTTATATGGTTCAAAGCAATAGTCTAGTTTTGACATGAAGACTTTAATACTCAAGCATATCAACAAGCAACCATGTCTTTCAAAATATCAACAGTAAAGCAAGTTATCCCTAGCCGATCATGCTCGATCATTGATCCATTCATGAAAGACACTCGCATATTAGCTACACCCAATGCTCAAATATGATCATATTGCCCCTTAGTTTGTACTTTATAAGAGAAGATGGAGATTCAAATTCGAAGTAAAAATTGTATAAAGTAAAAGAAAGGCCCTTTGCAGAGGGAAGTAGGGATTTGTAGAGGTTCCAGAGCTCTAAGCAAAAATTGAGAGATAAAAAACATTTTGGGAGGCATACTTTTCCACCAACGAAAAAGACTTAGAGTTCCCAACACTTTCCATGCTAGATATATCATAGGCGGTTCCCAAACAGAAAATGAAGTTTATTCCTTTTTCCACCATACTTTCACTTTCCATGGCTGACCGTATCCACGGGTGCCCTCCATACCAACACTTTCCAAGGAATTTATTATTTGACAACGTAAAGTAAATTCATTTTTTCATTTCTGGACTGGGCATCTCTAATACCTTTGTCGTACTCTCGTGCAATGACAAGTGAATAAACACTCATCGTGAGAATAACACATCTAGCATGGAAAACATAGTCCACCCCTCACTGCCTCGCGAGCGGTACGAGCACACAAAAGAGAAATTTATTTTGAAAATTAGAGATGGCACATGCAAATTTGCTTAGAATGGCACGGAAATACCGCATATAGGTAGGTATAGTGGACTCATATGGCAAAACTGGTTTAAAGGGTTTTGGATGCACAAGTAGTGATCATACTTAGTGCAAATGAAGGCTAGTAAAAAGATTGAGAAGCGTCCAACCAAGAAACGAAAAAACTCGTGCCCGAGCATTAAGCATAAGTAACACCGAATAATGCACCACAAGTAGGATATAATTTCATTGCATAACTATTGACTTTCGTGCTTGCATAGGGAATCACAAACCTTAACACCAATATTCTTACTAAAGCACAATTACTCATCAACATGACTCACGTATCATATCATCATATCTCAAAACCATTACTGAGAACCAAGTTTATTTTGTCCAATGATCTTCATGAAAGTTTTTATTATATCCTCCTTGGATATCTATCACTTTGGGACTAGTTTCATATGTTGCTTTTAATAAGCTCAAACAAATTTAAGTGAAGAACATGAGCATAATATTTCTTTCTCTCAAAGTAATCTAAGTGAAGCAAGAGATAATTTCTTAAAAAAATTAGTAACTCCCAAATAAATCTAACTGAAGCATGAGAGCATTTCTTCAGAAATAACAAAGGACACCGTGCTCAAAAAGATATAAGTGAAGCACTAGAGTAGTTCCAAGGCTCTAAAAATTTAAGTGAAGCATAGGAGCAAGCATAGCATAATTTTTGACTCTCTCAAAAAGGTGTGTCCAGCAAGGATTCAAGACTTAAAACAAAAATCAAAACAAACAAAGACTCATATCATACAAGATGGTCCAAGTAAAACTCATAATATGTGATGAATAAAAATATAGCTCCAATAAAATACCGATGGTTGTTAGAAGAAAGAGGGGATGACACTCGGGGTCATCCCCAAGCTTAGTTGCTTGCTACATCTTGAATATTATCTTGGGGTGCCTTGGGCATCCCCAAGCTTAGCCTTTTGCTAATCCTTATTCTTTCATCCATCGTAATCTCACCCAAAACTTGAAAACTTCAATCACACAAAACTCAACAAAACCTTTGTGAGATCCGTTAGCATGCATCTAGTGTATTATGTTCATAGAAAAATGGAGTAATGCAATAAGAATGATGGCATGATATAGACAAGATCTATTTATATAGAAATAGACCCCATCTTGTTATCCTTAATAGCAACAATACATACGTGTCATTTCCTCTCCCGTCATTGGGATCAAGCACCGTAAGATCGAACCCATCACAAAGCACCTCTTCCCATTGTAAGATAAATAGATCAAGTTGGCCAAACAAAAACCAAATATTAGAGAAGAAATACGAGGCGATAATCCATCATGCATATAAGAGATCAAAGAAGACTCAAATAACTTCCATGGATAAAAACATAGATCTGATCATAAACTCAAAGTTCATCGGATCCCAACAAACACACCGCAAAAAGACTTACATTATATGGATCTCCAAGAGACCATTGTATTGAGAATCAAGAGAGAAGAGAGAGAAAGCCATCTAGATACTAACTACGGACCCATAGGCCTACAAAGAACTACTCACGCATCATTAGAGAGGCACCAATGGACATGATGAACCCCTCCGTGATGGTGTCTAGATTGGATCTGGTATTTCTGGAACTTGCGGCGGCTTGAATTGATTTTGGTCGACTGATGTCGCTTGAAGCTACGTCTGTATTTCCCCAAAGAGGAAGGGATGATGCAGCATAGTGGCGGTAGGTATTTCCCTCAGATATGAAACCAAGGTTATCAAACCACTAGGAGAACCAAGCAACACAACGTAAACAGCTCCTGCACACAAACAACAACACCTCGCAACCTGACGTGTTAAAGGGGTTGTCAATCCCTTTCGGGGTACGACGCCTCAAGATAGGCAAAGGACGTGAGGTAAATTTATAGTAGATTGATAGATCGAACACCAAATAAAATAAATAAGAATAAATTGCAGCAAGGTATTTTTGTATTTTTGGTTTAATAGATCTGAAAATAAACGCAAGGTAAAAGTAGATCGCAAGGCAAATATATGAGAAAGAATACCCGGGGGCCGTAGGTTTCACTAGTGGCTTCTCTCGAGAAAGATAGCAAACGGTGGGTTAACAAATTACTATTGGGCAAGTGATAGAACTTCAAATAATTATGATGATATCCTGGCAATGATCATTACATAGGCATCACGTCCAAGATTAGTAGACCGACTCCTGCCTGCATCTAGTACTATTACTCCACACATCGACCGCTATCCAGCATGCATATAGTGTATTAAGTTCCTGAGAAAATGGAGTAATGCAATAAGAACGATGACATGATGTAGACAAGATTGTTTATCTATTGCGACAGATATGGATCCCATCTTTTTTTCCTTAGTAGCAATGAAACATACGTGTCGGTTCCCTTTCTATCACTGGGATCAAGCACCGTAAGCTCGAACCCACTATAGGGCACCTCTTCCCATTGCAACATAGATAGATCAAGTTGGCCAAACAAAACCCAAATATAAGAGAAGAAATACGAGGCTATAAGCAATCATGCATATAAAAGATCAAAGAAACTCAAATAACTTTCATGGATATAAAAAGATATAACTGGTCATAAACTCGAAGTTCATCGGATCCCAACAAGCACACCGCCAAAAGACTTACATCATATGGATCTCCAAGAGACTATTGCATTAATAATCAAGAGAGAGAGGAGGCCATCTAGCTACTAACTACGGACCCGAAGGTCTACAAAGAACTACTCACGCATCATCGGAGAGGCACCAATGGAAGTGGTGAACCCCTCCGTGGTGGTGTCTAGATTGGATCTGGTGGTTTTGGACTCTGCGGTGGCTGGATGAATATTTCATCGACTCTTCTAGGGTTTCTATAATATTGGGGTATTTATAGAGCCAAGAGGCGGTCCAAGAGGTACTCGAGGTGGGCACAACCCACCAGAGCACGCTTGGGCCTCCTGGCACGCCCTCGTGGGTTGTCCCCTCCTCAGGACTCCCCCCAGGTGCAACCAGGGCCAATCTTCTTCCTTTTGGTCCATAAAAAATCATCATAAATTGGCGTGGCATTTGGACTCTGTCTGATATTGATTTCCTGCAATGTAAAAACATGCAGAAAACAGCAACTGGCACTTGGCACTATGTCAGTAGGTTAGTACCAAAAAATGATATAAAATGACTATAAGATGATTATAAAACATCCAAGGTTGATAATAAAATAGCATGGAATAATCAAAAATTATAGATACGTTGCAGATGTATCATCGACTCCCCTAGGGTTTCTGGAATATTGGGGTATTTATAGAGTAAAGAGGTGGTGCGGGAGGCCACCGAGGTGGGCACAACCCACCTGGGCGCGCCTAGGCCCCCAAGTGTGCCCTGGTGGGTTGTGCTCCCCTCGGAGCACCCCTCTAGTACTTTCTTGGCCCATACGATGTCTTCTGATCTAGAAAAAATCCACAAAAATTTTGTTGCATTTGGACTCCGTTTGGTATTGATTTGTTGTGATGTAAAACACAAGCATAAAACAATAACTGGCACTCGACACTATGTCAATAGGTTAGTACCAAAAAATGATATAAAATGATTGTAAAACATCCAAGAATGATAATATAACAGCATGGAACAGAAAAATTATAGATACGTTGGAGACTTATCAGACACCTCCCCCAAGCTTGGCACAAGCCAAGAGGAGTGCCCATAGCATGAACTCAAGTCTCCTTTGGTTATGAAGAAGGTGGTGGTGGCGATGAGGTAGTAGAGATATTATCCTTTTTCTCCAGCTTGCATCGGAGAGTAAAATTATCTATCCTCAACTATTCATTCTCCATCTCAAGCTTTACTATCCTCCTGCATAGTGCCTCCTTGCTCTCTTGCTCAAACCAAGGCGGGACTTGCTCATCTTCATCCTCCTCATCTGTGAGCCACATATTGGGAAAAGCGTTCTTAAAGATGTTTGGGTCCAGAGGTTGGTGAGGAACAGGGCTCCCTTCCTTTGAATCTTGAGATGACATATTTTCATATCTGACAGAAAGCAAGAAGAATAGGAGATTTCTTTGCGATCGGAGGTCAGTACGTTCGGGGGTTATATAAAGATTGTTTATCTTGGGAAACAAGCAAACGGGAGAAAGAGGGAGTCTGGAATGTTACCGAGGTCGGCCAAACCCACCTGGGTGCGCCAGCGGGCCCTGGCACGCCCTGGTGTCTTGTGCCCACCAGGGCTGCCTTCCTGGTTATTTCTTATTTTCCTAATTTTTAATATATCCCAAAATTGACAAAAAATATTTTTGCGGATTTTTCGGAGTCCATTTACTTACCGTACCACGTACCTCCTCCTTTTTTGGTTATTCTTGAGTGTTATGAAAGGTTTCTTTTATGTGTTCCTCCAGTGTCATGGTTTAGATAATATTGCTTTCAACTTTAATGGGCGTACGTGAGATGTAGTGTTTAATTCTTTGACCATTGGCCACCTTCGGGTTGGTACCTTCAACATTATTTATTTTGATGGATCCAGAGTGATAAACCTCTTCGATAACATACGGTCCTTCCAATTTGGAGAGAAGTTTTCCTGCAAAGGATTTGAAATGAGAGTTGTATAGAAGAACATATTCCCCAACTTTGAACTCCCGTTTTTGGATCCTTTTATCATGCCATCTTTTAACTTTCTCTTTAAATAGTTTGGCATTTTCATAAGCTTGGGTTCTCCATTCATCTAATGAGCTAATATCAAATAACCTCTTTTCACCTGCAAGTTTGAAATCATAGTTGAGTTCTTTAATTGCCTAATATGCTTTATGTTCTAACTCTAGAGGCAAATGACAAGCTTTTCCATATACCATTTTATAAGGAGACATACCCATAGGATTTTTATAAGTTGTTCTACAAGCCCAAAGTGCATCATCTAATTTTTTAGACCAATTCTTCCGGGACCTATTAATAGTTTTCTGTAATATTAATTTTATTTCTCTATTGCTAAGTTCAACTTGGCCACTAGACTGTGGATGATAGGGTGATGCAATTCTATGGTTAACATCATATTTGGCAAGCATCTTACAGAAAGCACCATGAATAAAGTGTGAACCACCATCAGTCATTAAATATCTAGGGACTCCAAACCTCGGGAAGATAACTTCTTTAAGCATTTTAATGGAGGCGTTGTGATCAGCACTACTAGTTGGGCTTCTACCCACTTAGTGACATAATCAACAGCAACCAAAATATGTGTATACTCATTAGAGGAAGGAAAAGGTCCCATATAATCAAAACCCGAAACATCAAACGGTTCAATAGCAAGTGAATAATTCATAAGCATTTCTTGACGCTTACCAATATTACCAATTCGTTGACATTCATCACAAGATAAAACAAACTTACGGGCATCCTTGAAGAGAGTAGGCCAATAAAAACCAGATTGTGATACCTTATGAGCAGTTCTATCTCCCGCGTGATGCCCTCCATAATCTTTGGAGTGACATTTCCATAAGATTTGTCCCTGTTCATGCTCAGGTACACAACATCTAATAATACCATCTACTTCTTTTTTATAAAGATGTGGATCATCCCAAAAGTAATGTCTTAAGTCATAGAAGATTGGTATGTGAAACTAGGCAGTATACATTTAGCAACAATTTAATTAGCATAATTAGCATACCAAGGAGTATTATGAGAAACATTTATTGCAGCTAGTTGTTCATCAGGAAAGCTATCATTAATAGGTTGTGGGTCATCAAGAATACTTTCTAACCTAGACAAGTTATCAGCTACGGGGTTCTCAGCTCCTTTTCTATCAGTGATATGTAACTCAAATTCTTGTAGCAAGAGAACCCATCTAATGAGTATAGGTTTAGCATCTTTCTTTCCCATAAGATACTTAATAGCAGCATGATTAGTGTGAACAGTAACTTTAGAATCAACAATGTAAGATCTGATTTGTCACAAGCAAACACAACCGCTAAAAATTCTTTTTTAGTAGTAGCATAATTTCTTTGGGCACTGTCTAGAGTTTTACTAGCATAATGGATAACATTTAGCTTCTTATCAACTCTTTGTCCTAAAACAGCACCAACAACATAATCACTAGCATCACACATAATTTCAAAAGGCAAATTCCAATCGGGTGGTAGACAATAGGTGCAGAAATTAAGGCTTTCTTAAGTGTTTCAAAGGCTTCTACACAATCATCATCAAAGACAAATATAACATCCTTTTGTAAAAGATTTTTAAGAGGCCTAGAAATTTTAGAGAAGTATTTAATAAATCTCCTGTAGAAACCAGCATGACCGAGGAAACTACGAATACCTTTGACATCTCTGGGACATGGCATTTTCTCAATTGCATCAACTATAGCTTTATCCACCTCAATACCTTGTTCAGAAATTTTATGCCCCAAGACAGTACCTTCTTTAACCATAAAGTGGCACTTCTCCCAATTCAAGACAAGATTAGTATGATCACATCTGTACAAAACTCGATCAAGGTTGCTCAAGCAATCATCAAAAGAAGTTTCGTAAACAGAAAATTCGTCCATGAAAATCTCAACAATCTTTTCACAGAAGTTAGAGAATATCGCAGTCATACATCTTTGAAAGGTAGCGGTTGTGTTACATAAACTAAAAGGCATACGTCTATAAGCATAAGTTCCAAAATGACAAGTAAAGGTGGTTTTCTCTTGATCAGGTTGTGAAACAGGTATTTGAGAAAAACCAGAATATCCATCAAGGAAACAGAAGTGTGTGTGCTTTGATAGTCTTTCTAGCATTTGATAAATAAAAGGCAAGGGGTAATGATCTTTCCTAGTTGCTTTATTTAATTTTCTAAAATCAATTACCATCCTATAGCCAATAACAATTCGTTGTGGAATAAGTTCATTTTTATCATTAGGAACTACGGTAATACCTCCTTTCTTAGGGACACAATGAACGAGACTTAACCATCTACTATCATCTATGGGATAGATTATACCTGCTCCCAGAAGCTTTAATATTTCAGTTCTTGCCACTCCTTTCATTTTGGGATTCAACTGTCGTTGGTGATCAACAACAGGTTTAGCATCAGTTCCATATTAATTTTATGCTGAAAGAGAGTGGGACTAATGCCCTTAAGATCATCAAGAGTATATCCAATAGCAGCTCGATGCTTCCTCAGAACCTTCAATAATCTTTATTCTTCATGTTATGAAAGGTTAGCACTAATCATAACAGGATATATCTTTTTCTCATCATGATAAGCATATTTCAAAGCGTCTAGAAATTGTTTCAATTCAAACATAGGATCACCTTTAGGTGGAGGAGGACCTCCTAGAGTTTCAATAGGTAAATTGTGTTTAAGCAAAGGTCATTGTTCAAAGAAAATTTTATAGAATTCATTTCTTTCATGCATATGCATATCATTTTCATGGTCTAGCAAATATTGTTCTAGTGGATCAGTAGGAGGCACGACAATAGAAGCAAGGACAATTATTTCATCCTTGCTAGGCAATTCTTTCTTGTGATGTTTTCTATAAACTTAGAAAAAATAAAATCATAAGATTCACCACCAGAACTAACAGTGATGATTTGTTTCTCACAATCTATTTTAGCATTAATGGTTGTCGGCGTTCTGGGAACGGGGGTACCCAGACTTGCCTGCCTGGGGCCTGCGGCGAGGCTCAAGGAGTGGCCCAGTACGGCCCATCTTCATCAGCACATGCTCAAGACCCTCGCGAGGGGCCAGGCCTCGCGGGGCGGACGACAGGAGGCTTCCTCAGGCACGGCCTCGTTAGGCTGGCTTGCGAGGAGGTGGAGAGATCAAGGAGGGGTACCTCACGAGGTGCCCGTGACGCAAGCCATGACGACCAAGGCCAGGCGGGCGCCGGCCTGCGCAGAGTCCTTGTTTCCCCTTTGGTGCAAAGGGGGCAAGCGCAGGCAAGTGTATCAAGCAAAGGCAGCCATTTCGGTGCAACAAGACCAAGACCAGCAGGATGGCAGAGCGGAGGTCATCGTGGAGCCCAAGCCAGTGTCATCGTCAGGGTCTTTGGCAGGCGAGGACCAACTTTAGTCAGGATAAGTGTACTAGATGTTCCCCTTCAAAATGGCCAATTGTTGGCGCCCTTCCCGCTCAATATTTGGGAAGAGGCCCGGGGCCTTCGCCTATAAATAGGACTAGCCACCCATAGGGTAGGGGAGAGAGCATCGGATCCGCGTCTGAGACATAGAGAGAGAGAGGCGACTGAACTCCCCCTAGCAGTTCATCGCACCAACCAAGAACAGACCCTCGCGAGGCCGTTCTCCCCTTGTACTGTTCCTCACCAGCCCCAGAGGCAATCCACCACGCCACAAACTGGAGTAGGGTATTACACCACAATGGTGGCCTGAACCAGTATAAATCTCGTGTCCCTTGTGTTGTTCTTCATGTAGTTTTAGATCCTTGCGAGGCAGTGAGACATGGGTAGGCTGGAGGTGTGATCTCCGCGTGCACTCCAGTGTTCGAACCTCAAGGGTCTGCCGGAACCCTAAATCCGACATTTGGCGCGCCAGGTAGGGGTGTGCCGGAATCTGCCTTCAGTCGCCTCGTGTTTCACCGCCCGTTCCATCCATGTCAGACGCACGTCGCGCCCGCGCCGAATGCCAGGCCGCTCTCGCCACTCGCGTCGCCCAGACGGCCCCCGTCGGCGGGCGTCCCCGCCGTTCCTTGTCGCCTGCCGTCAACGCCGCCACCGGCCCTGCAGGGAACGAGCAGCAGGCGTCGTCCCTGCATCCTTCAGTGCGGCGAGAAGGCCGCACCGCCACCCTGTCGCTGACTCCGGCTGGCTCCTCGTCCCATGCCCGTCGCGCTCCTGCGGACGCGCACGCCGCGCTGCTCCTGGCGCGGGAGCTCCTGCACTACCGTCCCGTTGACGACCTCTATGACGAGTGGCTCGCCCGCATCACCAAGCTCGTCAGCGCCGCTGGGGGATCCCCTGCACCATCCCTCTCACTGCACCGCGCCCCGCCCTGCGCGGGCGACGAAGCTCCAGGGGTTCCTCAGCCGCCTCCCCCTCAAGAAGGCGCCTGGGCCCCAAGGCGCATGGCCCCTGGGCGGAACCCACTCCGTCCGGCGCCAGCACAGCAAGAGAAGAGTTGTCAAGATATCCCTCATCCCCAAGAAGCAGCCCGTGTGCTCCCCGCACTGGCCCGGCGCGAACACGCACCTGCTCCAGCGCATCAAGACCCCGCGCTACACCTGGTTGCAGCGCACAGAGACCCACAAGATCAAGCTCTCCGTCACCAAAGGGCTCCCGTGGCCATTGCAGTCTGTTGTGCCTTCTCCGCCGAGCTGTGCAGCGTGGCTTGGCCGGGCAAGTTCAAGCCAGACCTGTCCCCGCGCTATGATGGCACGACTGACCCTGTTGAGTTCCTCCAGCTCTACGAGCTGGGCATCAAAGCCGCCAACGGGGATGAGAAGGTCATCGTGAACTGGTTCCCCATGGCACTCAAGGACGGCGCCCGCACCTGGCTCCTGAACCTGGCTCCTGGCACGATATCCTCCTGGGACGAGATGCGCACCCGATTCATCGCCAACTTCCAAGGCACCCGCGACCGGCCCCCGGCTATGAGAGACTTGTGCCGCATCAAGCAGCAGCCGGGAGAGACCCTGCAGAAGTTCATCCAGTGCTTCAACAGTGCTCGCCTTAAGATCCCCAAGGTGTCTGAGGAGGCCATCATCTCAGCCTTCTCCGACGGCGTGCGTGACATCAAGATGAAGGAGGAGCTCGCGATCCATGAAGACCTGTGCACCTCCCTGGAGCTGTTCAATCTGGCGACCAAGTGCGCTAGGGCTGAGGAATGGCGCCTTTCCCTCCTCGAGCTGCCAGCTGCTGACCCAGAAGAGAAGAAGCCCAAGGCCAAGGACGTGAAGCGCAAGGGGGCTGCCGTGCTTGCAGCAGAGCCAGACACCAAGCGAGGCAGGGATCAGCCTGAGTCATCCAAGGGCAGCTGGTACTGCGTGTACCACGACCTCCACACCCGCAACACCAACAAATGCCAAGAGCTCAGGGCCGTGCGAGACGTGCATGCCGGCCGACGCCTCGAGCGCAGTGACCGGGGCTATGGCCGAGGAGGAGGAAGAGGTGGAGGACGATGGGAAGACTGTGGCCCCCGCCAAGGGTGGCGTGACCGACCTCGCGAGGACCGCTGGCAGGACCAGCCTCGTGAGGGAGGTTGGAGGGACCCACCTCGCGAGGGGGGTTGGAGGGATCAGCCTCACGAGGATCGCCCACAAGGCAATGCAGGCCTCCCTCCTCTGCCACCATAGCCAAGGAGGATTGAAGACCATCACCAGGACAAGGGGGCTGGAGGCTTCCAAGAGTCGCGCGCAATCGCTTGCATAGTGGGCGGCGCACAAGCCCCGGCCTCTCAGTGCATCTTCAAGCAGTTTGCTCACGAAGTGAATGCAGTCCTTCCCAAGCTTGAGGCCACACGCCCTCTTAGGTGGTCAGCGTGCGCTATCACGTTCAGCTCAGCAGATCAGCTCAAGTGTGCGGCCATAGTAGGAGTCCTCCCGATGCTTTGTTCCCCGATCATCAGCAATGTGCAAGTCACCAGGACCCTCATCGATGGCGGGGCAGGGCTCAATGTCCTATCCGTCGAGACGTTCAACAATCTCCAAGTGCCATACAATTAGCTGCAGCCAACCAAGCCTTTCTCAGGAGTCACTGATGGTTCCACGGTTCCGATAGGTCAGGTCCGCCTTCCTGTTACCTTCGGGAAGCGCGACAACTACCGCATTGAACTCATTGACTTCGACGTCGCTCACATCCGCCTGTCGTACAATGCCATCCTCGGGTACCAAGCCCTGGCCAAGTTCATGGTCGTGGCTCATCACGGCTATAATGTCCTCAAGATGCCAGGAAGCGGTGGAGTCATCACGGTACCCTGTGAAGAGAGAGACGCTGTGTGTTCTCTGGAACGTGCTTTCCAAGCCGCATCGATTGAAGACCCAGATCACAGGAACGGGAGGCCTCCCGAGGCTGCTCCTAAGAAGAAGAAGACATCGCCTGGCCCGACCCCTCGGGAGGCAGGCCCCTCAGGGTCCGCGCCTGTTCAAGGGGAACCTCCTTCTGTCGCATAGGAAGGCGCGCCCAGCGCCCTCCTCGAGCAAGGCTCGGGGGCTCTCTTCTGGAGGGCCATCGACTTTGCTAAGATCATGAGGGAGGCGCTCGAGCACCACTGGGAGGCATGCTTCAACGCACGTTTCCCTCAGGAAGGAGCAAAGCAAGGAGGGCCGAACCCTCAGGAATTCGTCAGCGAGATCATTCAGGAGTTGCAGGAGTCAAGAGTCATGAGTGGCAGCCGCCGCTTGCCCGCCGTAGCTCCCCATCCAGGCAAGGATGGTGGGCTGCGCGTCTGCATCGACATACCAGGACTCAACCGAGCCGCCTCTCAGGAGCGCCTCCGGCCCTCTAGCATGGGGCGCTGCGAAGGTCCACCCCACAGCTATGTTCACATGCCTTACGGCCTGCCGAACGCGGTTGTTGTGCGTCAGCGCCTCATGAGGGGCATCTTGGAGGCTCAGGCGGTCAGGCATTCCGCAGTCCTAGCTGAGATGGAAATGGTCCGCGAGGAGCCGCCAGCGCCTCCAGAGCCTCCCGAGGCCCCTGGGCCTGGGGGCTCGTGAAGATCGTCTCCCGCAACACACGCCGTCCGCTACTTCAGCATCCCTCCATCTTCAGCATCATCAGGTGACATCCTTCGAGTTTCATTTTTAGCTGGGGCGCCCCGCAGGGCTGCATCATTCCCAGGCCGCATGGGTCCATCCCTGCGGCATGTATCCCTTTAGTTCATGTTTTCAGCTTACTTTATCGGGGGCGCCCCCCGGGCTGCATCATCCCCAAAGTCACTCGGGCCCGACCCAGCGGTGATCGTCTTTTTCTGCGTCTATCTAAATGAGGTTGCTCCTTCATGATTAACGTGCTTGACCTAATCGCCCGCTCGATTGACACCAAGTGATGGAGCTGCTCCTTCATGGCACGACGCTTGCGCATAGGTCCGTCCCTACAATGTTGACAAACTTGGACGGCTGAGCTCTGGCCGCGGCAACCCCGCAGGGTGCCACCTCACCAAGCCTTCAATGCCTCGTCACCTTCCTAGAGCAACCAGCAGCTGGCCGGCAATTGTAACGGCAAACCCTCACTTTTCTCATGATGAACTCGCAGGATCGCTTTAAGGAGCAACGTCCAGTGAGGCCTCCGCAGCGTCTCCTTTGCTCTCGTCCATGCGAACCGCTTGCACGTTAAAGGGGGGGTACCTGAGCATCGCGACTCATGGGCTCTTACTGGCTCTCCAGCCCTCACCCTATGGCCTTGTCCACGGCATCGCGACCTGGCATACCAGCGATGGCTGAGCCTGCTCGAGGGCCGGGACCTGAGGACGTAGAGCACGAGGGGGAGCAAAGGCGAGAGGGAAGAGGCATGTGCGGACCTCGCCAGGCAACTCCTCGGCTGTCAACATGCGGGCCCAACGCCGCGCCAAGGAGTGGTTTCTGACCCCCGAGATAAGTCATCCCCCGGAAACACTAGCTATTGCAGCACCAACCTTGCACTTAATGCAGTCCCGCTTTGGCGACGTCGCGCTCCTTTCTCACCGAACGATGGCTGCTTGAGCGCTAAAGGGGACCTCCTGAGCATCGCGACTCAGGGGCTCGCACTAGACCCCGGGCAGCTCACCTCCTGGCCTTGACCACGGCATCGCGACCTGGCATACCAGCGACGGCTGAAGCCTCCCTTGGGACCGGGACCTGTCAGCGCAGAGTATCAAGTCCTCGCGAGGTTCGAAAGGAGAACTAAGCTAAGACGGGACGAGCATCCCTCACCACTTCATGATAAGGATCATATTAACAAACGGAACTACAAGCACCTTACAAACCCCCACGAGGTGTGTTCTTCGATTTCTCACAGGGAACAAAAGGAGCAAATCCTAAAGAGTGCTAACTGCGCGTGCCTCCGCAAGAGACGCCATCATCAATAGTGGGTCGTCAGCCACCGGCATCAACCCCATACAGATCAGTGGCGGCGGTGGCCTGACGAGCCCGCCCTGCTCCGAGAGCGACGCAAGCTCAGGGGCTCGTAGCTATCGTCGCTCGTCTCCGGGGTCGCGAGGAGCTCGATGGAGTCGCTGGATCCTCCGACACTTCCGCTACCTGAGGAGCTGCTGGGGAAGCGGTTGACGAGCCTGGTCCTTGCCGCAGCAGGGCCGCGGCCACCTTTCTCAGGGCAGCACTCCAGCCGGCGTCCCTCCGCGTCGAAGACCTTGAAGAACATTAGGGAGGCGCCATCGTACTCAAGGTGGATTGCGAGGGCGCCACCCATCCTGCAGACCCGGGCGATCTCGCCCCAGCCACGGGTCAGGTAGACCCTGCCCGGAGCGACGACCTCGACCTCCACTTTGGTCGCAGGGGCACTGCAGTCAGCATGCTGCAGCCAAAGCTCGATAGGCCCCCTCGGCGGGATCTCGAAGGCGAAGGAAGGAGGGAGGCGAATCCAGGATCGAGGAGGCATGGCGGCGTGAAGCACAAGCTCGCGAGAAGAGCCTTCGGCATGAACTCCTGGAGGAACGACGCGCACCGCCGTGACCCGCCGGCGGCGACGGCGCCTCTGGCGATGCCGCTCGGCGCCAGCACCTTCAGGGCCCTCGATTTGGGCGTACAAGGGCCGTGGGAATCCCGGCGGCCGCCACTTGAACCATGGCCTCGACACCTCCTGCCAAGCACCTCCTTCCCCGTGGCAAGAGACGAGCCGTTTCTTCGGAGGAAGCAGGATGGGACTCTCTCGGTGGGCCTTCCCCTTCTCTTCGGCAGAAAACCGACGGATCGGTGCCATTGGCGAAGGAAGGAGCAAGGACGAAGAGGAAGACGAAGAGTAGCGGGAAGAGATGGATTGGAAGGGCTTGCGCCGTTCTGTACATATAGCCGAGGGAGGCCAACCGACGGCCTCCACGATCACAGGTAATCATGACCCGTTTTGCATGCAGGGACTTGTCAATTTGCGCAGTTACCGAGGCATCATGGGGGAGCCAGGACGCCCACGTCCAATCAACCACCACGCGGCGCCCAAGTCCGCAGGCTATTGGGGCCCGTGGCGCTTCACACTTGCCTTTTCGCTTCTTTGCTAAGCCAAGTCCAAGCGCGCCTTGGGCCCGGGGGCTACTGTTGGCGTTCTGGGAACGGGAGTACCCAGACTTGCCTGCCTGCGGCCTGCGGCGTGGCTCAAGGAGTGGCCCAGTATGGCCCATCTTCATCAGCACATGCTCAAGACCCTCGTGAGGGGCCAGGCCTCGCGGGGCGGACGATAGGAGGCTTCCTCAGGCACGGCCTCGTCAGGCTGGCTCGCGAGGAGGCGGAGTTATCAAGGCGGGGTACCTCATGAGGTGCCCGTGACGCAAGCCATGACGACCAAGGCCAGGCGGGCGTCGGCCTGCGCAGAGTCCCTGTTTGCCCTTTGGTGCAAAGGGGGCAAGCGCAGGCAAGGGTATCAAGCAAAGGCAGCCATTTTGGTGCAACAAGACCAAGACCAGTAGGACGGCAGAGCGGAGGTCATCGTGGAGCCCAAGCCAGCGTCATCGTTAGGGTCTTTGGCAGGCGAGGACCAACTTTAGTCAGGATAAGTGTACTAGATGTTCCCCTTCAAAATGGCCAATTGTTGGCGCCCTTCCCACTCAATATTTGGGAAGAGGCCCGGGGCCTTCGCCTATAAATAGGACTAGACACCCACAGGGTAGGGGAGAGAGCATCGGATCCGCGTCTGAGACATAGAGAGAGAGAGATAGGCGACTGAACTCTCCTTAGCAGTTCATTGCACCAACCAAGAACAGACCCTCGCGAGGCTGTTCTCCCCTTGTACTGTTCCTCACCAGCCCCAGAGGCAATCCACCACGCCACAAACTGGAGTAGGGTATTACACAACAATGGTGGCCTGAACCAGTATAAATCTCGTGTCCCTTGTGTTGTTCTTCGTGTAGTTTTAGATCCTTGCGAGGCAGTGAGACATGGGTAGGCTAGAGGTGTGATCTCCGCGTGCACCCCAGTGTTCGAACCTCAAGGGTCTGCCGGAACCCTAAATCCGACAATGGTGTTCAAGAAAGGTATACCAAAGATAATGGGACAAAATTCATCTTGTGGGGAACCAAGAACTAGAAAGTTAGTAGGGTATTTTATTTTCCCACATAAGACTTCAACATCTCTAACAATCCCAAGTGGTGTGATGGTTTCTCTATTAGCAAGTTTACTAGTGACCTCTATGTCTTCTATTTTGGTGGGTGCTATGTCATTCATAATTTTTTTGATATAAGGTAAAGGGAATAGCACTCATGCTAGCACCTAAGTCACATAAGCCATGATAACAGTGATCTCCTATTTTAACTGAGACAACATGCATGCCCACAACAGGTCTATGTTTATCTTTTTCATCTGGTTTGGCAATTCTAGCAGCTTCATCATAGAAGTAAATAACATTGCCCATCTATATTTTCTACCAAGAGATCTTTAACCATAGCAACACTAGGCTCTACCTTCATTTGTTCAGCAGTTTTAGGTGCTCTAATATAGCTTTTATTGACCACAGTCGAGACCTTAGCATGTTCCTTTATCCTAACAGGGAAAGGTGGTTTTTCAATGTAAGTAGTAGGAACAACTTGGTCAAAATTGTAAATAATAATTTCAACTTTAACCACAACCGGTTCTTTAATTTCTTCCTTAATAGGTGGGTGATATTTAAACCACTTCTCTTTAGGGAGATCAACATGAGTAGCAAATGATTCACAGAAAAAGGCTACTATCCCAGAGTCAAGTCCATATTTATTGCTAAACTTTTGATAAGCTTAGGTATTCATAAAAGATTTAACACAATCAAACTCAAGCTTAATATCGACTCTTTACCTTCGTTGAGTTCCCAATCTTTAGAGTTGCATTTAATCCTTTCTAAAAGATCCCACCTGAATTCAATAGTCTTCTTCATAAAAGAACCAATACAAGAAGTATCGAGCATGGATTGATCATTACGAGAAAGTAGAGCATAAAAATTCTGAATGATAATTTCTTGAGAGCTCATGATTAGGGCATGAATATAATATTGACTTAAGCCTCCCCAAAGCTAGAGCGATACTTTCTCCTTCACGAGGCCAAAAATTATATATATAATTCCGATCACAATGAAGTAGATGCATAGGATAATTTTTTTGCTAAAATTCCAATTTCAATCGATTCCAATTCCAAGATCCAACACATCGCATAGCCTATATGTCGATGGGAAACGACACCTATGGGATCACGAGGATCCCATGTGCGGTTGCGGGGGCGCAGGGTTGTGAGAAGAGCAGGATTAGTAATCAGCACAAGGATCGTTTACCCAGGTTCGGGCCGCGAGGAATGCGTAAAACCCTAGTCCTGCTTTGGTGGGTGTATTGAATGCTCTTGAATTCTTGAACTAGCTACGGTGGCTGCGTGGTTCAAAAGAGCCGAATCCCTCTCTAGTACACCATGGGCCTCCTTTTATAGTCGAAAGGGGCTGCCACCGTGGCACACATGAGGTGGAAAGGCCTACAGTGATATGAGCTTATCGCTCGTATTACAGGACAAGATGCATTTAATGCGTTGCTTAGGTGTCTTCTTGCTTCATCGGGGACGGGAGCGAGGCCCGTCCCGTCTGTCGCCGCTCCTCCTCGCTTCGACACGCGCCCTGGCCAGTGATGCATGTGGCGCCATGTAGGCAGGCAAGCAGCTGAGGTGGCGCGGTGGTGGAGCCTTCACGAAGATCTGCATGCTGCCATGCAGGCATGTGCTGAGTTGGCCTGGAAGCTGCATGTTGCCACGCAGGTGCCTGCCCAGCTGGTTGGGCTGGCAGCTGCATGTGAACGGCAGTGGAGACTTGGTTGGTGCGGGCCTGGCAGTGGCCCTGCTGACGCCCTTGGCAAGGGCCTTGCCGGGTGGCCCGACAAAGGTCTTGTCGTGGTGCACTGTCGTCCCCGGCAAGGATCTTGTCGGGGGTCTTGTGGGTTTCCTCGGCAAGAATCTGGTTGAGGATCGTTGCCTTCCAATCCTCATCTAATCTTGAATATTCTTTGTCTTCACAAAGATCTGCATGCTACCATGGAGGTGCCTCCCGAGCCCTGGCCCAACGTGGTTGGTGGTGTTGGAGACCGTGGGTTCGAGGGTGGCTCACTCCGCTGGTGTGGGCGAGACGCCCCGGCAAGGGGCTTGCCGGGGCTGCTGAGGCTGCCCCGGCAAGGGTCTTGCCGGGGAAACCTGCTTCATCCATCTGCTCTCTGTGGTCTTGGTCTTTGGCGTTGCACTGATTGTTTCTTTGTTTGTGGCTCTGATTTCCTGTCTCCTCCCTGCTTAAGTGTGGCCGTGGGCGTGGCTCTGACTGCCCGTGCACAAATAAGGGGTATAAAAGAGTGCCCCTATTTTAGTGCACCAACAGGAGCCCCCGGGCCTGGTCCACACACAAGCGTGACGCGTTGTTGGGCCAGGCCCAGAACGGTGCGCGGGCAGGCAGGGCGGTTTTTACCGCGGTAAAACTTTTCGTCCGCTGCACTTCCCCACGACCTGCGTTGAATGCGCGACGTGGATAGTAAAGAGGCGGCTTGCGTGTCCCCTTGAGACCGCAGGGCCACCGCGCATTTACTGCCCTTACTTGGGAACCGTCGCTCCAAGCGTCCTATTGCGCCCGTCTCTTGCACCATGTTTGCTGCATGCATGACGCAGAGCGAATGATAGGTGCACAAGATATGGGAAGTCGCGCACGCGTGGGTCGGTTCCCCACGCACCTTCTATTGGGCGGGAGTGCGGTCGACGGCCCTGCCCGTTGTCACTTCAATGAGCCGGATTGGCCGAAAGGGGCGGTCGAGCCCTGCCCCCGCCCCTTTATAAAGAAGGGAGCGGGAGCAACGGCGCCTCTCAATCCTTCATCATCCGCTTCTCTCCATTCATGCTCCCTCCTTCCTTCTACCATGGCGAGGGGGTGTGGCGACGCTTCATCGGTGGCGGCGAGGGTCTTGGCTAGACAACGCATCGCTCCTCCCGAAGAGCTTGTGGTGGCAGAGCTAGCTGTTAGAGGAAGGGGGAGGGGGCGAGGTCGAGGCCGTTGCGGTGCCCAGGGAAGAGGAGGACGGGGCGGCGCATCGGCCTCGCCTCCGCCAGCGGCCCCTCCCCCGGTGGAGGGCCACGTCGGGGACAAACCCTATGAGTTCTTCCTCAGGTTGCGCCAGTTGCCGCGCCGTCGTCTTCGTCTCCCGGCCCCATTTGCGCAGGAGATGAAGCTGGACCCGCTGCAGGCACTGCGGCTGCATATGAGGGGTTGTGGGAACAGCGGTACATGGGTCGACATCGAGTTCCCCGCCCCTCACGTCATGTATCTTCGCCGAGGGTGGAAGACCTTTTCCCGTATCCACAGCCTGACGGAGGGGCTCACTCTCCATTTCAAGTTAATGGAGAGCGGCCTCCTCTCCGTCAAGGTCTTTGGGCACTTCGGGACTCACGTAAGGTGTTGTGTGGAGAGCTCCTCTAATGATGAAGACTCCTCCTCGAGCGAGAGTGACAAGGAGGATAGCGGAAGCGGCGATGAGGGTAACGAGCGGCAGGACGACGGGTCCAACTAGGCATCGGGCACGCCACTCTAGGGCGACACCGGCGACCCCATCATCCGTGTCGGCGGCTCCCTGAATTTCTCGGGGCCATCTCCTTGGGCGGCTGGCTTGGGAGGCAGTAGAAGACGAAGAGGGCAGGTGGCGGGCTATCAAGCCGGAGTACACGGGCACCGACGCCTTCGTCGTGTATTGACGGTCCTGCCGCCTCATCTTCTAGCTTTTCTCCCGTCATCATCATCACCAGCTTCCCTTCGAGGTGGCCACCGGGATGTTCTCCTGGTGCCTTCTGCTGCTCATACCTCGCCTAGGCGCCCCTTTTGCCCTTTTGCTTTCTTGTTTCATTTCCTGAGGAGAGGGACAAGAAAGGGATTACGGGCACCTTATATTTTCTCAACCTGTAAGCCTACGAGCCTTATTTAGATCTAAACCCTGTAATCTCCCTGTTCATGTTTATGTTTCATACTAACTGTACCTGTATGGAATGTATTAATGGAAAAAGGGTGCTTGTCGGGTCTTGTGCATGCGTGTGAGCAAAGCCCATACCAAGGAACAAGTTCTTGTTATTTTTAATATAAGCATCGTTGCCCGGCAGCAGGCCTTGCCGTTCCCCCACTCCATTCGTCCATACTCATGCCTTTGGCGGATGCAGGGACGAAGTGGGGGTGGGCCCTACGCTTGCTTCCTTGCTGCCGCGGCTACGACCATATTCTGGACCAGGAAGTTATTGGGTGATAGGAACGAGGGGAGCACGACAGCCTTGGGACAAAACGAGGTTCCATACGTCCCAAGTTTCATACGGGAATGCATGAAAGGGGATGGGAAAACTTATCTGAATCTACAGCCCCCGGCAACCTTGACTTGCCATGGGTGGATCTCCATGTCTTCTGCCCTCGGCAAACTCGGCTTGCCGGGCCTGGGGCGCTGGCTCGTTTTCTTCCTTCCACTTGGCTTGGCGGAAGCATATCATGTACCCTGCATACCATAGAGAATGGACCGGAACAAAATGATGCAAACTCGACCTCTATGCTACGGGTCAGTCGTCGCTAAGCACTATCAATCCTAACCGAGGGAGAGACTCAATCTAGCACGCATGTTATGACTTAGGGCGCTAGCGCTTAGTTTAATTATGCTCAGGGTCTGCGCCTGGCTTTGTACAAAGGGTCACATGCCTTGCCGGCAAGGCTTGTACAAAAGGGGGCTTGCTGGGGGGGCCCGGCAGCCGCACCTTATGGGTAAAACTTGCGAAGATGCTCAATGTTCCAGGAGTTGCTCACTGGAATGGCATCTTCGGTCTCCAGGCGGACTGCGCCGGGCCTGGTAACTCGTGTTACCCGATAAGGGCCTTCCCACTTCGACATCAACTTGTTCGAATTCTTGGCCGACTAAACATGCCGAAGAACAAGGTCGCCTTCCTCAAAGATCCAGGCATGAACCTTATGGCTATGGTGGCGGCGCAAGGCTTGCTGGTAGCGTGCTGCTCTCACAGCCGCCCGGAGACGATCTTCCTCAAGGAACATTGTGTCATCTTGCCGCAATGGCTCTTGCTCAAGCTCATCTTAAGCAAGCACTCGAGGCGACCCGTATGTGAGTTCCGTGGGGAGAACTGCTTCCGCCCCGTAGACCAGGGCAAAGGGTGTCTGGCCGGTGGCTCGATTTGGCGTCGTTCTGATCGACCAAAGAACCGCCGGCAACTCGTCAATCCAGCGCCTTCAACTCTTGTGCAGCCTGTCAAAAGTCTTCGTTCTTAAGCCTCGCAGAACTTCAGCATTTGCTCTCTCTGCTTGGCCGTTGCTTCGTGGGTGTGCCACAGAAGCAAAACAGGCCTTGTTGCCGAGATCGTCAATGTACTACATGAAGGCGTGGCTTGTGAACTGTGTGCCGTTGTCGGTGATGATCCTGTTGGGTAGCCCAAAACGGCAAACTAGCCCCTTGAAGAACTTAATGGCTGACTACTTTGTCACCTTCCTCACCGCATCCACCTCTGGCCACTTTGTGAACTTGTCGATTGCAACGTACAAGTACTCAAAGCCCCCGACGGCACGAGGGAAAGGGCCCAATAGGTCAAGCCCCCAGACCGAGAAGGGCCAGGAGAGAGGGATGGTTTGAAGAGCTTGAGCTGGTTGATGAAGCTTCTTCGAATGGAACTGGCACGCTTCACACTTGGTTACTAGTGTCATCGCATCCTGGAGGGCAATGGGCCAGAAGAAACCTTGCCGGAAAGCCTTGCCAACAAGGGCCCTCGACCCTATGTGGGAGTCACATATGCCTCCATGTATCTCTGCCAACATCTCTAGTCCTTCCTCCCGGGAGATGCACTTCAATTTCACCCCATTCAGTCTTTTTCTGTACAAGATGTTGTCAACAAATTGGTACAGAGCAGACCGGTGGGCTACTCTCTCTGCCTCTTCCTGCTCCTCAGGAAGCTCTCCTATTTGGAGGAATCGGACGGTGTGCTGCGCCCATGCCGGAGCTCGTGGCTCGACGACAAGGATCAAAGGTATCTCTTCTGCCACGGGAGCGGTCGTTTCTATGGCCATGGCCTGAGGCCCTGGCGGAGTCGGTTGCCCCGCGGCAGGATCGACATCCACGGCAACATCTTCGCCAGCGGCTCCGGGGAGCTCAGTGGGGAAGTACTTGCCGGTGCCTAGCTTCCTCCGCTTGTTCTGCCCGGTTGATGGTTCGACGGAAGGTTGAGTTAACCGAAGAACAAAAGTACCTGGTTCCACAGGTAGCTTGAGGGCAGCACACTTTGACAGGTAGTCGGCGATGTCGTTTTCCGTCCGAGGGACATGCTCTACTCGTATACCGTCAAAGAGCTCCTCTAGTTTCCCTACTTCATCCACGTAAGCTTCCATCAACGGGCTTTGGTAATCTTTGTTGATCTGCCTGACGACGAGCTGCGAATCACCCCTGACGATGAGCTTTTTGACTCCGAGGTCCGCCGCGATCCTGAGACCGGCAAGCAAGCCCTCATACTCGGCGGTGTTGTTAGTTGACATCTCCCGGGGAAAGTGCATTTGGACGACATACTTGAGGTGCTCTCCGGTGGGTGCGACAAGCAGCACACCAGCACCGGCGCCTTGCAGCGAAAAGCCCCATCAACGTACTTGATCCAGTTGCGGCTCATTTCCTTGCCGGGGAGAGTGGTCTCCTGTACCTCTTCGTCAGGCGTCGAGGTCCATTCTGCAACGAACTCCGCCAAGACTCTGCTCTGAATCGTCGAGGTGCTTTCGAACTTTAAACCGAAACTCGACAGCTCCAGGGCCCATTCCACGATCCTCCCTGTTGCATCTGGGTTATGCAGTATCCGTTGCAACAGGAGGCGGGTGACCACGGTGAACTCGTGCGCTTGGAAGTAATGACGCAGCTTCCTCGAGGACATAAGGAGGCCGAAGAGAAATTTTTGCACACCTGAGTACCTCGACCTAGCCCCCTGTAAGAGGGAGCTGACAAAGTAAACTGGGTGCTGCACCATTTTCTTCTTCTGCGCCACTTCACTCAGTCGCGCGGGCCCTGTCGCACTGGCGTCAGCCTCTACCGGGGATTCCGTCTTGCTGGGACCGAGCCCTGCCGGGGAGGGTTCCGGCTCGCCATCCGTTGACTCTGCCGCTGCCGCTGCCTCTTCGTCGACCTCTCTTGCGCCAATAGTGCGGCGCTAACCACCTGATTCGTTGCCGCTAGGTACAGTAGCAACGGTTCTTGTGGTTTGGGCGCAACCAGCACTGGGGTAGAGGAGAGGTACTTCTTCAAATCCTGCAGCGGTGCCTGGGCCTCCGGGGTCCACTCCATTGGGCCCGTCTTCTTCAAGATCTTGAAAAAAGGAAGGGCACGCTCAGCGGACTTGGAGATGAATCTGCTCATGGCGGCAATGCAGCCAGTGAGCCGACGCACGTCTTTGATCCATTTAGGCGCCTCAATCTTCTCGATGGCCTTGATCTTATCTAGTTTTGCCTCAATCCCGTGCTGCGACACAACGAACCCGAGAAGCTTGCTGGACGGGACACCGAAGACACACTTCTCAGGGTTCAACTTGAGGTTGATCTTGCGTAGGTTCGCAAATGTTTCCTCCAGATCTTGCACAAGTGTTGCTTTGTCCTTGGTTTTGACCACTATGTCATCCATATAAGCTTCCATATTTCTATGTAGCTGGGGCTCAAAACCAATTTGGACTGCTCTTGCAAAGGTTGAGCCAGCACTCTTCAACCCGAAAGGCATCCGTAAAAAGCAATACGTACCATATGGGGTGATGAACGTTGTCTTCTCCTCGTCTTCTTTTGTCATGAAGATCTGGTGGTACCCTGAGTAGACGTCGAGGAATGATAACAGGTCACACCCAGCCGTGGAGTCAACAATTTGGTCGATGCGCGGTAACGGGAAGGGATCCTTTGGACAAGCCTTATTGATGTCTGTGTAATCAATACACAGTCTCCACTTCCCGTTTGCCTTGCGCACCACTACCGGGTTGGCCAACCACGTCGGATGGAGCACCCCCCTTACCAAGCCTGCCGCCTCTAGTTTTCTGATCTCCTCCGTGATGAACTCCTGCCTCTCCAGAGCTTGCTTCCTGACCTTCTGCTTGACGGGCCGTGCATGAGGACAGACAGCAAGATGGTGCTCAATCACTTCCCTGGGAACGCCGGGGATGTCGGAGGCTTGCCATGCAAACACATCGACATTCGCCCGCAGGAAAGTGACGAGCTCGCTTTCCTATTTGCTATCGAGGGTGGAGCTTATGGTAAAAGCTCCCCCCGTGTCGTCCTCCTTGCCGGGCACCTTCTTGGTCTCTGGTGGTGCAGCTCTGGACTTCTTGCTCTTGTCGGTGGAGCTCTTTGGCACGTCCTCAATGGGAGCGCAACACCCCGAAGAGGTGCGCTTGCCGGAGTGGGTGCGAGGGGTCTCGCCGGTCTTTTCCCTCCCGGGACTCCGTCGGCAGGAGCAGGTGCCTTGGCGGCAGCTGCTGCAACTGCTTCCCAGTAGAGTTGGTCAGCGCAAATCAACGCGTCTTTCTTGTCGGAGGGGACGGTGATGATGTTCATCGTCCCGAGCATCTTCAGCGTGTTGTAGGCGTAATGTGAAGCCGCCATGAACTTGGCTAGTGCCAGGCGGCCGAGGATCCCGTTGTAGGGCAAGGGGATCTCGTCTACATCAAAGACAATCCTCTCCGTCCTATAGTTTAGCTTGCCTCCGAACGCCACGGGCAGCGTGACCTTTCCCTTCAGCTGGCTCCTCCCCGGGTTGACCCCTTGGAACGTTCCCGTCTCCTCGAGGTCTCCATCAGGGATTTGCATCCTCTTCATTACAACAGGCGAGATCAAGTTCAGACCGGCCCCACCGTCAACCAGCATCTTCGTCACCTTGAGGTTGCGGATTTTTGGTGAAACCAACAACGACAAGCACCCAACCACAGTAGTGCGGTCAGGATGGTCCTCGGTGTCGAAGATGATAGGCGTGCTGGACCACTTCAGTGGCTTCCGTGCGTCGAACGACGGCTCCACCGTTGTGATCTCACGCGCCCACTGCTTGAGCTGGCGGTGGGATATATGCAGCAAGGCGCCACCATCGACGCACATGGCTTCTGTGGCTTTCTGGAACTCGTGGTCGCCGGACTCATCGTCCTCGTCATGATCATCGTCTTCCTGCTTCTTGTCGCGGCCCCGTGCGGGCCTCTCTTGTTGATTATCTTTTCCGCGGTGGCCTCCTTGGCTGCCACGCTTCTTGCTGGATCCCTCGGCACCCTCTTAGCCCTTCTCCTTATCCCGCCGCTCATACTCGGCTTTCTGCTTCTCAGCGAGCAGCTCCACTTGCCGGCAGTTCTGGAGGTTATGGCCCTTGGTGCGGTGGATCTTGCAATACTGCTTGTCGGAGCCCCCTGGCTTATTGGCAGCCACCAAGGCCGGGCAAGCGACACACCTGGCAACCTCCTTGCTGGGGTCACTCACCTTGGGTTTCTTGGTGGCGCCGGTATCGTCGGACCCCTCGATGGCAAGCATGGTCTTGCCCTTGCGCTTCCTGTTATGGCACCGACCCTTCTTCGCCGGGGCGGCGGTATCATCCATGGAGTCAATTTCCACGCGGCGTCTTCGCCGGGTACTTCCTTCCCTCTTCAGCGCGAGCGCATTGATTGGCTAGAACATAAAGCTCGACCACATCCTTGACATTGTTCATCGCCAGCTCCTCACGCATCTTGCGATTGTGCACATTCTGATGGAACGCACTGATCACAGAGGCAGGATGAACGTCGGGAATGTTGTAATGCACTCGGCTGAACCTTTGGATGTACTTACGCAAGTTTTCTCCTTCTTTCTGGATGATGTGCAAGTCGCTTGCCTGGCCATGAGCTTGGTGGCCTCCAGTAAAGGCGCAAACAAACTCATGACACAGATCCGCCCAAGAAGAAATGGAGTCCACCGGCAAGTGCATCAACCATGACATAACATTGGGCTTGAGTGCCAACGGGAAGTAATTAGCAAGCACCTTATCATCGCGGGCCCCAGCAGCTTGCATCGCGATGGTGTAGATGCTGAGGAACTCCGACGGGTGAGTCTTGTCATTGTACTTCTCGCCAACGTTGGGCTTGAACGTGCGGTGGGAGGGCCACTGGAACTGCCGCAGCTCACGGGTGAAGGCCGAACAACCCACCTCTTAGGGTAGGCCACCGTAGCCTCCCGGTGTTGGGTGGTCCGTAGTGGGCCCTGCCCGCCTTACCAACTGGTGGCGCGCGTCACGTCGATGCTCGATGGTGGTTCGAGCGTCTTCATGAGCTCGCTTCCGAAGAACTTGACGTTGGTCGCGGTGGGTTCGTGGGTCGGACGACGCTATGGAGATATCATGACGAGCATCGTCGTGACGGACCGACACCCGCGGTGGCCGGTATGGAGGAGGGGATGCACCATGGCCGCATCGCCTCCGGCCCAACCTCTGCTGGCATGCGGTGGCTCGACGGAGCGACGGCCTACGGGTCCCGCCGGCCGCAAATCGTTATTTTTAGCGATGCCGATGAGGCTCCGGACGGTGGCCCTCCATTCATAAAGCTTCTTCGTGGAGGGAGGAAAGTCGAGGAGTAGTTGCGCGCTTGCTAGGGCTTCTGCTGGCGTGGGCGGCGGAAAGCTGTGTGGACTGCGATCCGCTTCGACTTCTAACCGCGTTAGAATGAGCCCCATCACGGCCCCGCAGCCGTCCGCCACCTCCGCCAGCACCTCGGCGCGCATGCTGGCCCTCCTCATCATGTGAAGGGCGCATGGGACTCTTCCCAGGGCGGCGCCCAGGGTCACTAGCAGGGCGGCGCTGCTCATCGTGCACGACCTAACAAGAGCGCGCCATGGGCGTCGGTGTTGGTGTCTTGGAGGTCACAGCACCGCCGTCTGGCGGCACGACGATGCCCTTGGAGGGCCCCGCGCCGCCTGCGGGGGGGCCAACTCCGTCTCTGGAGCTCGCGACGCATGGCTCGTCGCCTGGCGTACAAACGACGCCGCTCACCAGGCCTAGACTGCCAGGGTGATGTGGATGTTCGCGGGCCGCGCCACGGGTTCTCTCCGCGACTGGCCTGCTACTGGTCCACACCGGTACTGGCAGCCCGGTCCCGGACAAACCAATCGCCGTGGTCGTCTTCTTCTTAGGAGCCATGGCGATGAAGAACTGCTAGGCCAACTACTAGACCAGATTCTCACAATTGCTCCCCCTGCCTGGCGCGCCAAAGATGTCAGTGGGAAATGACACCTATGGGATCACGAGGATCCCTTCTATGATTGCGGGGGCACAGGGTTGTGAGAAGAGCAGGATTAGTAATCAGAACAAGGGTCGTTTACCCAGGTTCGGGCCGTGAGGAATGCGTAAAACCCTAGTCCTGCTTTGGTGGGTGTATTGAATGCTCTTGAGCTCTTGAACTAGCTACGGTGGCTGCGTGGTTCAAAAGAGCCGAATCCCTCTCCAGTACGTCATGGGCCTCCTTTTATAGTCGAAAGGGGCTGCCACTGTGGCACATAGGAGGTGGAAAGGTCTACAGTGCTATGAGCCTATTGCTCGTATTACAGGACAAGACGCATTTAATGTGTTGCTTAGGTGTCTTCTTGCTTTATCGGGGACGGGAGCGAGGCCCGTCCCATCGGTCGCCGCTCCTCCTCGCTTCGACACGCGCCCTGGCCAGCGATGCATGCGGTGCCATGTAGGCAGGCAAGCAGCTGAGGTGGCGCGGTGGTGGAGCCTTCATGAAGATCTGCATGCTGCCACGCATGCGTGTGCTGAGTTGGTCTGGAAGCTGCATGTTGCCATGCAGGTGCCTGCCCAGTTGGTCGGGCTGGCAGCTGCATGTGAACGGCGGTGGATACTTGGTTGGTGCGGGCCTGGTAGTGGCCCCGTTGACGCCCTTGGCAAGGGCCTTGCCGGGTGGCCCGGCAAGGGTCTTGTCGTGGCGCACTGTCGTCCCCGACAAGGATCTTGCCGGGGGTCTTGTGGGTTTCCTCGGCAAGAATCTTGTCGAGGACCGTTACCTTCCAATCCTCATCTGATCTTGAATATTATTTGTCTTCACAATGATCTGTATGCCACCATGGAGGTGCCTCCCGAGCCCTGGCCCAACATGGTTGGTGGTGTTGGGGACCGTGGGTTTGAGGGTGGCTCACTCCACTGGTGTGGGCGAGCCGCCCCGACAAGGGGCTTGCCGGGGCTGCTGAGGCTGCCCCGGTAAGGGTCTTGCCGGGGAAACCTGCTTCGTCCATCTGCTCTCTGTGGTCTCGGTCTTTGGTGTTGCGCTGATTGTTTCTGTGTTTGTGGCTCTGATTTGCTGTCTCCGCCCTTCTTAAGTGTGGTCGTGGGCGCAGCTCTGACTGCCCGTGCACAAATAAGGGGTATAAAAGAGCGCCCCTATTTTAGTACACCAACACTATACCATGCCTGCCTTTCCCTTCAAATATAAAGGGAGAACCTTCTTCTTAGCTTCATCTCCGGGTAAACCTGCAAGCTTAAATAATCCACAAATTTCATCCACATATATCAAGTGTATATTAGTATGTTCGGTTCCATCTCCTACATAAGGATTAGCTAGCAGTTGTTCTATCATACCCGAAGGAATTTCATAACCAATATTTTCAGTAGGTTCAGTAGGTTGAGTGGTAACTAATTGTGGTTCCGGTCAAGGTGAAGATACCCCAAACAAACCCCTCAAAGGATTGTTCTCCATAGTAGCAAGTGACAATAAATTTCAGCACGTAGTAATAAATTTTCCTTACCGTCTTACCAAGAGCGCTTCACTCCCCGACAACAACACCAGAAAATAGCCTTGATGACCCACAAGTATAGGGGATCAATCGTAGTCCTTTCGATAAGTAAGAGTGTCGAACCCAACGTGGAGCAGAAGGAAATGACAAGTAGTTTTCAGCAAGGTATTCTCTGCAAGCACTGAAATTATAAGTAACAAGTAGTTTGATAACAATATAATTTGTAGAGAGCAAGTAATAGTAACGGTAACAAAAGTGCAGCAAGGTAGCCTAGTCCTTTTGAGGTAAAGGACAGGCCAAACGGTCTCTTATGATAAGCAAAACGTTCTTGAGGGTTCACGGGAATTTCATCTAGTCACTTTCATCATGTTGGTTTGATTCGTGTTCGCTACTTTGATAACTTGATATGTGGGTGGAACGGTGCTTAGGTACTGTTGTTACTTGAACAAACCTCCTACTTATGATTAACCCCCTCGCAAGCATCCGCAACTACGAGAAAAGTATTAAGATAGAATTTAACCACAACATTAAACTTTTGGATCCAAATCAGCCCCTTACGAAGTAGCACATAAACTAGGGTTTAAGCTTCTGTCACTCTTGCAACCCATCATCTAATAACTACTCCACAATGCATTCCCTTAGGCCCTAATAAGGTGAAGTGCCATGTAGTCGACGTTCACATGACACCGCTAAGGGAATCACAACATACGTACCATCAAAATATCGAACACATATCAAGTTCACATGATTACTTGCAACAAGATTTCTCTAGTGACCTCAAGAACAAAAGTAACTAATAATCATGCTCAAGATCAGAGGGGTATTAATAGCATAATGGATCTGACCATATAATCTTCCACCAAATAAACCATATAGTAATCAACTACAAGATGTAATCAACACTACTAGTCACCCACAAGCACCAATCTAAGGTCCCGATACAAAGACTAAACACAAGAGATGAACTAGGGTTTGAGAGGAGATGGTGTTGTAGAAGATGTTGATGGAGATTGCCCTCCCCAAGATGGGAGAGTTGTTGGTGATGACGATGACGATGATTTCCCCCTTCGGGAGGGAAGTTCCCCCGGCGGAATCGCTCCGCTGGAGGGCAAAAGAGCTCCAGCCCAAGTTCCGCCTCGAGACGGTGGCGCTTCTCTTGAAAGTCCTCCCTTCATTTTTTGGGTCAAAATGACTTATATACCATAAGATGGGCACTGGAGGAGGGCCGAGGAGGGCACAACCCACCAGGGCACGCCTGGGCTCCCTGGTGCGCCCAGGTGGGTTGTGCCCACCTGGTGGCCCCCCTATGGTAGTTATTTGCTCCAATAATTCTTAAATATTCCATAAAAACATCTCCGTGAAGTTTGAACTTATTTGGAGTTGTGTAGAATAGGTAGCTCTGACGTGCTTTTTTAGGTCCAGAATTCCAGCTGCCGGTATTCTCCCTCTTTGTGTAAACCTTGCATATTATGAGAGAAAAGACATTAGAATTACTTCCAAAAGCATTATTATAGATAAAAACATTATAAATATCAGTAGCAAAATGGATGTATGAGTAGGCAGCCAGCGATCATGCCAAATGCGAATGTTATGTCCATCACCGACACACCACACAATGCCCTTCTTCAAGAGCTCAAGGCCGTGGAGATGCCCTGCCAAGTAGGGGAGGCGTTCCCCGAGAAGACGGTATCCTCAAGGAAACCCTTCGGATAGTAGTGAGCCTTAAGCACCTGCACACCTAAACTATTAGGATTAGTGAGTAAATCCATGCCTGCCTGGCAAGCAGGGCCTGGTTGAACAGGCGGAAGTCTGTGAAGCCTAGACCGCCCTTCATCTTATGTGCCAAATTTTTGGGCCAATCCAGCCAATGTGTTTTCCTCTTCCCTTCCGAAGAGCCCCACCAAATGTTCTACACCATCCTATTCAGATGATCAGATACAGACATAGGGAGCTTGAAAATACCCATGATATAAGTTGGGATGGCCTATGCAATAGCTTTTATCATCGTTTCCTTACCAGCAAGAGAAAGGGTATCTCCCCATGCGATGATTCTTTTCAGTAGCCTGGACTGCTAATTCTTAAATTTACCTCGCGGCATATGGCTATCAGGTGTTGGAAGGCCAAATACTTGTCCTCAAAGTCAAGAGTGTTCACATGTAGTATAGATCCGGCCCTTTCTTGGTCCTCCATGGTACACGAATTGCCAAAAAGTATACTGCATTTAGCTGGGTGAATGCATTGTCCTGTTGCCCGTTCATACACAGTGAGAACCTCATGTACCTTTTTTGCTTGCTCCTCCTTTGCCTTAAAAATAATAGGGTATCATCTACAAAAATCAAGTGTGACATGCTTGGAGCTTGTCGACACACTTTCAAAGGTGTATATTCCCCCATTTTCAGCATCTTTCAACAAAGCAAACAAACCATCAGCCACCAGTAGGAACAAAAAAGGGGAGTGTGGATCACCTTGCCGTAGCCCTCACGATGGTGCAAACTAATCCAAGAGGGTTCAATTAAATTTAATAATGTATCTCACCGAGGTGACGCATGTCATAATCCAGTCCACCCAATGGCGAGCGAACCCCATCTTTTGCACCATTCGCTCCAAGAAGATCCAGTCCACCCTGTCATACGCTTTAGACATATTCAACTTGTAAGCACAAAAACTTTTGTTAGGGTCTTTTTCATGTTGAATAGAGTGAAAGCACTCAAATGCTATCAGGGCATTATCAGTGATTGCTACGTCTTGAGCTTGCGTTGGTTTTCCTTGAAGAGGAAAGGGTGATGCAGCAATAGTAGCGTAAGTATTTCCCTCAGTTTTTGAGAACCAAGGTATCAATCCAGTAGGAGGCTCCTCAAAAGTCCCACGCACCTACACAAACAAACAAAGAACTCGCAACCAACACAATAAAGGGGTTGTCAATCCCTTCATGGCCACTTGCAAAAGTGAGATCTGATAGAGATAGTATGATAAGATAAATATATTTTTGGTATTTTATAATATAGATGCAAAAAGTAAAGATGCAAATAAAAGTAGATTGAAAGCAAATATGATAAAAGATAGACCCGGGGCCATAGGTTTCACTAGAGGCTTCTCTCAAGACAGCATAAGTATTACGGTGGGTGAACAAATTACTGTCGAGCAATTGATATAAAAGAGAATAATTATGATATTATCTAGGCAAGATCATGTATATAGGGATCACGTCCTCAACAAGTAGACCGACTCTTGCATGCATCTACTACTATTACTCCACACATCGACCGACTCCTGCCTGCATCTAGAGTATAAAGTTCATAAAGAACAGAGTAACGCATTAAGCAAGATGACATGATGTAGAGGGATAAACTCATGCAATATGATATAAACCCCATCTTTTTATCCTCGATGGCAACAATACAATACGTGCCTTGCAACCCTTTCTGTCACTAAGTAAGGACACCGCAAGATTGAACCCAAAGCTAAGCACTTCTCCCATGGCAAGAAAGATCAATCTAGTAGGCCAAACCAAACTGATAATTTGAAGAGACTTGCAAAGATAACTCAATCATACATAAAATAATTCAGAGGAGACTCAAATATTATTCATAGATAAACTTGATCATAAACCCACAATTCATCGGATCTCGACAAACACACCGCAAAAAGAGTTTGCATCAAATAGATCTCCACAAGAGAGGGGGAGAACATTGTATTGAGATCCAAAAAGAGAGAAGAATCCATCTAGCTAATAACTATGGACCCGATGGTTTGTGGTAAACTACTCACAACTCATCGGAGGGGCTATGGTGTTGATGTAGAAGCCCTCTATGGTCGATTCCCCCTCCGGCGGAGCGCCGGCGAAGGCTCCAAGATGGGATCTCGCAGATACAGAAGGTTACGGCGGTGGAAATTGTGTTTCGTTGGCTCCCTGGATGTTTTCGGGGTACGTAGGCTTATATAGGAGGAAGAAGTACGTCGGTGGATGCCCGAGGAGCCCACGAGATAGGGGGCGCGCCTTGTAGGGGTGGGCGTGCCCTCCCCTCTCGTGGCCACCTCGACTGCTTCTTGAATTGCACTCCAAGTCCTCTGGATCACGTTCGTTCCAAAAATCAAGCTCCCGAAGGTTTCATTCCATTTGGACTCCGTTAAATATTCCTTTTCTTCGAAATACTGAAATAGGCAAAAAAACAGCAATACGGGCTGGGCCTCCGGTTAGTAGGTTAGTCCCAAAAATGATATAAATGTGTAAAATAAAGCCCATAAACATCCAAAAAGGGGTAATATAATAGCATGGAACAATAAAAAATTATAGATACGTTGGAGACGTATCAAGCATCCCCAAGCTTAATTCCTGCTCGTCCTCGAGTAGGTAAATGATAAAAATAGAATTTTTGATGTGGAATGCTACCTAGCATAATTTCAATGTAATTTTCTTTATTGTGGCATGAATGTTAAGATCCAAATGATTCAAAATAAAAGTTCATATTGATAAAAGAAATAGTAACACTTCAAGCATACTAATCAAAGTAATCATGTCTTCTCAAAATAACATGGCAAAAGAAAGTTCATCCCTATAAAATCATATAGTTAGCCTATGCTTCATTTTTGTCACAAAAAGATGTTCCCAACTTCTATACCCCCGATGACAAGCCAAGCAATTGTTTCATACTTAAATAATCTCAAACTTTTTCAACCTTCACGCAATACATGAGCGTGAGCCATGGATATAGCACTATGGGTGGAATAGAATGTGATGATGGGGATTGTGTGGAGAAGAAAAAAAAGGAGAAAGTCTCACATTGACGAGGATAATCAACGGGCTATGGAGATGCCCATCAATTGATGTTAACATGAGGAGTAGGGATTTCCATGCAACAGATGCACTAGAGCTATGAATGCTCAACAAAAGAAAACTAGTGGGTGTGCATCCAACTCGCTTGCTCATGAAGACCTAGGGCATTTGAGGAAGCCCATCGTAGGAATATACAAGCCAAGTTCTATAATGAAAAATTCCCACTAGTATGAAAAAGACAACCTATGAGACTCACTATATGAAAAACATGGTGCTACTTTGAAGCACAATATATGAGACTCACTACATGAAGAACAAGGTGCTACTTTGAAGCACAAGTGTGGAAAAAGAGATAGTAACATTGCCATTTTTTTATTTTCTTTTCTTTTTTTTCCTTTTTTTTCTTTTTTTGTGCCTTTCTTTTTTTTGCCTTTCTTATTTTTTTTGGGCAATGCTCTAATAATGATGATCATCACACTTTCATTGATTACAACATATGAATTACAACTCGAAACTAGAACAAGATATGACTCTATATGAATGCCTCCGGCGGTGTACCGGGATGGTGCAATGAATCAAGAGTGACATGTATGAAAAATTATGCATGGTGGCTTTGCCACAAATACGATGTCAACTACATCATCATGCAATGGCAATATGACAAAAGTAAAGTATGTCATGATGATGGTGAACGGAACGGTGGAAAGTTGCATGGCAATATATCTCGGGATGGCTATGGAAATGCCATAATAGGTAAGTATGGTGGCTGTTTTGAGGAAGATATAAGGAGGTTTATGTGTGATAGAGCGTATCGTATCACGGGGTTTGGATGCACCGGCGAAGTTTTCACCAACTCTCAAGGTGAGAAAGGGCAATGCACGGTACCGAAGAGGCTAGCAATGGCGGAAAGGTAAACATGCGTATAATCCATGGACTCAACATTAGTCAAAAGAACTCATATGCTTATTGCAAAAATTTAGAAGTCCTCAAAAATCAAGCACTACGCGCATGCTCCTAGGGGGATAGATTGGTAGGAAAAGACCATCGCTCGTCCCCGACCGCCACTCATAAGGATGCACAAGCCAGGTACACTTCATGTTTCAAATTTGTTACACAACTTTAACCATACGTGCATGCTACGGGACTTGCTAACTTCAACACAAGAATTATTTAAATTCAAAATCACCCAACTAGCATGACTTTAATATCACTACCTCCCTATCTCAAAACAATTATCAAGTATCAAATTGATCATAGCATCCAATTCACTTCCTATGATAGTTTTTATTATACCCAACTTGGATGCCTACCATTCTAGGACCAATTTTATAACCATAGCAAATACCATGCTATTCTAAAATACTCTCAAAATAATATAAGTGAAGCATGAGAGACTAGCAATTTCTACAAAAATAAGTCACCGCCGTGCTCTAAAAGATATAAGTGAAGTACTAGAGCAAAAACTATCAAGCTCAAAAGATATAAGTGAAGCACATAGAGTATTCTAGCAAATTCTAATCAAGTAGGCTTCTCCCAAAAGGTGTGTACAGCAAGGATGATTATGGTAAACTAAAAAGCAAAGACTAAAATAATACACGACGCTCCAAGAAAAACACATATCATGTGGCGAATAAAAATATAGCTCCAAGTAAAGTCACCAATGAACGAAGACGAAAGAGGGGATGCCTTCCCGGGGCATCCCCAAGCTTAGGCTTTTGGCTATTCTTGAATATATTGGGGTGACATGTGCATACACAATCTTAGGCTTTTTCCACTCCTTATTCCATAGTCCATCAAAGCTTTACCCAAAACTTGAAAACTTCACAACACAAAACTCAACAGGAAATCTTATAAGCTCCGTTAGTGAAAGAAAACAAAACCACCACATAAGGTACTGTAATGAACTCATTCTTTATTTATTTTGGTGTTAAAACTACTGTATTCCAACTTCTATATGGTTTATAAACTATTTTACTAGCCATACATGCATCAAAATAAGCTAACAACACACGAAAAACAGAATCTGTCAAAAACAGAACAGTCTATAGCAATCTGTAACTAACGCAAACTTCTGGAACTCTAAAAATCCTACCAAAATATGAAGTCCTGTAAAATTTGTCTATTGATCATAAGCAAAAATAATGAACGCAAAAGAATGTTTCTGTGATTGAACAAAACTGAATTCGTGCGTGCAAAGTTTCTGTTTTTCAGCAGAATCAAATCAACTATCATCATAGGTTACCCTATAGGTTCTACTTGGCACAAACACTAATTAAAAGATAAAAACACATCTAAACAGAAGGTAGATGCAAGATTTATTACTAAACAGGAATAAAAACAAAAAACACAAATAAAATTGGATTGCCTCCCAACTAGCGTTATCGTTTAATGCCCCTAGCTAGGCATAAAAGCGAAGATAGAGCTAAGTAGTGCCATCTTTCGCACTAAATTCATAAGTAGCTCGCATGATAGATTCATAAGGTAATTTTACTTTCTTTCTCGGAAAGTGCTCCATGCCTTTCTTTAATGGGAATTGGAATCTATTGTTCCCTTCCTTCATATCAATAATCGCGCCAATCGTTTTAAGGAAAGGTCTACCAAGAATAATAGGGCAAGAAAGATTGCAATCTATATCAAGAACGATAAAATCTACGGGCACCAAATTTATATTTGCAACAATGAGAACATCATTGATCCTTCCCATTGGCTTTTTAATGGTGGAATCTGCAAGGTGCAAATTTAAAGAGCAATCATCAAGATCATGGAAACCTAGAATATCACATAAAGTTTTCGGAATCGTGGAAACACTAGCACCCAAATCACACAAAGCAAAACACTCATGATCTTTAATTCTAATCTTTATAGTAGGTTCCCACTCATCATTAAGTTTTCTAGGTATATAAACTTCCAAATTAAGTTTTTCATCATAAGATTGCATCAAGGCATCAACGATATGTTTGGTAACAGCTTTATTTTAACTATAAGCATGAGGAGAATTAACAACGGATTGCAACAAGGAAATACAACCTTCTAAAGAACAATTATCATAATCAAATTCCTTGAAATCAGAGATAGTGGCTTCAATACTATTTAAAGTCATGACCTCTCCAATCCCACTTTTACCAAATTTAGCATCAAGATCTAAAAACTCCGAATTCTTGGGACGCCTTCTAGGTAAAGTTGACTCATCTTCAATCCCATAATTATCAAGATTCATATTGCAAAACAAAGATCTAATAGGGGGCACATCAATAACTTTAAGATCTTCATCATTATTTTCATGGAAACTAGAAGAACACGCCTTTACAAAGCTATCTTTCTTAGCACGCAATCTAGCGATTCTTTCCTTGCACTCATCAATGGACTCATTGATATCATGCTTAGGAGGAGAAGATCTAAGTTTAAGAGAATCAACATCAAGCGAAAGTCTATCAACGTTCCTAGCCAAAGAATCAACTTTGAGCAATTTTTCTTCAAGCCAAGCATTAAAATTCTTTTGAGAAATCATAAATTCTTTCACACTATTTTCAAAATCAGAGGGAATCTTATTAAAATTACCATAAGAATTACTGTAGGAATTTCCATAATTATTAGAGGAATTACTACGGAACGGTCTAGCATTAAAGTTTCCTGTATAAGCATTGTTACCGAAGCTATTCCTACCAACAAAATTCACATCCATAGATTCATTATTATTCTCAATCAAAGTAGACAAAGGCATATAATTGGGATCAAGAGGAGTATTTTTAGTAGCAAACAATTTCATAAGTTCATCCATCTTTCCACTCAAAACATTGATTTCTTCTATAGCATGCACCTTTTTACTAGAAGATCTTTCGGTGTGCCATTGAGAATAATTAGCCATAATATTATCAAGAAGTTTTGTAGCATCTCCTAACATGATTTCCATAAACTTGCCTCCCGCGGCCGAATCTAAGAGATTTCTAGAAGCAAAGTTCAAACCGGCATAAAAATTTTGTATGATCATCCATAAATTCAGACCATGAGTAGGGCAACTGCGAATCATCAATTTCATTCTTTCCCAAGATTGGGCAACATGCTCATTATCAAGTTGTTTAAAATTCATAATGTCGTTCCTAAGAGTGATGATCTTAGCGGGAGGAAAATACTTAGAGATAAAAGCATCTTTGCACTTGTTCCAAGAATCAATACTATTTTTAGGCAAAGACGAAAACCAAACTTTAGCATGATCTTTCAGTGAAAACGGAAATAACTTCAATTTAACAATATCATTATCAGTATCTTTCTTCTTTTGCATATCCAACAAATCAACAAAGTTGTTTAGATGAGTAGCGGCATCTTCACTAGGAAGGCCGGCGAATTGATCTTTCATAACAAGATTCAGCAAAGCAGTATTGATTTCACAAGACTCAACATCATTAAGAGGAGCAATCGGAGTACTAAGGAAATCATTATTATTGGTATTCGAGAAATCACACAATTTGGTATTATCTTGCGCCAAGGCAACAAGTAATCCAACACACAAGCAAACAAAAAAAGGCAAGCGAAAAGAGAGGAGATTGGGAAAGAGAGGGCGAATAAAACGGCAAGGGTGAAGTGGGGGAGAGGAAAACGAGAGGAAAATGGCAAATAATGTAAATGCGAGGGAGATGGGTTTGTGATGGGTACTTGGTATGTCTTGACTTGAGAGAAGACCTCCCCGGCAACGGCGCCTTTAATCCTTCTTGCTACGTCTTGAGCTTGCGTTGTTTTTCCTTGAAGAGGAAAGGGTGATGCAGCAATAGTAGGTAAGTATTTCCCTCAGCTTTTTAGAACCAAGGTATCAATCTAGTAGGAGGCTCCTCAAAAGTCCCACGCACCTACACAAACAAACAAAGAACTCGCAACCAACGCAATAAAGGGGTTGTCAATCCCTTCACGGCCACTTGCGAAAGTGAGATCTGATAGAGATAGTATGATAAGATAAATATATTTTTAGTATTATATAATATAGATGCAAAAAGTAAAGATGCAAATAAAAGTAGATTGAAAGCAAATATGATAAAAGATAGACTCGGGGGCCATAGGTTTCACTAGAGGCTTCTCTCAAGATAGCATAAGTATTACGATGGGTGAACAAATTACTATCGAGCAATTGATAGAAAAGGGAATAATAATGAGATTATCTAGGCATGATCATGTATATAGGCATCACGTTCGCAACAAGTAGACCGACTCCTGCCTGCATCTAGTACTATTACTCCACACATCGACCGACTCCTGCCTGCATCTAGAGTATTAAGTTCATAAAGAACAGAGTAGCGCATTAAGCAAGATGACATGATGTAGAGGGATAAACTCATGCAATATGATATAAACCCCATCTTTTTTTCCTCGATGGCAACAATACAATACATGCCTTGCAACCCTTTCTGTCACTGGGTAAGGACACCGCAAGATTGAACCCAAAGCTAAGCACTTCTCCCATGGCAAGAAAGATCAATCTAGTAGGCCAAACCAAACTGATAATTCGAAGAGACTTGCAAAGATAACTCAATCATACATAAAAGAATTCAGAGGATATTCAAATATTATTCATAGATAAACTTGATCATAAACCCACAATTCATCGGATCTCGACAAACACACCGCAAAAAGAGTTTACATCGAATAGATCTCCACAAGAGAGGGGGAGAACATTGTATTGAGATCCAAAAAGAGAGAAGAAGCCATCTAGCTAATAACTATGGACCCAAAGGTCTGTGGTAAACTACTCACAACTCATCGGAGGGGCTATGGTGTTGATGTAGAAGCCCTCCATGGTCGATTCCCCCTCCAGCGGAGCGCCGGCGAAGGCTCCAAGATGGGATCTCGCGGATACAGAAGGTTACGGCGGTGGAAATTGTGTTTCGTTGGCTCCCTGGATGTTTTCGGGGTACGTAGGCTTATATAGGAGGAATAAGTACGTAGGTGGCCGCCCGAGGAGCCCACAAGACAGGGGGTGCGCCCTATAGGGGTGGGCGTGCCCTCCCATCTCGTGGCCACCTCGGCTGCTTCTTGACTTGCACTCCAAGTCCTCTAGATCACGTTCGTTCCAAAAATCACGCTCCCGAAGGTTTCATTCCATTTGGTCTCCGTTTGATATTCCTTTTCTTCGAAATACTGAAATAGGCAAAAAAAACAATACGGGCTGGGCCTCCGGTTAGTAGGTTAGTCCCAAAAATGATATAAATGTGTAAAATAAAGCCCATAAACATCCAAAAGGGGGTAATATAATAGCATAGAACAATCAAAAATTATAGATACGTTGGAGACGTATCAGTGATCATTCGCCCGAGGACAAAGGCGCTTTGCTCCGGTGAAATTATCTCATCCAAAATGGGCCACAGCCGGTTAACCAGGCACTTAGATACTACCTTATAGATAATGTTGCAAAGATTGATAGGCCTAAACTACATGAGCCTCTCGGGATTCTCAACCTTGGGGATGAGAACAATGGAGGTGTTGTTCACCCCTTCCGGCATTATCCCGATCGAAAGAATTCCTTGACCCCCACGATCACCTGTGTCCGCATGCAAGACCAGTTTCTTTGAAAGAAGCTCGCAGGAAAACCATCCGGACCTGGAGCCTTCAACGGTCCAATCTGACAGAGCGCATCTACAATCTCCTTATCCGAGAACTCTGCACACAGACCATCATTCATTTGATCAGTAACCTGCGTGTTCATTAAATTACTCACTAGATCCACACAAAGGGTACTATCCGCCTTGAACATATTAGAAAAATAGGACGTGACCGGCTCGGGCATAGCTGGATGGCTCTGATGTGTTGTGCCTATATCATCCACGAGTGATTCTATGCGGTTTTTTAAAGCGCTCCATACTGCTTTCCGGTGGAAGAATTTTGTGTTCCGGTCCCCTTTGCATAACCACGCAACACGAGACCGCTGCATCCAGAGCATCTCCTCCTGGTACAACAGTTCGTTCATCTTATTAGTAGCCTCTCGGATCTCCTTCCTATCTGCATTCATCGACATAAGCTCTTCCACACGTGAGCGAGACTTATTTATTTCTTTAATGACATTTCCAAATTTTTACGGCTCTAATCTTGCAGTTTCTTCATCATAGTGCCCAAACCAGATGCTATATCCCCCAGGTTCAACATAGACCCCAAGTTAACCCAAGTATTCATTATTACCTCCAGGAGGGTCGAGTCTCTATCCCAGATTACCTCATACTGACGGCACCTCCTACCTGACACCAGTGGCTGGTCCTCCATGACACACCGAAGCAAAATAGCTAGGTGGTCTGAACTAGGCATCATGAAGTGTTCCACCTTGGCATGTGTAAAGATGTCACGCCAAGAATTTTTTTCAACAGCCTAGTCCAGTCTGACTTCGACATTCGCCCGTCATCAATGACGATTGTCATAAGTGCAAGGCAGCCCTGCAAAACCAAGGTCACCCAATCCACAAACTTCCAGAGCATCACAAAAATCAATCATCTGACCTGCCGGCCGCGGTGATTCGGAGAAGTGTTTGAAGCTCCACATAGCCTTGTTGAAGTCTCCGACCACCACCCACGGCATGTCGGTTTGGCGGTGGAGATCCCGGAGGATGGACCACATGCGATGTCGGTCCTCCGTCCGCAGTTCTCCATAGATGCAGGTAAGCCGCCAAGGTGGCTCCCCTGTCGCAGCACTCACATAGGCATCAGTATATCGTTCATTCATATCTTTTACATCAAGTTGTACCGATTCATGCTAGAAAAGAGCTAAGCCACCACTAAGACCATTGTTGTTGACTGCTTCGAAACCACTTAGACCTAAGCGAGACCGATATCTTTTCATCCTATCTTTCCTTTGCCTAGTTTCACAAAGAAATACAATAGTAGGAGAATGAACCCGCACCAAGCTCACAAGATCCTGTATTGTACTAGAGTTTCCACACCCTCGGCAATTCCAGCTCAGAAGATTCAAGTTGCTAACATGGTTTTCCAAAATTTCTGTTCGAGGCACTTGTGTCGCCGGTGGCGCTGGCGGCGCCGGCATCGGAGATCGTCGGATGTCTCTCGGGACTGCAATAGTCGAGGCCCTCAAGGGTGACTCCTGCCCCATCGCCACCTCAGCATACAGGCTGGACGGCTTCAGGCGGGAGGCTTCCTCAATGGATGCCCCTTGTTCACCCCCACCGCCAGCAAGGATCACTAGGATAGTCGTTGGGCCAGCCCTCATGTGAGTTGAGCGATATTGCAGCAAGACTTTTGCTTGCATCGCTGCTCCAAACCCGGCGAATAGACGGAGCAGCAACATATACGCACTGTGGATGGCATCCACACACGAAGCAAAGGCCAGCCTTGCTGGCGATGGTAGCCAGTGGCGGCGGCAGTGGTGGAGGCGTGGTGTTGCCGCGCCTCCTCCAAACCCTATTTTCCATATGACAATAATTCATTATAAAGATTCCAGGTTTATTTCAAAAAAAGGGAGGTTACCGATGAGGTAACTTTGGTGGCTTGGAAGCACGCCAAGTGGTGCGCTCAATCGCTGCTAGGTGTTGTGTGCTAGCACTCCCTCTAGGTATGTTTTTTATATGCGTTTTTGCGTTTTAGATGAGTTTATTTTGGTATTCTTGGGTTCTTGGTTTTCGCTTGAGTTTTCTAGTTTTTCAATAATTTTTATTTTGCCTGGCAAAAAAATTTATGCTTCCACGAGAAATAAAGATTTGCTTCGTGCTTCCACGGGAGCACAGTTGTACTTCTCGAAAAAGGGAAGTCCATGCTTCCACATAAACACATATTTACTTCCGGAGAAGCACGCATGTGCTTCCCAAAAAAATAATGTGCTTCCTTGAGAAGCACATAGTTGCTTCTTTGCTTCTCATGGAAGCATAAATTTGTTTCCGCCAGAAGCATGAAAAAGGAAAAAGATATATACTTCAATAAGAAGCGCATATTTACTTCTCGTGGAAACATAGATTTGCTTCCGCGAGAAGCACTTCAAAAAAAATTATGCTTCCACAAGAAGCATAGATTTTTTTTCATGAGAAATACAGTTGTGCTTCTACGAGAAAAAAGAACACAATCTGTGCTCCAAAAAATGTGAAACCCGCAACCTTGTTCTCGGGTTTTCATTTTCCCTTTTTTGTGCTAACCGGTTTTCTTTGGGTTTTGATTTTTTATTTGGTTTTAAATGTTTTTTTCTTTTTTCTTGATTTTTTTTGTTTTCGTGAAGAAAAAAAGTTTGTTGAAACCTTAACATGGGATCTAGTTTTGAAGATCCCAGTGTGAGAAATTGAACAGTGAAACGGTTTGGTACTTGGACGCACAGTTCAAGAGATAAAACGTTCTCAATAAATGAATCTACAAAGAAAAAGGAAAAGTCTCAAGTTGTGACAAGCGGCTCACATGCAGTGCGCCATTTCTCAAACAGAGAAAGTGGAGGGGGGGTAATCTTTGCAAGGGGTACTCCTTAACTAGTGGTTTCAGCATACTAGTTGTTCGCATTTTTTCCTAAGATACGGTTTCCACCAAATTTGTCTGATTCTTTTTCCTTTTTCTTTTTCCCTTTCTCTTTTTCTTTCTTCTATTTTCATGCTATTGAAAATATTCAAGGTTAATCTCAAATATTCAATGTATAAGTAGAAAAACACTCAACATTATCCCCTGGTTTCAGCTTGTATTTTATTTCTTGAGTTGGGTTGGGTCAGGCCTTATCTTGTTTTGTATTTTGCGACCCTTGCAGTTGCATTTCTAGTAGTAGATATGCAATTGCCCCTCCCAACAACACATGGTCAGTTGCCATCTAGGGATTGCATTCGAATCTAATAGATATACTTGAAGTACACGTCAAGTCTTCGGCTGAGGCAGATTGAAGGCCTTCGAAGTCTGTCCTCCTTGATGGGCTGGTGGTCCCGCCCATGTGCTAGACCAGCTGGCTGGGACCCCCTAATCCATGACACCATCACGCATGGAGCGAGAGCTGTCATCCCCACTCTAGCGGGTCAAGCAGAAGACAACATCCCCCCACCCCCTCCCCCGCGCGCAAACACGACATCCACATCGGAGGATGCGTCAAGGAGCCCCCCCCCCCCCCCCGCCGCCGCAATCACGGCGTCCAGACTGCATGTCATGTCAAGGAGGAGCTTGTGTCGCTGCCGGCGCACAGCCGATACACCCGCATTGATGGTCCCACGTCGCTGCCTCACCGCAAACGCCGCCCCATCATGGAGAAGTTGTCGCCTGCGATCATGAAGGCGCGAGGATGTATCCTCCACTACCTTAGAGAAGGCGGTTATGGCGGTCCCTGGGGTTAGAGGTTAGTCATGTTTGAGGAGGAGCGCGTGGCAAGACAACATGCACGGTACAACCGGCGCAACATCACCCCAATTCCACGTTCGCCAAGTCTGATGCGGCACTGGAATGGGTCCACAACAACCCAGACCTCGGCACCAAGCGTGTTGGGGAACGTAGTAATTCCAAAAAAAATCCTACGCACACGCAAGATCATGGTGATGCATAGCAATGAGAGGGGAGAGTGTTGTCCATGTACCCTCGTAGACCGAAAGCGGAAGCGTTATGACAACGCGGTTGATGTAGTCGTACGTCTTCATGATCGACCGATCCTAGTACCGAACGTACGGCACCTCCGTCATCTACACACGTTCAGCTCGGTGACGTCCCATGAACTCCGATCCAGCAAAGTGTCGAGGGAGAGTTTCGTCAGCACGACGGCATGATGATGGTGATGATGATGCTACCGATGCAGGGCTTCGCCTAAGCACCGCAACAATATGACTGAGGTTGATTATAGTGGAGGGGGGCACCGCACACGGCTAAGAGATCAATGATCAACTTGTGTGTCCATGGGGTGCCCCCCTCCCCCGTATATAAAGGAGAGGAGGAGGGGGAGGGCCGGCCCTCTACTATGGCGCGCCTTGGGAAGTCCTACTCCCACCGGGAGTAGGATTCCCCCCCTTCCATGTAGTAGGAGTAGGAGAGAAGGAAGGGGAAGAGAGAAGAGAAGGAAGGAGGGGGCGCCGCCCGTCCCCTTAGTCCAATTCAGACTAGGCCTTGGGGGAGGCACGCGGCCTGCCCTAGGCAGACCCTCTCTCTCTCCCTTAAAGCCCAATAAGGCCCATATACTCCTCGGCGAATTCCCGTAACTCTCCGGTACTCCGATAAATACCCGAACCACTCACAACCTTTCCGATGTCTGAATATAACCTTCCAATATATCGATCTTTACGTCTCGAACATTTCAAGACTCCTCGTCATGTCCCTGATCTCATTCGGGACTCCAAACAATCTTCGGTACATCAAAACACATAAACTCATAATACCGATCGTCACCGAACGTTAAGCATGCGGACCCTACGGGTTCGAGAACTATGTAGACATGACCGAGACATATCTCTGGTCAATAACCAATAGCGGAACCTGGATGATCATATTGGCTCCCTCATATTCTACGAAGATCTTTATCGGTCAAACCGCATAACAACATACGTTGTTCCCTTTGTCATCGGTATGTTACTTGCCCGAGATTCGATCGTTGGTATATCAATACCTAGTTCAATCTCATTACTGGCAAGTCTCTTTACTCGTTCCATAATGCGTCATCTCGTAACTAACTCATTAGTCACATTGCTTGCAAGGCTTATAGTGATGTGCATTACCGAGAGGGCCCAGAGATACCTCTCCGACAATCGGAGTGACAAATCCTAATCTCGATCTATGCCAACTCAACAAACACCATCGGAGACACCTATAGAGCACCTTTATAATCACCCAGTTACGTTGTGATGTTTGGTAGCACACAAAGTGTTCCTCCGGTATTCGGGAGTTGCATAATCTCATAGTCATAGGAACATGTATAAGTCATGAAGAAAGCAATAGCAACAAACTAAACGATCAAGTGCTAAGCTAACAGAATGGGTCAAGTCAATCACATCATTCCCTAATGATGTGATCCCGTTTATCAAATGACAACTCATGTCTATGGCGAGGAAACTTAACCATCTTTGATTAACGAGCTAGTCAAGTAGAGGCATACTAGTGACACTCTATTTGTCTATGTATTCACACATGTACTAAGTTTTCGTTTAATACAATTCTAGCATGAATAATAAACATTTATCATGAAATAAGGAAATAAATAATAACTTTATCATTGCCTCTAGGGCATATTTCCTTCAGTCTCCCACTTGCACTAGAGTCAATAATCTAGTTCACATTGCCATGTGATTTAACATCAATAGTTCATGTCTGTATGTGATTAATACCCATAGTTCACATCGCCATGTGACCAACACCCAAAGGGTTTACTAGAGTCAATAATATAGTTCACATCGCTATGTGATTAACACCCAAAGAGTACTAAGGTGTGATCATGTTTTGCTCATGAGAGAAGTTTAGTCAACGGGTCAGTCAAATTCAGAGCCATATGTATTTTGCAAATATTCTATGTCTACAATGCTCTGCATGGAGCTACTCTAGCTAATTGCTCCCACTTTCAATATGTATCTAGATTGAGACTTAGAGTCATCTGGATCGGTGTAAAAGCTTGCATCGACGTAACTCTTTACGACGAACTTTTTATCACCTCCATAACCGAGAAATATTTCCTTAGTCCTCACTAAGGATAATTTTGACCGTTGTCTAGTGATCTACTCTTAGATCACTATTGTGCCCCCTTGCCAAACTCATCGCAAGGTACACAATAGGTCTGGTACACAACACAACATACTTTATAGAACCTATGATTGTGGCATAGGGAATGACTCTCATTCTCTTTCTATCTTCTGTCATGGTCGGGCTTTGAGTCTTACTCAACTTTACACCTTGTAATACAGACAAGAACTCTTTCTTTGACTGATCCATTTTGAACTATTTCAAAAACTTGTCAAGGTTTTTTTTTACTCTTTGAAAAAACTTGATGCCCAATATGTAAGTAGCTTCACCGAGGTCTTTCATTGAAAAACTCTTATTCAAGTATCCATTTATGCTATCCAGAAATTCTATATCATTTCCAATCAACAATATGTCATCCACATAATATTAGAAATGCTACAGAGCTCCCACTCACTTTCTTGTAAATACAGGCTTCTCCAAAAAGTCTGTATAAAACCATATGCTTTGATCACACTATCAAAACATTTATTCCAACTCTGAGAGGCTTGCACCAATCCATAAATGGATCGCTGGAGCTTGCACACTTTGTTAGCACCCTTTGGATCGAAAAAACCTTCTGGTTGTATCATATACAACTCTCTTTTTTAGAAATCTATTCAGGAATTCAGTTTTTACATCCATCTGCCAGATTTCATAAAATGTGGCAACTACTAACATGATTCGGACGGATTTAAGCATCGCTACAGTTGAGAAAATCTCGTTGTAGTCAACACCTTGAACTTTGTCGAAAAGCTTTTGCAACAAATCAAGCTTAGATAGTAACACCACTATCAGTGTCCGTCTTCCTCTTGAAGATCCATTTATTTTCTATGGATTGTCGATCATCGGGCAAGTCCACCAAAGTCCACACTTTGTTCTCATACATGGATCCCATCTCAGATTTTATGGCCTCAAGCCATTTCACGGAATATGGGCTCATCATCGCTTCCTCATAGTTCGCAGGTTCATCATGGTCTAGTAACATGACTTCCAGAATAGTATTACCGTACCACTCTGGTGCGGATCTTAATCTAGGAGATCTACGAAGTTCGGTAGTAACTTGATCTGAAGCTTCATGATCATAATCATTAGCTTCCTCACTAATTGGTGTAGGAATCACTGGAACTGATTTCTGTGATGAACTACTTTCTAATTCGGGAGAAGGTACAATTACCTCATCAAGTTCTACTTTCCTCCCACTCACTTCTTTCGAGAGAAACTCCTTCTCTAGAAAGGATCCATTCTTAGCAACAAAGATTTTGCCTTCGAATCTTGTGATAGAAGGTGTACCCAACAGTTTCCTTTGGGTATTCTATGAAGACGCACTTCTCCGATTTGGGTTCGAGCTTATCAGGTTGAAGCTTTTTCACATCAGCATCGCAGCACCAAATTTTAAGAAACGACGACTTTGGTTTCTTGCCAAACCACAATTCATAAGGCGTCGTCTCAACGGATTTTGATGGTGCCCTTATTTAAAGTGAATGAAGCTGTCTCTAATGCATAACCCCAAAACGATAGTGGTAACCCAGTAAGAGACATCATAGGTCGCACCATATCCAATAAGGTGCAGTTATGACGTTCGGACACACCATTACACTGTGGTGTTCCATGTGGCGTGAGCTGTGAAACTATTTCCACATTGTTTTAAATGAAGGCCAAACTCGTAACTCAAATATTCTCCTCCACGATCAGATCGTAAAAACTTTATTTTCTTGTTACGATGATTCTCCACTTCACTCTGAAATTCTTTAAACTTTTCAAATGTTTCAGACTTGTGTTTCATTAGGTAGATATACCCATATCTGCTCAAATCATCTGTGAAGGTCAGAAAATAATGATACTCGCCATGAGCATCGACACTCATTGGATCGCATACATCGGTATGTATTATTTCCAATAAGTCACTAGCTAGTTCCATTGTTCCGGAGAACGGAGTTTTAGTCATCTTGCCCATAAGGCACAATTCGCAAGCATCAAATGATTCATAATCAAGTGATTCCAAAAGTCCATCTTTATGGAGTTTCTTCATGCGCTTTACACCGATATGACCCAAACGGCAGTGCCACAAATATGTTGCACTATCATTATCAACTTTGCTTCTTTTTGGCATCAATATTATGAATATGTGTATCACTACAATCAAGATTCAGTAAACCATCAACATTTTGTGTATGACCATAGAAGGTTTTATTCATGTAAACAGAATAACAATTTATTCTCTGTTTTAGATGAATAATCATATCGCAATAAACATGATCTAGTCATATTTATGCTCAACGCAAACACCAAATAACATTTATTTAGGTTCAACACTAATCTCGAAAGTATAGGGAGTGTGTGATGATGATCATATCAATCTTGGAACCACTTCCAACACACATCGTCACTTCAGCCTCAACTAGTCTCTGTTTATTTTTAACTCTTGTTTCGAGTTACTAATTTTAGCAACCGAACAAGTATCAATTACCCAGGGGCTACTATAAACACTAGTAAGGTACACATTAATAACTTGTATATCATATATACCCTTGTTCACTTTGCCATCCTTCTTATCCACCAAATATTCAGGGCATTTCCGCTTCCAGTGACTATTTCCTTTGCAGTAGAAGCACTCAGTTTCAGGCTTTGGTCTAGCTTTGGGCTTATTCACGGGAGTGACAACTTGCTTGCCATTCTACTTGAAGTTCCCTTTCTTTCCCTTTGCCCTTTTCTTGAAACTAGTGGTCTTGTCAATCATCAACACTTGATACTCTTTCTTGATTTCTACCTTCGTCGATTTCAGCATCACGAAGAGCTCGGGAATCGTTTTCGTCATCCCTTGCATACTATAGTTCATCACAGAGTTCCAGTAAATTGGTGATGGTGACTAGAAAACTCTGTCAATCACTATCTTATCTGGAAGATTAACTCCCACTTGATTCAAGCGATTGTAGTACCCAGACAATCTGAGCACATGCTCACTGCTTGAGGTATTCTCCTCCATCTTTTAGCTATAGAACTTTCTTGGAGACTTCATATCTCTCAACTCGGGTATTTGCTTGAAATGTTAACTTCAACTCCTGGAACATCTTATATGGTCCATGACGTTCAAAACGTCTTTGAAGTCCCGATTCTAAGCCATTAAGCATGGTGCACTAAACTATCAAGTAGTCATCATATTGAGCTAGCCAAACATTCATAACGTCTGCATCTGCTCCTGCAATAGGTCTGTCACCTAGCGGTGCATCAAGGACATAATTCTTCTGTGTAGCAATGAGGATAAACCTCAGATCACGGACCCAGTCCGCATCATTGCTATTATCATCTTTCAACTTAGTTTTCTCTAGGAACACATATAAAAACATAGGGAAGCAACAACATGAGCTATTGATCTACAACATTATTTGCAAAATACTATCAGGACTAAGTTCATGATAAATTAAAGTTCAAGTAATCATATTACTTAAGAACTTCACTTAGATAGACATCCCTCTAGTCATCTAAATGATCACGTGATCCAAATCAACTAAACCATGTCCGATCATCACGTGAGATGGAGTAGTTTTCAACATCACTATGTTGATCATATCTACTATATGATTTACGCTCGACCTTTCGGTCTCCAGTGTTCCGAGGCCATATCTGCATATGCTAGGCTCTCCAAGTTTAACATGAGTATTCTGCGTGTGCAAAACTGGCTTGCACCTGTTGTATGTGAACGTAGAGCTTATCACACCCGATCATCATGTGGTGTCTCGACACGAAGAACTGTATCAACGGTGCATACTCAGGGAGAACACTTATACCTTGAAATTTAGTAAGGGATCATCTTATAATGCTACCATCGAACTAAGCAAAATAAGATGCATAAAAGATAAACATCACATGCAATCAACATAAGTGATATGATATGGCCATCATCATCGTGTGCCTTTGATCTCCATCTCCAAAGCACCGTCATGATCACCATCGTCATCGGCGCGACACCTTGATCTCCATCGTAGCATCGTTGTTGTCTCGCCAACTATTGTTTCTACGACTATCGCTACCGCTTAGTGATGAAGTAAAAACAATTACACAGCGATTGCATTGCATACAATAAAGCGACAACCATATGGCTCCTGCCAGTTGCCGATAACTCTGTTACAAAACATGATCATCTCATACAATAAAATTTAGCATCATGTCTTGACCATATCACATCACAACATGCCCTGCAAAACCAAGTTAGACGTCCTCTACTTTGTTGTTGCAAGTTTTACGTGGCTGCTACGGGCTGAGAAAGAACCGTTCTTACCTACGCATCAAAACCACAACGATTTTTCGTCAAGTATGTGTTGTTTTAACCTTCAACAAGGACCGGGCGTAGCCACACTCGATTCAACTAAAGTTGGAGAAACTGACACCCGCCAGCCACCTGTGTGCGAAGCACGTCGGTAGAACCAGTCTCGCGTAAGCGTACGCGTAATGTCGGTCCGGGCCGCTTCATCTAACAATACCGCCGAATCAAAGTATGACATGCTGGTAAGCAGTATGACTATTATTGGCCACAACTCACTTGTGTTCTACTCGTGCATATAACATCTACGCATAAACCTGGCTCGGATGCCGCTATTGGGGAACGTAGTAATTTCAAAAAAAATCCTACGCACACGCAAGATCATGGTGATGCATAGCAACGAAAGGGGAGAGTGTTGTCCACGTACCCTCGTAGACCGAAAGCGGAAGCGTTACGACAACGCGGTTGATGTAGTCGTACGTCTATACGATCGACCGATCCTAGTACCGAACGTATGGCACCTCCGCCATCTGCACACATTCAGCTCGGTGACGTCCCATGAACTCCGATCCAGCAAAGTGTCGAGGGAGAGTTTCGTCAGTACGACGGCGTGATGATGGTGATGATGATGCTATCGACGCAGGGCTTCGCCTAAGCACCGCAACGATATGACCGAGGTGGATTATGGTGGAGGGGGGGCACCGCACATGGCTAAGAGATCAATGATCAACTTGTGTGTCCATGGGGTGCCCCCCTCCCCTGTATATAAAGGAATGGAGGAGGGGGAGGGTCGGCCCTCTACTATGGCGCGCCCTGGGGAGTCCTACTCCCACCGGGAGTAGGATCCCCCCCCCCCCTCCATGTAGTTGGAGTAGGAGAGAAGGAAGGGGAAGAGAGAAGAGAAGGAAGGAGGGGGCGCCGTCCCTCCCCTTAGTCCAATTCGGACTAGGCCTTGGGGGGCGGCCTGCCCTAGGCAGCCCCTCTCTCTCTCCCTTAAAGCCCAATAAGGCCCATATACTCTCCGGCGAATTCCCGTAACTCTCCAGTACTCCGATAAATACCCGACCCACTCAGAACCTTTCCGACGTCCGAATATAGCCTTCCAATATATCGATCTTTATGTCTTGAACATTTCGAGACTCCTCGTCATGTCCCTGATCTCATCCGGGACTCCGAACAATCTTCGGTACATCAAAACACATAAACTCATAATACCGATCGTCACCGAATGTTAAGCGTGCAGACCCTACGGGTTCGAGAACTATGTAGACATGACCGAGACATATCTCCGATCAATAAACAATAGCGGAACCTGGATGCTCATATTGGCTCCCACATATTCTACGAAGATCTTTATCGATCAAATCGCATAACAACATACGTTGTTCCCTTTGTCATCGGTATGTTACTTGGCCGAGATTCGATCGTTGGTATCTAGCTAGTTCAATCTCGTTACCGGCAAGTCTCTTTACTCGTTCCCCGTAACTAACTCACTAGTCGCATTGCTTGCAAGGCTTATAGTGATGTGCACTACCGAGAGGGCCCAAAGATACCTCTCCGACAATCGGAGTGACAAATCCTAATCTCGATCTATGCCAACTCAACAAACACCATCGGAGACACCTGTAGAGCACCTTTATAATCACACAGTTATGTTATGACGTTTGGTAGCACACAAAGTGTTCCTCTGGTATTCGGGAGTTGCATAATCTCATAGTCATAAGAACATGTATAAGTCATGAAGAAAGCAATAGCAACAAACTAAACGATCAAGTGTTAAGCTAACGGAATGGGTCAAGTCAATCACATCATTCCCTAATGATGTGATCCCGTTTATCAAATGACAACTCATGTCTATGGCTAGGAAACTTAACCATCTTTGATTAACGAGCTAGTCAAGTAGAGGCATACTAGTGACACTCTATTTGTCTATGTATTCACACATGTACTAAGTTCTCGTTTAATACAATTCTAGCATGAATAATAAACATTTATCATGAAATAAGAAAATAAATAATAACTTTATTATTGCCTCTAGGGCATATTTCCTTCAGAGCGGGCCCTTGACCGCTCCGTCACCACCGCAAAGACGACCGCCATGCGCCGCCACCGCCTTGACGGCGAGCTCACTAAGATCGGCGAGGAGTGGTCGCTGAGCGACTCCTCCGCCAACCCTGGCAAGGGCAAGGCCACCGTCGGATCTCCGCAAGCGCCATCTGCATTAGCCGCAGCGGCCCTTCGCACCACGCAGGAGGAGGCCTAGCGGCTCCTCCGTGAGCGGTCGACAACAGCTGGTCAAGGCTATCGCGGCCCTCCGGTGCCCTTCTGCCGCTGGAACGACGACGATGAAGGCACGGACGGTGACGACAGTGCGGCAAGGCTGGGCGGCCACGCGTACGAAGTGGTCATCCGGTATAGGTTTGCCTTTTTTTTCTAGTTTTAGTTAAACGACCGAAATATCAACCTTTTATGTAAATTATGTCCGAACTTTAACGAAATCTGACTTGTTTGATGAATTTTGTCTGATTTGTTCAAACTTGTTTCAAAATATATGCGGATAGCATTGAATGACCGGCTCCCGCATCCGCTGTCCGCGGGCTGGCCTCCTGTCCGCGACGGATGCGGTGTCCGATTTATGGGTCAGCATTGGAGATGACCTAACAAGGTGGATAGATAGTATAGTTTCTGCGTGAACCGGCCAAAATACAGAGTGAATCAACTCCTCGTCCCATGTACTCGTCTCTGGATTAATGAGATTTGAAACTTTATTCAGCATTAAACCTTCTGGGGGTGTTCTCACCCTTAAATTTGGACTCAAAATAACCCAATTGTCCTCCCATATATTCACTTGGGATCCATCTCCTATCCGACAAACCTATCATCTTTTAAAGGTTTCCAATCCTGCCATAATAATTGTCGCGTCATTGATTAACCCTTCTTTGCTTTTGCATTAAGCAGATTTCCTTCCAGAAAATATTCGCTCTTATAGCAGAAACACACAGAGTTTGGTTCCTCCATCAATCCCCATTATTGTTTGGCTAACATGGCCAGGTTAAAATATTCTAGGTCTCTAAATCCCATTGCACCCATAAGCTTAGGGACACATAATTTTCACCATGCTACCCAATGAATACTTCTATAGGACACCAATAGCCGGTGATTGATTGCGTGGGAACTGCTCCCATCGAACGATTCGTTCGCCACGGGGTTCGGAAAATCGTCGTGCTAAGACTTCATGGGACCAGCGCAACAAAACAGTGTTTTTTGGGGATTTTGAACACTGACATTGCAAACACGCGTATGGGTTGACCCATAACTCTAAAGCAAAGCAACAATTACTTTCCTCCTGTTGATAGCATTTCTCCTTCCACCTCCATCAATAAGATGCGGAAACAACCTCAACGGTCTACTCCCACCATTGCAGGCAAAAGCCCAAGCACTTGTCATTTAGGGACTCTGTCATCATATTTAGCGATTTACACACTTGTACCCTTGAATGAACATCAGTATTGGGACTGACAAAGATGCTACATTTCTCTTCACTCACCATCTGACCCGAGCTCGTATAATATTCATCAAGGATTGTTCTAAAGTCATAATGCATTCTTTTCATCAGCAGACAAATATTTTAAATTGCTCTGTGGAAGTTAGTACAAAGTTGGGTCATCTATTTTAGAACGGAAGGAGTATAAACGAGTCATCCGCAAATAGAAGGAGAGCTATACTTCTCTAGAAAGATGGCCACCTTTCCTGGCGTGGTCTGGGTACTGCATGATGTGGGAACGCCAGAGGTTATTCTGTGCTTAGCACCATCAAGGAGAACAACAGCAGAAGTAACAGTTCAGGGAATGATCGGCCATCTTCTCTTGATGCTGTTTTCGCCAGCACTATCAATCAACTTTGGATTGCAGCCATCGATCATGTTGCCATCTCCTTCCAGAAACCATAAAATACATTGTACGTAGCAACATAAATAGTACAGTAAAGTAATCTGCAAGAGTCAAACTTAGCAAACTTCTTCTGTCTATTATGGGCTCTGATCAGCATCTGGTATTTAGATAAAGGAAAAACAAATGGCTATTAACCATCTCTAGCCAGTCTGCTAAAAGCGGGAGGATTGCCATCAGTAACCAACAAAGGTAACCAGCAAAGGCTCTCGGTTCATGTCCGGTAACCTGAATTACCATCTTCGGAAGATATTTTCACAATGAGACAGTAATCAGACAGCGAAGAACCAGTTCGATAATATAAGGGCCCGTACATTGTGTCCACTATTTCACTTTATAATTTACAAATTGCTCTGTGGAAGCCACATCAGGGACATGTTGCACCCTCAATGGATAATGCAGAGTTACAGCTGCGATTCGATGTCATTTCCTACCCTGTTGTCACTGTGGCAACGCCCAAAGCCAATGGCAGGAGCAATTGTCGGGCCACTGTCTATCTCAGCTTTGCAGAGGGGGCACAGCGCGTTTATCTTGAGCCATTTGTCTACGCATTCTTTGTGGAAGAAGTGGGTGCAAGGAAGCTCTCGGAGATCATCATTGTTCGAGTATCTTGCTAGGCAGATACAGCAAATCTGCATATCAAAGGACACACCTCAGGCTTTAAATCAAGAGTAATAGGTAGACACGTTTTATTGTGTTCTACTCATTTCAGTCTATATTGAAATATCCAAAACATCTTGTAAGTTGTAATAGTGAATGAGGGAGTAGATAGGAGTGTGGGAAAAAAACTCACAGCATCTTCAGCAGAAACAAACCGCTCCTTGTTTGTTCCAGCAGCAACAACTCCGCCGCCGACTTCAATCCCCTCGCCGTTACGGGACTTCTTCGTTTTCAACTTGTATGTTCTCAAGGCATTGATTGCTTCTGCAGTAGCACCTTTGTTTTGGTTTAGATCTTCACGAAAGCTCATTAGGGAGATTATGCAGGGAAGGCAGCAACATATCAATGCGCACAGAATGAAAGGCATAGCATAGCCGATGCAGCTAAATGTGAGGAAGGCTATACACAACCTGAAAAAGAAAAGATTTACACTTATGAAACACATAAATGAGTTGCAGAGATACTGCAGCACGGGAAGCTAGCAGCTCACCTGTATAAGTTGGGAGCGTCATGGGCAGAGGAATGTCCACCAAATACCCACACATTCCCCACAACAAACCACACAGCGAAGAAACAATCAAGGGCCATCCTGAAGTGATCGGCATAAGCTTGGGCCCTATAAGAAAGAGTCCGGGTGCACCTCAGTTTAAAACTTTAAACATAGCAACTCAGAGGCTGCACTCTAAAGAAAGCTAGCCAAAGAAGTGCTGAGAATACTAATGCCCTCCACACAGGACGATAGCTTTACTTTAACAAAACGTTGGCAGAATAATAGTCATGTATATTTTTGTGATCAGATTGTGTTCACATTACCCCATTTATGTTATCGTACTGTGCGGTCATAATAGCACAGAAAGGTGACAAATAGAGGTTTAACACAATTTCTACACGTCTTACAGAGAGAGACAGTAGATGAATTAGACTACAGGCATATAAATTTAAAAGGGACAGAAGTAATCATGGAACTGAAGACAATGTTACCTGGGATTTCTGGTAAGCATGTTGTTTTGCGGGACTCCATTTGTGTCAGTTACAAAACCAGCTTCAGACATGCCAGGGGCCGAATTTGTTGTGTGAGAATTGGACTCAGGTATGCTGTTCGGAGGGAAGTTCTGACTTGCTGGTTCTTGCCCAGTTGTTGGGCGGTTGCGATGGAGATAGCGCCAGTAGAGAAGAGGAAGAGTGGCAACACAACCTACCGTATAACCAATGACCCACTCAAACAATGGAGAATGTGGATGTTCCTTCCTTGACAATGACAGAACACAAATGGCCGCTATAATCTGGCTAACTGTTACAACAAGCTCAATGGAGATCCAGCAACTAGAATTCAACGGACTTTGCCGACGACGAGCACGATTAGCATCTCTTCCTGCTAGAGGAGCACTTTGAGAGTTAGATGCAGTAGTTGTCTCCGAAGAACCTTCTGAGATATGAGGCAATCGATCCAAGCCATCATTATCCTCCCGACGAGCGGTTGACGATGAAGCAACATCATCCCTTGGGCTGTCAATTGCAATCTCGAGATGAGCAGTAGTTTCCATGTGGTCTATCAGTAAAGGGTGATTATCTGTTTCAATGCTTGCTTCTGATTCAACAGGATGAGCAGCCATCAACTGAACACTGCATATGAAACTAGCTAGTTGTGCTTGCCAGAAATACAGCTGCTTTGACTTAAGACAGATGACGATCTCTATAGGAAAATGGACTTGATCCAAGGCCAGGCAATTTGCATTGTTTTTTAAAACATATGACAGCAGGACAGATTCACTGCACCTGAAAGAAGATGAACAACAGATGCCAATTAGCTATATTTAGCTCTCTTCAAGCAAGAAGCTCTATACAGAATTGACTAACATTAATAACAATCAACATATATTTGCTGTGGTCAATTCAACTGATCTATAACAGGGAGCTCAATCTGCATTTATTTACTGTCTCCGGTTAAGTTGTGTACAGTCACCATAATACGAGAAAAACAATACTTCAGTAATTTTAGCAGTTTGACTGGCATAATGATACATAGTTGTCACTTGTCAGATAAGCAGGAACGAATAGCTAGTATATCACAAAAGATGTTTCTCTGAAAGATTCTCAGAGGCCTATATCCCATCCTACCAGTTTCTAATGGGAATTCAACCTAACTGTATAATTTGACATGGGGACCTGCAAGTCCGTGTATAGATGTGAGCCCTGGCATCACAGTTACTATGCATGTTCTGCTCAGAAACAGAGAAAGGATTACATCATCATTGTAGAATGTCCTTAGTGGATTGCTCACCAATACATATATATCATTTTAAAAAAACCAATACATATATATATATACAGGTTCAGTTTCATGCTCAAAACTTGTAACAAATGGAGGCCAGTTTGAAACCGTATGGATGAACAACATTCTCTAGCAACTTAAAACAGAATGCTTATAATATACTTAAAGAGGAACTACACCCTATGCTCCTGAATATAAGACGTTTTGGCAGTTCGATCTAAACTGCCAAAACGTCTTATATTTAGAAACAGAGGTAGTACTTGTGAATCATTCCGTTTAATCATTTGAGCAGAGTATACAATCATTTACACATAAAAATACTTCTGACTAAAGAACATCATGGGCTCAAGGTAATCACATGGGGAAATGTAAAGAGGTGTTCAGCGAAGACATGTAAAGATTTTCATGATAGCATACTACCAACATCAGGCCGATCTGTATCTCCAGACTCCCGAGGTGATTTAGAAAGCAAATCAAATAATGATAATTCAATTAAATGATGAACAAAGCACAGGAACAAAAGACGGGTGAGTCCAGTCTTTCATCGGCATGAGCATTCTCCACATCTAACTGAGAATAGATGAAGAACCCCAAACTGAGTTCATCTTTTACTAAAAACTTGTAAATCATGACAACAGACCTCCAAACTAACCAAAACCTTTTTCCAGATTTAGGTATATTCGAGGCTGTGGCATCTTCTGACGGTCTATTCGTCTAATTATATTATCCAAACACCAATTATAAGCTCTTTGAAGTTCGATGTTCTAGTGTAGTAAAGAAGTACTCTGGTTAACAGCTATATTCTTCTTCCATACAGCCTTAATCAAACACTAAATTGTTTTTTGCCAATTTCCCCTCACATTTTCTCCATCAATTATTCAGAAACTGAAAAAAAAAGGACCAGGTCCGCCGCATACAAAAGATCAAGCAGAACCAGAAACACCACCTACCTCAAGAAAATCCACGCCCCAGGAACAGCAGCAGCCAGCAGCTCCTCCAATCGCCTGAAACTGACAGATTCAAGAATCCATGAGAGAAGAAGGCGGAAGAAAGCAGCGGAATAACGCCAGACGCGTACCTGGACCACTTAAGATCAAATCAAATGCCTGGCTCCCAAGCGACCATCCACCGAGGGTTTCACCAAAGAAATCCAAAGAAAAATCGCCGGACGGCAAGATTGGACCTTAGGGGAAGGAACATGTGCCAAACCCTTGGACCAAAGCAAACTCCATTAGTTAAACGGAAAGCACCCAGCTAGCGGGGAAGGGGAAGATGGGAATATACCAAATGGCCAAGTCCAAAACTCCGAGTCGAATTCGTCCTCCTCAGTCCTCTCCTCCTCCTCCTCTACTTCTCTTCCCCTTTCTCCAAGTTGAGTGACGACGTATATTTGGAAGGGAAAAACAATTGTATTTTGTTGTGGTGATTTTATTTTTCTCTACTCCTAATGTCTCAGTTGATAGATCGCGTTTCGGGTTTTATTTTCGTCCCACCTCAACCGGCCTTTTTTGGTACTTCTATGATACTTCTTCCCACCTCCCTCTAAACCGTGGAAAACCAAATAAAACCCCGCGATATAGTCCCGCACACGCACGTCATACCGTCTTTATTAACTGAGATGAAGGAAAAAAAATAGTGACCACAGACCGGCGAAAATTAACCAGCGAAAAAAAAAACGGCGCAATGTGCGGAAACTATCTAGGTCTCGTGCCCTCGAGCGAGGTCACGTGTTCTTCTTCCGAGGAACAGACGGCGACAGTGCCCTCCTTCGCCCGCCGCCGCCCATCGGTCCTTCTCCGCCATCCCAGCGCGCTGATCGCACATCAAAACCGCTCCGGCGCTGGTCCTGTGCAGGACCCTCCGCTGAGCGCTTCGAGGATCCGGGGCGGATCAAGGCCGCCGGCATCCATTGTTCCGGCGCGGACCCCCTTCAGGACCTGACGCTGGGCAGTTCCAGGACGTGGTGCCGGCTATCCCTTTCACGAGCCAGCGCCTGCCAGGTACACGCCTTTCAGGTATCACAGATCCGCCACCGTATTTCATACACACAGCCATCACATACACACGGCCATCACATACACACAGGCATGGAAAATACTTGGCAACCACAAATCAAGACTGCAGGTCACGAATCGTAGAGAATAGTTATCGTGTCACCATACAGATGAGAAGGTATATAAAACCAAGTATTGTTACAATGAGAAAGCACCATACAATAGTTGTTGCCTAGCTGTAAAACAACCAGAATCAGAAAGTGCATTTTCCATGCTGTTGCCTAGCTGTTGCGTAGGAAAACTAATTTGCATCAAATAGTGCAGCAAGCGTAAGAATCATTAACTGTTACAACAATGATCATCACATATAACTTGTTTATAAGGTTAGAGTACAGAATCAGAAACTGTACTATCACCTTGTTGGTGCATTTACACCTAAGGATCATCAAGAAAAGCGTTGGTCTTGGGGATGCAATGTAAGGAAATACCTCAGTTTATAGTGGATACTTTGCCGTAGCCGAAAGGTGACCAGTGTGAGCACCATGAAAGGTGGATGGCTGGCCTGGCCAAGATGCATTATTAAGAAAATTAAGAAAGGACCAATAAGAATTACTGTTGATCATTCAATAACAATTACACTATATATTTGAATGCAATGAGCATAAACATGTACTGTATGACGATAAGCCTATATATTTGAGTGCAATGAGCATAAACATGTACTGTATGACGATAAGCCTATATATTTGAATTAAAATACCTTCTTATTCATGCCTTCAAGTTCCCCTTCTCTCTTGCATCCATGTCCGATCATTGTAGCTTTTGTGTTTCTCCCAGGCCTCAAAAACACCACAGCCATAGAAACATCGAAGGTAGCGATCATTTCATTTGCGAATGGGTAATGCAAGAAGCAAATGCGGTGAACATCAACAAGAAGACGTTGTAGCTACAGGTAGTGTTCACTGTACTAGGAATACTTGCTTTTATGCTAATATTATGCTTTTTGCATAATGTGTTGCAGATCATACGAGCGTAAAAAATGCTGAAGAATACAATCCAGACTTAATACCCGTTGATGAAAAAGTAGAAGCTATTTGCGCGACTGTACCCGGTATATAAAGTGCGGAAAATACTGTAATGTGATGCCTGATGTGCAATTCTAACCATGACTTGTACCATGCTTAATGTCTTGCAGCACCTACGAGCGAGACAGAACTGAATGATGGTAATCCAAGCATCGTAACCATAGCTGCAAATGTTGACCCTTTTTACACGATGGAGACAGGTACATGGTTGATTGCGTCCATACCAGACAAATATTGAATTTGTATTCATGCTTACTAAACAGTACAGATGGATCAGCGTGTGTAAGGCCTGGGTACCATGATGATGGTCAAACATTTGCATCTACGGCCAACCTAACACTCGATCATGCTATTCATAAGATGCAGCTACGAGATAGTACTCAAGGTATCCATAGGCATGATATCCACCTTCCCAACCGTTGTTTTATTTGTATTTTTATTTGTATTTTAAAATGCAGAGGACACAACTTCCAAACATCATGAAACTGTATCATTAAATAGTGAATGCAAAATATACGCTGAAAATGCAAGGGAGCAGTACAATGCAAGGAAACGTGCAGCTTATCGGATTAAACGAAATGAGGATATTACCAGCTTTCAAAATGAGAATCAGCCGGTACTTGCAAAATCTGGTAAGGTTGATGGATACTCTTAGTTTGATGTGCATACGTATGTTGCTTAGTAGTGAATATTGTGCTTACATCCCGTTCTAAGAGATTATATTATGATCATTTTTTGTTGCTTATTAGATCATAGGGATCTTATCAACGCTCGTAGGCGGGCTGCTTATCGCAATAAGATATCAGATGGTTTGGGTAACCAACAACTCAATGGGAAGTCTGCCCGTCGCCAGTCTTTATGTGATATCACAAATGTGCTCGAAGATAGGGAGAGAACTAAACCCACACGAGATTATCATGGTTGGTAAATTGATCCACACCCCGTATGTGCTGTGTTCACACGAAGTTAGTCAGTTATTACGTAATTTAAATAAGTACTGACCAAGCTTGTTGAATCATATAATTCAGCTAGCTCGGACTATACATCAGTCTCGCCTAACGATCAATCATACCCAGATAATGTGATGGTCACATCGGATGTCCTTTGTGTTGGAGATAAAGAAGGTAATATTATCTCACCATTTACATGGTTGTGTTTTATCCTTTGTAGATATTTTGTCAAGTTGTGTTTTCTCATTTCGATTTAGAGATAATTACATGAATGTTATCATCATCGGTATCGTCTTAACCAATTAGCATAAATATGTATGGTCAAATCTGGTTCACTAGGGAACCCCACCAGCTCGGAGACATTTCCGTGTTCAAACACGGTCTCATCTGGATTCATCTATGACTCTGAGCATCAAGGTAATCGTATTGTGCCTACTCATCCACCAATTTCGTGGGCGTATCTGTTTTATTCTGTAATATTCGGGGATGTAATCTTCAAAGACACCCAATAAACAGAGCTTAAAACGGAAGAAGAACGCAAGAGAGACCATAAAAACGCCCTGAGGAGGGCTTCCTATCGGCGGAAGAAACAATATAACGTACAAGTTGAACATGCACAAACCCTTCATTTATCAGGTAAGCTATAATGAATTAACCATTATGGTAAGAACTATTTTAATAAATAAGCAATAATATGTGTGGACATTTTTTGTATGTAAGGCAACCCCACTAGCTCTAACTATGGATCATGCTTGGATGATGCGTCGGCATTTCCTGATACAACGGAGGTCTCGACTGGGATCATTAATGACATAGAGCTACAAGGTATTCTAATTTTGTTCTACTATAACAGTAATTGCAACCATCTTAGGTCCATTAATTTTTTTTCGGGAATGTTTGTAATGGCTCCAGAAGGTATCTTGAATGACATACAAGTCACAGAGTTGAAAACAGAAGAAGAACGCAAGAGAGACCATAGAAACGCAATGCGGCGAGCTGCTTATTGGAGGAAAAAGGATAAGCATATCCAAGATCAAAACAAACATGCATCTGCTACTTCAGGTATGCGCTTATGTTCAATATCCGTTTCTACGACTGACCCTGCTATTCTAGATGTGACTCCTCCTAAGCCGATACATCAAAATGTTCTAAATATGATTTGAACTTGTTTTTGATCCAGACGACCGAAATAGCCCTAGCATTACAGAATTAGTGAAAGAGGGAACAACATGTCCCCCTTCAACTTTACACACGTCTGTCATTCATGACACTGTTCTAGCTAGGAGGCAAACTGACAATGAGCGGAAACGTAATTTAACAAACGATCAAAGGGAGGCGAAAAACGCAATGAGCAGAGCATGCCATCAAAAGAGAAGTGACGATTTAACAGTGGAGGTCAGAGAAACAATGAACGTAAAAAGACGCGAGAGGAGCGTGCAACGCCGCAAAAGCATGTCGGTGAATGAGAAGGGGGAGACAAGTGCGCAGAGGAAGGCCAATTATGATCGAAGGAAAAAAACCGTGCAAAGAATGCATCGCCAATCCCCCTTACAGACCTAGCAAAATCAGACTCTGAATGTCCCACATGCCCAAGCCGCGCATCACCCGTCTCCCGAGCCGCAAAAGATGATTCATCTGATGGCGATCCGAGGACGAACACTCCGAGATACTCTGTCGGTGCCACTGGTATGAATATGCGATTGTCAGTTTCTTATGCTCATTCTCAGCATGTCGTTCTAACATGATTGTGTCTATTGTCGCATTCTGTACGACGACAATGCAGAAGACATCGATGTTTTCCAAAGCGGCACCATGCGCCATGAGCAGGAAGCACATGAATTGATTGATGAGGAGTACTACATGTACTGCAACGAAGGTATTGCAAACCCTACACTACGACACTCTGGAGCTCTATTGTTGTCTCATTTATTTCTTGTTAGTGAATTGAACGTGATTCTTCAACAAATCCCCGTAGGATCCGATAATGACATATTGGATGATGATGAGGAAGCGAGCAAGTCTATCGATAAACTTAACGAGATTGATCCATTTGACATTGTCTACTCAAACATTCCAGACAGCACTCACGTCGTGAAACTTGACGAAAATTGCAAACACTGTAGGGCCAGGAAGTTTGTGTCTGAGACTGACGGATTCTGCTGCCGCAATGGACAGATCCAGCTTAAGCAACCGGAACCAATCCCAGAGCTTATGAGGCTATGGTCCAGCATGGATGAAGATTCGAGACATTTTCGGGAGAACATACGGTTCTTCAACGGGCATTTCGCATTCACAACCCTTGGCGTCAGCCTTGATGAAAACTACACAAACATGAGGTCTAGGGTGTACACATTCCGAGCTCACGGCACCATCTACCACAATGTCCATTCGTTCGGGCCTAGCTCACGTCCAGAACATCTGCAGTTGTACTTCTATGACAACGACCCTAACCTAGATCATCGTAAGGCTGCCACCAAGCAATTAGACCAGGATGTCGTGACGAGGTTAGTAGACATACTCAAAGAAAACCCATACTCCCAGCAATTTAGGAGTTTGGGTGCACATAAGGACAACCTCAATGATTACAGGATAGACCTAAACACCGATAAGAGGCTTGACCAAAGAAGATATAATAGACCGGTGTCCTCTGAGGTCGCTGCAATTTGGGTTGAGGGCACTGACCTAGCAAAAAGGTTTGACCGCAAGATAACACTTTACGGTAACAACAACGAAAGGCATAGTATACGTGTGACCTCAGGGGCATACGACCCGTTGTCATATCCATTATTCTATCCAATGGGGGAGCTAGGTTGGCATCCGAAGCTACCCAAATGTAATGTTGATTGGGAGGTTGTACAAAATCCTCATTTGTGTCATGATGATGAGGATGATGCAGGTATGTCGTTTTGTGTCCCACTTTGTTACAAATAATTCTTTTTTTTAATAATGCTCACGCGATCTGAATCAATTGTGTGCAGAGGGGAATAGCAGGTTATGCGTCTCCGTTAGAGACTACTACTGTTACATGCTGCAAACAAGGCCTGCGATCTTCAATCCAATACTCTGTGGAGCACGCCTACTGCAACAATGGGCGATTGACATGTACATCAAGATTGAGAGCTATCGGTTGAGGTGGTACAGGAAGAACCAGACGCAGATCCGTGCCGATTTGTATAAAGGAGTTGTTGATGCGATAACATCGGGGGAGACGCGAGCAAGCGCTGTTGGGGTGAGAATAGTACTCCCTGGAACTTACCCTGGTGGCGACCGCGACATGAAGAAGAGACATATGGATGCCATGGCAATTGTACATACATATGGGAAGCCTGACATCTTCTTGACCATGACTTGCAACCCTATAATGGGAAGAGATAACAAATGAGTTGCTTCCCGGACAGACGGCGCAAGACCGACCTGATATTGTGGCTCGCGTGTTCTATGGCAAACTAGAGGCTATGAAAGATATGTTGCTCAAGAAGATGGTCCTGGGTGTTGTTGTTGCTTATGTTTACGTAGTCGAGTTCCAGAAAAGAGGCCTCCCCCACGCACATTTTTTGTTGATCATGGATTCAAATTATAAACTTCTTGTCCCGGAGCAGTATGACCAACTCATTTCCGCAGAGCTCCCAGACAAGCAGAAGTATCCGGAATTGTATGCAATGGTGGTAAAACATATGATGCACGGACCATGTGGTGCTCTCAACCCGAATAATGTTTGCATGCAAGATAATGAATGCAAGTGCAGATACCCGCGGCCGTTCAATGAGAACACAGCACAGGGCAAGGACTCATACCCAGTTTATCGCCGGAGAGACGATGGAAGACGTGCTAAGGTCCGAGGGAAGATGTTGGACAACCGTTGGGTTGTGCCTTACAACCCATACCTTCTGCGGATGTTCAATTGCCACATCAACGTTGAGGTCTGCTCTAGCATAAAGGCCGTCAAATATATTTACAAGTACATCTACAAGGGCCATGATAAGGCTTCTTTCAGCATCGACCAGCCCGACGCCGATGGAAACATTGATGAGATCAAGAGGCACATTGACGCAAGGTGGGTCACCCCTCCGGAGGCTATGTGGAGGATATTTGGCTTCCCACTGTGCGCCAATCATCCACCTGTCTTGCAGTTGCCTCTTCATCTCCCGAATATGCACGGGGTTGCATTCAATGCGCAGGCTGACTTGAAGAATGTTGTTGCCTCAGAAAAAGCTTCCAAATCGATGTTAACTGAGTACTTCAAGGCTAACCAGGAACACCCTTGGGCTAGGAATATATTGTACAAGAATTTTCCCGAAAGCTTCACGTGGCAACAGCAAAAGAAGACTTGGAAGCCTCGGGTCGAGCGTTTCCAGATTGGACGCATCGTGTCTGCCAATCCTGCCGAAGGGGAGCGATACTATCTGCGTATTGCTAAACCATGTTACGAGCAAAACATCCTTCGACGATTTGCTCACCGTGGACGGCGTGCTATGTGGCAGCTTTAGAGAGGCTGCTGAATGGTTAGGTCTTATCGAGGCAGACAGCACGCTCGATGACTGTCTTAATGAGGCTGAGCAGTGGGTGATGCCATGTTCTCTTAGGAGGCTCTTTGCAACCATCTTGGTGCACTGCGAGCCAGGCGACATGCAAGGTTTATGGGATAGGCACCTCGAGCCTATGTCAGATGACTATCGTCGAACACGCACGTCCCCGCACGAGGTGGAGCAGTTGGTGTTGCTTGACATTAGGGGTATGTTGCAGTCCATGGGTAAAGACATTGTTGATTTTGCTCTTCCAAGCATCGATGATGCCTTTGACCCAACCGAGGGCGAGTGTCGAGAGGTCATAGAGGAATCAACCGTTCAGTTTGACATGGATGACACTAAATTGGCAGCTTCCCTAAACTTGGAACAGAGGGCCGCATACGATGAGATACTGGGGATTATTGAACGCGGTGACGGGGGTGTATTCTTTGTTGATGGCCCTGGAGGTACAGGGAAGACCTTCCTTTATAGGGCGATGTTTGCCACTGTGAGGAGCCAGGGAAAGATTGGTATCACTACTGCGACGTCCGGCGTCGCTGCTTCTATCATGCCTGGCGGCAGGACTGCCCACTCGAGGTTCAAGATCCCATTGAGTTGTGATGATGGGGCCTCGTGCAGCTTCACCAAGCAGAGTGGGACCGCCAAGCTGCTACGTATGGCATCATTGGTAATATGGGACAAGGCCAGCATGACGAAGCGACAAGCGGTTGAGGCATTGGACAATAGCATGCGTGACATCATGGGAATACGCGACCGACCCTTTGAAGGAAAGGCTGTTGTTTTTGGTGGGGACTTTAGGCAGGTTCTTCCGGTCGTCAGAAGGGGGTCACGGGGCCAGATAATTGATGCAACCCTTCGAAGTTCTCATCTATGGAAAGGTATGCGGCAGCTTCGACTCATCACCAACATGAGGGCTCATAATGACACGTGGTTTGCCGATTATTTGCTAAGGGTCGGCAATGTCACTGAGGATGTCGACCTTCAAGGCAACATAGTACTCCCTAGAGATATTTGTCTGCCGTCTACAGGCGAGGTTGAGGACCTAGAGAAGCTTATTGAACACGTATTTCCGAGTCTAGACGACAACATGGCTGATTCATTTTACATGACATGTCGAGCAATGCTTTCCACAACAAATGATAATGTAGACAAGATAAACATCCGCATGATAGAGCGATTTCATGGAGATGAAGTGATCTATCATAGCTTTGATAGTGCGGAGGATGACCCATATGGCTACTATGCTCATGAGTTTTTGAATGGATTGACTCCTAATGGTCTTCCTCCGCATGCTCTCAAGCTAAAGCTGAACTGCCCTGTCATACTTCTACGGAACATTGATCTAGCTAATGGACTGTGTAATGGCACTAGGCTTGTTGTTAGAGGTTTTGAGAGGAACACCATTGATGCAGAAATCGTAATTGGACAACACGCTGGCAGGAGGGTCTTCCTTCCTCGAATCCCTCTCTGCCCATCTGAAAATGACATGTTTCCGTTCAAGTTTAAGAGGAAGCAATTTCCAATAAGGCTTAGCTTTGCTATGACCATTAACAAGGCTCAAGGGCAGACCATCCCGATTGTTGGTGTCTACCTACCCAATCCCGTGTTCTCACATGGTCATCTCTATGTTGCTTTGTCTCGAGCCACCGCGAAGAGAAACAAAAAGTTACTCATTCAGAAGGAGAAGCCGAAGGAGAAGGCCAAGAAGCAAAAGGAAAATCCAAAGAAGCGGAAAAGAACGATCGTGTCCTTGCTGACCTCGATGAAGAACATCGTCTACAAGGAAGTCCTTACAGGCTGAAGACCGGTTTTAATATCAAGGCAGGTTTTGTAATGACAGATCAATTACTCTTGCGATTGTCAAGACATGTTGTAATTCGTTTTTTACAACTATCTTTCTTTCCGTTATTGTACTACCTGGAGGTATACTCGAGAAACTTGAGCTGCGCACTGTAGTTCAATAATCAGCCATTGTATTGGCACCATTATCGCTGTTATGGTTTTCTACTATCGTTGTTATTATGGAAAAATATCCATGCTGATAGCAGCGTAGTTTTTTGTGTGTAATCTGTGATCCAGATCTAATGATTGGCCTGCTAAATACCTTGGACATGCCATGAACTTTTTGAATTAAGGAAAATTATCATACACGATTTTTTTATTATGGTAAGTTGATGCTATAGTTGACTGAAAATTTATTGACGTTCTTAGTATCTATCTATTATTCTGATACATCAAAACTAACAGATTCAGATTAGTTTGAATTATAAGACCAACACACGCATAATGGAAGTTTGTGCAACTTTTGAAATTATATTTTGCATATGTACTTTTAATAAATAATAAAATGGGTGTAATGCGTACTTTCGAATAAGTTTAAATGTCCGTTCGACACTGTAGATTGTGACAATGCACATGTCTGTGGTCTTAAGTGTGTAATATTTGGCATGACGCTATATTACTTTTATTTTCACACAGCTTTACTAATTATTTAACAGTTCAATTCAATTTACATATTATTATTTTCCATTATTTCATTTAACTTTATAATGCCTGTGCGGATCTGAAAGAGTTCTAAACTTAAAATTTGTACAAGGCTGGTTGAGGATGGACCTGGTTATTTTCGTTTCAGTGAGCAAGCATCGTTTCACGGATGTCTGGTCTGCGAGAACTTGTGTTAGGCTGATATCGAGCATCGTGTGTTATGGTGCCTTAGCGGGACAACAAGGATTCCATGGAGATGGCTGGTTGGTCTAAGGGTGGTCGACTTATAGTTGTACCCAGCCAAGACGATTTGCTGTGCTCGCATGAAATAATTTAATGTGAATCAAAATGTGTATCCATTTCTAGATGCCATGTAATACTATGATTCTATTTTTATCTTCTGATGAGAGCACGCAATAGATTATTCTTTTTATTACATCCGTACGAATTAGCATGGCAAGTATTTTTCTATTAGTTATGGGTATTTTTCTATCACACTATATATAGAGCTCCAAGTCCATGCTAATAATCAAACCGTAACAACATGAATCTATAAAGGAAATTACTATAGATATATAACTCCTAAAAGATAAGCGTGGAGGACTTTTGATATATTCATGTAGGGACATTCTTTAATATGCTAATGCTTAGTGACATGGCTGTTTGTGACAGGGTTGTCATGTGGTAGTGGCCATTGTGCCCAGATGTGTTTCTGTAACATGATACTGCATCCTGCAAAATTGTGTACTTTAACATTGGGCAGATTGTTCACAATTCAACATTGAGGTGAATTTAGCTGAAAACTTTATTCATGTGGACCGGCAGTGATTTTTGACATCCTACTCGGATAAAAAATCTGGTATAACCATATCTGTACTATTGCATTTGTATTACTAATGAGATGTGTTCCAAGTTTTTTTTTCTGTTCTTAGACTACATTTGTATATGCCTATCATTATGTGATGACTTAACATTTCAACCCATCTTCATAATTTGAACAGACGGTTTCATCAATAGTAGCTGAAGAATTTGGTGTGAAACTCGGAGCAGAAGTATGATATAAAACATAACCTCAAACCAAAATGATTTGAGGATGAAACAAACCCCGTATGATATAAGATTTCATTAGAGATTAACATTTTTTCCTACTATTTAGCCTACATGTTATATTTTAATGGCATGTTTAAAACATAACCTCAAACCAAAATTAGAAATAACTTAATTTTACAAAATGCAGACTATTAATATAAATCCAAAATATAAGATGCCAATATCCAGATATAATATCCGTAAATAAATAATATATTTCGGCATACTTTGTATTGATTACGGCAGGTGATCATATCCCGTGCTTACATAATGGCATGTTTGGTGTTTTTCATTGTAATATACTATTGGGTTCATCACGCCAAATCAATACAAAGATTCCATTTAATATTTTGTGATTGTGATCAACTGAGTTGATTCATTTTCTGATTCTGTAGTTATTGTTTCCTTATAAACATCTATAAAATGCTACACCCTTTAATCAGCCAATCCCAAACCAGAACGATCTAAAACCCTTGCCACTACAGCTTACTTTGACATGTCGTCATCCAACAGCATCGATGGGGCTGATGATAATCATCAAGAAGAAGAAGACACGAGGGAGCTGCACCCTGATGATCTTGGTCAGCTGGAACACGATGAGGAAGAACCGAGCCCTAATGGGAATGTTGGTGGGGGGATCTGCACTGAGATGTAAGAAACTAAAGATGCATGAACATAACCTGCCTGTTCAATTCCCATCAATGCTTTCGTCGAACCATTTTGATAACCTAATCCGACGTCGTGAGGTACATCACATCCCTCGTGCACATGTCCCCTCAGGCCGGGATATCCAGCGTGACACGGGGTCAAGTGCAGCGAGGAATGACGGTTGGGGTACCAACCACTATGAGATGCTGCAGGCACAAAAGCATACTAGCATGATGGTGCAGGTTTTGATTGACCACATAAATCATTTGACGAAGGTGGTAGAGAAGCATATTAAAGCATGTGACAATAAGCCACCACCAGCTGAGAAGGACGAAGCATAAGGAGATCTACAATAATTTTGAGATGATAGTGTGTTTTTTTTCATCCCGTGTAACCGTTCGGACTTGAACAATAATAAAGTTTGGTTTTCATTTGATTTATGCATGCTACCTGTTTGCTAAATATGCTCAATGACAAACTGATTTTCCCATCTTATTTATTTCCCTAATTATGCTGTAATTTCTTAAACTAATTGTACACGATGATAGCATGACCAAAAAAACAACTTAGTATTACAAATTAAGTTGACACCCTAATTCTTAGCCGAAAGTCCTCATTGCAGGCATGCACACGATCTTTCCCATTTCTCACGTTCTGCATACTAGGGTCTCTCGCTGCCGTAAAGGTGGCTCCTGGTGCCGCCACGCCTTTGGTCTCCTACGCCAAACCACTACGATCCTACTAATCCATGTTACAGGTTCGTCCACTTGCCTCCATTGTTTTTCTAAAATCGAGCAGTTCAGAGTGGCTTTTCTGGATTAGCACTTTTCAGGCAGGGTGGCCGTCGCCGGCATGGGATTGCTGGTTTATGCTGCTCCCGTATGGCATAGAGAGCATGTGTTTGTGAGAAAGGCGCAAGGGCCAGAGCAGCTCTATCCATATGTGTAATTTTCATGCCGACGAGCAGCAGCAACCAGGCCTCACGCGTTGAGAGAGATATAGAGGTTGAGCTATAATTTTAAAATACTGGATGATCCCGCTGATCTGATGCTTCTGCTAATGCATAAACAGACAACATTTGCCTAATAATGTTGCTGCTAATGCATATGCATAAATAGACATCATTAAGTTGTTTGCTAGCTATCGGTGCGTGTACTTCTACTACTATTTCGACACGTGCTCTACTATTGTTTCTCATTTGTACGTATGTGTGTCATTAAGACGGTCGTGATGAAAAAGAATAAACAATATTCTCCCATAGTGCAATTATATTATTTGGTATAGATGATTATCGTAAAATTATTTGTTAGGCATGATATTTGTGAAAACACAAAAATTGTCTATTGTACCATAGGTAGGCACGTGCATTTACCTATATCAGAATTTTATATATCATCAAGGTAACGGAAAAATAAAATAAAATATAATTAATTATTATATTAATGTGAATATCAGAAAGGTAAATAAATATGAATAAAATAGAAAGTATGTTTTTCAAAGGCAAGTGATAAATCAGATGCGTTTTCATAGGCACGTGATCATAATGTGAATCAAAATGAAGATCATTAACCGATTTTTATATGTACGTTTCCTTGATTAATAATCAATATTTAATAGGTTGCCGAATTTTATATATCATCAAGGTAATGGAAAATTAAAATATAATATAATTAATTATTATATTGATGTGAATATCAGAAAGGTAAATAAATATTCATATAATAGAAAGTATGGTTTTCATAGGCAAGTGATAAATCAGTTGCGTTTTCATAGGCACGTGATCATAATGTGAATCAAAATGAAGATCATTCACCGATTTTTATATGTATGTTTCCTTGATTAATAATCAATATTTAATAGGTTGCCGAATATTACTTATTTGAATATAGATTTGTCACCCAAGGGGCTTAGCCAGCCAAAAACAAATTTTCATCACTATTACATTTTCCCGCCGCCCACTATGCTTATATAAATAATCCCCGCTGGCCACAAATTTACTACATTGTAACTAGCATCACCTCCACGACGACCATGGTGATCTCATACGGATCTATCACATCTAAGAGGGTGGTGGCGCTGCCGCCAGCTCCTGTCATCAGTCAACTCATCTCCCCTCCGATGAACAGGCAAGATAGAATAAAATTTTAGTACGTCTATTTGCCATCACTATATAACGGGTTTTTTGCATTAAATAATCACCATTGTTTTGCCACTTGTTCTTATTTCTTAATAGATTTAGCACATGGGATACACTAGAACATAGTAATAGGCGTGGCGATCAAATCATCTATTGTCGGCTTGTTTATATCTTGCATATTAATTAAAACCAGATGGACAGTGAGTCTGAATTACATAATCTTATTTTTTTCATCGTGTACAAACCTACTATTTAATTAGCATTCATTTATATATTTTTTGTAAGCTAATAGATTGATGGTCTGGCTGTAATCTCATTAGGGTTGTTTCTTATAACCATTGGGTACTGCATGTTTTCAAAACCATTTTTATCCCATATGCAATACATCTTTTTGCAAGAATAAAAACAAAGAAGCAAAACATGAATAATATGTATAAATTTGGCAGGATTAATGTTGGGCCACTAGAATGTTATGCTCCTTGACTGCTAAATTTTATGCTCCCCTTGGAAAATAGTTTTACCTGATCCAACATGTTTCTTTATACGCACAGGAACATGAATTTTTGGAACGTCCAAATGGAACACATATATCATAATTGCTGGATTATTCAAGCTAGGGTCATGTGGAAGGCTCACATCAAAGAGAATGGCATGGGAAACTTGTACCTTCAGTGCATACTACTCGACCGACATGTAAGAATGCTTTTTAGCCCACATTTTTTAAATACAATTTTGATAAACATGTTTTTTTGCTCATTGTTGTTATGTTTCATGAAAATATATTAGGGAACAAAGATGGAAGCGGTTGCATACAACAGCCAGGCAATCCGTTTCAACAGCGTGCTAGAAACCGGTAGGACATATGATTTCAATCGCGTCGGGTTCAACCCCACCGAAATGCCAGATGGATATTTCTGGTACCTAGCCATGGACTTTGTCATCACACTAAGTTCTACTACAGAGGTTACGATGTCGGCGCACCAGATAACGTCGACAATTTGCCCACCGTGCTTCCCACAGTTTGGAGAAATCTTTCAGCTACGGGACAAAACCATCACGGGTGCATAAATTAGTTAGTTGTTTTTGCATATTACTCCGTACAACTCAGAGTCTCATTGTGATTTCATATTTGCAGATGTGGTTGCTATCCTTGCCTATGTTGGTCAGATAGAATTTAAGTGGGATTCAATATATAGGCGCCACGTCCCTTCCCTCGAGATTGGCCTCACGAACTTTCAGTAAGCGCCAATTATAATACGAGATTACCATATGCTTCTTTTTGTAATTCTATTGTTGCAATGATAGTCACATTTGTATTTGTTTGTAGACGGCAGATAATTTTCTTACGTGTACGTGAAGAGCACGCTGGGTCTCAGTTCTTGCATTTGCAATGCACTGACAATTTGTTCGAGAAGTTTGTTGTAACTTACATACAGGTAAATCAGAGGCAGCGTTGCTTGCAAACTATGAGGGAGAGCACATTCTTCTTCTCTCCCAACATTAATGATGATCATCATTATCTACAAGGTAGGGGCTGCGTTATATTTTAAATTTGTTTTCAATATGTTTTTTATGTAAAAGTACGTCACTACTATATAACACTGATTGTAGATATCCATGAAGCCAGCCTGACGACACTTGATGAAACACGTGCGTACGTCAATCGTGTTGTTCAAGATAGGAACAATGGGCGTCGGAAGTATCACAGCCGAAATTAGAGCATCCTTGAGGGTTTCGGACGACTGAATATGCATATCCAACACAGGCAAACACGCGCATCCATGCCTCCGCCGATGCATGCTTGCCCCCATCCGCCCGAGTCCTCTGGTCCATGTTCTCCCTCACTTATCCCTCCTCCATTTATGCTGTATCGATCCTAACACGATGGTGCGCGCATGGCGCGTATATAAGGATTATGTTCTAGTTTTAATATATATCAAATAATATTTGCTTCCTTTCTTCCTCTACGACTTTTATTGTTCTCAAGACTATGGTCATTATAAACTCTTACTTGATCTTAAGAGATGTGCGCGAATAAAAGGCCAATGTGAAATGTTTCATGCACTATTATATTGTGACAAGACTCACTACTGCTGTATTTTATTGATCAAGTAAACTATATACATGATTTGCGGGAATATTTCTTTATATAAGGCGTTCTTTGTGTATCTCTAGGGCTTAACTATATGTGTCTTAGTTATTTCACATTGATATGAGGCAATCAAACATAAAACTAAAGAAAAAAGCTACCCACACCAATTACATGTGATTTAGATGTGCAATACTACTTAGAGTACATCTAGACGTGCTTCAGCAAAAACGTATTTTATAACTCAATTTTTTCTCTACATGGAGATATACCCGTGCGTTAAGAATATGAAACAATACATGTAAAAGAAGTGGGCTGTAGTTGCATAATTCAATTAAGGGTAAAGATATATATTTTTCCACATGGTAAAGATATAGGTGTTGAACCACTAAATATATATATATAGTCATGTCTAGGATTATATCGTCATGTCTATAGTTTTTGTTATGACAACTTATTTTTATGGAAGGATATGGGCCACCTGATGAGGACATGACAACGATTAATTAAAGCCATTTCCTTCTAATACGATGTAGTATCCAATCTAACGGTGTGGCCTACCATACGTTGAATTGGTTTCCCAGTTTGGCCATTAATTTTCCCTTAGACGGATTTGCTTATAAGCAAAGTTAAATCCTCCTTGTTCCGATCTGGAAAGGGAGACGTATATAATAGAATTATAATCGGCGTTTATTTATTTGCCTACTGTAGTATGTAATAAAAATAAATGCTTGTCCGTTAATTAGCAAGGTTTTGTAATGGATACGTGCACGGATGGAATGATATGGGCACCTTCCAATCCATACAATATTCTAATGCCTCACCGACCTGTTGGAAGGACAATTCCCCTCCGACTATCATATATATGGCCCTTCTGTGAGTACACCATTATCTAATGCCACCTCGCTCGCTCATCCTGGTGCTAAGACGACTTTCTGCCCACGGTAATGGCTGCAATGCCAATTTTTTATGGAGTGGACGACGCAGTCGAGTACATCTACAACTACGTCATGGTGTCATCAGTCGAGGAGGAATTAGAGTATGTTCTGCCAGCCCTAAACTTCATCTATATACTTTAATTGCAATTGTTAGCTGCAGATCACTGCCATCATAGTTTTTATTATTGTCTTTTTATTTTAAACCCGAGTAAAAACCAGTTCTTTCACCGAATCCAGGACGATTAGTTGGCCACGTTCATAATTTCTTGCATGCATTTACTTGTTAGGATCATGCTATCCTTTCTAAATGCATAAGGTTCTTAAAATCTATAGTAGTGATTGCAAAAAAATGGCCATGTGCTAATATTATCCTTTTACATTACCCCATGATAATACCATCCATACCACGTCATTTTAAACCACCATGTTTTTATGAACGGTAGTATATTGCAACGGGTCCTCGTGTATGATACATGTGCCATCTACAGATTTGTTCATAACTGTCAGAATAGCTTTGGTTATCTCAATGAATAGTACTTCTCTCCTGAAATGACGCTACAATTCCAATTAGAAGGTAACTACATTGCAGACCTTACTAAAGTTTGGAAAAAATGTACTATTGTTTGCACACACATTGAAGTATTACATTATTTTGATACCCTTACTTTTCTAACAGCTTTGCTATCATGCTGTTTTGTTTGCAGCACAATATGGATAAGGAGCCCTCGTCCATTCGTGATCGAGCTAAGCCTACGGACTATCCAAGACACTATGCGAGTTGATACATGGGTCAATCCGAACTACTTCGATCTTGCAGTGCGTAAGCTTACTAGCGACGCGATATAGAGGAATGCAGGAACAGACTTTGTTGGCTCCACACATATGTTTGATTTGCGATTCCATCGCCTAGCACGGGTGCTGATTCAGACCGGCTTAGGCCAAGCTGAACGCACCAACTTGTTGATTAACAATGTCATTGTACGGCCTTTGCCGAAATACGACGTGCTCATGACCCCGTCCATTGTAAGGATTTTCATTCTTAACAATTGGTTTGTATACTTTCTGTTCACCATTAACTTTGTATACCTATTACAGTACCTATTGCCGTTGTATTTGGTGGATTCCTCCTACGGCCTCATTGTAGTTAATATTGAGAATAGGAGGACTCTCCTGATTGATCATTCCAATGAGTCATTCTTAGGCTCAGAGGACTTTCATGACAAGGAACTTAAGAAGGAAGCATGTATAGTTCTGCAAGAATTTGGCAGTGTGTTGCAACAGGGGAGGCCTAGTTTGAATCCCCATCTCGTGGATTGGCCACAAGATCATACATTTATTACATCCCCACGGTAATTCTTTAAATTGATCGTGCATATTATAGCCAGAGTGTTAGGTTCTAATATATGTAGACTTTTGGTCACAGCCTAGACTCTGGATTGAAAGTCCTACAGGAGATGTCTTACCAAGATGATACTGGCGGGCATAACATGTCCAGGACTTCGGTATGTGCATATATAACAAGTTTAATGGAATCCAGAGCTTTGTTAATTATAAATTTATGTTCTTCATATCACGTATGTCTGTTGTGCAATTAATTTTTCAACAAGTTAATAATTTTTTGTTTTTGTTTTCTAGGATTCAATACAGCTCAGAAAGCACTTGTTGGTTCAGATGCTGATGATCAAAGGCAATGAAGCATATGGAAACATCCCAGCTGAAATTACAGCGTCCTTGAGGTTTTTGGACGAATGACAATGGACTGATGCATAGTCAAATTTCGCAACTATAATAAGCTAATAGAACTTTGGTAGGGATCAAATAGAGATTTATCCTTTTGGCAATATGAATAATGTATTGGATTATATAAATATTCAGGGAATAAAGGATTTGATGGATCCCTCTAGCTTCCTGTTCGCTTCAATGTTGTCTGCCTGTTTTGGTTCTATCTATTAATTTTGACTTCTATGTATATTTTGTACTATAATACCCGTGCGGTCAGGAGCAGGTTTGTTGCTCCAGGTGAACCGGAGGCATTCTGTAGTAGGGCTTGACGCTAGATGAGATGAGTCGCCATGGTTTCATGGTTTTCCTAAACTAGGCAAATGCATGTGTGTGCACATGATATTTACATCCTTCGGCGGCAGCATTGTTCCTCCAACTATTTCTGCACCTATTGTCATTTTCCTCTAAGAGGTACAAAGCGGAAATCATCACATCTCTCAATGCCCGCATCCAGCTCAAAATCCCCTATCACTTCCTCTCCCTCGCCCGCTGCTCTAACCTCTGCCACGCTAGGAATTAGGGATGAGCAGGTAAACTGTAAGGAATTTGGGGATCTCTATGTGGCAGAACATAGATTTTTGGTGCCTTTTTGTTGCAAATATTTATAGCTTTCTAGGCAGGCCAAAAGTTCTCAGAATTCTTCGATATTATGTTCTTGTTTGTTGTCTTAGGCTCACACCAAATGCTGATTTATAGCAGTGAATGTAAGTTGTATTCCAAGTATAGTACGTTTATATATATGCTGCATCGAGATCCTAATTGTCGTGAATTTAACTTTGCTGTAGCTAAACTTGGCATGCAAGCAATGAAAATATTTTTATTTAATTCATACTGGTATATATGGTAGAACTATATTCTTTTTAGTAACTTATGATTTTTTTTATATATTTTCTAATTTTTTAACAGGTGTGCATTTGATGGAAAAAGGAAATAGATCTGCACGATCCACAATGGTATATATGGTAGAAAACAATGGTATATATGGTAGAACTATATTCAGCCATGATTTGCTACCCAGTTATTCCCCGCGTGGCCTACCTATATATGTTATTCTCCTCTGCCATTCGTCCTCCCTCTCCTTGCTCTTCGTTCGGCCATCACAACAATTGAAAATATATCTGTTTATATTTTTGCTGCAACCACATCCTAATTGCCAAGACACCTCGGTGAATGATCACTCACGCGTATCGATCAGCGATGGAGCCCATCGTTGGAAACAATGCGCCGGCGATCCAGGTTGTGGCAGCGCGCACTTACCAGGGCGTTTCTGTGCCCAGGCCCCTGGATGCCGCTGCCCCCAACCCCAATGAGGCTGCCCTCCAGCTTCATGATGTTGTGGCCGACCCCAAGGAGGATTTGCCCGTGCCCCTGCATCTTCTGCCCCCACCAAGGCATTTTGTGGAAGATGCACTCGAATATATATTCGGCTTTATGAACGGCGTTCATGATGAGCAGACACTAGAGTAAGTTATGGTATTGTAAGTTTATTTTATCGAAAGAAATCTCATTAGAACTAGGTCGTACACAGCAGACTCTGTTTCATATAGGTGTATGATATTACTTGATTTGTTTTTCTTTAGATTAAATCTTACTTTTTGAGTGCATCAGTAGAAAAAAAATTATGTTAAATGATTTGGCAGTATTTCCGTTGCACATCAACCATGTGTAATGAATAACAATCTGCTAAAATTATTTGCAGTACAAATGTTGAAAAGCTTAATGTCCTTACTATATTGTACAACAATTTAATATTGTTTTTGAACAGCCAGCAAACTTGGTATAATGGGTGTTACCTAAATTTTCCTGCTCTTAATTTCTAACAAATTAATTTTTTTCTTACAGAGAAATTTTTATTGAATTTTAGCTTTTGCTAGCAGGTGCTGCAAACAATTTCATGCTCTATAGTTTATCAAAATTGTACGTTCTGCTCATAGCTATTAGATTATCTAGAAAATATTACCATACGAACAATTCATGTTTTAAAGTACCACTCATAGTGCTAACCACTTTTATGTGTTTTTACGTGCAGCTCAATCTGGATAAGAAGTGATACACCATACCGGATCGAAATCAGCCTCAGAAAGCTGAAGGACACACTATTTCATACTTCAGCAAGCCTACATCCCGAATGCTTCAATCTCGTTGTTCGTAAGCTTGCGAGCGCTGAACTAGAGAGGCATGCAGGCACCAACATGGTTGGAGGAAAACATTATTTTGACTTGTAGTTTCATGCTCAATCACGAGCTCTAAGGTATTCCTGGATGCCGCAAGGGTAGCGCACCTCGACGCTGATCAACAATGCTGTTCTACAGCCCTTTCCTAGATATGATGTGTTCAACTCCACAATTGTAAGAGTTTTTTATTCCTAATTTATTTTTCCTTTCCTGATATCATTTAACCTGTGTTGACCTTCTGTAGTATCTACTTCCGTTGTCTATCCCGGACTCCTCGTATGGTCTACTTGTGGTAAATCGGATGAGGAAAAGGGTTATCGTATATAATCCATCACTAGACGTACGACAAGTGGGAAATATCACTCACAACAAAGAGATGATGAAGGAGATCACTATTTTGAAGCAAGAACTCAATGAAGTGTTGCAGGCTAGGGTCCTTGGATGGAACACCGAGCTCATGGATTGGCGACAAGACAACATGTCTTTCAATTTTCGGCGGTAATTTAATAAATTTTTCAGATGAATAAGATGCAGTATGTAGAACACTCAAGTTTTTATTCTGTTTGTCACATCAAAGACTCGGGTTTCTTAGTTCTACAAGAGATGGCCCAACAGCTAGGTTCTTTGCGTAGCATGACCTGGATGAACACTACAGTAATTATCTTTATGACGAGTTTTAATGTGCCATTTATAATCCAACCACTTCAGCGTTTGATGGTGAATTTGTTTCATTGATTCTAGGATCCAATATGCTGAGGAGCCAACTGGTAGTCCAGATGCTTATGGTGAAAGACAATCTAGCTGCTAGAAATATCCCTCAGGAGATTACGGCGGCCTTGAGGTTTTTGAACAACTAAATATGCTTCTATGCATGCAGAACCGTTAGGATTACTTCAATCAGCTTGTCATGTTTGGTTATGGATGAAAACTACCAAAAAAATTGGGTTTAGAATAGTTAAGAACTAATTGTAGTTTTGGTACTACTACAAGTTAGTTTTGCTGTTATATTTGTTGACTGTTGTAGTTGGCTATATAGATGGCGTAATAATCTGTTTGAATGACTGTGCTGATCCGATGATCAGATGACATTATCTGAAATATTTATATAGTTTCAAGAGTGATTTATGGTGGCATCCACTAGCTATGTTGGTTGTTTGTTTATATTACATTCTATCTAAATTTTACGGTTCTAGACCAGACCAGTTTGGACCATACATGTCGCGTGGCTAGGGTAGGGGGGAACCGTTAGAGGAGCTGGGAATGGGAGCTAGAGCAAGTCCAACAACTCCTGCAAACTATCTCCCCTAAATCTAAGCATAGGGGATTCCCCTAGAAAGGTTCTCCCTGTATCTTGTTTAACTCCAACAGCATACCTAAATCTCAACTCCTATATTTCAATCTCTCACATTCTATCTAAATTTTACGGTTCTAGACCAGACCAGTTTGGATCATACATGGTGCTCCAGTTGAATCGGAGTACTTTTGTGTTGTACCATGGCAGGTTCACAACATACTCAAAGTAGAACAGGAGATGTTTTGCCTCGCACATCATATACTACCTCGTATAGTATAACTCCATCCATACACGCACTGTTATACTATACGAGGTTTTCTTCATCGGTAATAATCACATTCCAGCTAGAGAATACTCAATAAACATATGACGTTCATATGACACGTACCTTGCATATATTCTTTATTTTTTAAGTTGTCCTTGATCTTCCTCTGTCGCCGTTGTATTATATTCCAGGACTCTAATAGACGTTGCTTATATTTTTTGTGATCCTGAATATAGAAACAAAAATGAGAGATGGATATCCCAGCTTATTGATTAGTACGTACAGTAAAAGAAACAAAACCACTTTAATAGTAGATATCTTAGTGTGGATGCCGTGAATTTTCTATTGCGATACAGCAAAGCAGCTAGCACAAAGCAGTGAGCCACCAGCAAAGCAGGAAATATTGAGCAACTAATAACAGCAAGGAATGAACAATTTAATATCAGCATCATCAATAGCAGATTATGGTGTGGTAGAAGGGGGGGGGGGTGAAAGGTGTTGGCTCCTTGCAGTTGCCTGTTATCAGTTGCTGCTGTATTGGAGAGGAGGAGGATTAGCTACTAGAGAGGAGGAGGATGAGGATCTTGCTGGCGAGGAGGGGAGGAGGATCTGTTTGTCTTACACAGTTTGTGCAAATATCATCAAGCCTAACAAATGTAAGACCCTTCACAATATCACAGGCCCCCATACATATACAATCCCAGGAGTGCATATCCGGTGCAGTGATTGATAGACATAAATAATAGTACATGAAGCTACTACTACTAAGCTACTATACTAATCAATTCAAATTTTGTTCAAGTTGCTATCGTATTGTCGTTTAGATGATGTACCTGGCTGGCCAAATTCACTGGAGTTTGCTCTGTCTCACATAGGCTGCAGCAGTTCCACGTCCCCTTCTGACCCACGCTCCCTTGCAAATGATCGATGATGCATTAGGTGCATCTGTGTTTTGATTGTACATACAACAAAATCTTATGGCTGTTAATTGCCATATTTCAGAAAAAAAACATTTAAGATTATTTGTTTGATGATTTAACTTTTTACACGTTGAACTGATTAAATACACATAAGTTAAATAGAAAGTTCATGTTTACCTTTTCAAACTGAACAATAATAAAAATAGAATCAATATTTAAACATACATATAAGATATTTCGTTTTTATATGGCATGCATAATTATAGTAAGTTATGATTTCTGACAAATTAATTAATACAACAAATTAATATTTTAGTAAGTTATGATTTCTGACATCTTTTCTAATTTATTATGAGGTATGTGTATGATGAAAAAAGGAAATATATCTGCACCATACATAATTATACATGGTAGAACGGGAAAGATATCTGCTTCCCAGCCTTCCCCTTTTGCCCTACCTATATATGTTAAACTCCTCTGCCATCCCTCACACCCCTCCTTACTTTCCCTTCGCCCATCACATATAGAAAAGCATCAAAATACCCAGACTTGGAGGACAAATTCCGGAGGTGTACCTGCTGTAAGCAAGGAGCGCCAAGAAGGCATCGTCCTCTAGGTATGAAAATTTCTGGATCTATCTATTCTGTAAAAGTTTAACAGTTATTAGATTAGGATCATGCTTGGTCAGGCATACCATCAAATTGCAAAGAAAGAACACCATTGTAGATAGTGCCAGGTTATAAAATTATCATAGGCAATACAATTGATTTTAGATCTAATAAAGCAGTCCAATTAGGTGGGCTACAACTGAATACAAACATTTCTTTCAGATATTATAGGCTAACAGCCTATTCTGACCATAGTTGACTGCCTAACTTTTTAATGAAATCTCATTAATATATTTGAGCGAGAAAAACTAATATTAAACCAAGAAGCATCAGCTTGTATATTCTTATAGTAGATTTAAACATTCGATAAGATCCAAGCCGTGACAATTCAATAAGTTAACTTTATGATGTGTTGCTATGGGCAACAAGAATCAGATAATCCATCAAGCTACATTGTTCAATCAGTTAACTGATCATATAATAGAAGGCCAGCTTAATATACCTTCGCCGGCACCAATGCTGCTCGGAATGATGTTGAAGCTGGCAGCCCTTCCACCTATCCAGTCCTTGCTGGAAGGACATTCAACAGTCTTCTGGGTTGCTGTAAATTTAAATTTCAGCCACACATAAGCATACAATAGTCAAATATATAATATAAAATGTTGAAGAAAAAACCCAGTGTAATGCATTACCAGTCATGGCATGAACTGTTGTCATCAAACCCTCAACGATGCCAAACCTGTCATTGATAACCTGAAAGAAACAAATTATCAGTATACAATTCCCAATATTGGCGATTGGTTTGAGCTGCACAAAACTTCAATGATAAGCACCTTAGCAAGAGGAGCAAGGCAGTTAGTGGTGCAGCTAGCGTTGGAGACAATGTCGATGTCAGATTTGTATTCCTTCTCATTGACACCACAGACAAACATGGGAGCATCCTTGCTGGGAGCAGAAATGATGACCTTATTGGCACCACCCTAAAAGTGGTGACACAGAAAACTAATTTAGTAAATTATACACAAGAAATATTCAGGTACCATGAAAAGGAAAGTGTGAAAGAATGTACCTATATGTGAGCTGCAGCCTTGTCCTTGTCAGTGAAAACACCGTAGCAACCTCCTTCTCACCGATGAGAAGGGTCTTGGAGTCCTTCACCTTAACTCAATGGTGCTTCCACTATCTGTTGACAGTGTCATACTTGAAAATGTAGGTCTGCCAGTTACAAGCACATAATTCAGAACCATAATATGAGATAATCAGTAGCGCTATGCTTTAATTAAGTACTAACTGGCATGGAGCCTGCATGTGTCTTATTTAGTAAGATAAGACAGAATACTACCAGGTGTACATCTATTATAAATACCACAATGGAACAATAGTCACAGCGTGGAACAAATAGATTCCTCAAATCTAGAACTACCTAACTGATGATACAGACAGACATGTAGCGACATTCACTAAATTCATATACATCACTATTTAATTGTGCTTATGATTGTGTAGCAAAGCATCAGCGTGTAACTAGAAGAGCAAATCCATTCATGTTTAGCACAGATCCAAGCTCGTAATCCAGTGAATATAAACGGGTGTCCCATGCACGAGTCCAAAACGACCCTACCATACGTGTCCGTAGATCTCATAAGCTAGGAGAATCGAGAACGATACCATGTAGTCAGTGCTCATGAAGGGGTCGTTGACGGCGACGAGCCCGACATCGGGGCTCTGGAGAGCAACCCTGGCCACAAGCCTGCCGATCCGGACAAAACCTGTAGGGCAAAGCAAACATGCATCCAGTGGCGGAGCGTGACAAGCAATTAAGGGGGGGGGGGGCAATGTTCTAGGTCAAAGCAAAATATGCATGAAAACAGATGTGAATCGTACAAAATTACATGGTAATCAAGAACATCTTGCTCCTTCCATTCTCTGGCAGTCAGGCTCATCAATTGTTGGTTGCCGACTCGTCGTATTCCATGCATATGCAGTAGCAAGTAGATGGTAAATCTTACTGATGCCAGAAGATGCAACAAGTAACAAGCAGGAAGCTACTCGTACATATATCGATCAAGCTGCTTGTACTAGCTATCTAACTTTGTACGAACAATTAATCAAGCTGCTTGTGCTAGCTAGCTATAGCTTTGTACAGATGGAATTATGGAGTATGGACTACACAATTTAATCGGATTGAATGGGAGTCATCCACCGATGGCTGGGGTAAAACACTTAATACATATACCTCATATATACGTATAGTAACACAAGTGCAGTTTGAAATGGGGGGTCACGACCCCGTTTTGCGTCCATAAGGCTCCGCCAGTGCATGCATCCATCAGAAAACGAACCCACGGAAGCAGCCAACAGTCAACAATCCAACTCAGGGTTCGGATCCAGTGAATATAAACGGGTGTCTCATGCACGGATCCAAAACGACCCTACCATACGTGCCCGTAGTGTTGGGGAACGTAGCAGAAATTCAAAATTTTCCTACGTGTCACCAAGATCTATCTATGGAGAGACCAGCAACGAGTAGAAAGAGAGTGCATCTACATACCCTTGTAAATCGCTAAGCGGAAGCGTTCAAGTGAACGGGGTTGATGGAGTCGTACTCGTCGTGATTCAAATCACCGATGATCCTAGTGCCGAACGGACGGCACCTCCACGTTCAACACACGTACAGCCCGGTGACGTCTCCCACGCCTTGATCCAGCAAGGAGAGAGGGAGAGGTTGAGGAAGACTCCATCCATCAGCAGCACAACGGCGTGGTGGTGGTGGAGGAGCGTGGCAATCCAGCAGGGCTTCGCCAAGCACCATGGGAGAGGAGGAGTAGGGAGAGAGGTAGGGTTGTGCCAGAACTTCGTCTATAGCTCCCATGTGCCTCCCCACTATATATAGGGGTGGAGGGGCTGGTTTCTTTCCCTCCAAGTCCATTGGGGCGTTGGCCAAGGTGGGAGGAAAGAAATCTCATTATTTCCTTCCCCACCGATTGTTATCCCCCCTTTTTAGGGATCTTGATCTTATCCCTTCGGGATATGATCTTATTCCTTCTAAGGGGGGATCTTGGTGCGCCTTGACCAGGGGTGTGGGGCCTTGCCCCCACTACCCACGTCCATGAGGGTCCCCCCATGCAGGTGGGCCCCACTCCGGAACATTCTAGAACCTTCCCGGTACAATACCGAAAAATCCCGAACATTTTCTGGTGGCCAAAATAGGACTTCCCATATATAAATCTTTACCTCCGGACCATTCCGGAACTCCTCGTGACGTCCGGGATCTCATCCGGGACTCCGAACAACATTCAGTAACCACATACAAACTTCCTTTATAACCCTAGCGTCATCGAACCTTAAGTGTGTAGACCCTACGGGTTCGGGAGACATGTAGACATGACCGAGACGTTCTCCGGTCAATAACCAACAGTGGGATCTGGATACCCATGATGGCTCCCACATGTTCCACGATGATCTCATCGGATGAACCACGATGTCAAGGACTTAAACAATCCCGTATTCAATTCCCTTTGTCTATCGGTATGTTACTTGCCCGAGATTCGATCGTCGGTATCCAATACCTTGTTCAATCTTGTTACCGGCAAGTCACTTTACTCGTTCCGTAACACATCATCCCGTGATCAACTCCTTGGTCACATTGCGCATATGATGATGCCCTACCGAGTGGGCCCAGAGATACCTCTCCGTTTACACGGAGTGACAAATCCCAGTCTCGATCCGCATAAAACAATAGATACTTTCGGAGATACCTGTAGTGCACCTTTATAGTCACCCAGTTACGTTGTGACGTTTGATACAGCCAAAGCACTCCTACGGTATCCAGGAGTTACACGCTCTCATGGTCGAAGGAAGAGATACTTGACATTGGCAAAGCTCTAGCAAATGAACTACACGATCTTTTGTGCTAGTCTTAGGATTGGGTCTTGTCCATCACATCATTCTCCTAATGATGTGATCCCGTTATCAACGGCATCCAATGTCCATAGCCAGGAAACCATGACTATCTGTTGATCACAACGAGCTAGTCAACTAGAGGCTCACTAGGGACATATTGTGGTCTATGTATTCACACGTGTATTACGATTTCCGGATAATACAGTTATAGCATGAATAAAAGACAATTATCATGAACAAGGAAATATAATAATAATACTTTTATTATTGCCTCTAGGGCATATTTCCAACAGTCTCCCACTTGCACTAGAGTCAATAATCTAGTTCACATCGCCATGTGATTAACACTCACAGGTCACATCGCCATGTGACTAATACCCAAGAGTTTACTAGAGTCAGTAGTCTAGTTCACATCACTATGTGATTAACACTCAATGAGTTTTATGTTTGATCATGTTGCTTGTGAGAGAGGTTTTAGTCAACGGGTCTAAACCTTTCAGATCCGTGTGTGCTTTACAAATCTCTATGTCATCTCCTAGATGCAGCTACCACGCTCTATTTGGAGCTATTCCAAACAACTGTTCTACTTGGAGCTATTCTAAATTATTGCTCCATTATATGTATCCGGTCTCTCTACTCAGAGCTATCCGGATAGGTGTCAAGCTTGCATCGTCATAACCTTTACGACGAACTCTTTTACCACCTCCATAATCGAGAAAATTCCTTAGTCCACTAGTTACTAAGGATAACTTTGACCGCTATCCTGTGAACCATTCTTGGATCACTCTTGTACCCCTTGACTGACTCATGGCAAGGCACACTTCAGGTGCGGTACACAGCATAGCATACTGAAGAGCCTACGTCTTAAGCATAGGGGACGACCTTCGTCCTTTCTCTCTATTCTGCCGTGGTCGAGCTTTAAGTCTTAACTTCGTACCTTACAACTCAGGCAAGAACTCCTTCTTTGACTGGTCCATCTTGAACACCTTCAAGATCATGTCAAGGTATGTGCTCATTTGAAAGTATTATTAAGCATTTTGATCTAACCTTATAGATCTTGATGCTCAATGTTCAAGTAGCTTAATCCAGGCTTTCCATTGAAAAACACTTTCAAAATAACCCTATATGCTTTCCAGAAATTCTACGTCATTTCTGATCAACAATATGTCAACAACATATACTCATCAGAAATTCTATAGTGCTCCCACTCACTTCTTTGGAAATACAAGTTTCTCATAAACTTTGTACAAACCCAAAATTTTTGATCATCATCAAAGCATACATTCCAACTCCGAGATGCTCACTCCAGTCCTTAGAAGGATTGCTGGAGCTTTGCATACTTATTAGCATCTTTCGGGATTGACAAAACCTTCCGGTTGTATCACATACAACCTTTCCTCATTAAAATCGTCGAGGAAACAATGTTTTGACATCCTATCTGCAAGATTTCATAAATAATGCAGTAATCGCTAATATAATTCCAACAGACTCTTAGCATCGCTACGAGTGAGAAAATCTCATCGTAGTCAACTCCTTGAACTTGTTGGAAAACATCTTAACGACAAGTCGAGCTTTCTTAATGGTGACATTTACCATCATTGTCCGTCTTCCTTTTGAAATCCATCTGTACTCATTAGCCTTACGACCATCGAGTCGTTCTGCCAAAGTCTACACTTTGTTTTCATACATGGATCCTCTCTCGGATTTTATGGCCTCAAGACATTTATCGGAATCCGGGCCCACCATCGCTTCTCCATAGCTCGTAGGTTCATTGTTGTCTAGCAACATGACCTTCAAGACAGGATTACATACCACTCTAAAGTAGTACGCATCCTTGTCATCCTACGAGGTTTGGGAGTGACTTGATCCGAAGTTTCATGATCAATATCATAAGCTTCCACTTCAATTGGTGTAGGTGCCACAGGAACAACTCCCTGTGCCCTGTCACACACTAGATGAAGAGACGGTTCAATAACCTCATCAAGTCTCCACCATCCTCCCACTCAATTCTTTCGAGAGAAACTTTTCCTCGAGAAAGGACCCGATTCTAGAAACAATCCATATTGCTTTCGGATCTGAATTAGGAGGTATACCCAACTGTTTTGGGTTTCCTATGAAGATGCATTTTATCCGCTTTGGGTTCGAGCTTATCAACCTGAAACTTTTTCATATAAGCGTCGCAACCCCAAACTTTTAAGAAACGACAACTTAGGTTTCTCTAAACCATAATTCATACGGTGTCATCTCATTGGAATTACGTGGTGCCCTATTTAAAGTGAATGTGGTTGTCTCTAATGCCTAACCCATGAACGATAGTGGTAATTCGATAAGAGACATCATGGTACGCACCATATCCAATAGGGTGCAACTATGATGTTCGGACACACCATCACATTATGGTGTTCCAGGCGGTATTAATTGCGAAACAATTTCCACAATGTCTTAATTGTGTGCCAAAACTCGTAACTCAGATATTCATCTCTATGATCATATCATAGACATTTTATCCTCTTGTCACAATGATCTGCTACTTCACTCTGAAATTACTTGAACCATTCAATAATTCAGACTTGTGTTTCATCAAGTAAATATACTCAACATTTACTCGAATCATCTGTGAAGTAAGAACATAATGATATTCACTGCATGCCTCAGCACTCATTCGACTGCACACATCAAAATGTGTTACTTCCAACAAGTTGCTATCTTGTTCCATCTTACTGAAAATGAGGCTTTTCAGTCATCTTGCCCATGTGGTATGATTTGCATATCTCAAGTGATTCAAAATCAAGTGAGTCCGAACGATCCATTTGCATGGAGTTTCTTCATGCATATACACCAATAGACATGGTTCGCATGTCTCAAACTTTTCAAAAACGAGTGAGTCCAAAGATCCATCAACATGGAGCTTCTTCATGTGTTTTATACCATTATGACTTACATGGTAGTGCCACAAGTAAGTGGTACTATCATTACTATCTTATATCTTTTGGCATGAAAATGTGTATCACTACGACCGAGATTCAATAAACCATTCCTTTAGGTGCAAGACCATTGAAGGTATTATTCAAATAAATAGAGTAACCATTATACTCCTTAAATGAATAACTGTATTGTGATAGACATAATCCAATCATGTCTATGCTCAACGCAAACACCAATCTCGGTGGTAGAGGGAGCGTGCGATGCTTGATCATATCAACCTTGGAAACACTTCCAACATATATCGTCAGCTCACCTTTAGCTAGTCTCCGTTTATTCCGTAGCTTTTATTTCGAGTTACTAACACTTAGCAACCGAACCGGTATCCAATACCCTGGTGCTACTAGGAGTACTAGTAAAGTACACATTAACATAATGTATATCCAATATACTTCTATCGACCTTGCCAGCCTTCTCATCTACCAAGTATCTAGGGTAATGCTGCTCCAGTGGTTGTTCCCCTTATTACAGAAGCACTTAGTCTCGGGTTTGGGTTCAACCTTGGGTTTCTTCACTAGAGCAGCAGCTGAATTTCCGTTTCATGAAGTATCCCTTTGTTCCCTTGCCCTTCTTGAAACTAGTGGTTTCACCAACCATCAACAATTGATGCTCCTTGATTTCTACTTTCGCGGTGTCAAACATCATGAATATTTCAAGGATCATCATATCTATCCCTGATATGTTATAGTTAATCACGAAGCTCTAGCAGCTTGGTGGCAATGACTTTGGGGAAACATCACTATCTCATCTGGAGGATCAACTCCCACTCGATTCAAGTGATTGTTGTGCTCAGACAATCGGAGCACAAGCTCAACGATTGAGCTTTTCTCCCTTAGTTTGCAGGCTAAGAAAATCGTCGGAGGTCTTATACCTCTTGACGTGGGCACGAGCCTGAAATCCCAATTTCAGCCCTCGAAACATCTCATATGTTCCGCGATGTTTCGAAAACGTCTTTGGTGCCTCTACTTAAACCATTTAATTGAACTATCACGTAGTTATCAAAACGTGTATGTCCGATGTTCGCAACATCGACAAACGACGTTGGGGTTCAGCACACTGAGCGGTGCATTAAGGACATAAGCTTTCTACTGATCGCATAATCGCTACTATCAACTTTCAACTATATTTTCTCTAGGAACATATCTAAAACAGTAGAACTAAAGCGCGAGCTACGACATAATTTGCAAAAGGTCTTTTGACTATGTTCAGGATAATTAAGTTCATCTTATGAACTCCCACTCAGATAGTCATCCCTCTGGTCATCTAAGTGATTACATGATCCGAGTCAACTAGGCCGTGTCCGATCATCACGTGAGACGGACTAGTCATCATCGGTGAACATCTTCATGTTGATCGTATCTACTATACGACTCATGCTCGACCTTTCGGTCTCCGTGTTCCGAGGCCATGTCTGTACATGCTAGGCTCGTCAAGTTAACCCTAAGTGTTTTCGCTGTGTAAAACTGTCTTACACCCGTTGTATGTGAACGTAAGAATCCATCACACCCGATCATCACGTGGTGCTTAGAAGCGACGAACTGTAGCAACGGTGCACAGTTAGGGGAGAACACTTCTTGAAATTGTTGTAAGGGATCATCTTATTTACTACCGTCGTCCTAAGCAAACAAGATGCATAAACATGATAAACATCACATGCAATCAAATAGTGACATGATATGGCGAATATCATTTTGCTCCTTTTGATCTTCATCTTCGGGGCTCCATGATCATCATCGTCACCGGCACAACACCATGATCTCCATCATCATGATCTCCATCATCGTGTCTTCATGAAGTTGTCACGCCAACGACTACTTCTACTTCTATGACTAACGCGTTTAGCAATAAAGTAAAGTAGTTTACATGGCGTTCTTCAATGACACGCAGGTCATACAATAAATAAAGACAACTCCTATGGCTCCTGCCGGTTGTCATACTCATCGACATGCAAGTCGTGAATCCTATTACAAGAACATGATCAATCTCATACATCACATATCATTCATCACATTCTTCTTGGCCATATCACATCACATAGCATACCCTGCAAAAACAAGTTAGACGTCCTCTAATTGTTGTTGCATGTTTTACGTGGCTGCTATGGGTTTCTAGCAAGAACGTTTCTTACCTACGCAAGACCACAACGTGATATGCCAATTGCTATTTACCCTTCATAAGGACCCTTTTCATCGAATCCGTTCCGACTAAAGTGGGAGAGACTGGCACCCGCTAGCCACCTTATGCACCAAGTGCATGTCAATCGGTGGAACCTGTCTCACGTAAGAGTACGTGTAAGGTCGGTCCGGGCCGCTTCATCCCACAATACCGTCGAAACAAGATTGGATTAGTAATGGTAAGCATATTGAACAACATCAACGCCCACAACTACTTTGTGTTCTACTCGTGCAAAGAATCTACGCAATAGACCTAGCTCATGATGCCACTGTTGGGGAACGTAGCAGAAATTCAAAATTTTCCTACGTGTCACCAAGATCTATCTATGGAGAGACCAGCAACGAGTAGAAAGAGAGTGCATCTACATACCCTTGTAGATCGCTAAGCAGAAGCGTTCAAGTGAACGGGGTTGATGGAGTCGTACTCGTCGTGATTCAAATCACCGATGATCCTAGTGCCAAACGGACGGCACCTCCGCGTTCAACACACGTACAGCCCGGTGACGTCTCCCACGCCTTGATCCAGCAAGGAGAGAGGGAGAGGTTGAGGAAGACTCCATCCATCAGCAGCACAACGGCGTGGTGGTGGTGGAGGAGCGTGGCAATCCAGCAGGGCTTTGCCAAGCACCATGGGAGAGGAGGAGTAGGGAGAGAGGTAGGGTTGTGCCAGAACTTCGTCTATAGCTCCCATGCGCCTCCCCACTATATACAGGGGTGGAGGGGCTGGTTTCTTGCCCTCCAAGTCCATTGGGGCGTTGGCCAAGGTGGGAGGAAAGAAATCTCATTATTTCCTTCCCCACCGATTGTTATCCCCCCTTTTTAGGGATCTTGATCTTATCCCTTCGGGATATGATCTTATTCCTTCTAAGGGGGGATCTTGGTGCGCCTTGACCAGGGGTGTGGGGCCTTGCCCTCACTACCCACGTCCATGTGGGTCCCCCCATGCAGGTGGGCCCCACTCCGGAACCTTCTAGAACCTTCCCGGTACAATACCGAAAAATCCCGAACATTTTCTGGTGGCCAAAATAGGACTTCCCATATATAAATCTTTACCTCCGGACCATTCCGGAACTCCTCGTGACGTCCGGGATCTCATCCGGGACTCCGAACAACATTCGGTAACCACATACAAACTTCCTTTATAACCCTAGCGTCATCGAACCTTAAGTGTGTAGACCCTACGGGTTCGGGAGACATGTAGACATGACCGAGACGTTCTCCGGTCAATAACCAACAGCGGGATCTGGATACCCATGATGGCTCCCACATGTTCCACGATGATCTCATCGGATGAACCACGATGTCAAGGACTTAATCAATCCCGTATTCAATTCCCTTTGTCTATCGGTATGTTACTTGCCCGAGATTCGATCGTCGGTATCCAATACCTTGTTCAATCTCGTTACCGGCAAGTCACTTTACTCGTTCCGTAACACATCATCCCGTGATCAACTCCTTGGTCACATTGCGCATATGATGATGTCCTACCGAGTGGGCCCAGAGATACCTCTCCGTTTACACGGAATGACAAATCCCAGTCTCGATCCGCATAAAACAATAGATACTTTCGGAGATACCTGTAGTGCACCTTTATAGTCACCCAGTTATGTTGTGACGTTTGATACACCCAAAGCACTCCTACGGTATCCAGGAGTTACACGCTCTCATGGTCGAAGGAAGAGATACTTGACATTGGCAAAGCTCTAGCAAATGAACTACACGATCTTTTGTGCTAGTATTAGGATTGGGTCTTGTCCATCACATCATTCTCCTAATGATGTGATCCCGTTATCAACGACATCCAATGTCCATAGCCAGGAAACCATGACTATCTGTTGATCACAACGAGCTAGTCAACTAGAGGCTCACTAGGGACATATTATGGTCTATGTATTCACACGTGTATTACGATTTCCGGATAATACAGTTATAGCATGAATAAAAGACAATTATCATGAACAAGGAAATATAATAATAATACTTTTATTATTGCCTCTAGGGCATATTTCCAACACGTAGATCTCATAAGCTAGGAGATTCGAGAACGGTACCATGTAGTCGGTGGTGATGAAGGGGTCGTTGACGGCGACGAGCTCGACATCGTGGCTCTAGAGCGCAACCCTGGCCACAAGCCTGCCGTTCCCGCCGAAGCCTGCAGCGCAAAGAAAAAATGCATCCATCAGAAAACGAACCCATGGAAGCAGCCAACAGTCAAAGAATCCAACTCAGGGTTCGGATCGGCGTACCTGACCATCTGGTGTGGCAGATCGAGGCACCCCTCTTCCGATCTGCGCAAGGAACTTGCCGGAGATTAGTACATGCTCTCCGAACGGCGACCAGATCCAGCACCCGTGCCCGGTCAATGTTGCTCGATGTGTGCGTCACCTACGGTCGCACACGGGTCGCCGGAGACTGTTGTGGTGGTCGGCCAGCGGAGTCGTGGACGTTGCGGGCTAGGCGACGTGTGCGACGATGTGGTGGGGGGAGGTGAGCGGGCTAGATGTGGCGACTGGCGAGGGTGGAGAGGATAAGTGAGGGCCTGATGCGGCAACAGCGGGCGGAGGAGCGCGGCCGGCGGCTCGTGGACGCGCGCGGCCGGCGTCTCGTGGACACACGCGGCGATGCGGTGGCGGAGGGGAAAGGGGGAGTTGAAGAGAGTGGAGTAAGGAGTGAATGGGATAAGGTTGCGGGGGGTAGGTGGCGACAGGTTTTGTGGGAGGCGGGGGAGGTGGGCCGTCGGCCGGGGTAGGTGCGCCGTCGCCCGGGGGATGTGGGCCATCGTTCGGGGGAGGTGCGCCGTCGCGTGGGGGAGGTGGGCCATCGCCTGTGTGTTGCCACGGGCTGGGCCTGGCCCAGCCTTTTATGTGGCCCTCTGTAATTTTTTGTATCCAAAAAATGTCCATATATATATAAATTATACATACCTCACAAAATCAATAAAAGTGTATAATAATATACATGGTTCATAAAAATATACATTTTTTTATACTTATTAAATAAACCAAGGGCATCACAACAAAAAAATGTGGGGGGCAAATAATAGAAAACACAAATATACTTGGTTGAATAATGTTTGTTTGCATGTTTTATTTTATTTTGTTGCATAGATTTCCATAGACTAAATAAATAATTTAAATATTTTTTAGATAATTACTTACTTATATAAGAATACTATAGTTAGTTGTTTTTCCTGGATTTTCATGGGGTACGACATTTATTTAAACAACATATATTTATAATAATATAAATTAGTTTTTTTCATACAAAAAGTTTTCTTATTTTCACTTAAATTCTTATTATATATTATATATAATTATATGATCCAGTAGGAAATATCATTTATATTTCGTCATTTATATTTCATCATGGTATAGTTGTTATTAGTGTTGTGATGAATTTTTTTAGTTATTTTTATAGATCGCAAAGGGTTCGTCCTAACTGGGTCGGCCCAAATTATTTTTCTTTTTATTTATATTTATTTCTTTTCTGCTTCATCACATTATTTCTCTTTTGAATACATGAATGTTTTTGGAAATAGATAGCAAATATGATAAAGTGAACAAATTTTGCAAAAAAAAATTATTATGAATTTTGAGAAGAAACTTTTAAACAAATGAAAATTTTGATGAAATTGAACAGAATTGGGACCACGAACTGTTTTTGAATCTTTTAAGTACATTTGAAAATGAGATCCATTTTAAAAAAATTGAACAATTTTGGAAGCATGAACATTTTTTTACAAGCACAAACATTTTTTGAATATTGAGAACAAACTTTGAAAATCGTAACCTTTTTAAAAAATCAATAATTTTTCATAAACATGAACAAAATTTTAAGATATGAATATTGTATTAAATTTGAGAACTAATTTCAATAAACAATAACTATTTTCGAAAATCCAGGTCAATTTTTGAAAAGTTAGAACATTTATTGGTAAATCCATAAGATATTTCTAAAAAGCAAATACATTTTTCGAATTTGAGGAACAAATTTTGAAAATTCCTAACATTTTTTTATAATATATATCAGTTTTCTTTAAAACATATTCTGAAAACAAGAACATTTATGTAAAAAGCAAAAAGATTTTTCAAATATCATGAACATTTTTTGAAAACTATGAACATTTTTTTAGAAACATGGCGTATGACTTTTATTTAAACAACATATATTTCTAATAGTATCAAATAGGTTTTATTTTTTGCATACAAATAAGTTGTGTTACATGTTTATTTTTATTATATACTACATATAATAATATGATTAGTAGGAAATATCATTTATATTTCATCATATATATTTCATCATGGTATACTTGTAAGTATTGATTTGTAAGTAAACAAAGTTATAAACGCGGTTCATAAAAAAATATTTTTATGCTGTTACATATATTAAGGGTATCACAAAAAAAACATAGATGAAACAAATAAACTTTGTTAATGTTGGGTTGTTTGTTTTAGTTTTTGTTTGCCAATTTTCCATAGCCTATCATTTAATTTAAAATAGTTTAAGCAATTTCAAACGCCTACTAACTTATATGAAAATTATAGATTTTTGTTTTCCCCGAATTGTTCTGTTTGTATAATGATTTAAGCAGCATTTGTTTCTAATATAACCAAATGCTTTTATTATTATCAGATAAAACAGTTATTTTAGTTTCAGATACAGTTCTATTATATATTATGTATAGTTTTATGATGTAGTAAAAAATATTAAATATATTTTAGCATAGATATAAATTGATGGGTTCCGACATACGCACTGATGCAACGATGACAGACCGCACTGAAACACCGCGAGAAGAGGTGCATATAGCTAACCTTACTTTGTATCTATATTATATATATACGATACAATGAATGGTGTTTTTATATTTTTGTTTTTTCAGAATATAGTATACATGGATATGAACTCTGGAGATTCACGGAAAGAATCCATTGAGGGTTCAGATGCAATGTCACTGCAAGGGGCCGGAAATTCACAACATAATCACGTCGAAGAGGTTATATCTCATAATAAACCAAAAAAGGATGCTAATTTACATGTTATCCCACAAGGTATTTTTTTATATTATTATCAACATTTTTTGTGATATTGTCTTTTGTATTCAACTCTTTTGGCTTTTATTGTTTACTAAGCTGTCTCACTTTTTTATGAATTTCATAGACTATGTTTGTACCCCTAGAGATATTACAGTCATCGAATCAATCAAGTCTGCCCCTAAGAATACCCAATTTGTGGACATTGAAGATGCCTTGTTAGCAAAAGACGATTTGGAATGCCTTATAAAAAATGACATGTTCTTACATGACGGTGTAAGACCAATTGCACAATCTTTGTAAGTAATTGGTTATATATAATACCATAATTTATAAATATAATCTAAATATTGTTTGCAGGTGATAAATGCTTACATATATTGTATGCTTGCTCACGAGCATCTACAAGACAGGGCGGGTGAAAAGGTACACATTATTAGCACGTTTGTATCGGGCAGGTAAAAGAAGACAGGAAAAGAGACATAGACCCATCAAAATATCGTCGCATCGTGCGTCATGTTAATAGTTATCTACAACAAGATATGGTTAGCTTTTGTCTCGTAATCCATGCATATAATTATCGATTGTTTTTATTTAGTTCATATGTTTAATGATTTATTAATGACTGTATCTAATTGTGACTGTGAATTGTATCTTTGTTAAACCAGTTATTCATTCCGATTAAGATGCCGGGCTACCATTGGTATCTAGCAGTTGCCAACGCCAAAAAACGAGAGATCCAAGTATTGGACTCACTTGGTGAGAATGTCAAACGCAATGACCTTGCTACTACGGTAACTATCTATTTCTTTTCTCATCTTAGCATTTATTTTGTTTGACTTCATCCTTAACATTCCTCATATATATATAAAAGTTATTAGGGCTCGAGAAATGGCTGAAACTTGCAGAGCATAGTACGGAGTTTATCAAAGGTCATAAGTGGCCTGATCTCAATGTTACAAAATGGACGGTTGTAGAGCAAATTCAGGAGGCAATACAAACCGATGTGTAAGCACTTGTTTCAATAGTTTGTTTTTAGATTCATCTGTGTGATATTCTAAAGCATTGTTTTATAATATTATAGCGTATCATGTGGATTGTTTATGCTAAATTTTATGGAATACTGGACACCACATGGACTGTCAGACCAGTTTACGCAGGTATTTTAGTGTTATACATTATCTCATAATGTTTTATCAAAATGTCTTATAAATTGTTTTCATATTTTTTATGTAGGAGGATATGAAACATTTTCGACAAAAGTTAGCAATTATTTTGCTCGATTCAGAGCTTAATAAGTTAAAAGAATGTCCCATGTACCATCAACCTCTCAAGGAAGAAACTTTATCTAATTCTGATCTTGAGGTCCTGGATAATCCATCTGATGTGGTCGAAGAGAAACGTCCCGCCCCAATCACTATCATTCCCACGGACCAACGTGAAATACTTGCCGGCCTCTGCAACTACATCATGTCGATCAATGATGTTGGATGTTTGGAGTAAGTATCATGTATCAATATTTAATGTGCGGATGTATATTATTGTTCTTCTTACCATCCAAATTACAAGAAGGTATGGGTCCGGAGCTGCACACCCGATCCAATAAGCTTAAGTCTTAAGAAACTTCAGTGCATACTTAACATGGAGCAGCCCATGGACAATGATTGCTTCAACACCGCCGTGCTTATGCTGGCATATGTGACGAGGGAGTATTGTTCACAGACCCTCCTATACACTACATGGATCTACGATTTTGTGTAAGTTACCATAATTCTTCATTCTAGGTGCCATTAGTATCAACATGTTGAAACAATATTTTTTTATTTTACTTAGTCCATGCTGCTAGAGTCAACACGAGGTCAGAAGTTTTGTGAGAAGGAAACTATCCAGACGTTGGCAGCATTATTTGATTGCTGGCCTGGGATGGAGACCGACATCTCATCTTGCAATAAGGTAAATAAAATATTTTGTAAGTATTGTTATCATGGTTTGTTTTTGTTTCTAATAGCTCCACTTGTAGATTTATCTTCCCTATGCATCCATCGACCGATACATCATGTACATCATCGACAAAGAGGCACGTCGTCTATATATTCTGGATCCTATTAAATCATCACAATCGTCAGAGTATAAAAACTTGAGGCATTCACTGAAATTAAAAAGTTTTTCAAGGGATTTCAAAGAAGCACTCGAAATAAAGCTGCCTGGGTGGAATTCTGATATATCTAAATGGCACCGTTTATTTTCGGTCGGTGTTCCAACGAGTATAGACGGGTAATGAATTCAAAACAAGAATATATACTTTTGTTATTATTATATTATTTATAATATTAATTGAAAGTTTTCCAGGAATGTGTCTGGCTATTTTGTTTTTCATTTTATGCTCCGGTGGAACGGTACAGAATTGGTCAAGCCGGTTTGCGCGGTGAGTATTGTGGGTAATATGTTTTAAGACCTTCTCCGTGAATTTTCCATACTAACTACATTTATTTTTTCTGCAGGATGGGTATGAATTGAGGAAGCATTTTTTATTATACTTGCTAAAACATCGCGGGAATGAAGCTAGAGGAAACTTTCCTGATATTGTGAAAGAATTTCTTAAGCGCATCATCTAGATATTAATATTTTTATAATATATGTTAAGTTGTAACATCACTCAGCTTGTTACATTGCAATAATGGACTTCAGTCTGTGTTATATTGTTTGTATGTGTGGATTTGAACATGTAACTCTGGTAAACTATTTCAAGAGCCCGTGGCAACGCACGGGGACTCTACTAGTAATAAGTAGAGTAGTACTGTAATTATTTTGGAGGAATCTTTTGGCCACTCGAGGTGGGGGGAAGGAGAAGGGAGGGCTGTATCAATCGCGACCGTTGGTTGGATGAGCATCCTGGATTGCACGGCGAGGTGGTGAACGGCATGAGAACCTCACGTGGCGGCTTCATCGTAATTGCTGGGATGGGCGATGGGCCGCGTGGAAGATGATGAGTGGTTTTGAACGAAGGATCGGTGTTTGGCGCAAGAGAGCCAGGATGGCAGCGGCTAGTTGGATCGATGACTTTATCAATGGGAGAGTGCGTAATAATGTACTGTGATATGGGTTGATCTTTCTTGTTCTTTAGTGAAACGAAAAAAACACACTCACCGATGATAACTTTAAAAGGATCAACAGTACAAAGTATCCCAAACCTAATAAAAATTAGGTCGAGATTCCGAGACCACATAACGACCACTACTGCCATTAGAACGAGTCATTGTCGCCGCTCTACTGCGGGAGCCGACTTGACCTTGTCGATGACAACCGAAAAGTCTTCGTGCACATGTGCCAAAAGACCACTCACAGTTGTCGTCGTCGAACCCTTACATGGATCTGAAGCAACTCACACCAAATCTCACCACATGATGAGAAATCCTAACCTCACCGTCCCAAGAAGGCGATAGGAATCTACACCGGAGCTCCGACAAACTCGAGGAGGATCGAAGTCTGGAATACAAACTCAAAGAAGAAGCGACGCCATGCACCTAAGCACCGCACATGCGAGGACTAAAAAACCTAACCTAAACTACTAACCAGAGCAAAGGCATTGGGATTCCCCTCCTCACCATCAGCTGTCGGAACGGCAGGCAGAGGGGAGGCGAATCCACGGACTCACTGATGAAACCTGGATGGGCGAGTTTGTCCTAACCGTCTAGGGTTAGGGGAGGAAAACAAGATGAAGTCTAATTGTTATCACTCAGTGATGATACCTCGTTTGGAACATAGTGGTTATAAAATTTTATGAAGGAAACTTCTACATCCCGAAAGGTATTTTAACTATCTTTATCGAACGTAAAATTCAGAACATATAGGTTAGCTTTTTGAATATCAAAATTATGTACATGGGTCTTTCAACTTTCTTTGTGTAACTTTATGCAGGAACAATGGTTGTTGTCGGACTTAGCTTCGGTGAGGAATACATGCCCTGAGGGTCCTTTTCATCTTCTGTGCAAGATAAATGAAGGTGGTCGCATGCATGTGTTAATGGTGCTGTGAAGGAGTTGGTATGTCAGTAACGAAATAGTACACCATAAACTACCACCTCCAATTGAAGCCTCTTACAGATTTCTGATCAGCTATGCCAAGTCACTTCGATGCATCAACCATTTCCCATCAACTGATATCATCAATGGGAAGATGGTGTTGCCGCCCACTGGGACAATTCTACAATGTTAAAGCCACCGACATAGTGTGCAACTGCAATCCAATGGTCTGCCCCTTCGGCCGGTCACGTGAAGCTGAATGTTGACGGGTCAATCGTTGAAGCAGACGGTGGATTAGCGGTTGCCGGTATGATCATACGTGATAGTGCTACCTCTTGAGCACTGCGTTGGATTTCCCCGAAGAGGATAGGATGATGCAGCAAAGTAGCGTAAGTATTTCCCTCAGTTTTTGAAAACCAAGGTATCAATCCAGCAGGAGACCATGCACAAGTCCCTCGTACCTACACAAAACGATAGCAACTCGCAACCAACACGATTAGGGGTTGTCAATCCCTTCACAGTCACTTACCATAGTGAGATCTGATAGAGATGATAAATAATATTTTTGGTATTTTTGATAGATAGATGCAAAGTAAAAAGTAAAAGGCAAAGTGAAGCAAGTAAATAAAGCGATAGAGAATGATATGATGAGAATAGACCCGGGGGCCATAGGTTTCACTAGTGGCTTCTCTCAAGAGCATAGATTTTCTACGGTGGGTGAACAAATTACTGTTGAGCAATTGACAGAATTGAGCATAGTTATGAGTATATCTAGGCAATGATCATGTATATAGGCATCACGTCCAAAACAAGTAGATCGAAACGATTCTGCATCTACTACTATTACTCCACTCATCGACCGCTATCCAGCATGCATCTAGAGTATTAAGTTAAAAACAGAGTAACGCCTTAAGCAAGATGACATGATGTAGAGGGATAAATTCATGCAATATGATAAAAACCCCATCTTGTTATCCTCGATGGCAACAATACAATACGTGCCTTGCATCTCTTTCTTTCACTGAGTAAGGACACCGCAAGATTGAACCCAAAGCTAAGGACTTCTCCCATTGCAAGAACTACCAATCTAGTTGGCCAAACCAAAAAGGATAATTCGAAGAGACTTGCAAAGATAACTCAATCATACATAAAAGAATTTAGAGAAGAATCAAATATTTTCCATAGATAATACTGGATCATAAACCCACAATTCATCGTCTCAACAAACACACCGCAAAAAGAAGATTACATCGAATAGATCTCCACGAGAGAGGGGGAGAACATTGTATTGAGATCCAAAAAGAGAGAAGAAGCCATCTAGTTACTAGCTATGGACCCGAAGGTCTGAAGTAAACTACTCACACTTCATCGGAGGGGCTATGGTGATGATGTAGAAGCCCTCCGTGGTGGATGCCCCCTCCGGCGGAGCTCCGGAACAGGCCCCAAGATGGGATCTCGTGGATACAGAAGGTTGCGGCGGTGGAATTAGGTTTTTGGCTCCTGTTCTGATCATTTGGGGATACGTAGGTATATATAGGAGGAAGGAGTACGTCGGTGGAGCGTCAGGGGCCCACGAGGTAGGGGGGCGCGCCCTCCACCCTCGTGACCACCTCTGGCACTTCTTGGAGTAGGGTCGAAGTCTCTTGGATCACGTTCGGTTGGAAAATCACGTTCCCGAAGGGTTCATTCCGTTTGGACTCCGTTTGATATTTCGTTTCTTCGAAACACTGAAATAGGCAAAAAACAACAATTCTGGGCTGGGCCTCCGGTTAATAGGTTAGTCCCAAAAATAATATAAAAGTGGAAAATAAAGCCCAATATAGTCCAAAATAGTAGATAAAGTAGCATGGAGCAATCAAAAATTATAGATACGTTGGAGACGTATCAAGCATCCCCAAGCTTAATTCCTGCTCGTCCTCGAGTAGGTAAATGATAAAAAAGAATTTTTGATGTGGAGTGATACTTGGCATAATTTCAATGTAAATCTTCTTAATTGTGATATGAATATTCAGATCCGAAAGATTCAAGACAAAAGTTCATATTGACACAAAAATAATAATACTTCAAGCATACTAATCAAAGCAATCATGTCTTCTCAAAATAACATGGCAAAAGAAAGTTCATCCCTACAAAATCATATAGTTAGGCTATGCTTCATTTTCGTCACACAAAGATGTTCCCAACTTCTATACCCCCGATGACAAGCCAAGCAATTGTTTCATACTTAAATAATCTCAAACTTTTTCAACCTTCACGCAATACATGAGCGTGAGCCATGGATATAGCACTATGGGTGGAATAGAATATGATGATGGGGATTGTGTGGAGAAGACAAAAAAGGAGAAAGTCTCACATTGACGAGGCTAATCAACGGGCTATGGAGATGCCCATAAATTGATGTCAACATGAGGAGTAGGGATTGCCATGCAACGGATGCACTAGAGCTATGAATGCTCAACAAAAGAAAACTAGTGGGTGTGCATCCAACTTGGTTGCTCACGAAGACCTAGGGCATTTTGAGGAAGCCCATCGTAGGAATATACAAGCCAAGTTCTATAATGAAAAATTCCCACTAGTATAAAAAGACAACTTATGAGACTCACTACATGAAGAACAAGGTGCTACTTTGAAGCACAATATATGAGACTCACTACATGAAGAACAAGGTGCTACTTTGAAGCACAAGTGTGGAAAAAGAGATAGTAGCATTGCCATTTTTATTTATTTTCTCTTTTTTGGGCCTTTCTTATTTTTTGGCCTTCCCCTTTTTTTATTTGGGCAATGCTCTAATAATGATGATCATCACACTTCTATTGATTACAACATAAGGATTACAACTCGAAACTTAGAACAAGATATGACTCTATATGAATGCCTTCGGTGGTGTACCGGGATGGTGCAATGAATCAAGAGTGACATGTATGGAAAATACTGCATGGTGGCTTTGCCACAAATACGATGTCAACTACATGATCATGCAATGGCAATATGACAAAAGTAATGTATGTCATGATGATGATGGTGGAAGTTGCATGGCAATATATCTCGGAATGGTTATGGAAATGCCATGATAGGTAGGTATGGTGGCTGTTTTGAGGAAGATATAAGGAGGTTTATGTGTGATAGAGCGAATCATATCACGGGGTTTGGATGCACCGGCGAAGTTTGCAACAACTCTCAAGGTGAGAAAGGGCAATGCACGGTACCGAAGAGGCTAGCAAAGGCGGAAAGGTGAGAGTGCGTATAATCCATGGACTCAACATTAGTCAAAAGAACTCATATACTTATTGCAAAAATTTAGAAGTCATCAAAATTCAAGTACTACGCGCATGCTCCTAGGGGGGTAGATTGGTAGGAAAAGACCATCGCTCGTCCCCGACCGCCACTCATAAGGATGCACAAGCGAGGTACACTTCATGTTTCAAATTTGTTACACAACTTTAACCATACGTGCATGCTACGGGACTTGCAAACTTCAACACAAGTATTTCTCAAATTCATAATCACCCAACTAGCACGACTTTGATATTATCACCTCCATATCTCAAAACAATTATCAAGCATCAAACTTATCTTAGTATTCAACGCACTCAAAAGAAAGTTTCACATATCTGGAACACCAAGTATATTAACATTAAGCAAATTACCATGCTATTAACGACTCTCAAAATAATCTAAGTGAAGCATGAGAGATCAATAGTTTCTTTAAAACAAATCCACCACCGTGCTCTAAAAGATATAAGTGAAGCACTAGAGCAAAAATTATCACGCTCAAAAGATATAAGTGAAGCACTATGAGCAAAACTATCAAGCTCAAAAGGTATAAGTGAAGCACATAGAGTATTCTAACAAATTCCAAATCATATATGGCTCTCTCAAAAGGTGTGTACAGGAAGGATGATTGTGGTAGACTAACAAGCAAAGACACAAATAATACAATACGCTCCAAGCAAAACACATATCATGTGGTGAATAAAAATATAGCTCCAAGTAAATTACCGATGGAAGTGGACGAAAGAGGGGATGCCTTCCGGGGCATCCCTGAGCTTTGACTTTTTGGTGTCCTTGGATTATCTTGGGGGTGCCATGGGCATCCCCAAGCTTAGGCTCTTGCCACTCTTTGTTCCATAATCCATCAAAAGAATTCACCCAAAACTTGAAAACTTCACAACACAAAACTCAACAGAAATCTCGTGAGCTCCGTTAGAGAAAGAAAACAAAAGACTACTTCAAGGTACTGTAATGAACTCATTCTTTATTTATATTGGTGTTAACCCTACTGTATTCCAACTTCTCTATGGTTTATAAACTATTTTACTAGCCATAGATTCATCAAAATAAGCAAACAACACACGTAAAACAGAATCTGTCAAAAACAGAACAGTCTGTAGAAATCTGTAACTAGCGCAAACTTCTGGAACTCTAAAAATTCTACCAAAATAGGAAGTCCTGGAAAATTTGTTTATTGAACAGAAGCAAAAAGAATCAACGCAAAAGCACGTTCCTGTGATTTAACAAAATTATATTCGTGCGTGCAAAGTTTCTGTTTTTCAGCAGAATCAAATCAACTATCATCGTAGGTTATCCTATAGGTTCTACTTGGCACAAACACTAATTAAAAGATAAAAGCACATCTAAACAGAAGGTGGATGGATCATTTATTCCTAAATAGAAGCAAAAACAAAAAACACAACATAAAATTGGGTTGCCTCCCAACAAGCGCTATCGTTTAACGCCCCTAGATAGGCATAAAAGCAAGGATAGATCTAGGTATTGCCATCTTTGATTTTCATTTTTTTAGCGGAGTCATGCTCGAATCCGGGAGGTTCTTTCCGCTTCCCTTCATATTCAGAAATTTTTAGATCTAAAGAATCCAACCACTTATTACAAAGAGTAATCAACATATTCATGCGGTGAAGATTCCCGCTAACACTTTTAAGAGGCTCAAGAGACTTTTGTAAATTTTTTGTTACTTCGCAAATCTTCTCAAACACTTGGGTTTCTTCCTGGGTAGTATGAGATCCTCCCTTTTGGGGTAGTGTTCCCACTATTCCCTCTATAATTTCATGAGCAATACTGGGATCAATCTCAATGAAATTTCCCTTGGCAATGCAATCCAAGAGTTGTCTATGCGTCATATTTAACCCAACATAAAAATTGCGAAGAAGAATTCTAAAGTTCACTTCTAGGGTGCACTTACGATAAGATTCCATCATCCTATACCAAGCATCTTTTAAGTTTTCTCCCTGCCTTTGCTTGAAGTGAAGAACTTAAAATTCGGGAGACATAGGAGCGGATAAGAAATTAGACATAATGACAAGCAAGCAAACTAACACACGAGCAAACAGAAAGGCAACAGGCAAAAGGCAAACGGGAAAGAGAGGAGGAGATTGGGAAAGAGAGGGCAAATAAAACAGCAAGGGTGAAGTGGGGGAGAGGAAAACGAGAGGCAAATGGCAAATAATGTAATGCGAGAGATAGGGATTGCGATGGGTACTTGGTATGGTTGACTTGCTTGCATGAGCCTCCCCGGCAACGGCGCCAGAAATTCTTCTTGCTACCTCTTGAGCACTGCGTTGGATTTCCCCGAAGAGGAGAGGATGATGCAGCAAAGTAGCGTAAGTATTTCCCTCAATTTTTGAGAACCAAGGTATCAATCCAGTAGGAGCCATGCACAAGTCCCTCGTACCTACACAAAATGATAGCAACTCGCAACCAACGCGATTAGGGGTTGTCAATCCCTTCATGGTCACTTACGATAGTGAGATCTGATAGAGATGATAAATAATATTTTTGGTATTTTTGATAGATAGATGCAAAGTAAAAAGTAAAAGGCAAAGTAAAGCAATAGAAAATATATGATGAGAATAGACCCGGGGGCCATAGGTTTCACTAGTGGCTTCTCTCAAGAGCATAGATTTTCTACGGTGGGTGAACAAATTACTGTTGAGCAATTGACAGAATTGAGCATAGTTATGAGTATATCTAGGCAATGATCATGTATATAGGCATCACGTCCAAAACAAGTAGATCAAAACGATTCTGCATCTACTACTATTACTCCACTCATCGACCGCTATCCAGCATGCATCTAGAGTATTAAGTTAAAAACAGAGTAACGCCTTAAGCAAGATGACATGATGTAGAGGGATAAATTCATGCAATATGATAAAAAACCCATCTTGTTATCCTCGATGGCAACAATACAATACGTGCCTTGCAACCCTTTCTGTCACTGGGTAAGGACACCGCAAGATTGAACCCAAAGCTAAGCACTTCTCCCATTGCAAGAACTACCAATCTAGTTGGCCAAACCAAAAAGGATAATTCGAAGAGACTTGCAAAGATAACTCAATCATACATAAAAGAATTCAGAGAAGAATCAAATATTTTCCATAGATAATACTGGATCATAAACCCACAATTCATCGGTCTCAACAAACACACCGCAAAAAGAAGATTACATCGAATAGATCTCCACGAGAGAGGGGGAGAACATTGTATTGAGATCCAAAAAGAGAGAAGAAGCCATCTAGCTACTAGCTATGGACCCGAAGGTCTGAAGTAAACTACTCACACTTCATCGGAGGGGCTATGGTGATGATGTAGAAGCCCTCCATGGTGGATGCCCCCTCCGGCGGAGCTCCGGAACAGGCCCCAAGATGGGATCTCGTGGATACAGAAGGTTGCGGCGGTGGAATTAGGTTTTTGGCTCCTGTTCTGATCGTTTGGGGATACGTAGGTATATATAGAAGGAAGGAGTACGTCGGTGGAGCGTCAGGGGGCCCACGAGGTAGGGGGGCGCGCCCAGGGGGGGCGCCCTCCACCCTCGTGACCGCCTCTGGCACTTCTTGGAGTAGGGTCCAAGTCTCCTGGATCACATTCGGTTGGAAAATCACGTTCCCGAAGGTTTCATTCCGATTCGACTCCGTTTGATATTCCGTTTCTTCGAAACACTGAAATAGGCAAAAAACAGCAATTCCGGGTTGGGCCTTCGGTTAATAGGTTAGTCCCAAAAATAATATAAAAGTGGAAAATAAAGCCCAATATAGTCCAAAACAGTAGATAAAGTAGCATGGAGCAATCAAAAATTATAGATACGTTGGAGACGTATCAGATAGCGGCGTCAACATTGTCTTTGTGACGCCCTTGATTCAATCGTACACTAATCATACACGCAAATGTGTACGATCAAGATCAAGGACTCACAGGAAGATATCACAACACAACTCTAGACACAAATAAAATAATACAAGCTTTATATTACAAGCCAAGGGCCTCGAGGGCTTGAATACGAAAACTCGATCACACACGAGTCAGGGGAAGCAACAACATCTGAGTACAGACATTAAGTTAAACAAGGTGCCATAAGATGGCTAGCACAAACTGGGATACAAATCGAAAGAGGCGCAAGCCTCTCGCCTGGGATCCTCCTAAACTACTCCTGGTCGTTGGTGGCCTGCATGTAGTAGTAGGCACCCTCGGGGTAGTAGGAGTCATCGAAGGTGGCGTCTGGCTCCAGGGCTCCAGCATCTAGTTGCAACATCCGAGAAGAAAGGAAAAAGGGAAGAAAGAGGGAGCAAAGCAACCATGAGTACTCATCCAAAGTACTCTCAAGCAAGGATCTACACTACATATGCATTGGTATCAATGAAAAGGGTAGTATCCGTGGACTGAACTGCAGAATGCCAGAATAAGAGGGGGATAGCTAATCCTATCGAAGACTATGCTTCTGGCAGCCTCCATCTTGAAGCATATAGAAGACAGTAGCTGGTAAAGTTCACCAAGTATCATCGTATATCATAATCCTACCCAGCGATCCTCTCGTCGTCGCCCTATGAGAGAGCAATCACCGGGTTGTATCTGACACTTGAAAGGGTCTGTTTTATTAAGTATCCGGTTCTAGTTGTCATAAGGTTGAGGTACAACTCTGGGTCGGCCTGTTACCGTGGACAATAGATCAATCTTCCCTACAGGGGTGCACCACATTACCCAACATGCTCAATCCCTCTGGCAGGGCACACTTTCCTGGGTCATGTCCGGCCTCGGAAGATCAACACGTCGCACCCCTACCTAGGCCTAACAGAGAGGTCAGCACGCCAGTCTAAATACTAAGTGCGCAGGGGTCTTGGTCCCATCGCCCTTTGCACTCCTGCACGTTGCGAGGGCGACCGGAAGCAAACCTAGCCTCTCTAATACAAGAGCAGGCATTCCAGTCCAATCTGGCGCACGCCGCTCAACCGCTGACGTCTAGGAGGCTTCGGCTGATACTACGATGTCGAGTGCCCGTAACTGTTCCGGCGTGGTGGTTAGTGCGTATAGGCCAGTGGCCAACTCAGATCAAATACCCAATCTCGTTAAGCGTGTTAATTGATGTAACCGCGGACGTCGATGTAACACCCATGATGCGGCTATATCTCCCACGTGTCGAGGCACGACTTAGAGGCATAGCCGCATTGTGTTTTTTTGCAAGAAGGGTCATCTTCACACAATCCCATGTAATGAACAAGAAAGGGATAAAGAGTTGGCTTACAATCACCACTTCACACAAGTACTTAAATAAATCATACATCAATCAGAGTACACACATAGGCCGACTACGGACAAAACCGAAGGAATATAAGATAACCCCAAATGCTAGATCCCCGATCGTCCCAACTGGCCTCCAGTACTGATCATCAGGAAAAGACATGTAGTAACGGCCAAGGACCTCATCGAACTCCCACTTGAGTTCGGTAGCATCACCTGCACTGGTATCATCGGCACCTGCACCTGTTTTGGTAGTATCTATGAGTCACGAGGACTCAGCAATCTCAAAACCCGCGAGATCAAGACTATTTAAGCTTAAGGGTAGGATAAGGTAATGAGGTGGAGTTGCAGCAATTGATAAGCAAACTAAGGTGGCTAAAGGCGAGTACAAGAGTAAGGAGAGAAACTACGCAACGGTCGTCATTTAGAAGTGATCAAGAAGTGATCCTGAAGACTACTTACGTTCAAACATAACCCAAACTGTGTTCACTTCCCGGACTCCGCCAAGAAGAGACCGTCACAGCTACACACGCGGTTGATGCGTTTTAATTAAGTCAAGTGTCAAGTTCTCTACAACCGGATATTAATAAATTCCCATCTGCCACATAACCGCGGGCACGGCTCTCGAAAGTTTATACCCTATAGGGGTGTCCCAACTTAGCCCATCACAAGCTCTCACGATCAGTGAAGGATATTCCTTCTCCCGGGAAGACCTGATCAGTCTCGGAATCCTGGTTACAAGACATTTCGACAATGGTAAAACAAGACCAGCAAGACCGCCCGATGTGCTGACAAATCCCGATAGGAGCTGCACATATCTCATTCTCTGGGCACAACGGATAGGTCAGCCTACGAGTAAAACCAGACCTCGAGTTGCCCCGTGGTGGCCCTGCGTTCTACCCATTTCGGACCAACAATCGGAGGAGCACTGGCCCGGGGGGTTTAAAATAAAGATGTCCCTCGGGGCTGCAGACCCCAAGGGAGGGTTATAGGTTGTTAGGCAAATGGAAAGCCAATGTTGGGCCTTGCTAGAGGAGTTTTATTCAAGGCGAATGTCGAGGGGTTCCCATAAACCCGACCGCGGAAGGAACACAAAATCAAGGAACATAACACCGGTATGACGGAAACTAAGGCGGCAAGAGTGGAACAAAACACCAGGCATAAGGCCGAGCCTTCCACCCTTTACCAAGTATATAGATGCATTAATTAAAATAAGAGATATTGTGATATTCCAACATCAATATGTTCCAACATGGAGCAATCTTGAACTTCACCTGCAAATAACAACGCTATAAGAGGGGCTGAGCGAAGCGGTAACATAGCCAAACAACGGTTTACTAGGAAAGTGGGTTAGAGGCTTGACATGGCAATATGGGAGGCATGATAAACAAGTGGTAGGTAGTGCAGCATAGCGATAGAACGAACAACTAGGAAGAAAAGATAGAAGTGATATCGAGGGTAATGGTCATCTTGCCTGAAATCCCGCTAGGAAGAAGATCGAATCCATGAAGTGGACGAACCAACGTAGTCGAACGAATCCTTACAACTCCGAAATGAAACCGAAGCTAACGAGAGAAGAAAACTGGAAAGAAGCAAACGACATGGTAAACACACAAGCATAAACATGGCATGATGCACAACCAAGTATGATGCATGTCCGGTTTAATGAGGCATGGCATGGCAAAGTGAAACAAACAATACTACAAATTAAGTGGAGTTCAATATGCAACGAGTTGCATATTGACGAAACACCACATTCGAGTTATTTAGTTCGCTCTCGCTTAGGTACACAACAATATTAAATGTTGTCAAACGTGGCAATAGGTGAAGCATAATTAAACTAACTATCTAGGCAATTTAAATGAGGTCGGAAACAATAAACAACAATTCCAGAAAATCCCCATGTCATTTAGCAATTTTAATGCAAACATCAATTTTAGACATTTTAAATGTTGTTATCATGATGCAGATGACATATACAAGTTTTATGCAATTTTTATGAAAAATTTGACATGAAGATGATAAGGAGCATTTGGTCACCATGGCAGAAAGATTTGGGTGCCACGGCGACGAAAACGGAAATGATGCCATGGAAACGTTACGGTTCCGATAACTCGTTGAGCGACCGGTGCAAATGAAGATGTGGATGTGCGGAACATGCAAAAGATGGTGGGGTGATCCCGGATACCGGGTTCACATGTGTCGGTGACATGGCAAAGGAGCGACAATTCGGACGTGGTGCAAACACGAGCATCTCATACAACTCATGCATTCGATCACGGGTGTTGTCTTGGGGTTATACCTTCGAAGCGTGCATTTCGGGCGGAACAAGTTTCGTAGTGGAAGTAGGCGTTCACGGGACGTCGTGGAAGTAGTGGTACACGTTGTCTTGTCGAATCAACGGCGGCGGTAGTTGTACACTTGACGGTCTTCGGTGACGGTAGTGGAAGTAGTGGTACATGTTTTCATAGATGTCCGGGGTCGTTGGTAGAGGTACTTGTCGCATCGCCGAGCGTAGTCGACCTTGGCATATCCGAAGGGGTACTTGTGGTCAATGCGGCCTCCAGCGTACTTGTCGGAAGCAATTCGGGGCGGTCACGGTCTCGGCAACAAGTCTTCGCAGCCCAAAACTTCAGGAGCGGAGGTGCATAGACGCAACAACAACAACAACAACAACAACAACAACAACAACAACAACAACAACAACAACAACAACAACAACAACAACAACACTGGGGTCTCGATCATGGCCATGCCAGGAGACAACAGTGGCATAGTCGGTTTGGTGTGGTTGAAGTGGACGGCTCGGGGCAACAGAATGAGCAACGATAGCTATGCAAGCGGGTCCCCAGCGAACAGAGGCAAGAAGAGGACCGGGGACGTGGCAACTCATTGGACAAGGCATCAGGCAGCAGCACCATGGCGCCCTTGGCGGCCGCAGATGATGGAGTCAAGCAAGGAAGGGGGCGCGTCCAGAGGAGAGGAAGGAGGCCGGGAGGTGGCAGATCCGAGCGAAGGGAACCCGTTCCCGGTGTTGGAGGCCTTGGGCGGAGGTCTCGTGGTGCGGAGGAGATGTGGAGGCGGTGCAGGCGATGGAGACAGGGAACGGCGGGAGAAGAGGAGCTCGCGACGCCACAGCGAACGGGGAGGCCCTCGAGCAGAGGAGCGGGCGACATGGAGGGGCGGCAGCAGAGCAGCGGCAGAAGGACGCGACGACGGCGGGGTCTCGACGGCTGCGGCAATGGAAGAAGGCGCGGGTGGTCGAGCTCGCTGGAGGGCGCAAGGATGAGCCAGATCGGGCACGTGGTGGAGGAGGATGGGGATCGAGCCGAGGCTCCCCCTGGCGCGCGGTCGGGAGGAGGACGGGGGGGGGGGGGATCGAGAGAGATGTGTGGACCGGTCGGGCTAGGGTTATAGGCAGGGTGTAGGTGGGCCTTGGGCCATGGGCCTAGGGATTTGGTGGGCCGACTTGGCTGCTGGGCTGCAAGGCTGCTCTCTCTCTACTCTTAAGCAGAAAAGAATTAGAGAGAAGAAAGAGAAAGAGAGGGTTAGGGAAATAAGTTGGACATGGGGATTATTTTTCCGGACTCACAAAAATGCGAGGAATTTGACAAAAATAGACTTAGGATTATTTGAGGAAGTAAAATCCACACCTGTTGGATTTAACTCAGACAAGTTTGAATTTCAAAACCCATTCGAATGAACTCCAAATGGGTTGAAATTATAGGGGGTGACCCTACACACCAGATGTGATTTATGGGCAGATTTGGAACATTTATGGAGAAGTAAAATTGCAACTCAATTTTACTAAAAGGTCGAAAAGGAAGGATAGAAAGTTGAGTTGGATAAAAGAAGAGTTGAAGAATAATGCAAATATGTTATGGGTGACTTCGAGTTAATGGAATATTTATTATAGCTCCCTAATAATATTGGGAGTATATGTTCTAAAGAGAAATCACCATTGTGAATATCCCTAGATTTAAATGGACCGAAGATCCATACAGTTTATTTAGTTGAGTTTTGAAAAGGGGTGCAAGATGACATGATGCAATGCACATGAAGCAATGAGATGGAAAGCCTGACATGAACAAAAGGAAAAACAAAGACAAAAACCCAACCATGAAGGAAATATCATATCACATAGCCGGAAATGGCAAGAGTTGGAGTTACAATTATGGAAAGTTACATCCGGGGCGTTACAGCCGATCAGGGACCAGGCCCACCTGTCTCCTAGGTGGTCACAACCTGCCCTGTCGCTCTGCCACAAAGTAATACTCGGGGGCCATCGGGAACCCAGGCCCACCACTACCTGGGTGGAACCACCTGCCTCTTCAACCCCCATCTCTGAACAGTAACATAAGTAATGTAATAGTACATACTCCCTCCGTCCCAAAATAAGTGACTCAAAAGTGACTCAACTTTGTACTAAAGTTAATACAAAGTTGAGTCATTTTTGAGTCACTTATTTTGGGACAGAGGGAGTAGTATAGAGTATATGCCCGTGATCACCTCCCGAAGTGATCCCAGTAGTATAGCATGGCAGACATACAAGAGCGTAGTGCCACTGATGGAATACTAGCATCCTATAGTAAGCATTTAGGATAGTAGGTAAATGTATCAATAATTGTAGAAACAATGACATGCTATGCAACAGAATATGAGCTATCGAATCAACAATAGTAGAAAACCTAATGTAAGAATGAGAGAGAAGAGAGTGGGCGATATCTGGTTCATCAAGGGGGGTTTGCTTGCCTGGAAGTTCTGTTGAGAAGGAAGGGTCGTCGTCGACGTAGTCATACTCAGGGGCATCAGCGCCGGTCTCTGGGTCGACTAGAGCAGAAGAGGGAGAAGACACAGTAAATACGGAGCAAACAAGGCATCACAAAACAATGACAAAACGCGGCGCTAGGGTGACCTAACACGGTACTAGGCGATATTAGCGAAGGGGGGAAACATCCGGGAAAGTATCCCCGGTGTTTGGCATTTTCGGACACACGAAACAGAGAGGGATGGTTGCATGTTCTCTATGCTAGGGGTGTGTGGCGGACGAAACTGTGTATTCGGGTTCGTCTCGTTGTTCTCAGCAAGTTCCATGTACAAAGTATTTTCATCTGAGATACGGTTTATTTTATATTATTTTTCAAAGTTTTCATCCAATTTTGGTATTAATAGATTTAAATTAATTAGAAAATGCAATTATGATGTCAGCATGACATCAACATGATGTCAAAAGGACCAAAGGTTGACTAGGTGGGGCCCATTCGTCATTGTCTCAGTTTTATTTAAACAAAGCTAATTAGTTTAGTTACTTGATTAGGTTAACTAAATTTAACTAGTTTAGTTAAACAAAATTAATTAACTTAATTAATTCACTTATTGATTAAAAAAATTATTATTATTAAACATTTTTAATTTATTATTATTATTATTTTGTTCTAATTCCCTGGGCGTGGGCCCCGGCTATCAAAGGGCCAGAGGCCATACCGGGCACGGGCGACGGCAGTTACGCGCGCGGGCACCGGGTCGCTTGGACCCGGGCGCGCGCGGGCTGGCCGGCGGCCACGGTAGAGTGGCCGCAGCCGACCGGAGCGGGTCAGCAGGGTGAAGGGGCGGCGACCAAGCACGGCGCAGGGGGGTGCGTGCGGGCGCGCACAGCAGGCGGCGGGCGCGGCGCGAATGCAGCAGGGGCAGTGGCGCGCAACAACGGGGTTCGACACGAGGAGCAAGGGTGGCGGCTAGACGGCGCGAGCGCGCGGTCGCGCGAGCGTGGGCCTATGCCTGGGAGAGCTGCAGGAGGTCGGGGTCGAGGCACGCCTGGGGCACGACCAGTGCGGCGAGGCGGGGAGCGGAAGCAGCACGAGCGGCGGTGGGTGTGCGCGTGCGGAGGGCGCAGTCGTGCGAGCTGATGGCCCACAAGTATAGTGGATCTATCATAGTCCTTTTGATAAGTAAGAGTGTCGAACCCAACAAGGAGCAGAAGGAAATGACAAGCGGTTTTCAGTAAGGTATTCTATGCAATCACTGAAATTATCGGTAACAAATAGTTTTGTGATAAGGTAATTTGTAACGGGTTACAAGTAACAAAGTAACAAGGTGCTCATATGATACTCGTTCGTTACTTTGATAATTTGATATGTGGGTGGACCGGTGCTTGGTTACTGCCCTTCCTTGGACAAGTATCCCACTTATGATTAGCCCCTCTTGCAAGCATCCATAACTACGAAAGAAGAATTAAGGTAAACCTAACCATAGCATGAAACATATGGATCGAAATCATCCCCTTACGAAGCAACGCATAAACTAGGGTTTAAGCTTATGTCACTCTAGCAACCCATCATCTACTTATTACTTGTCAATGCCTTCCTCTAGGCCCAAACAATTGTGAAGTGTCATGTAGTCGACGTTCACATAACACCACTAGAGGAAAGACAACATACATCTCATCAAAATATCGAACGAATACCAAATTCACATGACTACTTATAACAAGACTTCTCCCATGTCATGAGGAACAAATGTAACTACTCACAAATCATATTCATGTTCATAATAAGAGGGGTATTAATATGCATAAAGGATCTAAACATATGATCTTCGATCGAATAAACCAACTAGCATCAACTACAAAGAGTAATCAACACTACTAGCAACCCACATGTACCAATCTGAGGTTTTGAGACAAAGATCGGATACAAGAGATGAACTAGGGTTTGAGAGGAGATGGTGCTGGTGAAGATGTTGATGGATATTGACTCCCTCTCGATGAGAGGATCGATGGTGATGACGATGGTGATGATTTCCCCCTCCCAGAGGGATGTTTCCCCGGCAGAACAGCTCCGCCGGAGCCCTAGATTGGTTCCACCTCGAGACAGCGGCACTTCGTCCCAAAAGCTTCCTTATGATTTTTCCAGGGCGAAAGACACCTTATACCAGAAGATGGGCATCGGGGGGCTGCCAGGTGGCCCACGAGACAGGGGGCGCGCCCAGGGGGGTAGGGCGCGCCCTCCACCCTCGTGGACAGTGGGTGGCCCCCCTCTGGTGCTTTCTTTGCCCAATATTTTTAATATATTCCAAAACCGACTTTCGTGGAGTTTCAGGACTTTTGGAGTTGTCAGAATAGGTCTTTAGTATTTGCTCCTTTTCCAGCCTAGAATCCAGCTGTCGTCATTCTCCCTCTTCATGTAAACCTTACAAAATAAGAGAGAACAGGCGTAAGTATTGTGACATAATGTGTAGTAACAACCCATAATGCAATAAATATAGATATAAAAGCATGATGCAAAATGAACGTATCAACTCCCCCAAGCTTGGACCTTGCTTGTCCTCAAGCAAAAGCCGATATCGAAAAATATGTCCACATGTTTAGAGATAGAGGTGTCGATGAAATAAAATACGTACATGAGGGCATCATGATCATTCTTACAAAAAAAACATATATATTGTCATATGAATTCTTATGCTTAAAGTAACAATCTATTCACAATGTCAAGTATGAATCAGAAACTTCATTGAAAACTAGCAAACTATAATCTCAGTCATTGAAGCAATTGCAATTTATCGTAACATCAGAAAGAGTCAATATAAGAGCTTTTCAGCAAGTCCACATACTCAACTATTATTTAGTCTTTCACAATTGCTAACACTCACACAATACTTATGGGTATGAAGTTTTAATCGGACATAGAGAAAGATAGGGGCTTATAATTTCGCCTCCCAACCTTTTACCTCAAGGGTAACGTCAACAATAATGCTTTATGAAAACCCACATCCAATTGGATATATATATTAGGATCTTTCCAACACATAGTGCTTGCCAAAGGATAAAGTGTAAAAAGGAAAGGTGAAGATCACCATGACTCTTGTATAACATAGAAGACAAAAATAAAAGATAGGCCCTTCACAGAGGGAAGCAGAGGTTGTCATGTGCTTTTATGGTTGGATGTACAAAATCTTAATGCAAAAGAACGTCACTTTATATTGCCACTTGTGATAGGGACCTTTATTATGCAGTCTGTCACTTTTATTTCTTCCATATCACAAGCTCGTATAAAGCTTATTTTCTCCACACTAATAGATCATACATATTTAGAAAGCAATTTTTATTGCTTGCAACAATGACAACTTACTTGAAGGATCTTACTCAATCCATAAGTAGGTATGGTGGACTCTCATGGCAAAACTGGGTTTAGGGATATTTGGAAGCACAAGTAGTATCTCTACTTGGTGCAAAGAATTTGGCTAGCATGAGGGAGAAAGTCAAGCTCAACATGTTGGATGATCCATGACAATATAATTTATTTCAGATATAAGAAAACATAACCCATTATGTTGTCTTCCTTGTCCAACATCAACTTTTTAGCATGTCATATTTTAATGAGTGCTCACAATCATAAAAGATGTCCAAGATAGTATATTTATATGTGAAAACCTCTCTTTCTTTATTACTTCCTATTAATTGCAACGATGACCAAAACTTGTTTGTCAACTCCCAACAACTTTTATTCATCATACTCTTTATATGTGAAGTCATTACTCTCCATAAGATCAATATGATCTTTTTGTTTCTTTTTATTCTTTCTTTTATTCCCTCAAGATCATAGCAAGATAGCAAAGCCTTCGACTCAAAACTAATCTTTATTATATATAGCTCACGGACTCTATTACATAGATAGGGATCAACACAAAACTCAAAGCTAGATCATACTAAACTTTATTCTACTAGATCAAGATATAACCAAAAGGATCGAACTAACAAAAACGGTAAAGATAGAAGTGTGATGGTGATACGATACCGGGGCACCCCCCCAAGCTTGGCAGTTGCCAAGGGGAGTGCCCATACCCATGTGTTTATGTCTCTTTCTTCGGAGGTGGCGACGATGGAGTTGTTGATGATGTAGGCTTCTTCCTCAATTTGCGCTTGAGGATAGAATTTTGCTCCCTTAGGTCATCGATCTCCTGCTCAAGGCTTAATATCTCTTTTGCATAGTGCCTGTTTGTTTTCCTACAAGAGATGAAAAGGGATAAACTCGATCTTAGGTCTCTTTGCTCTATCCGGGAGGCTTGACTTTTTGAACTCCACGTGCATGTCCCCAGGTTGAGGTAGTGGGGCTTCATCTTCATCTGAGCTCGTTTCCTCCTTTCCCTTAGGATCATAGTCTTCTTCTTCCTCCGTGGTCCAACCACAATGCCCCAAGTCCGCGTAGACCTTGGGGTCTGTAAGGTAATCAGCCACGTAGCTTTCTCCCTCTGAATCCTTGGACGACATATTGCTCTAATCTGCAGTAGAAACAACTCAAAACAAAAACAGAGGATTTCGTTGTGGTACGGTGGTCAAAACCTTCGGGGGATTATATAATGATTTTTTACCGACCAAAAGAAGTATCGTGCAAGAAAACGGAGTCCGGAGGGCACACGAGGTGCCCACGAGGCAGGGGGCGTGCCTAGGGGGCGCTCCCTCCACCCTCGTGGATGCCTCGTATCCTTTCCGGACTACTTCTTATTTTCCTATTTTCTTAAATATTCCAAAACGGAGAAAAATTGCTATGAAAACTATTTTGGAGTTGGTTTACTTACCGTACCATATACCTATTCCTTTTTGGAGTCTGAAACGTTCTGGAAAGTGTCCCTTATGTACTCCTCCGAGGTTACGGTGTCAATAACATTGGTTAGAACATTTATGGGATACCTGAGATATAATGTTTGATTCTTTGACCGTTCACCACCTTCGGGTTTGTGCCTTTGAAGTTGTTGATTTTTATGTCACCGGAACGATAGAACTCCTCGATAATGTAAGGACCTTCCTATTAGAGAGAAGTTTTCCTGCAAAAAAATCTTAAATGAGAGTTGTATAGCAAAACATAATCACCTACATTAAACTCATGCTTTTGTATCCTTTTGTCATGCCATCTTTTAACTTTTTCTTTAAACAGTTCAACATTCTCATAAGCCTAGGTTCTCCATTCATCAAGTGAGCTAATGTCAAATAGCCTCTTCTCACCGACAAGTTTGAAATCATAATTGAGCTCTTTAATAGCCCAATATGCCTTATGTTCTAGTTCAAGTGGTAAGTGACATGCTTTTTCATAAACCATTTTATACAGAGACATACCCATAGGATTTTTATAAGCAGTTCTATAGGACCATAATGCATCATCAAGTTTCTTGGACCAATTCTTTCTAGATCTATTAACAGTATTTTGCAAAGTTAATTTAAGCTCTCTATTACTCAATTCCACTTGACTGCTAGACTGTGGATGTTATGGAGATGCAATTCTATGATTAACATCATACTTAGCAAGCATTTTATGAAAAGCACTATGAATAAAATGTGAACCACCATCAGTCATTAAGTATCTAGGGACTCCAAACCTCGGAAAAATAACTTCTTTAAGCATCTTAATAGAAGTGTTATGATCAGCACTACTAGTTGGAATAGCTTCTACCCACTTAGTAACGTAATCAACAACAACTAAAATATGTGTATACCCATTAGAGGAAGGAAAAGGTCCCATATAATCAAAGCCCCAAACATCAAATGGTTCAATAACAAGTGAATAATTCATAGGCATTTCTTGCCGTTTACTAATATTACCAATTCTTTGACATTCATCACAAGACAAGACAAACTTACTGGCATCTTTGAAAAGAGTAGGCCAATAAAAACTGGATTGCAATACCTTATGTGCAGTTCTGTCTCCAGCGTGGTGCCCTCCATATGCCTCGGAGTGACATTTGCATAGGATCTGTTCCTGTTCATGCTCAGGTACACAATGTCTAATAACACCATCTACTCCTCCTTTATAAAGGTGTGGGTCATCCCAGAAGTAATGTCTTAAATCACAGGAAAAAAATTCTGTTGCTGGTATGTGAAACTAGGTGGTATAAATTTAGCAACAATGTAATTAGCATAGTCAGCATACCATGGAGCAGTACGAGAAGCATTTATGATAGCTAATTGTTCATCAGGAAAGCTATCATCAATAGGTGGTGGGTCATCAAGAACATTTTCTAACCTAGACAAGTTGTCTGCGATGGGGTTCTCAGCTCCCTTTCTATCAATAATATGTAAATAAAATTCTTGTAGAAAGAGAACCCATCTAATAAGTCTAGGTTTGGCATCTTTCTTTTCCATAAGGTATTTAATAGCAGCATGATCAGTGTGAATAGTTACTTTGGAATCAACAATATAAGGTCTGAACTTATCACAAGCAAACACAATTGCTAAAATTTCTTTTTCAGTAGTAGCATAACTTCTTTGGGCACTGTCTAGCTAGCATATTGGATAATATTTAATTTCTTATCAACTCTTTGTCCTAGAACAACACCTACAGCATAATCACTAGCATCACACATAATTTCAAAGGGTAAATTCCAATCAGGTGGCTGAAGAATAGGTGCAGAAATCAAGGCTTTCTTAAGTATTTCAAATGCTTCTGCACAATTATCATCAAAGACAAAAGGAACATCTTTTTGTAAGAGATTAGTCAGAGGCTAGAAATTTTAGACAAGTCTTTAATGAACCTCCTATAAAAACTGGCATGACCAAGGAAACTTCTTATACCTTTGATGTCCTTAGGACATGACATCTTTTCAACAACATCAACTTTACCTTTATCAACTTCAATACCTCTTTCAGAAATTTTATGCCCCAAGACAATACCTTCATTAACCATAAAGTGGCACTTCTTCCAATTCAAGACAAGATTAGTTTCTTCACATCTCTGCAAAACTCAATCAAGGTTGCTTAAGCAATCGTCAAAATAAGTTCCATACACGGAGAAATCATCCATGAAAACCTCAACAATATTTTCACAAAAGTCAGAGGATATAGCAGTCATACATCTTTGAAAGGTAGCAGGTGCATTACATAAACCAAAAGGCATACGTCTATAAGGAAAGGTACCGAAAGGGCAAGTAAAAGTGGTCTTATCCTGATCCTCTTTTGACACAGGTATTTGAGAGAAACCAGAATAACCATCTAGAAAGCAAAAATGTGTATGTTTGGATAGTCTTTCTAGCATTTGATCAATAAAAGGTAGAAGGTAATGATCCTTTCTAGTAGCTTTATTTAATTTGCGGAAATCAATTACCATTCTATAACCTATAACAATTCTTTGTGGGATTAATTCATCTTTATCATTAGGAACAATAGTAATACCTCCCTTCTTAGGGACACAATGGACATGACTCATGCACTGACTATCAGCAACAGGATAAATTGTACCTGCCTCCAGAAGCTTTAGTATTTCATTTCTTACCACTTCTTTCATCTTAGGATTTAGCCGTCATTGGTGATCAACAACTGGTTTAGCATCTTTCTCCAGTTTTATATTGTGCTGGCATAGAGTGGGACTAATGCCCTTAAGATCATCAAGAGTATATCCAATAACAGCACGGTGCTTCTTCAGAGTTTTCAATAATTTCTCTTCTTCATGCTCTGAAAGGTTAGCACTAATAATAACAGGATATATCTTCTTTTCATCAAGATAAGCATATTTAAGAGTAGCAGGCAAAGGTTTAAGCTCAAACACGAGATCACCCTTGGGTGGAGGAGGACCCCCCTAGGATTTCAACATGCAAGTTGTGTTTCAAAAGAGGTCCCTGTTTAATGAATACTTCATCTATTTCCCTTCTTTCATTCATAAACATATCATTTCCATGGTCTAGCAAATATTGTTCTAAAGGATCATTAGGAGGAATGACAATAAAAGCAAGACCAATAATTTCATCTTTACTAGGCAATTCTTTATCATGGGGTTGTCTACGAAATTTAGCAAAATTAAAATCATGAGACATATTCCCTAAACCAACAGTAACAATATCTTTTTCGCAGTCTATCTTAGCATTAACAGTATTCAAGAGGGGTCTACCAAATATAATGGGACAAAAGTCATCTTTTGGGGAACCAAGAACAAGAAAATCAGTAGGATATTTAACTTTCCCACACAAGACTTCAACATCTCTAACAATCCCAATTGGTGAAATAGTATCGCTATTGGCAAGCTTAATTTTAACATCAATATCTTCTATCTTAGCAGGTGCAATATCATGCATAATTTCTTTGTATAAGGAATGAGGTATTGCACTGGCACTAGCACCCATATCACATAAGCCATTATAACAATGATCTCCTATTTTAACAGAAACAACAGACATGCCAGCAACAGGTCTATGTTTATGTTTAGTATTGGGTCTAGCAATTCTAGCAGCTTCATCACAGAAGTAAATAACATGCCCATCAATATTATCGACCAAGAGATCCTTAACCATAGCAATACTAGGTTCAACTTTAATTTGCTCAGGGGGTGTAGGTGTTCTAGCCTTACTCTTACGAACCACAGTTGAAGCTTTAGCATGATCCTTTATTCTAACAGGGAAAGGTGGTTTCTCAATATAAGCAGTAGGAACAATAGGATCAACATTATAAGTGATAGTCCTTTCTTCAACTTTAATAGGTTCTACTACTTTTACTTCAATGGGAGGATGATATTTAAACCACTTCTGTTTAGGGAGATCAACATGAGTAGCAAATGATTCACAGAAAGAAGCTACTATGTCAGAGTCAAGTCCATATTTAGTGCTAAATTCACGAAAAGCATCGGTATCCATAAAAGATTTAACACAATTAAACTTAGGTGTTATACCTGATTCCCTACGTTCGTCGAGTTCCCAATCTTCATAGTTGCGTTTAACTCTTTCCAATAAATCACATCTGAATAAATAATCTTCATCTTAAAAGAACCAGTACAAGAAGTATCGAGCATGGATCAATTATTGAGAGAAAGCCAAGCATAATTTTTTTGAATAATAATGTCTCTTGAGGGCTCATGACTGGGGCATGAATATAACATTGACTTAAGCCTCCCCCAAGCTTGAGAGATACTTTATCCTTCGTGAAGCCAAAAATTATATATATAATTATGATCACGACGAACCAGATGCATAGGATAAAACTTTTGATGAAATTCCAGTTTCAATCGGTTGCAGTTCCATGATCCAATATCATCACATAGCCTAAACCATCTCAATGCCTTTCCCTTCAAACATAAAAGGGAAGACTTTCTTCTTGATAACATCCTCGGGCATACTTGCATGCTTAAATAATCCACAAACTTCATCCACATAGATGAGGTGCATATCGGGATGTAATGTTCCATCTCTTGTAAATAATTAGCTAGCAGTTTCTCTATCATACCCGAAGGAATTTCAAGGTAAACATTTTCAGTAGGTTCAGTAGGTTGAGGAGAAACTCTTTGCTCTATTGGTCGGGGTGAAGATACCCCGAACAAGCCCCTCAAGGTAAACATTTTCAGTAGGTTCAGTAGTAACAAGTGACAGTAAATTTCAGCGCACTATATAAATTTTTCCTTACCAAATTCCACCTACCAAAGGCGCTTCGCTCCCCGGCAACGGCGCCAAAAAAGAGTCTTGATGACCCACAAGTATAGTGGATCTATCATAGTACTTTTAATAATTAAGAGTGTCGAACCCAACAAGGAGCAGAAGGAAATGACAAGCGGTTTTCAATAAGGTATTCTCTGCAAGCACTGAATTCCGGTAACAAATAGTTTTTTGATAAGGTAATTTGTAACGGGTAACAAGTAACAAAGTAACAAGGTGCAACAAAGTGATCCAATCATTTTTTTAGCAAAGGACAAGCCTGGACAAACTCTTATATAAAGGAAAGTGCTCCCGAGGACACATGGGAATTATCGTCAAGCTAGTTTTCATCATGCTCATATGATTCGCGTTCGTTACTTTGATAATTTGATATGTGGGTGGACCGGTGCTTGCGTACTGCCCTTCCTTGGACAAGTATCCCACTTATGATTAGCCCCTCTTGCAAGCATCCATAACTACGAAAGAAGAATTAAGGTAAACCTAACCATAGCATGAAACATATGGATCCAAATCAGCCCCTTACGAAGCAACGCATAAACTAGGGTTTAAGCTTATGTCACTCAAGCAACCCATCATCTACTTATTACTTGTCAATGCCTTCCTCTAGGCCCAAACAATGGTGAAGTGTCATGTAGTCAACGTTCACATAACACCACTAGAGGAAAGACAACATACATCTCATCAAAATATCGAACGAATACCAAATTCACGTGACTACTTATAATAAGACTTCTCCCATGTCCTCAGGAACAAACGTAACTACTCACAAATCATATTCATGTTCATAATCAGAGGGGTATTAATATGCATAAAGGATCTGAACATATGATCTTCCACCGAATAAACCAACTAGCATCAACTACAAAGAGTAATCAACACTACTAGCAACCCACAGGTACCAATCTGAGGTTTTGAGACAAAGATCGGATACAAGAGATGAACTAGGGTTTGAGAGGAGATGGTGTTGGTGAAGATGTTGATGGAGATTGAATCCCTCTCCATGAGAGGATCGATGGTGATGACGATGGCGACGATTTCCCCCTCCCAGAGGGATGTTTCCCCGGCAGAACAGCTCCGCCGGAGCCCTAGATTGGTTCCGCCAAGGTTCCGCCTCGAGATGGCGGCGCTTCGTCCTGAAAGCTTCCTTATGATTTTTCTAGGGCAAAAGACACCTTATACCAGAAGATGGGCATCGGGGGGCTGCCAGGTGGCCCACAAGGCAGGGGGCGCGCCCAGGGGGCAGGGCACGCTCTCCACCCTTGAGGATAGTGGGTGGCCCCCTATGGTGCTTTCTTCGCCTAATCTTTTTAATATATTCCAAAACTGACTTTCATGGAGTTTCAGGACTTTTGGAGTTGTGCAAAATAGGTCTCTAACATTTGCTCCTTTTCCAGCCCAGAATCCAGCTGCCGGCATTCTCCCTCTTCATGTAAACCTTACAAAGTAAGAGAGAAAAGGCATAAGTATTGTGACATAATGTGTAGTAACAACCCATAATGCAATAAATATCGATATAAAAGCATGATGCAAAATGGACGTATCACGAGCACGCGCGACGGAGGGGCGAGCAGTAGGGCGAGGCCGGGCGAGGGAGAGCATGGGCAGGCGGGCGGAGCGTGCGATGGCCATGGTGGGCGCGTGTGCGTGCACACTGGGCGCGGGCGGGCGCAGGCAGCGCAGGAGGGGTGCCGCGAGGTACTAAGGAGGTGGAGCGCACGCGTGCAGGCGCGACGACTAATCCGCCAGGGAAGAAGAGGGGAAGGGAACTGGGGCTTCACAGAGCCCTATAGTTGAGCAAGGCATGCTCGAGGAGGAGTCGGGGTTGGGCGACGGGGCAGTCTGGCGAGCCGCTAACGGAGCTCAGCGGCGGGGCGCGGGGTCGGGTGCCTTAGATCCCAATCTGGATCAGGGAGGGAGGCAAAGGGGGCAGTGGGACAAGTGGGCGAAGTGGGGCAGATAGGGTTAGGGTTCGGGGTAATGCGGGGGGGGGGGGGGGTTAAGGGGGAGTGGGGGCGGCTGAGTTGGCCTGGTGTTGGCCCAGGTGGGCCATAATGGCCCAGCGAGGGGGGAGGCGGGTTTGCCCTCTTTTGTTTTGTTTTGTTTTGTCTTTTCTTTTCTTTTGTAAATATTTCCCTTTTTCTTTTCTATTTTATTTTAGTTTCCTATTCTCTTAGTTTTTGTAAAATATATACTTAGCATCTAAATTAGTATTTCAATTTACACCACTGCCACAAAAGTCTAGTCCCCAAAAGATTTTAGTGTGATATTTTCTTAATTATTAAAGGCGTTTAAATAATTATTTATGCTACTATTTTATTTATTTTAGAGCATTTAAACACTTTATAAAAAATGTGGTTGTAAGTGCATCCAGTGCCACCCTTAGTTGGTTTTGGAGTATTGACGACAAACTTGGTTGAGGGACTAATGTGTTTGTGAGAATTGCAGGATAACACAGGTAGTAGTCCCATATTGATTCGGTTTAGCTACCAGAGATGACCCCTAAAAATGTGTGAAGACATTGAAGACAATGGTGGTCTGTGAAGATATTCACATTGAAGACTAAGAACAAGAGAAGACATCGCATGAAGACTATGGAGTGCGAAGACATAGTTGTTTTGTAGTTTGCTTTTCTTCTTTGTTGAGTCATAGGAACCACCGTTCCAAGTGAAAAAAGTCAGAGTGACTGAAGTGATGACTAGACTCAACTCCGACCAAGGAGTTGGAAGGGGGATTCCTACAGGCAGTAGGCTCTGATACCAACTTATGACACCCTCGATTTAATCGTACACTAATTATACACGCAAATGTGTACGGTCAAGATCAAGGACTCATGGGAAGATATCACAACCCAACTCTAGACACAAATAAAATAATACAAGCTTTATATTACAAGCCAGGGGCCTCGAGGGCTCGAATACAAAAACTCGATCACAGACGAGTCAGCGGAATCAACAACATATGAGTACAAACATTAAGTTAAACAAGGTGCCATAAGATGGCTAGCACAAACTGAGATACAGATCGAAAGAGGCACAAGCCTCCTGCTTGGGATCCTCCTAAACTACTCCTGGTCGTCGGCGGCCTGCATGTAGTAGTAGGCACCCTCGGGGTAGTAGGAGTCATCAAAGGTGGCATCTGGCTCCAGGGCTCCAGTATCTGGTTGCGACATCCGAGAAGAAAGGAAAAAAGGGGGAAAGAGGGAGCAAAGCAATCGTGAGTACTCATCCAAAGTACTCTCAAGCAAGGATCTACACTACATATGCATTGGTATCAATGAAAAGGGTAGTATCTATGGACTGAACTGCAGAATGCCAGAATAAGAGGGGGTAGCTAGTCCTATCGAAGACTATGCTTCTGGCAGCCTCCATCTTGAAGCATATAGAAGAGAGTAGCTGGAAGTTCACCAAGTATCATCGTATAGCATAATCCTACCCGGTGATCCTCTCCTCATCGCCCTATGAGAGAGCAATCACCGGGTTGTATCTGGCACTTGAAAGGGTGTGTTTTATTAATTATTCGGTTCTAGTTGTCATAAGGTCAAAGTACAACTATGGGTCGTCCTGTTACCGTGGACACGGCTATTCGAATAGATCAATCTTCCATGCAGGGGTGCACCACATTACCCAACACGCTCGATCCCTCTGGCCGGGCACACTTTCCTGGGTCATGTCCGGCCTCGGAATATCAACACATCGCACCCTACCTAGGCCTAACAGAGTGGTCAACACTCCAGTCTAAATACTAAGTGCGCAGGTATCTTGGGCCCATCGCCCTCTGCACTCCTGCATGTTGCGCGGGCGGCCGGCCGCAAACCTAGCCTCCGTAATATAAGAGCAGACATTCCAGTCCAATCCGGCGCATGCCGCTCAACCGCTGACGTCTAGGAGGCTTTGGCTGATACTACGTTGTTGACTTCCCATAATTGTTCCCGCGTGGTGGTTATGCGTATAGGCCAGTGGCCAACTCAGATCAAATACCCAATCTCGTTATGCGTGTTAATTGATGTAACCGCGGACGTCGACTAGGGACTAGGCCCACCTTTCTCCTAGGTGGTCACAACCTGCCCTGTCGCTCCGCCAGAAAGTAACACTCAAGGTCCGTCGGGAACCTAGGCCCACAACTACCTGGGTGGAACCACCTGCCCCTTCAGCCCCCATCTCCAAATAGTAACATAAGTAATGTAATAGTACATAGTATATAGTATATGCCCGTGATCACCTCCCAAAGTGATCACGGTCCAGTACTATAGTATGGCAGACATACAAGAGTGTAGGGCCACTGATGGAATAGTAGCATCCTATACTAAGCATTTAGGATAGCAGGTAAAGGTATCAACAATTGTAGAAACAATGACATGCTATGCCACAGAATAGGAGCTATCGAATCAACAATAGTAGCAAACCTAATGCAAAAATAAGAGAGAAGAGAGTGGGCGATATTTGGTTGAGCAAGGGAGGTTTGCTTGCCTGGAAGCTCTATTGAGAAGGAAGGGTCGTCGTCGACGTAGTCGTACTCAGGGGCACCAACATCGGTCTCGGGGTCTACCGGAGAAGAAGAGGGGGGAAGAAACAGGTAATACATAGCAAACAAGGCATCAAAAAACATAACATGACAAAACACGGTGTTAGAGGTGACCTAACACGGTACTAGGCGTTACTAGCGAAGGGGGAAAACATCCGGGAAAGTATCCCCGGTGTTTGGCATTTTTGGACAAACAAAACGGAGGGGTACGGTTGCATGTTCGCTATGCTAGGGACGTGTTGCGATGAACGGACTGCCTATTCGGATTCGTCTCGTCGTTCTGAGCAGCTTTCATGTACAAAGTATTTTTCATCCGAGATATGGTTTATTTTATATTATTTTTCAAAGTTTTCATCCAATTTTGGTATTAACAGATTTAAATTAATTATAAAATAGAATTATGATGTCAGCATGACACCAACATGATGTCAGCAGGTCCAAAGGTTGACTAGGTCAACCCTGGCAGGTGGGGCTCGTTCGTCATTGCCTTAGTTTTATTTAAACAAAGCTAATTAGTTTAGTTACTTGATTAGGTTAACTAAATTTAACTAGTTTAGTTAAACAGAATCAATTAACTTAATCAATTCACTAATTTATTAAAAATATTATTATTAAACATTTTTATTTATTATTATTATTATTTTGTTCTAATTTCCCTAGGGCGTGGGCCCTGACTGTCAAAGGGCCAGAGGCCTTAGTGGGCGCGGGCGACGACAGTTATGGGCGCGTGCGCCGAGTTGCCTGGAACCAGGCAAGCGCTGACTGGCCGGCGAACACGGCAAGGCAGCCACAGCCGGCCGAAGCAGGTCAGCAGGGTGAAGGGGCAACGACCAAGCGCGACACAGGGGGGTGCGTGCGGGTGGCACAACAGGCGGCGGGCGCGACGCGGATGCAGCAGGGGCTGAGGCGCGCGGCAACGGGGTTCGACACGAGGAGCAAGGGCGACAGCTAGACGATGTGAGGGCTCGGTCGCGCGAGCGGTGGCCTGTGTCAGGGAGAGCTGTGGGAGGCCGAGGTAGGGGCACGCCTATGGCGCAGCTAGTGCGGCGAGGCGGGGAGCGGGAGCAGCCCGGGCGGCGGCGAGTGCGCGCGTGCAGAGGGCACGGTCATGGGCGCACGCTCGGCGGTGGGGTGAGCGGCAGGGAGAGGCCGAGCAAGGGAGAACACGGCAGGCGGGCGGAGCGCGTGATGGCCATGGTGGGCGCGTGTGCATGCGCACTAGGGGCGGCCGGGCGCGGGTAGCGCACGGGGTGCGGCGAGGTACTAAGGAGGTCGAGCACGCTTGTGCGGGCGCGGTGACGGATCCGCCTCGGAAGAAGAGGGGAAGGGAAGGGGGCTCACAGAGCCCTGTAGTTGAGCGAGGCATGCTCGGGGAGGAGTTGGGGTCGGGCGACGGGGCGGTCTGGCGAGCCGGTGACGGAGCTCAGCGGCGGGGCGCGGGGTCGGGCGCCTCAGATCCCGATCTGCATCGGGGAGGGAGGTAGAGGGGGGAGTGGCACGAGTCGGGGAAGTGGGGCAGATAGGGTTAGGGTTCGGGGTAATAGGGGGGGTTAAGGGGGAGTGGCGGCCGGCTGAGCTGGCTTGGTGTTGGCCTAGTTGGGCCAGAATGGACCAGCGTGGAGGGGGAGGGGGGGGGGGTGTTTGCCCCCTTTTGTTTTGTCTTTTCTTATCTTTTTTAAATATTTTCATTTTTTCTTTTCTATTTAATTTTAGTTTTGTATTATCTTAGTTTTGGTAAAATATATACTTAGTATCTAAATTAGTATTTCAATTTACACCAGTGCCACAAAAGTTTAGTCCCCAAACGATTTTAGTTTGATATTTTATTAATTATTAAAGGCATTTAAATAATTATTTATGCTACTATTTTATTTATTTTAGAGCATTTAAACACTTTATAAAAATGTGGTTTCTCCATCATAATTACCTATGCATTATTTGGCACAAGGCGGACATTTTAGTTTTAATATTTGAAAACTTTTATTGTTTGCCTCTATTTTGAATTTGAATCGGTTTCGAATCAACGCGAGTTTATAAACAGTAATCGTGGTGACATGGCATCGTTAGTAGAGGGTTACTGTAGCTTAATTATCCGGTCATCACAGTCTTGCTTGTCGTTCCATTTTGCGCTATGCTGGGCCGCTCCAGTTCGAGCTGTTCGTGTGCCAGGAGAGTTTAAGCCTTACTCTACAATGGTTTACTTGCCCGGTGGATATCGAGATGGACTACATGGATGCAGTCAAGTTGATCAATTCATCCACCATTAATAGATGGCCACATAGAATGATAATTCAGGATATTAAGAGGCTCTTTGGTGAAAGGGATATCTCTATTGCTCATGTAAGTAGGAACCAGAACGTTGTTAGCCGCACCATTGCTGCTTTCGTACGACCGGAGGGCCATACTGCAGTTTGGTCATGATTTGGACCTGTAGATGTTCCTCTGCTTTGTAGGAACGGATTCTCCAATGGTTGAGCAATGAAATCTTTTAACCTCAAAGAAAAGAGACATGTAATTCCGCGAAGAAAAGAGAGTATAGACGCTTGTAACACATGGCAGTACTGCTTCATAGGAACCTATACAAATCTTAAAAACCTATCCATGAAATTTTAGGTGTGGTTGCTCTTTCAATGCAAAAAGTACAGGAAAAATCAATGTGGTTTTAATCCTACAAATTGCTAGAGAATGTCTTATCCAAAGAGACTCCAAATGTGCCTTTATGTTATGCAGGTGGTCTTCAAAAACGTCTTTCGATAGATTGGTCAGCATCATTGGGGAGTTTGTGAGGTTATGTCAGCTCAAATCTGTTTGGTTGGATCTAAGGTGACCGTTCACCCTTCTCGCCGTCTTCTTCTGTCGGAAGGCGGTATGTTTCTGATACATCTCCAACGTATCTATAATTTTTGATTGTTCCATGCTATTATATTACCCCTTTTGCATGTTTATGGGCTTTATTTTACACATTTATATCATTTTTGGGACTAACCTACTAACCGGAGGCAAGCCCGTATTGCTGTTTTTTTGCCTATTTCAGTATTTCGAAGAAAAGGAATATCAAACGGAGTCCAAACGGAATGAAACCTTCGGGAGCGTGATTTTTGGAACGAACGTGATCCAGAGGACTTGGAGTGCAAGTCAAGAAGCAGCCGAGGCGGCCACGAGGGGGAGGGCGCGTCCACCCCTACAGGGCGCGCCCCCTGTCTCGTGGGCCCCTCGGGAGGCCAACGATCTACTTCTTACTCCTATATATACCCACATACCCCGAAAACATCCAGGGAGCCAATGATAAACAATTTCCACCGTCGTAACCTTCTGTATCCGTGAGATCCTATCTTGGAGCCTTCGCCGGCGCTCCGCCAGAGGGGGAATCGACCATGGATGGCTTCTACATCAACACCATAGCCTCTTCGATGAGTTGTGAGTAGTTTACCACAGACCTTCGGGTCCATAGTTATTAGCTAGATGGCTTCTTCTCTCTTTTTGGATCTCAATACCATGTTCTCCCCCTCTCTTGTGGAGATCTATTTGATGTAACTTTTTTTGCGGTGTGTTTGTCGAGATCCGATGAATTGTGGGTTTGTGATCAAGTTTATCTATGAGAAATATTTGAATCTCCTCTGAATTCTTTTATGTATGATTGAGTTATCTTTGCAAGTCTCTTCGAATTATCAGTTTGGTTTGGCCTACTAGATTGATCTTTCTTGCAATGGGAGAAGTGCTTAGCTTTGGGTTCAATCTTGCGGTGTCCTTACCCAGTGACAATAGGGGTTGCAAGGCACATATTGTATTCTTGCCATCGAGGATAAAAGGATGGGGTTTATATCATATTGCATGAGTTTATCCCTCTACATCATGTCATCTTTCTTAATGGGTTGCTCTGTTCATATGAACTTCATACTCTAGATGCATGCTGGATAGCGTTCGATGGGTGGAGTAATAGTAGTAGATGCAGGCAGGAGTCGGTCTACTTGTCATGGACGTGATGCCTATATACATGATCATGCCTAGATAATCTCATAATTATTCGCTTTTCTATCAATTGCTCGACAGTAATTTGTTCACCCACCGTAGTACTTACGCTATCTTGAGAGAAGCCACTGGTGAAACCTATGGCCCCCGGGTCTATCTTTTATCATATAAGCTTTCAATCTACTTTTATTTCCATCTTTACTTTTCTTATCTATATTATAAAATACCAAAAATATATTTATCTTATCATACTATCTCTATCAAGATCTCACTTTCGCAAGTGCCATGAAGGGATTGACAACCCCTTTATTGCGTTGGTTGCGAGTTCTTTGTTTGTTTGTGTAGGTGCGTGGGACTTTTGAGGAGCCTCCTACTGGATTGATACCTTGGTTCTCAAAAACTAAGGGAAATACTTACGCTACTATTGCTGCATCACCCGTTCCTCTTCAAGGAAAACCAACGCAAGCTCAAGATGTAGCAAGAAGGATTTCTAGCACCGTTGCCGGGGAGGTCTTCGCTCAAGTCAAGACATACCAAGTACCCATCACAAACTCATCTCCCTCGCATTTACATTATTTGCCATTTGCCTCTCGTTTTCCTCTCCCCCGCTTCACCCTTGCCGTTTTATTTGCCCTCTCTTTCCCAATCTTCTCCTCTCTTTTTTGCTTGCCTTTTTCTGTTTGCTCGTGTGTTAGATCGTTTACCTTGTCGTTATGGCTAGTCCTCCTATCCTTGTTATTACTCCCGAACATGAAATTCTTAATTTTAAGCAAAGGGAGGGAGAAAATTTAAAAGATGGTTGGCATAGAATTTGCAATGCTCAAAATAAATCTACTAGGATGCTTTCTACTTCCGTTGTTCTTCGCAATTTTTATGTGGGCATTACTCCTTGGAATAGATGCATTCTTGATACCATTACCGGAGGGGATTTCTTGAGTAGCCATACGTTTGATGCTTATAATGCTATGTTAGATTTGTTTGGCCCACCACCTCTTTTGGTTAATGGAACCGTTTTAACTTTGGAGCATGTGATGCCAAGGCTTGAAATTATTGAAAATAAAGTTGCCACTGTTGAGTTGATTGAAAATTTGGATAAAAAGATTCATAATCAAATTACCCAATATGGATCTAGGGTTGGAGTTACTTTGAAATTTTTTAAAGAGAAAGAACCTAGAGTTAATGAAAAGATAGATTTAGATTCTGCAAGAATCGGTAAACTTGAGAATATTATTACCAACTTAGGGTCGGTGTTTTATTCCATGAAAAACACTCCAAAACCTCCTACCAAAACTGCCAAGTTTATTTATGTTCCTAAAAATAAGGGTGAATCTTCTAGTAAAGGAGACGCGGATCTCAAATCAATAAGCGTTCATCCCAATTGTCTCTCTATCATTAAGGAACCTTTTGCTACAAACAAATTTCTTGAATTTTTGCCTAAATGTTTAATCATTGGTAAAAAGGGAGAAACCCCTAAAGATTATAAGTACTCTATTGAGGAATTGAGTGCCAAAGATGGCACTACTTTGATCTATCTTCGCTTTTATGCCTAGCTAGGGGCGTTAAACGATAGCGCTAGTTGGGAGGCAACCCAATTTTATTTGTGTTTTTTGTTTTTGTTTCTGTTTAGGAATAAATTTTGCATCTAAATTCTGTTTAGATGTGTTTTTTTGTTTTAGTTAGTGTTTGTGCCAAGTAGAACCTATAGGATAACCTATGGTGATAGTTAATTTGATTCTGCTGAAAAACAGAAACTTTGCACGCACGAAATTAGTTTTGTTAAATCACAGGAACGTGCTTTTGCGTTGATTCTTTTTGCTGCTGATAAATAGACAAATTTCCCAGGACTTCCTATTTTGGTCGGATTTTTCAAGTTCCATAAGTTTGTGTTAGTTACAGATTTCTACAAACTGTTCTGTTTTTGACAGATTCTGTTTTTCGTGTGTTGTTTGCTTATTTTGATGCATCTATGGCTAGTATTAAGTGGTATGAACCATAGAGAACTTGGAATACAGTAGGTTTAACACTAAAACAAATAAAGAATGAGTTCATTACAGTACCTTATGTGGTGGTTTTGTTTTCTTTCACTAACGGAGCTTATGAGATTTCCTGTTGAGTTTTGTGTTGTGAAGTTTTCAAGTTTTGGGTAAAGATTTGATGGAATATGGAATAAGGAGTGGCAAAAGCCTAAGCTTGGGGATGCCCATGGCACCCCAAGATATTCAAGAATAGCCAAAAGCCTAAGCTTGGGGATGCCCCCGGAAGGGATCCCCTTTTTCGTCTTCGTTCATTGGTAACTTTACTTGGAGCCATATTTTTATTCGCGACATGATATGTCTTTTGCTTGGAGCGTCATGTATGATATTAGTATTTGCTTTTTAGTTTACCACAATCGTCCTTTCTGTACACACCTTTTGGGAGAAGCCCACTTGATTGAAATTTATTAGAATGCTCTGTGTGCTTCACTTATATCTTTTGAGCTAGATAGTTTTTGCTCTAGTGCTTCACTTATATCTTTTAGAGCACGGCGGTGGCTTAATTTTGTAGAAATTAATAGTCTCTCATGCTTCACTTATATTATTTTGAGAGTCTTTTAGAACAGCATGGTATTTTCTTTGGTTATAAATTGGTCCTAGAATGGTAGGCATCCAACTTGGGTATAATAAAAACTATCATAGAAAGTGAATTGGATGCTATGATCAATTTGATACTTGATAATTGTTTTGAGATATGGAGGTAGTGATATTAAAGTCATGCTAGTTGGGTGATTATGAATTTAAAGAATGCTTGTGTTGAAGTTTGTGATTCCCGTAGCATGCACGTATGGTGAACCGCTTTGTGATGAAGTTGGAGCACAATTTTATTTATTGATTGTCTTCCTTATGAGTGGCGGTCGGGGACGAGCGATGGTATTTTCCTACCAATCTATCCCCCTAGGAGCATGCACGTAATACTTTGGTTTTGATGACCTGTAGATTTGTGCAATAAGTATATGAGTTCTTTTGACTAATGTTGAGTCTATGGATTATACGCACTCTCACCCTTCCACCATTGCTAGCCTCTCTTGTGCCACGCAACTTTCGCCGGTACCATATGTAGGATCGAAAGTATGTCTAGAGGGGGTGTGATTAGACTACTTGACCAAATAAAAACTTATCCTTTTCCCAATTTTAGTCTTTGGCAGATTTTAGCTATCTTAGCACAAGTCAAGCAATCTTAACACAATTCAAGCAAGCATGCAAAGAGTATATGAGCAGCGGAAAGTAAAGCATGCAACTTGCAAGAATGTAAAGGGAAGGGTTTGGAGGATTCAAATGCAATTTGGAGACACGGTGATTTTTGAGCCGTGGTTCCGATAGGTGGTGCTATCTTACATCCACGTTGATGGAGACTTCAACCCACGAAGGGTAACGATTGCGTGAGTCCATGGATGGCTCCACCCATGAAGGGTCCACGAAGAAGCAACCTTGTCTATCCCACCAGGGCCGTCGCCCACGAAGGACTTGCCTCACTAGTCGTAGATCTTCATGAAGTAGGCGATCTCCTTGCCCTTACAAACTCCTTGATTCAACTCCACAATCTTGTCGGAGGCTCCCAAGTGACACCTAGCCAATCTAGGAGACACCACTCTCCAAGAAGTAACAAATGGTGTGTTGATGATGAACTCCTTGCTCTTGTGATTCAAATGATAGTCTCCCCAACACTCAACTCTCTCTCACAGGATTTGGATTTTGTGGAAAGAAGATTTGAGTGGAAAGCAACTTGGGGAAGGCTAGAGATCAAGATTCATATGGTAGGAATGGAATATCTTGGCCTCAACACATGAGTTGGTGGTTCCTTCTCAGAAATAGCAAGTTGGAAGTGTAGGTTTGTTTTGATGGCTCTCTCCCCGAATGAAGAGGAGGTGGAGGGGTATATATAGCCTCCACACAAAATCTAACCATTACACACAACTTGCCAAACTCGGTGGGACCGAATTGATAAACTCGGTCAGACTGATTCAGCAAATCTAGTGACCGTTAGGATTTTCGGTGGGACTGACATGCAACTCGGTAGGACCGATGTGGTTAGGGTTAGGGCATAATGTAATCTCGATGAGACCGATTACACAAACTCGGTGAGACCGATTTTGGTAATAAGCTAACCAGAGAGTTAGCCAGGTAAACTCAGTGGGACCGATTCGCTTATTTCGTTGGGCCGAAATGTTACGAAAAGGAAACAGGGAGTTTACATTGCAGTCTTGGTGGAACCGATCGCTCATCTTGGTGGTACCAAAATGTTATGAAGGGAAACAGAGAGATTACAATCCCATATCGGTGAGACCAAGATCCCTATCGGTGAGACCGATTTGCTTAGGGTTTGTGGCAGTGGCTATGACATCTAAACTCGGTGGTGCCGGGTAGAAAGAATCGGTAGGGCCGAGTTTGACTTTTGGTTTAGGTCATATGTGGATATGAGAAAGTAGTTGAGGGTTTTGGAGCATATCACTAAGCACTGTGGAGCAAGAAACTCATTAAGCAACACCTCATCCCTCCTTGATAGTATTGGCTTTTCCTATAGACTCAATGTGATCTTGGATCACTAAAATATAAAATGTTGAGTCTTGAGCTTTTGAGCTTGAGCCAATCCTTTTATCCTTAGCATTTTGAGGGATCCACTTTTCTCATCCATGCCATGACATCCATTGAGCTTTTCCTGAAATATTCATCTTGGAATGATGTTAGCTCAATGAGCTCTATGTTGTTAGGAATTACCAAAACCACCTAGGGATAGTTGCACTTTCAATCTCCCCCTTTTTGGTAATTGATGACAACATATAGATCAAAGCTTCGACAAATGATAATAAGAGTGAAAAACATTGTCCCTTTGAGAAGTATGTGATAAGCAGGAGCTCCCCCTAAATTTGTGCATAGTTTAAGATTTGCTTTGGACTGCAAATGCACAAGGAGTTAGGCTCATGGGTAACTCTTCCATGTCACATACATCTTGGTGGAGCGCTCAAAATGATAATGATTGAATACATGCACTCATCACCAAGCAAAGTGAATGATCATATAGAGATAAACGAGATAATGTCATCCAACAAGCATAAATGTAGCATATGATCAAACACATGATCATCCAGGCATAGAGTATCTCAAACAAGCAAATAAAGTTCAACCACCAAAGCAAGAGAGAACAAAAAGCAACACTCTCTCTCGAAGCCTATGATCTATACATTTTTCTCCCCCTTTGGCAACAAGTTACCAAAAAGTTCATAGAAAATGCATAGCACTAGATCGACTCTCAGGCTTGATCTTCAGATGGTGGTGTAGAGATGGCTCCTTGGACGAAGACTTCAGTTGATGTGGATGGAGCTGGAGGTGTAGGTGCTAGAGTTGGTGCTGTAGGAGCTGTAGCTGGTGCAGATGAAGTGGCTCTGGTGTCTGTCACTGGCACTGCAGCTGATCTCTGAGCTCTAGGCACTCTGGCAAATGCATCAGTGGTAGTCTTGCCCTGCCTCTCCTGCATATCATCCTGAAGCTGCTCAACAACAGACTGGATCTCAGTTACCTTCACATCCAAGTTATAGAACTTCTGCTCCATGATCCTCTCCAGGCTCTCCTGGTTTTGAGTCAAGGTGGCCAGCCCCTTCTCAATCCTCAGAGTGGATGCAATCAAGTAGCCTAGCTGATCTTGTTTGCTCTTCAAAAAGTACTGAGATGCCTCTTCCATTGTTGGCATCTTGGTAGCCTTCTCTGTCCTTGCCTTCTCATTCTTTGCTTGAGCGTGCACAGAAGATAGTTCATCTTCATCCATAACCACTTGGTTATCCTCAAAGTCTGGATAGATAGAAAAGTGTTCCTTGTCCAGCAAGTATGTGCCTATGCCCATCTTGGAGTTAATCAGCTCCTGGATCTGTGGGGCATACCCACAACTTCTCTTCTGGTCAGCTGCTTTCCTCTTGATAGTCTCAACTATGAGACTCATGACCTTGAATTTTTGTGGCACATGAAATAGGTGTAGCAAGTTTATTGCATGGCCTCTGATCATGTTGTGGTCACCTGACTTGGGCAAGAGAGTATGCCTGAGGATCCAGTTGATGGTTGGCAGTCCTGACAGAAGATAATGTATAGATGCAAACTTATGTGTCTCAACTGCAGCATCTGGGATCTCCTTGTACATATGTGCCATAGTGTTGTGATCCATCTTCTTCTTGGCATAGACATCCAAGTCATCTTCTTTCTCCTTAGGAGCATTGATCAGATTTTCCCATTCTTCAATAGTTGATTGGTACCTTGTACCTTCAGACATCCATACTATCCTGCCATCTGGATAGAAGTGTGTTGTGGAGTAGAATTCCATTATGAGCTCATCATTCCACTTTGTGAGCTTCTGCCCAACAAAGTCTGCAACTCCGCATGCACTGAAACTGTCATACACACCAGGTAGTGTTCCTCATTCTCCTTCATGTAGGTCCAGTCCACCCACCTGATGTCACACACTATAGGCTTCTTGTCCAACAACACTGTCTCACAGAAATCCTGCTGTTCCTTAGTATGGAACCTATAGTCAACAGCAGTCCTTCTCCTGATAGCATAAGGATCAGACAACCTCCATTGTCTGAGTCCTGCATCCTTCCTCAGCTTCATGTTCTCAGCCACAGGATGAGCATCATTGTGGTCTGGAATCTTAGGCTTCAACTTTCTGAGGATATGCTCTTCATCTTCTTCTTCTTCAACAGCAGTTTCAGGCACTGGGGCCTTGTTCTTCTCAACAGAAGATATGTTTCTGATATTCCTCTTTGGTGCAATCTTGGGCTTGGAGGCAGCTTTGGGTGCTTCTTTGGGCTTTGATGATGCAGCCCCTGACCTAATAGCATCACCCATAAGCTTTTGAGCCTTGGGTGCTGGTGCAGTAACCTCTTCTTCCTCTTCTTTAGAGTCTCTCCTCATAGAGGGATTGCCAAGAACTTTGGTAGTAGTGGTTCTGACTCTCTTTTTCTTTTTGTCTTGACCAACAGCTTCATCTTCTGACTCAATAGTAAACTTCATGGTTTCACCAGTGGCAACCTTCCTGGGTTTGGAAGTGGGAATCCTTCTTGCAGGTGCCTTCTTCTGCACTCCTGGCTTAGTGGATGCAGCTGAGCCATACTCCTTTTTGAGCACTTTCTTCTTGGAAGTGGCCTCATCCTCTACTGCCACATAGTCTTCATCCTCAAATTCTGAGGTTTTCTTGTTTCTGGCCCTGGTGCCAGCTTTGGGCAAGTTGCTTGGGGTGCTCCTGCTACCATCATCTGAGGTACTAGAGGGACTAGTGCCCTCACTCATCTGAATCTGCTCCTCTTCCCTCTTCTGGCTGTCACTTTGATCAGACATGTTGCACACACTAACTACAGACCCTGTGAATAGATATAGATGAGATAGAGTGGATGAGCATCACAAAATACAGAGGTTTTTGCAAAAGAATGATTCAAAAACTTAGTTTTAGTTTTCCACAGAAAGCATTTCGGATCAACCGATTTGCAAACTCGGTGATACCGAAGTAGCTTTTGGAACCTAAACTAGTGAACTCGGTCAGACCGAGTCACAGTTTGGTGGCACCGAGACTGCTAGGGTTTCACAAAGTCCTAAACTCGGTCACACCGATTTGCAATTCTCGGTCAGACCGAGAATCACTTGTGCAATGGCCTTAGCCAAATCGGTGGAACTGAGTTCGGCAACTCGGTGGGTCCGAGATGGTTTCAGCGGAAACCTAACCCTAAATTTTCAATTCACTTCTAAACTATGGATTGTTTTGACTGGATAGAATAGTTTCAATTGTGGCAAGAATCATGATGAACACAATGTGCTAGGAATCGGACGGGGATAGCACTGTGATCGAGTCCATATCCTAGCTTGGCGGTGAACTCGCTATGGCGGCAATGGTGGGGATGAATTCTGTTGACGGCGGCGGAGACCAGCGACTGGAGGCGGCTTGTGACGAGGAGGACGATCCGGAGACCCTGGAGGCAGAGCGAGCTATGCATTGGCAAAGGGGTTTGGAGAAAGTTTCCAAATTTTCGCCCGTGAGTATATATAGCCCGACCCTGTCGGTGTGATCGAGTGGAACAACTCGGTGGCACCGAGATGCATAACTGTTGACAGTTACAGCAACTCGGTGTGACCGAAAAGTTCAAATTGGTTGCACCGAGATTGAAAACCTATATCGACTTAGTGATCTTGGTATGACCGAAATGGAGGAATCGGTCAGACCGAAACGCACAAAGAAGTTTTGGAAGTTTAAGTCTATGACGAATCGGGGACTCTGAGTGCTCCTCACACAGAGTGGTTCGAATCTGACTTGATCAAATTTTGTGATGTAGCATGAATAGAGTTTGAGACAAGAAAAGCATAGATAGCTAGAGAAGGTTCTTAGGCATTCTTGTCCATCCACTTGGCAAAAGAAAAAGAAACCAATCAATCAAAGCAACAAGTGGATGTCCTCGAATGAGTAAAATATGCAACCAACATGCTCACACAATAAAATGGCAAATGAAATATGTGGCAAAGCATGCACAACCAATTCTAGCATCTATCAAACAATTGGCGATGACTAGGTCATCTATATATGTGTATTGACTTAGGAGTCAAATGAGAACATTTGATCATAGGTCATACTCATCGCTTAAGCTCAAGTGGGGTTACTACTTCTACATAATGCATTGATGTGTTCACACCATTAGAGTTGCTCTGACTCAATTCTTAGAGTTAAGCTCCCCCTAGATGCGAGATCCCCCCTTAGAGGGATGAACTAACGTTGGGTTTTGTCGATGATGACTTCATGTAGGTGTTGAAGATGTGGATGCTCAATGTTGATGAAGATCATTTGGAGCAATCCTTTGGAGTGAGTTGCACTTTCAATACCTACATGGGTTAGTCCCACAAGGAACAAACAAGGATATCCATAGACATAGAGTGATGCACACACAAGATGATGTCTATGAAAGCATTAGATTACCTTGTCCCTTGTCTTACCAACAAGAGGGTTTGTGACTCCTTGAACTAGTGCAAAATGTGGAAGTGGATTGCACTTGTTGTTGCCAAAATGATATGAGTGAAATATGTTGGCGGAGTCACCCTCAAGAACTCTCTAGTTCTTCTTCTTCGGGATCCACATAATCTTGATGGGAATCCTTGGAGTTGTAGTCGTACTTGATGAAGTAGAACTTGTCGTAGTCTTGGGAACCCACTTGACCAAGGCCTTAGGAGCTTCTTTAAATGCATCAATCTCCTCTTGAAGCTTGTCCTTGCCTTTTTGCTTGTAGTCTTGTGGTGGAAGATCATCTTGAGCTTGTGTCCCCTTGAAGGAAGTAGGATCATACTTCTCTTGTTGAGGAACAAACTTCGTCTTGGGATATTGATCTTCTTCCCACTCAACTCCATTGGCATTGAACTTTCGTTCAAAACCAACACCTTGGTTCTTCCGTTGCCTTCCTTGCTTGCGCACAATTTCCTCAAATTGCTTACTCCCGGCAATGCTCTTGTAAACACCTTTCTCTATAATTCCCTTCAATAAGCTATTTTCTTTCTCAAGTGTATCTTGGCTAAGAGAATCATTATTGGAATCAAGTGAAGTACTAGAAGCAACAACATTTGATTTAGCATGATTATTGTTACTACTAGAGGAAGAATCCTTCTTGTTTTTGTTAATGTACTTGACTTGAGGCATGTAAGTAGATAAGATTAAACGCTTGGCAATGTAAGAAGAACTTTTCTTACGAAGATCATCATTGATTGCCTTTAAGAACTCATGCTCTTGCTCAAGATTGAGCTTTTCAAAGAGTAACTTCTCACGAGTCCTTAAAAGTTCTCGATGATCTTCTAAGATAGTTTCATGAGCTAACTTAAGAGTGTTTAGTTCTTTAGTTAGAAGCTCAATCTTCTCCTTATCATTGTCATTCATTTTATCTTGATTAGCATGATTAATTGACGTTTCATCATAGTATTCATCACTAGAGTTGTCAACAAGTAAATCATCATCACCTAGCAAGTCATCTTCATCACTATTGAAATCAACATACTCAGGGTGTGTTACCTTTGGTCCTTTAGCCATGAAGCATCTTCCAATTCCTTCATTGGGTGAATCAAATATGTCATAGGAGTTGGTTGACACAAGTGCTAGACCGGAAACACCTTCATCTTGAGTATATTCGGAGTCAGAGTGATAGCTTCTCTCGGAGTGATTGTTGGAGTCGGAGCCGGACACCCATTCACCAACATGAGCTTGATGTCTTCGTTTTGTGTAGCTCCTTGATGACTTGTCCCTCCTTTTCGAATCCTTGCTCCTCTGGGATGTTCTTCGTTCATAACGATCATCTCTACTCCTCCTCTCTCTTGGTGGTGATTCCTCTCTTCTACTTCTCCTCTTGGGTGATTCTTCTCTTCTTTTCTGGGGTGCTGTACACTCATTGGAGTAGTGTTCGGGTCTCCCACAATTGTAGCAATTGCGCTCTCGACTGGAAGATCTTTTGTCATTGTAGGACCTTGACTTGGAGCTTCTCTCTTTGCTTCTACTCTTGTAGAATTTTTTGAAGTTCTTCACCATTAAGATCAATTCTTCATTAAAGGTTTGTTTCTCACTTGATGATGTGGGGGCTTCACATGAGGCTTTGTAAGCACCACTTGATTTGTTGTGAAGTTCCTCCTTATCCTTGAGCGGCATCTCATTTGCAACAATTCTTCCAATGACTTCCGTTGGCTTGAGATCTTTGTAATTGGGCATCATTTGGATCAATGTGCACACGGTATCATATTTTCTATCCAAAGCTCTTAGGATCTTCTTGATGATGAATTTGTCGGTCATCTCTTCACTTCCTAAGCCCGCAATCTCATTTGTGATAAGAGCAAGCCTAGAGTACATTTCAGCGACACCTTCACCATCCTTCATTTTGAACTTGTCAAGTTGACTTTGGAGCACATCCAACTTGGATTCCTTGACGAAGTCGGTACCTTCATGCATATCAATCAAAGTGTCCCAAATTTCCCTTGCATTCTCAAGACGGCTGATTTTGTTGAATTCTTCAGGGCACAATCCATTGAAGAGGATATCACAAGCTTGAGCATTGTATTGCAGCATCTTCAACTCTTCCGCACTAGCTTCACAGTTCGGTTCTCTCCCATCAAAGAATTCACCTTGCAAGAATACACACAATAGCCCAAATGGCGGGGTTATGTCCAAGAATATGCATTTTCATATTATGCTTCCAACTAGCAAAATTAGTACCATCAAAGTAAGGACCTCTACGGTCATAATTTCCCTTGCTAGACGCCATACTCTCCTAGGTTGTGAAACCAAGGCTATGACCACCAAAAGCTATGGAAATCAAAGCAAATGGAGACCAAAGCTCTGATACCACTTGTAGGATCAAAAGTATTTCTAGAGGGGGGTGATTAGACTACTTGACCAAATAAAAACTTATCCTTTTCCCAATTTTAGTCTTTGGCAGATTTTAGCTATCTTAGCACAAGTCAAGCAATCTTAACACAATTCAAGCAAGCATGCAAAGAGTATATGAGCAGCGGAAAGTAAAGCATGCAACTTGCAAGAATGTAAAGGGAAGGGTTTGGAGGATTCAAACGCAATTTGGAGACACGGTGATTTTTGAGCCGTGGTTCCGATAGGTGGTGCTATCGTACATCCACGTTGATGGAGACTTCAACCCACGAAGGGTAACGGTTGCGCGAGTCCACGGAGGGCTCCACCCATGAAGGGTCCACGAAGAAGCAACCTTGTCTATCCCACCATGGCCGTCGCCCACGAAGGACTTGCCTCACTAGCGGTAGATCTTCACGAAGTAGGCGATCTCCTTGCCCTTACAAACTCCTTGGTTCAACTCCACAATCTTGTCGGAGGCTCCCAAGTGACACCTAGCCAATCTAGGAGACACCACTCTCCAAGAAGTAACAAATGGTGTGTTGATGATGAACTCCTTGCTCTTGTGCTTCAAATGATAGTCTCCCAAACACTCAACTCTCTCTCACAGGATTTGGATTTAGTGGAAAGAAGATTTGAGTGGAAAGCAACTTGGAAAAGGCTAGAGATCAAGATTCATATGGTAGGAATGGAATATCTTGGCCTCAACACATGAGTAGGTGGTTCCTTCTCAGAAACAGCAAGTTGGAAGTGTAGGTTTGTTCTGATGGCTCTCTCCCCGAATGAAGAGTAGGTGGAGGGGTATATATAGCCTCCACACAAAATCTAATCGTTACACACAACTTGCCAAACTCGGTGGGACCGAATTGATAAACTCGGTCAGACCGATTCAGCAAATCTAGTGACTGTTAGGATTTTCGGTGGGACCGACATGCAACTCGGTAGGACCGATGTGGTTAGGGTTAGGGCATAACGTAATCTCGGTGAGACCGATTACACAAACTCGGTGAGACCGATTTTGGTAATAAGCTAACCAGAGAGTTGGTCAGGTAAACTCGGTGGGACCGATTCGCTCATTTCGGTGGGACCGAAATGTGATGAAAAGGAAACATGGAGTTTACATTGCAATCTCGGTGGGACCGATCGCTCATCTCGGTGGTACCGAAACGTTACGAAGGTAACAGAGAGATTACAATCCCATTTCGGTGAGACCGAGATCCCTATCGGTGAGACCGATTTGCCTAGGGTTTGTGGCAGTGGCTATGACATCTGAACTCGGTGGCGCCAGGTAGAAAGAATCGGCAGGGACGAGTTTGACTTTTGGTTTAGGTCATATGTGGATATGATAAAGTAGTTGAGGATTTTGGAGCATATCACTAAGCACTATGGAGCAAGAAACTCATTAAGCAACACCTCATCCCTCCTTGATAGTATTGGCTTTTCCTATAGACTCAATGTGATCTTGGATCACTAAAATATAGTGGAGAGTCTTGAGCTTTTGAGCTTGAGCCAATCCTTTTATCCTTAGCATTTTGAGGGATCCACTTTTCTCATCCATGCCATGCCATCCATTGAGATTTTCCTGAAATATTCATCTTGGAATGATGTTAGCTCAATGAGCTATATGTTGTTAGGAATTACCAAAACCACCTAGGGATAGTTGCACTTTCACCATACACCCACCATATACCTTCCTCAAAACAGCCACCATACCTACCTATTATGGCATTTCCATAGCCATTCCGAGATATATTGCCATGCAACTTTCCACCGTTCCGCTTATATGACACGCATCATCATTGTCATATTGCTCTTTGCATGATCATGTAGTTGACATTGTATTTGTGGCAAGGACACCTTCATAATTTTCATACATGTCGCTCTTGATTCATTACATATCCCGGTACACCGCCGGAGGCATTCATATAGAGTCATATCTTGTTCTAGTTTTGAGTTGTAATTCTTGAGTTGTAAATCAATAAAAGTGTGATGATTTTCATTATTAGAGCATTGTCCCAGTGAGGAAAGGATGATGGAGACTGTGATTCCCCGACAAGTCGGGATGAGACTTCAGACTTTACAAAAAAAAGGCCAAAAAAAATAGAGAAAGGCCGAAGAAAAAAAGAAGAAGAAAAAAAAGAGAAAGAAAAAAAAAGAAATGAGAGAAAAGAAGAGAGAAGGGACAATGCTACTATCCTTTTTACCACACTTGTGCTTCAAAATAGCACCATGATCTTCATGATAGAGAGTCTCCTATGTTGTCACTTTCATATAATAGTGGGAATTTTTCATTATAGAACTTGGCTTGTATATTCCAATGATGGGCTTCCTCAAAAATGCCCTAGGTCTTCGTGAGGAAGTGAGTTGGATGCACACCCACTTAGTTTCTTTTGTTGAGCTTTCATACATTTATAGCTCTAGTGCATCCGTTGCATGGCAATCCCTACTCACTCACATCGATATCTATTAATGGGCATCTCCATAGCCCGTTGATACGCCTAGTTGATGTGAGACTATCTTCTCCCTTTTTGTCTTCTCCACAACCACCATTCTATTCCACATATAGTGCTACGTCCATGGATCACGCTCATGTATTGCGTAAAAGTTGAAAAAGTTTGAGATTACTAAAGTATTAAACAATTGCTTGGCTTGTCATCGGGGTTGTGCATGATTAAATACTTTGTGTGATGAAGATAGAGCAACAGCCAGACTATATGATTTTGTAGGGATAACTTTCTTTAGCCATGTTATTTTGAGAAGACATGATTGCTTTGATTAGTATGCTTGAAGTATTATTATTTATTATGTCAATATGAACTTTTATTTTGAAACATTTGGATCTGAACATTCATGCCACAATAAAGAAAATTACATTGAGAATTATGCTAGGTAGCATTCCACATCAAAAATTCTGTTTTTATTATTTACCTACTCGACGATGAGCAGGAATTAAGCTTGGGGATGCTAGATACGTCTCCAACGTATCTATAATTTTTTATTGTTCCATGCTATTATATTACCCCTTTTGGATGTTTATGGGCTTTATTTTACACATTTATATCATTTTTGGGACTAACCTACTAACCGGAGGCCCAGCCCGTATTGCTGTTTTTTTGCCTATTTCAGTATTTCGAAAAAAAGGAATATCAAACGGAGTCCAAACGGAATGAAACCTTCGGGAGCGTGATTTTTTGAAAAAACGTGATCCAGAGGACTTGGAGTGCAAGTCAAGAAGCAACCGAGGCGACCACGAGGGTGGAGGGCACGCCCACCCATATAGGGCGCGCCCCCTATCTTGTGGGCCCCTCGGGCGGCCACCGACCTACTTCTTCCTCCTATATATACCCACGTACCCAGAAAACATCCAGGGAGCCAACGAAAAACAATTTCCACTGCCGTAACCTTCTGTATCCGTGAGATCCCATCTTGGAGCCTTCACCGGCGCTCCGCCGAAGGGGGAATCGACCACGGAGGGCTTCTACATCAACACCATAGCCTCTCTGATGAGTTGTGAGTAGTTTATCACAGACCTTTGGGTCCATAGTTATTAGCTAGATGGCTTCTTCTCTCTTTTTGGATCTCAATACCATGTTCGCCCCGTCTCTTGTGGAGATCTATGACTCTTTTTGCGGTGTGTTTATCGAGATCCGATGAATTGTGGGTTTATGATCAAGTTTATCTATGAGAAATATTTGAATCTCCTCTGAATTCTTTTATGTAAGATTGAGTTATCTTTGCAAGTCTCTTCGAATTATCATTTTGGTTTGGCCTACTAGATTGATCTTTCTTGCAATGGGAGAAGTGCTTAGCTTTGGGTTCAATCTTGCGGTGTCGTTACCCAGTGACAATAGGGGTTGGAAGGCACGTATTGTATTGTTGCCATCGAGGATAAAAAGATGGGGTTTATATCGTATTGCATGAGTTTATCCCTCTACATCATGTCATCTTTCTTAATGCATTACTCTGTTCTTATGAACTTAATACTCTAGATGCATGCTGGATAGCGGTCGATGTGTGGAGTAATAGTAGTAGATGCATGCAGGAGTCGGTCTACTTGTCACGGATGTGATGCCTATATACATGATCATGCCTAGATAATCTCATAATTATTCGCTTTTCTATCAATTGCTCGACAGTAATTTGTTCACCCACCATAGTACTTATGCTATCTTGAGAGAAGCCACGAGTGAAACCTATGGCTCCCGAGTCTATCTTTTATCATATAAGCTTTCAATCTACTTTTATTTGCATATTTACTTTTCTTATCTATATTAATACCAAAAATATATTTATCTTATCATACTATCTCTATCAGATCTCACTTTCGCAAGTGGCCGTGAAGGGATTGACAACCCCTTTATTGAGTTGGTTGCGAGTTCTTTGTTTGTTTGTGTAGGTGCGTGGGACTTTTGAGGAGCCTCCTACTGGATTGATACCTTGGTTCTCAAAAACTGAGGGAAATACTTACGCTAGTATTGCTGCATCACCCTTTCCTCTTCAAGGAAAACCAACGCAAGCTCGAGACGTAGCAGTTTCCTACATCAATGTCGTCGGCGTCTTATGGCTTTGACCGGATACTTCCTAGACATTTTGTCAATAATGCCCCATGTCTTCGATGATGTTTCGGAGGTCCACATGCGGCATAGAGCATCGCTTATAGCGTACCGCCGGTGAGTGCAGGAGGAGTTCCCTAAGGACACATGTATACTTTTTAATTCATGTAGGAATGGCCTTGTAAGGATTGGTTGACTTTAATACATGGTATATTTTGCTATTTTTTTCTTAAGCTATAGTTCATTTAAGGTAGGATTTCCACGAGCACTTTTAGGCGAGGGAAAAATTCATCGAAATTAGTTCATTTCTAGTATTTATGTAAGTCGGGGTGGAAACAATAAAGGTATGTTGTAACCCCTGGATTAAATTCATCGGTTCCTGGCCGTTGCGTCTAGTATCTGGACTGACTCCATAGACCGACACAAATCTTTTTGCGCACTTTGTTCTCACTTGTGCGCACCAGGGATAGGGACGGTCACTCAATCTCAAATTGCTTCAAGTTAAGCACACTAACTTTGAGTTTCCTTTCAGATGAGACCTTGAAAAGATGTGCGGGACCTGGAAAAAATCAATGCCAGTCACTTCCTCTGACAACCGTCCAATCCAAATCAAATAGTCAACAGTCACCGCCCCCTGTTAATCCGCCCCATGCACACACACACACACCGCAAGCATATTATTCCTCCTCCTCGTACGTGACAGTTCTTCCTCCTTCCCAGAGCTTACCCAACCCTAACCACATTGCCACCCTTCCCTTCCCTTGACCTCTTCCCACCGCCGTGCTGACACTGTCTCGGCCATCCCTCTAACACCACCTCCCGTGCCCATCACACACACACACACACACACACGTCTGTAGGACCAGAAAACCCTCCGCCCCCCTCCCCTCCAGTTAGGGCATCTCCAATACAGGCCTGCAAATTAGCTATGTCATCCGTCCGCGGACAGGGGGAGGGCCAGTCCGCAGACACTGATGCGGGAGCCGACCATCCAGCACTGCCCTCATACATTTCAACCATTGTTTGAACTAACTGGATGAAATTCAAGCAAACATGGAGGATCTCATATAAACTAGATGAAATTCATTACATTTCAGACATACTTCAACAAAAAGCGGAACTCGTCTGACTCTGGAGGTATAATTTCGGACATACTTCAACTAATCACCTAGTCTAATGCTGGTCGTGGCAGATATCCATTCCCACGACATGGCTACCCTTAGTGGCTTCCACCTCCATGGCCTCCGCTATATCTTCCTTATGTTTGTCTGCATGGCTCATTGGAGTGACCATGTGATACGTCTCCATCGTATCTACTTTTCCTAACCCTTTTGCTCTGGTATTGGACTCTAGTTTGCATGATTTGAATGAAACTAACCTAGACTGACGCTGTTTTCAGCAGAACTACCATGGTGTTGTTTTGTGCAGAAATAAGAGTTCTCAGAATGGAACGAAACTTTTTGGAGAATTTTTATGCAATAAAAGAAAAATACTGGAGCCAAGAACCATCGGAGGGGGCCCCCTGGGTGAGCACAACCCACCAGGGCGCGCCACCCCATCCAGGCGCGCCCAGGTGGGTTGTGCCCACCTGGTGGCCCCGCAGACCCTAACTCCGACGCTATAAAATCCTATTTTTGGAGAAAAAACCAGATAGGAGAATTATCACGTTTCATGAGACGGATTCGCCGCACCTCCTGTTCTTCATCGGGAGGCCAGATCTAGGTTCCGTTTGGGGCTCCGGAGAGGGGAATCTTTGATCTTCGTCATCACCAACCCTCCTTCATCGCCAATTCTGTGATGCTCCCCACCGGGAGTGAGTAATTCCTTCGTAGGCTCGCTGGTCGGTGAGGATTTGGATGAGATTCATCATGTAATCGAGTTAGTTTTGTTAGGGCTTGATCCCTAGTATCCACTATGTTCTGAGATTGATGTTGCTATGACTTTGCTATGCTTAATTCTTGTCACTAGGGCCCGAGTGTCATGAATTCAGATCTGAACCATTTATGTTTTCACCTTTATGTCTATGTTCTAGATCCGATCTTGCAAGTTATATGCACCTTCTATGTGTTATGATCCGTAAACCCCAGAGTGACAATAGTTGGGATACTTTTCGGTGATGACCGTAGTTTGAGGAGTTCATGTATTCACTATGTGTTAATGCTTTTCTCCGGTTCTCTATTAGAAGGAGGCCGTAATATCCCTTAGTTTCCTTATGGACCCCGCTGCCATGGGAGGGTAGGACAAAAGATGCAAGTTCTTTTCATAAGCACGTATGACTATTTACGGAACACATGCCTACATTACATTTATGAACTGGAGCTAGTTTTGTATCGCCCTAGGTTATGACTATTATATGATGAATATCATCCAATGAATTTACCGATCCAATGCCTACGAGTTTTCTACTTATCTTTCTTGCTAAGTTACAATTGCTATTGTTATTGTTACGCTTGCTACAAAATCATTGCTATCACTGTTACTATTACTGCCACTGTTACCATTGCTATCAAAACTATCATATTACTATGATACTGATTATCTTGTTGTGGATATTTAATCTCCAGGTGTAGTTGAATTGACAACTCAGCTGCTAATACTTGCAAATATTCTTTGGCTCCCCTTGTATTGAATCTATAAATTTGGGTTGAATACTCTACCCTCGAAAACTGTTGCGATCCCCTATACTTGTGGGTTATCAAGACCTTTTTCTAGTGCCGTTGCCGGGGAGCGTAGCTATATTTGTTGAGCCACTTGGGATTATTATCTATTTATCACTATGAAGAATCTGAAGGATACCAAACCAAGATCATTCCCTCTAAGATGAGGGGAGGTAAGGAACTGCCATCACACTCTGCACTTGATTCACCTTCTGCTTTGAGTACACTTGCAACACCACCACATGCTATTAATCCTGATAGGTCGCAAGTTATTGATGATGCTACTTCTGCTATGAATGCTACTCATGATGATGCTAGTACCTTGCTTGATGATGATGTGCCACTAAGTGAATTTCTTGATGAACAAATTGCTAGAGCTAAAGAGAATGAAATTATTCAAACTGATGAGATCACTGAAACTGATGAAGTACTTGAAACTGAAAATCTTGAAACATCTGTTAGACCTAGCACTCCTAGATATGAATTGCCTAAGGTACCCGAGGGGTATGTTATGGATGAGGAGACAACTAGAGACTTTCTTTCTTGCAATGATAGAGATGATCTAAAGAAATTATTATGCAAACTGAAAGAAAAATATTTGAATGCTAGAATGCAATATGATCCTTAGTTTTCTACTTCACCTATCTTTGTTACTGATAAGGATTATGAATTCTCTGTCAACCCAGAGTTAATTACTTTGGTTGAATCTGATCCTTTCCATGGCTATGAAACTGAAACTGTTGTGGAACATCTTACTAAGTTAAATGATATAGCCACTGTCGGTGTCAAAACCGGCGGATCTCGGGTAGGGGGTCCCAAACTGTGCGTCTAGGCGAATGGTAACAAGAGACAAGGGACACGATGTTTTACCCAGGTTCGGGCCCTCTTGATGGAGGTAAAACCCTACGTCCTGCTTGATTAATATTGATGATATGTGTTACAAGAGTAGATCTACCACGAGATCAAGGAGGCTAAACCCTAGAAGCTAGCCTATCGTATGATTGTTGTTCGTCCTATGGACTAAAGCCATCCGTTTATATAGATACCGGAGAGGGCTAGGGTTACACAAAGTCGGTTACAATGGTATGAGATCTACATATCCGTATCGCCAAACTTGCCTTCCATGCCAAGGAAAGTCCCATCCGGACACGGGACGAAGTCTTCAATCTTGTATCTTCATAGTCTTGGAGTCCGGCCGATGATGATAGTTCGGCTATCCGGACACCCCCTAGTCCAGAACTCCCTCAGTAGCCCCTGAACCAGGCTTCAATGACAACGAGTCTAACGCGCATGTTGTCTTCCGCATTGCAAGGCGGGTTCTTCCTCTGAATAATTTATAGAAGATTGTGAACATCAGGATAGTGTTCGGCTCTGCAAAAATAAATTCCACGTACCACCGTAGAGAGAATAATATTACACAAGTTCAATCTGCTGACGTATTTTGTGGCGTGACGTCATACCACTACCAAGCCTTTACTCAAATTGTTTTTATTGTTCCACCTCCGCGCGTTTAGCGAAGCGGTTTCCTTGGCACGTCTTGTCGAAGCAGAGATCGTGTTCCCCTTATTCCGGGATTCCCATCAATACGGACGTGGGTAACCCAACCGCGCCATTGATTGTGACGCTTGGGAGATAAGCGAGTTTTACCAGGCCGGTGGGGACACATGTTTTTGTCCACCCATATAAGGGGATAAAGATCCAACCCTTTTACCTGTGCCTTCTTCCTCCTTGGCTGATCCATCTCCGCGAACTCGAGCTCCAGCACCCAAGTCCGCACTTCTCACCTCAACCTTCTCCAGCTATGTCCGGAGCGGGAGGCAAGTGGATGGCCTCCTCCGTCACGGAGGGGCAGATCCAGAAGCTGCGCGACGCCGGATATTTGTCCAGCGACATCGCGCACCGGCTCCCCGACGAGGAAGAGCTCATCCCCATCCCCAGGCCCCATGAGAGGGTAGTATTTCTTCCCCATTTCCTCCGTGGACTGGGCTTCCCACTTCATCCCTTTGTCCGGGGGCTCATGTTCTACTACGGCCTAGATTCCCATGATCTGGCCCCGAATTTCATCCTCAACATCTCGGCGTTTATCATCGTGTGCGAGGCCTTCCTCTCCATCCAGCCCCACTTCGGCTTGTGGCTCAAGACCTTCAGTGTCAAGCCTAAGGTTGTGAAGGGCAGCCAAGCGGAGTGCGGAGGCGCCATGGTGGGCAGGATGTCCCACGTTACGTGGTTGGAGGGCACTTTCGTGGAAACCATTAAGGGGTGGCAATCGGGGTGGTTCTACATCACCGAGCCGCGTGACCCTGATTGGGCAGCGGCCCCCGAATTTAGATCCGGCATCCCTACACGGCTCACCTCCTGGAAAGAGAGTGGCCGGATCTGGGGGGATTCGGAGGAGCTGACCGGACTCCAAGCCTGTATCCAGAAGCTGGTGGACAAGAAGCTCAAGCTTGTCAACGTAGTCCAGGTCATGCTCATCCGCCAGATTCTCCCGTGCCAACGACGGGGCTTCAACATGTGGTTGTTTGATCCGGCGCAGCACCAGACTCTGAGCGGGCTCTTCGACACTACGTACGAAGATGTCTGGAAGGTGTTGTTCAAGGGCGCCGAGGCTCCCGCATCCGCTACCGAAGATCGCGGATTCCGCTCGCAGCGTCCAGCTGACAAGGTAAGTGATTTTGCCACTTGTTTTCCATAGTTTGACTCTATGCGGGATCTAAACTCCCTTTACCTTTGACAGGACTGGCTGGTGAAGGCCGAACGGACTATCTGTCCGGCCCCATTGCCAGAGGACCCAGCAGACGCCCGCCTAATGGGGCTGCTGGCTCCGGCACCCCAAGTGGTGCCGGAGAAGAAGGCCAAGAAGAAGGCCACGGGGACTCGGAAGAGTTCCTGTTTTCAGGTGCTATCGGATGATGAATCCGAGGCCGACTCCTCCCACCAAGGCGAGGAGGAGAGGAATAAAGACTCTCCCCCAGTGGGGGGAGGGAAGAAAAGGAAGGCCTCCCCAACAAGGGAGGCCGAAGGGTCCAAGAAGGGAAAAACTCTTCCCCTGGACTGCTCCGCCAACACCAGTGACGACGACGAGGACTGGCCTCCAAGGGCCAAGCCCCTGGCGAGATCGTAAGTATCCGGACTCCCGAATAACTTCAAGGTTTATATTTTTCGCCACATAATGTCTTTCTAATGCCGCATACAACCCTGCAGTCCGCCTAAGGATGATCTTCCCGCTTAATCGAGCGGGTCCTTAGGTGCGTCGGATATGGATTCTCTTCCGACTGCCTCCACCCCCCGTGACGCGGACGATGCCGAGGTGGGATCCCAGGAAGGGACCCACCAGGAGGAGAGGGCCCCGAAGGTGTCGCAGGACAACCTCCCGGACTTTGCACCGGACTCGGCCCCGGAACCCACAGTGGCTCCGGAGTCCGGCGGGCAACCCCTTCGCAAGAAGGGCAAGACCATGACGCCGGCAGCCTCCGTCCAACCGTAGGCGCCGGATAGCTTGCTGGAGGCGCTCAATGGCGCCTCCATCAAAGAGGAATACCGCACCATTATGAGTGCGGTGATTCAGAAGGTGCAGCTTGCCAAGAGCGGGCTGACCGAAGCCTGCACCAGCCTTCTAACAGGCTTTGAGATAAGAATTTCAATATGTATAGAATGGTACCGCATAGACAGTAGCCCCTGATGCTCGGTTCGGTGTTCGGAAAGAAATGCTGGACTGAGGATCTAAAAAGATATATGCAGGAGTCATAATAAATATGTCAATATGGGATTGCAGGCTGCGCTGCTGACCTCTGCCGCACTGACTGCGGAGGTCAATACTTTGAAGGAAAACCTCGAGCGGTCCGAGAACGAGCTCGGCCGTGCCAAGAAGCAGCTCGAGGACAAGCAAGGTGAGTAACACCTTATTAAAATTGTACCTTACAGAAAAGGATTTTGGTTCCAAAAGAATGACAAGGATAACGTGGGTATTGCAGGGGCCACTAACGAGGTGGCGACCCTGAAAGAGGCGGTGGCTGCGGCCGAACGCAATGCGGCCGCGGAGCGCACCGAGCGAGAGAAGCAGGAGGCGCGGGTGGTGGAGGTACAGCAAGAGCTCCAGGATCTCGTGAAAAAACATGAGAGCCTGGAGCGTGACTCGAAGACTCGAGAGTCTGAGCTTGCAACGGCTCTTGAGAGTGCCAAAGCCGCTAAGGCCGAAGCCTACAAGGCCCTCCAGGAGATTGAGGCCGTGAAGAAAATAGCAGCGGGTACGGCATTTTTCATGCAAAGTAAGCATGTGAGTGTTAATTACCTGTTGCTTACCCGAATTCGGAGCTCTCCAGGAGCGTTCGCAGATCTTCCTCACAGCGTGTCCGATGCTGCCGCATTCTATTGGGCTGAGGAGGGGAGCTCGACAGAGAAGGTCTTCTGGTCTCAGTATGATGAGGCCGGACATCCGATGCCCCTTAGCGACCAGCTGAAGCAGCTGGTCGAGCTCCACAAGGCGGCCGAACAGGCCATGAAGGGCCTCATAGTTCGGCTGTGGCCTAAGGAGGCCATGCCTGGGAGCTACTTCGGCCTGGTGCAGCGGCTGGTGGATGTGTGCCCGTGGGTTGAAGTCATCAAGCACTCCACCTGTATTGAGGGTGCCCATCGGGCCCTTGCCCGCGCAAAGGTGCACTGGGGCAAGATGGATGCCCAGAAGCTTGTGACGGACCCGCCACCAGAGGGCAAGGAGCATCACACGCCCGAGATGTATTATAAGAGTGTGCTGAAGGGCGCCCACACTATTGCGGGGGAGTGCTCCAAAGATGTAATTTTTGAGTAGACTCGCATTTTGTTATCCTGTGCGCTGAAAACTTAGTTCATATGCGCTAAGCAACGCTTGTTAATTTAAAATATTACCGTCTGTGCGGCTGTTTATCAAATCTGAGAGATGGCAAGTCGTCGGCTTCAGCCCCCATGCCACGAGTGCTGGGGTGTTCGGGATAAACTTGAGCACTCTTGTTCCCCTTTTTGGGTCCATCTAGGGAGGCACTCAACACAGCGAACAAGGCAACCGGACTTATAATGCTTGAACACTCTCACTTAGCCATAGAATTCTATAATTTTAAATTTCGACGAAGCCCCTAGTCTTCGGAAGGCCGAATTTGGGGCGCTATCCACGCCTGGGACAGACAAGATCCGGCTCCTTGCTCTAAGCGGCATACGTCTTTAAGGACTCACAAAAACCTCTCGAACAGCGACCGGCTCTCACCTCATCATGACGGTCAGTTTTAGCTTTCTCCACTGAGGCGTTAACCCAGCTCAACTTGGGCGCAATCGCAGTGGTTCTCCCAGTGCTACCTTAGCCGATACAACGGAACGTAAGGTACCAAAACATGGGAGCCGGGCAAACCCAACTATTGACCCAAGACATGATTCGGAGCCGATGCATATAATGCTATAAGTTCGGGGTGCCGCACTTGTGAAAGTGTTCGGACTTATCACACCATGATGCGGGAAACATAAGCCCCTGGTGTGTTTTAACCGTACCAAAGTGTACGGATGCGACATGTCGTAAATGAACATATGTATGAAAAGAAATGCAATTATAAGCAAAAAGGTGCTACATTGTTTTATTCAATAAGTGCTGCTATGAATGCAGAACGATACAAATAGTGCGATAAGCAAGGGATGGGACTGTTAAACATGTCCCCCTCCAGGGGTAGGCTGCGGATTGGTGTATAAAAATTCTCGTAATGGAGACCACCTGTATATTCGTTGTAGCCTTTATCCTTCCCTGGCTGTTGCATCGTGAGTTCGGCAGGTCTGCTGCCGGACAGGGCTTCTGACGAACGGAGTCCTATGGGTAAAAAATAAAAGGTAAAAAGAAAAAAAAGAACGACACACTTGAGAGCCCCTGGTGTGGTTGAGCCGCAGTCTGGGCTTATCGTGGTCGTGCCCCTCTCCCCATGCCCATGGTATCTTCAGAGCGTAATGGTGTACGCGAAGGACCTGTTTTGACGTTTTGCAGGGGTTGGGGTTGGGGCCGCACTGCTACGCGTGCTCGGAACATGCCAGGTGGTCTTGTTGTAGGTTACTCCGGGCGTGCTTAGCTATGTCCGGCCGCTTAACGGCCGGACTCGAGAATTGCCTTAAGAGGCTGCATTGTACTTCTGCCGCGAGAGCCGCTGTGTGTTCCTCCGTTTGGAGAGAACGTTCAGTGTTTCCGTTGACCGTGATGACTCCTCGAGGGTCTGGCATCTTGAGCTTGAGGTATGCGTAGTGCGGCACCGCGTTGAACTTTGCAAACGCGGTACGTCCGATCAAGGCATGATAGCCGCTACGGAACGGGACTATGTCGAAGATTAACTCCTCGCTTCGGAAGTTATCCGGGGATCCGAAGACCACTTCCAGTGTAACTGAGCCTGTACAATTGGCTTCTATACCTAGTATGACACCTTTAAAGGTCATCTTGGTAGGTTTAATCCTTGAGGGGTCTATGCCCATTTTGCGCACTGTATCCTGATAGAGCAGGTTCAGGATGCTGCCGCCGTCCATCAGGACTCTGGTGAGGTGAAATCCATCGACGATTGGGTCTAAGACCAATGCGGCGAATCCGCCATGGCGGATGCTTGTGGGGTGTTCCCTTCGGTCAAAAGTGATCGGGCAGGAGGACCATGGATTGAACTTCAGGGTGACTGGCTCCATCACATATACATCCCTGAGTGCACGCTTCCGCTCCATTTAGGTATGTGCATTCCGTATATCATGTTCACCGTCTGCACCTGTGGGGGGAAACCCTTCTGTCCTCTATTATTTAGCGGTCGGGTCTCTTCCTCGTCATCGCTATGCAGCCCCTTGTCATTGTTTTCGGAAATTAACTTGCCTGCGTGCTTGAATACCCAACAGTCCCAATTGGTGTGGTTAGCTGGCTTTTCGGGGATGCCGTGTATCTGGCACAAGCGGTCGAGTATTCGGTCCAAATTGGACGGACCCAGAGCAGTTCTTTTGAATGTCTTTTTCCGCTAACCGGGTTTAGAGCCTCTGAATCCGGCATTGACTGCCGTATCCTCACTATTGTCGCCGTTGATGCGGCGCTTGTTTTTGTTACGACGCGACCTGCCATTTCGGTCCTTGAAATCCGGACTGCCAGAATTTTTGCTGAGGTTGTTGCTGCGTGCTAGCCAACTATCCTCACCCACGCAGAAGCGGGTCATGAGTGATGTGAGGGCTGCCATGGATTTCGGCTTTTCCTGTCCCAGGTGCCGGGCAAGCCACTCGTCGCGGATGTTATTCTTGAAGGCCGCGAGGTCCTCCGCATTTGGACAGTCGATGATTTGGTTTTTCTTGGTTAAGAACCGTGTCCAGAATTGTCTGGCCGATTCGTCTGGCTGTTGAATTATGTGGCTTAGGTCGTCAGCGTCTGGTGGTCGCACATACGTGCCTTGGAAGTTATCGAGGAATGCGGCTTCCAGGTCTTCCCAACTCCCAATTGACTCTGCTGGCAAGCTGTTAAGCCAATGCCGAGCTGGTCCTTTAAGCTTGAGGGGGAGATATTTGATGGCGTGAAGATCGTCACCGCGGGCCATGTGGATGTGAAGAAGATAGTCTTCGATCCAAACCGCGGGGTCTGTTGTGCCATCGTAAGATTCGATATTCACGGGTTTAAACCCTTCCGGGATTTGATGATCCATTACTTCATCTGTGAAGCATAGTGGGTGTGCAGCGCCTCTGTACTGGGCGATATCACGATGGAGCTCAAAAGAGCTTTGTCTGTTTTGTTTGGCCCGGCCGGACTTACTGTGTCCGGCGCGACGGTTGTCGTCACGTACCGTGGGGCGCCCACGCGATCCATAGATCGATCTTGATTGTCTTGCCTTATCCTCCAGTATATCTCGCAAGTCCGGAGCGTTCCCCTGTGGCCTTGTGCTTTTCGAGCGATGCCGGGGTACGGGTCTAGTGAAGGGCCTAGAGGCCTCTCTGTCGCGACCACGGGGTGGTCGGTCAGCCATATTGTCTCCTGGTGATGCGGGTTCATACGCCTCCTCCTCTAATCGGGGGAGCAGCTTGCGTTTAGGGTAGCTTTTGGAGGGGCGTTCGAGCTCATGCTCTTCGGCCGCGAGGACTTCAGTCCATCTGTCGGCTAGCAGATCTTGATCAGCTCTAAGTTGTTGCTGCTTTTTCTTGAGGCTGTTCGCCATGGCCATAAGCCTGTGTTTAAAACGCTCTTGTTCGACGGGATCCTCAGGCACGAGGAATTCATCATCGTCGAGGCTTGCTTCGTCTCCGGAGGGAGGCATATAATCCTCTACCTCTTCTTCTGCCGCTCTCTCATGAGGGCTGGCATCTCCATCCTCCTACGCTGGATCTTGCTGGAGTGGGTTGTCTTCGGCACTGTCCAGTGTATTATTATCTCCGGTGCCGGAATCTTCATTCTTGCTGTGGCGGGATTTAGAGCGGCACCGCTGACGCCGGCGCTTGGGCTGTTTCTTGGAGGGGTCATCCTCCTCTGTTCCTTCACCATTCCCATCCTTTGGGATATCCACCATGTATATGTCATATGATGAGGTGGCTTTCCAGTGCCCGGTCGGCGCTGGTTCTTGGTCGTCTCCGGCATCGTCGTCCATACCGTCGATGTCTTCGGGGTCGTAGTCTAGCATGTCGGTTAGATCGTCGACAGTGGCTACCAAGTGGGTGGTGGGTGGGCTTTGAATTTCTTCGTCGTCCGCATCCCAACCGTCCTGACCGCAGTCCGGCCAGGGCTCTCCTGATAACGAGAGATACTTTAGCGAACTCAAGATGTCGCCGAAAGGTGAGTGTTGAAAGATGTCCGCTGCTATGAACCCCATGATCGGCGCCCAATCGGATTCGATTGGAGGGGGCGCGGGAGGTTCGGAGTCCGGCGAGGAGTCCGGCACCTCAGAGTCACGAGCTTTATGAGGGACAAGGTCAGTGTTTGGCTCTATTGCCGTAGAGGTTGCAGCCCTCGAGGCGGTGTCTATCCATCCGTCCTCGATCTGCGCAGCCGGCTCAGAATTGAAGATCGGAGCGGGTTCGAGTGCGGTCTCCAGGGTACTGTCCGGCTGCAGAGCTAAATCATGCTCACCGTGACAGCGCGGCACGCTCGGCTGTGGCTCAAATCCATCGAGGATCAAGTCCCCGTGGATGTCAGCCGTGAAGTTCAAACTTCCAAATCTGACCTGACGGCCAGGGGCATAGCTTTCGATCTGCTCCAGATGGCCAAGCGAATTGGCCCGTAGTGCAAAGCCGCCGAATACGAAGATCTGTCCAGGGAGAAAGGTCTCACCCTGGACTGCGTCGTTGATGATGGTCGAAGAAGCCATCGAGCCTATCCGTGACGACACAGAGGAACTCTCAATTAAAGCACCAATGTCGGTGTCAAAACCGGCGGATCTCGGGTAGGGGGTCCCGAACTGTGCGTCTAGGCGGATGGTAACAGGAGACAAGGGACACGATGTTTTACCCAGGTTCGGGCCCTCTTGATGGAGGTAAAACCCTACGTCTTGCTTGATTAATATTGATGATATGTGTTACAAGAGTAGATCTACCACGAGATCAAGGAGGCTAAACCCTAGAAGCTAGCCTATGGTATGATTGTTGTTCGTCCTATGGACTAAAGCCATCCGGTTTATATAGACACCGGAGAGGGCTAGGGTTACACAAAGTCGGTTACAATGGTAGGAGATCTACATATCCGTATCGCCAAGCTTGCCTTCCACACCAAGGAAAGTCCCATCCGGACACGGGACGAAGTCTTCAATCTTGTATCTTCATAGTCTTGGAGTCCGGCCGATGATGATAGTTTGGCTATCCGGACACCCCCTAGTCCGGAACTCCCTCTGCCACCCTTTTTGCTCATGATGAGAAAATTCGCTACTATTATATTCTAAAATTATTTCCGTTCTCATTAAAGGGTGATGCTAAGATATGGTACAATACTCTTGCTCCTAATTGTGTGCATAGTCCCCAGGATATGATCTATTACTTCTCTGAAAAATATTTTCCTGCTCATAATTAACAAGCTGCCTTACAGGAAATATTTAACTTTGCGCAAATTGAAGAAGAGAGTCTCCCACAAGCTTGGGAGAGGCTTCTCCAATTGCTTAATGCTTTGCCTGATCATCCTCTTAAGAAAAATTAAATACTTGTTATCTTCTATAATGGACTAACCGATGCTTCTAGGGACTTCCTAGATAGTTGTGCTAGTAGTGTTTTTAGGGAACAAACTGTTGAACAAGCTGAGGAATTATTGAATAATATATTGAAAAATTGTGATGATTGGACTCTTCCTGAACCACCGCCTAAACCCACTCTGAAGAAGAGGGGTATCTTATATCTCCGTGATGAAGATATGTAAGAGTCAAAAAAGGGTATCAAGGAAAAAGGTATTAAAGTCGAGGATGTTAAGAATTTACCATCTATTGAAGAAATACATGGAGTGAATACACCACCTCCATGGGTGGTACAGGTAAATTATCTATTAAAGTTTGATGAAGGTGATATCCCTTACAATAAATGTCCTAGTCAGTGCTTATATGAGTTTGACAACTACATTAGAAAACAAGATCACTTCAATGCCAATGTTATGAAACAACTGAAACAAAATTCTGATATGATTGCCCTCTTGAGTGACTTGTTATTTAGAATATCCAATGATGTTAGAGGTGCAGGAAAACATGCCCCTATGGTTCAAACCCAGTTAGAACAAGTTGCTAAATCTCAAAGAGAATTGCTTGATGAAATGAATAATAATATGAATGATCATGCAATTAGAGTAGTGACTAGAGGAGGTAGAATGACTCCGGAACCACTTTATCCCAAAGGACACCCTACAAGAATTGAATAAGATTCACAAATAATTAACACTTATGCGCCTAGTCCTTCTAAACAGAAAAAGAAGAAGAAAAATGATAGGACTTTGCATACCTCTAGTGAACGTGAGATAGGAAAACCTTCTGAAGATAACAATGATGTCTCTATTTTGATGCTGAAACTCAATCTGGTAAGGAACATCCACCTAGAGATAATGAAAATGAAAATGAAAATGATGATCTTCATGAAGACACTCCACCAGATAATGATGTTGAAATAGAACCAGTTGTTGATCTTCATAACCCACAACCTAAAAACAAGAGACATGATAAAAGATACTTTCTTGCTAGGAAACGTGGTAGAGAAAGAGAACCATGGGTTAAAAAACCCATGCCCTTTCCACCTAAACCAACTAATAAAAAAGATGATGAAGAATTTGAATGCTTTGCTGAAATGCTTAGGCCAGTCTTTTTGTGCACTCGCTTGACTGATATTTTAAAAGATGGCCCCTTATGCAAAATACATGAAAGACATCATCACTAATAAGAGGAAAATACCTGAAGCTGAAATCTCCACCATGCTTGCTAACTATTCTTTAAGGATGGAGTACCTAAAAGACTTGGAGATCCAGGAATACCAACTACACCTTACTCCATAAAACGAAATTATGTCAAAACTGCTTTATGTGATTTAGGAGCTGGTGTTAGTGTTATGCCTTTCTCTTTATATAAAAGACTTGATTTGAATAAACTCACACCTACTGAATATCTTTGCAAATGGCTAACAAATCAACTGCCATACCTATCGGAATATGTGAGGATCACTACAAAAAAAATACACTTCCGTGATGATACATGTTTGTCACAGTAGGTCACATTTTTTGTCATGCATGTACATCCATGACAAATTTATGACAGAATCAAGATAGTCATACCTGTGCTGTCGTAGAAGTGTTCCATGACATTACCAAAATTATCATCACGGAAGTGTCCACTTCCATGACGATAAATCGCGCGTCACAGAAGTGCTTTCGTCAAGGGTGACCGACATGTGGCATCCACCATAACGGAACGCCGTTAAGCTATTGGGTTGGGTTTTGGATCCGATAACCCGTTAACAGCCTCGACCAATGGGGATTTTCCACGTGTAAAATCATCATTGGCTGGAGGAAACATGTGTCGGCTCACCATTGGGACAGATGTCATCCGCCCATTGGACCGAAGGCGCCTATGATATGGCGACACGTGGCACGGCCCAACAGAGGCCCATTCCTGTGAAAAGGCTGGCCTGTTTGACTTGGTCAAAAGGTGGCGGGCCGGCCCACTGTAAGCCTGTTAACAGCCTGTTCGCATATAGCCCATTTACAGCCTGCTAACCCTGGGCCCGTTACACCCTATCCGAATTAGGCCCAGTAGCGTCATCTGGGCCATCCAATATAATTCCAACCCGTTTTAACTTGCGGCCCATGTGTGGCCCATGACTTCTTTCGGCCCATATGAGGCCCTTTGTAACTCTTGGCCCATTAACGACCCGTGGTGAAATTGGCCCGTAATGAATAGTGTATCACATTATACCCATTAACGGCCCGTTATTCTATTGGGCTGTTTCCAGCCCAAGTTATCTTTCGGCCTTCTCAGGGCCCATTGATTCTTGGGCTCATTTGCAGCATTCGGTTACATACGGCCCGTTACTGTCATTTTCTGCTTGTGGGCCAAATTCATCCCATCGTTACAGTCGGCCCGTTTGCAGACCGTTAATACGTTGGGCCGTTTTCATGTCAAGAAAAACCCGTTGGGCTGTTTTCATAGAGTTATCAAATACGGTCTATTAACGGCCCGTTATGGTCCATGAATTGTATGGCCCATGATTGGCGCAATGATGATACGCCCCGTAGAAGGCCCATGGATCTACGGCCCATATGTGGCCCATGGATCTACGACCCGTAGAAGGCGAATGGGTCGTACGACCGGTAGAAGTCCCATGGACCCTACGTCCCGTAGAAGGCCCATGGACCCTAAGGCCCGTATAGAAGGCCAATGTATCCTACGGCCCGTATAGAAGGCCAATGGATCCTATGGCCGGAAGAAGGCCCATGGATCATACGGCCTGCAGGAGGCCCATGGTTACAATAGTCCGTGTGTTGCCATGATTATTTTGGCCTAGTTACCAAAAATAGGCTATTGTGGCCACTAGAAAAACATAGAAAAAGAACTGCAGTGACTACAAGCAGACAACTAAACAAGACAATAAGGAAATAATAAGCAAGCAATTAACGCTAGCCTATTACCGCTATTAAACATATTACATCCACTAGGCATCAAATTTCGCCACCAGTGCAAATATAGGGAACAAAGCAGCATATTACATACACTGGCCGTCAAAATTGGCCACCAGTGCAAATAAACGCGGCAGCAAAACAAGAGCATAACTGAAACAACTTCAGAAGAGCTCAAGAAACGTTATCCTGGGTATCCACCATGCTGGCAATAAGCTTAGCAAGCTGATTAGCTTTGTCCTGTTTGGCGCTAAAATACTCCAACACTTGCTGTTGCACCAAAAAGTATGCATCTGAATGCTCCAGGGACTTCCTCAGTCCTTCCGCTTCTTGTCGCAGCATAGCTGATCGATGTCTTTCATCTTGTAGTTGAGACTCAAGAAACCAAACTGATTCAGACAGTGAGTTTGAATAGCTTGTGCAAGCGGTAGTGGCCAGTAACTCGAACACTAAACTAAGACAGGACTTTGGGGTTGTCTCACTGTCTTCAAGATAGTCTTCCTTAGCTGTTTTATCAACTTTGTTGGAGACCAACAAGGATGTGTCACTATCCTGAACCTTATCTGCATTACTTCCTTTACCATTGCTTAATAAGGCACTCTTCCCCAATATTCTGTCAGCATTCTAAATGAAGAAACAAGCAGACACCTAACAAGTTTAGCATGTACTAGTATATGAAACTCATTTCGGTGAACCAGTTCATTAGTAAGGTGGACAGATTAAACTACCAAGTCTTCTATTGCCAAGTACTAGTACATAATAAAAGCATCAAACAAACATATATCTATGTCCTATGGTCACTGCATTGTCTTGCCAAATCAAAATAGAGACACGGTTCAAATCATATCAGTTCAAGACAAAGCAGCAGTGAAAGAATACAAAGCGTGGGAAACTACACGGCACAACAAGATTTCAGATGGGTACCACGGGTCTACATGTACAACAACACTATTGGCTCTGTTGTGATGCTAGTAATGTGCATGATATGAAAGTCAACTGTATACACAATTGAAATTGAAATCAAAGAGCTATTGATAAGAGCAAACCTGTTAAAGAAACATGCGTGAACATACCTGCTGTGCCATTGGAGTTTCGATTGGATCCTTCAATTTAAAAATAAGTTTGTATGAGTAAATACAGTGATACAAGAGCAAAGCAATCATAGTTAAAAAAGGCGCGCCTAAGCGAGCGCTTAAGCGCGCCTAGGCTCTAGGCGTTGGCAAAACGCATTGCGCATAACTACGCTTAATCTGTGCATAACTGCGCATAAGCATGCGCTTTGGTCAGTAAAGCGCAAGGCGGTGGCAAAACGCACAATTAACGCCTAGCGCTTTTTTGAACTATGATAGCAATGGAATCTTAAATTAGAACAGTTGTTCTTCAGGTTTAGGCACTTGTTCTACATGAACAGAGTACAGTAAGACGCAAGAATATAATACTTAAAAATAGAAAATGAGCTCATAGACCTTACCACATTCTTGGTTCGGGACCAGTACAGAACAAGGCGTTCCCAGTCATCGTCCAGTAAATGTGTCTCAGGAGAACGTAAGGGAATTTGATGAGTTTCTTTGCCGGTGAAGTACGTTTTCTTCAGGTAATTCCGATACTGCCACCAAGCATTCTTGAAGATAGCAGAGGTATTAGCACAGGTTACCTCATCCTGAGTTTCCAAATCGGTCCTTCTCTATAGAGAAAAATGGGAAAATTTGCTGTATTATAACCATCATGGAGGTAGGATGTATGGGACGAAGCAAAGTAATTGCCATGAATAACATTACTTACACATAACTCCTGGACAAACACCTGCAACTGGCATTTTCCTTCATCTTCAGTATAATATTTCCAAGATGGGAAGATACGCACATACGATTTAACAACATCAAATGCGATAGATGCTAAACTACGACTAGCTGGTTGTGCTTCCTCCACAGGAATAGGCGTACTAACTGGTGGAGTTGGGGTTCGCCGTGATAGTACTGGCCCTTTGGGCACTGGAGCTGCCTTACTAACTGCTCTTGTTTGGGAGCTCTGTGGTGGAGATGGTGCTGTGTCAACAGGAACTGGGTTACTATCGGCTGGGGTTGGGGTTAGATTGGGTGAAGCTGGTTCTCTGTCCATCGCAGTAGGGGTACAATCTGCGAGAGTTTGGGTTATGTGTGGTAGGGCTGGTTCTTGTGCATGTACAACCGGGGTGCTATCTCCACCAAGAGGTAGCACTGTTTTATTTGAAGACCGTGTTTTTATTCCGCTAGATACTGGCATCACCCGCTCCAATTCAAATGGCTGATAAACAGGAAACATAGTTGAATGTACAGACATTGTATGAGAGACAGATGCAATAGATAGTGTGGAAAAAAGAGGGCATGAAATAGTTGACATGTATATTGTTTAACTAAAACGGATAGCATGACATAATTTCACATATATGATGTCTATCTAAACTGGATAGCATAGCATAACATAATTCAAAGATATGATGAATAACTAAACAGGATCGCATGACATAATTCACCTACATGTTATCTAAGTAATCAGGATCGCATCATTTAATTCACATATGTGATTTATATGCTAAACAGAGGGCATTCGATATGATGTCTGAACTAAGAACATGGTGTTGAATATTGTGTATATGATGTCTAAACTATGCAATGCAAGACACCGTATGCATGATATGAGCAGTATAACCGTGCCAAGTTAGAGCATACACCTCAGTGGGGGAATAGGACTGGTCATCTGTCTCTGAATCCATCTCTGAGGAGCTATCGGGACCCAACAAGAGATCTGCTTCGACAGGTAGCACTGTCTGCTCTGAAGGCCTTGTTTTCACTCCAGATTTTTCCATCTCCCACCCAAATGGCTGATTCACAGGAAGAGTAGTTTAATGTACAAACATTGTCGACAAATGGAAATGTAATGAAGAAAAGGATGGGCAAGATATCATTCAAATATATGATGCCTGGTTAAACAGGATGGCATTGCACATTTCACATATATTATGGCTGGCTAAAAGACATGAGACTGCATAATTCCCATATATGATATAGAAACTAAACAGGTGGCATTACAGAACATGTCTAAACTAAGCAGATGACATATATGATGTCAAAAGTAGGCACTGCAAGGCAACATATGCATGATATGACTAACATCATCATGCCAAGGTAGAGCAAACACCTTGGGGGGTAAATAGGAGTGGTCAGCGGCGTCTGAATCCGCCTCAGAACAGATATCTTCCTCTGGATTACAATCTGGAGAGGGGTGGGGAGGGTTTGCCATTGAACCCACCATGGAGCGATGTCTGCATGACATTGTATTGCCGCGCAAAACTCTTCTCTTTTTCTCTACATGTTCAGCATGACTGTGTACAATATCTGACATGCATACGAAAAAATATGGTGAGATTATGTAAGGAGAGCATGCAGAAATTTAGAGTGATGGTAACAACCAGTGGATGGATCCAAAAATAATGATAGCAGGCTGATGATTGCTTTAAATTAATAAAAAGACAGATGATGATTGCTTTACTATTTGTTTCCCACCCAAGATGAACAACATAGGCATACCCTAGGTGAACCAGATATTAGACAGACATACTATTCATTGCTGCCTCGATATGTGCCCCACAACTAATTTAGAACTCAAGTTTGAACATTAATTTGGACCTGACTTGGGAGTCCAAGAGCTGAACAGGACGATAAAGTAGCAGGTAAGTTTAAGCAATGCATAACATAAGCAGAAACAAAAGAGTGCGACCTCTCTTGTGGACCCGTGTACTCCTCAGGTTCATCTGCTGAGTCGATGATGGTGATGCCGTTGGGGTGGGTGCCGGCGGCAGGGAAGGAGATCTGAGGCGGCGAAAGACGGTCAGGAGTCGTGATGTCTGGTTTGGTGGATGCTTCTGTCGATGGAGCAGCTCAGGTGAGGTGGACGACGTCGCGGCAGGAGCAGGACAAACCACACAAAGTTCCCTTCGACACGTACCTGTAACTGAAGTAATTCTGTAAGGGCTCATTTGGCTTGCATGATTCTTAAAACGCAGGGATAGGAAAAACACCGGAATAGGATAGGAAAATGCACATGGTAAACAGAGCATTTGTAAACACAGATTTCTGTCAACTTGGGTGTTTGGTTTACAGGAATTGGAAGAGCAGAGGAATGCAAAGAAACATGGCCAAATAAAGAGAAACCATATGAAAGCGTGTACAGTTAGAATGTTATTCTGGCACTAATGCACTTGGTCTTGTTTTCATGCATAGGATTTTGAAAAGTAGGTCCAGGTGGATGTTTTGCTTCATTCCTTTCAACAAAATGCATGAATAATTGAATAGTAGAGTGCCATTGGAAAATTCCCTATTGCTATGTTTTTCCGTTGAACCAAAATAGCCCTAATGGATCGACGTGAATGTATAGTAATAAGTGATGCAACAAGTGTACAACCTCTTTGCCGTAGCCGTGTCGACCTCAGCATCATTGGGTTGGTCGCTGAAGCAGTTGAGGCAGAGGTGGCTGTCGGAGGTGTGGAGGAAGATCTGAGGAATCTGTAGACGGCGTCCAGGGCACTGCTCTGTTGTGATGGATCGTTCTGTCGTTGGAGCAGCTCCGGTGAGCCGTAAGACGTCAAGGCTGAAGCAGCACAAGACAGACATCGTCAATCTCAAGTGGGATTCTAATAGCATCTCCAATAGATGATGTAAAATGGATGTAAAATTAACATCACCAAAAACCACCTGACTACAACAGATGAGGTAAAAACTGTTGACTCTGAACTTAACTGTCGAAACTGAAATTTACTGTGGAATCTGAATGCTACTGTCGAAACTGAACGCAATGGTAGCAGAGAGGCACTTGACATGTAGTTTAGGGAGGGCCTGCAGTTCATCTTCAACCTGCACACCCCTGAGCCGCCAGCCACCACCGGCCGAACCGCCGGCCCCAGCGCCGCCTCGCCGCCCCGAAACAACTCACCACCGCCGCCCCGGCCAGCCCTCTAGGCCCCCCGCCCCCACCCTGAACCCTAAGATAGATAGTGGGGTACCTCTCCGGCGAGCCCCCGTCCCTGCTGCGGGTGGTTCTTCCTTAACTCCGGCGAGCCCCCCCCAACCCCTGAAAATCGACTGACCCAAAAGTCGATTCAGTCGACTGAAGTGTGGCTTAATCGGAGCAGAGCAGCAGCACGAGCGAGGGGGAGAGCAGCAGCAACAGCTGGGCGAGTGAGCGATCGAGCGAGAGCCGGAGCAGCAGCAGCAGCGCGGGCGAGAGCCGGAGCAGCAGCAGCAGTGCGAGCGAGCGAGCGAGAGCCGGAGCAGCAGCAACAAATCCGGCTAGTATGGACGCCACCGCCGAAGGGGCCTCGCACTGGGGGAGAGCCGCCGTGGAGATGTCGCCCGCGGCGCCGGCTTCAAGGTAGCCGCTCCATGGGGGTGCGGGATGGAGCACCGTCGGCGCCGGGAGGTCGAGTTAAGGAGAAGGTGCGATGCGATGAGTGTACAACCTCTTTGGTGGCGCCGAGTAGGCCTCGGCTTCATCCGAGGAGTCGGTGAGGATGCTGCGGTTCCGGTGGAGCAGGTTAAGGCGGCACTGTGGGGATGGAGCAACCGTGATAGACGAGGCGATCGTCGAGCAGCTCCTTGGAGGTGGAGGACGGGGCGGCTGAACCGGCGGGACGGCGAGATGGACGACGGATCCTCATCCGGGGAGGTGGACGAGGGACGTCGAGCTGTTGCGGTGGACGACGTCGTCGGGGAAGAGGCTCCGGCTGGGCAGCGGTGACGTGGCGGACGGAGGAGGGTGGGGTTTCGCGGCTGGAGCGGAGAGGTTATGGCGGCCTGGGATTTCGAATGGCGAAAAGGGGGCGATGGGAGGGGGTGAAGCATGACTTAGGGACGCGCTTGTCCAAAATGTAGGGTGTGTTACAAAAGTACCCCCCACCGATTTGAACTAGCGGCCCTTTCGGCTCAGGGTTAGAAGGGGGATTTCGCGTGTCGGGATTTGGCAGCTGGAGGGAGTTTTCGCGCGCGTTGTAATTTCGGGATAGCAAGGCGCGGGTTGTGAAGGCGCCAGTTTTGGGAGCACGATATCTGAATTTTCGGGATATAACAAGACGCGGGTTGAATTTTAGGGACAAGCCTAACGTGTAGTAATATTGTACTTGTACGTACCAAATCAATTCGCACTTCCCTCAACCAAAAAGAAAACGAAAAAAATAAAACTATTCACACCACACAAAGAGAGAGTCTTGCCCCGTTTTACTATACAAATGCTATTCAAAGCTACTCCCTCCTTCCATCTATATAGGGCCTAATGCGTTTTTCGATGCTAACTTTGACCAAATATTAGAGCAATGATATATGACATGCAACTTACACAAAGCACACCGTTAACTTCGTCTGTGAAAGGTTCTTTCAATGATATAATTTTCACATTGTGCATGTCATGTACTATTAATCTTGTCAATAGTCAAAGGCGGTCTTAAAAATCTCATTACGCCCTATATAGATGGAAGGAGGGAGTATGAATCCATGTTATGTCCGATTAAATTTTTTCGCTTGCTGTATAATGCATGTAACCTACTCATACCAACATTTTAGTGCATTCCAAATGTCTATACTACCGCTGCAATTCGAACTAAATTTGAATTCGTTTCTCTATTTCAATAAGAATCTACAATCATGATTGTTGCCAACTTCAACCATCATTCGTGTATTACCTTAATAACACACCACATGATTACTATAGAGATAGATATGAACTATGTGTACTACATGAACTCGAATTCTATTTTTTGAATACACTTGATGTTGATTCCAAATAATAGTACATTTGATGTACTAACTATATATTCATAATCTAAACCATGTTCCATACGTACACCGTGTTTATCACACAAAGTATAGTGCCCCGCCCCCTACATTATGACAAGTATTTAGACCTGAGTTGCAAAAGCCACACATTAGCCCAAATTATAATCAATGTTCTACATTATGATATCTTCTTCAAGTATCCGTATCCACTTTTTTATAATGAATTATGATCTTTGTTCGTCTTTTACACCTTCACGATCCTCTTCTATTTGTAGCTAGCTAGCGCTAACTTTCTATCGTGCATGCACACGCCCGCCCCCCTCACACACCCTTAGCGTCCCCTCCATCGCGCACGTTCATTATTTCTCTTTAGGTCGTCCACCAGCGGTGTGTGTAGGCCCCCGGCTCCTTCTTTCTGGCACACACCGGTCGATATACCTCTCTAGCCAAGTGTGCCTACAACAAACACATATATACTTCCCCTCTTCTCTTCTCACCGTCCATGCCCCCATATGTCCAATACGATTCCACGCAGGTGCACACTCCCGCCCCTCTTTTCATTATCACATGCTCGCACACTCCTCCCCCCTCGACATGGTAGGCCTCTCGCACCACCTCCTAGCCACACCCTCTCCCCCTGTCTGCCTCTCCGGACCTTATTTGCTTCTAACACATGCAGGCGTGTATATGAACTGATCTCCCTACATATAGCCAGGTCGACTATAATTCGTTTTCACCAAGCACCGATACACTTACCTCGCTAGTTATGTCTCTCCTTTTCTCGGACACACGACGGTTGATCTTCCTATGTAGTTACGCATGCTTACCACAACCATATCTTCTCCCCTCATCATCCTTGAATACCTCCCGACCCGTCTCTCACACGCACGTGCATAGACAGACAGACATCCCCCGCCCTCTCTTATTGATATTGCACTCATACCCTCCGTTTGTCTAGCAGGCCTCTCCCACCATTTGTGAGACGCCACTCCACCACCAACCCTCCGACGCTCTACCTTTGTCTTTTTCCCAACCTTATTCCTCTGCTACACATATCCATGGATGTCGATCGATCTCCCTCAATACATAGCTAGGTCTCTCTCCTTCCCCACACATATACTATTCGACCGGTCTCTACCCCCCCCCCCCACACACACCGATAGTCGAACGTTGTAGGTAGGTATCCATGCCACGGAGAAGAACTGCACCTCTGCCCTCTCAAATTCCAGTAGGCCAGCCGCCCTGTATCTTTGACGTGGGCAAACACAAATTCGATGGCACTCTTTATCGATCGCGCAGCCACACACTTCATCCCTGTTTTCAATTCTATCGATATCTCACGTCCATGACTCCGTTTCACACACATTGCATATGTTATGTTTTTCTGATTGAGATATCATCAACACATTGCCTCTGTTTCGCACAAACCATCTCTCTCACACCCACCCACGTACGTACCTGCACCTAAAGAAGAAGTGCACGCAGGACGCACGTACTCACGTCTCGTTCCCGGCCACACCCGCGCGGGTACACGGTGGAGTTCGTTTCTGTACGAAAAGGCAGCCCACGTGATAATTTGACGCGTGTAGCGGTTGTTTACTCGAAGGAGGGTCGGGTACCATGCCTAGAATATAAAACGATTGCCGTGGGGAAAATGGAAAAATGGGTTTGTCTCTCGTGAGTCTCGTCACACATCTCACACAAGGCCGCCGTGGCCTCTCTCTCTCAGCGTTGGTCAGTGATCCGGCCGCATCCCGTCCGCCGGCGGAAAGGGAGGATGTGCATCGTCTCTCCGTTCGACGGCGTTGAGGCAGCTCGTCCCGATCTGTGGTACCCGCCGTTCTCTCTGACCAAGCTCCGGCGCGGTAGGGCCTTCGCCACTTGCTCGCTGCCGCAGTATGGGCAGATCCCGGCCGCCGGCGCCCTCCTAGTAACATCCCGACGACCCTCAGGTACAGCTTCCTCCGGCCTTGCTCCACTGCCCATCTTCCCACGTTGCTGCATGTGGATCTTCTTTAGTTGTTTGCTTAAATCGTATCTCGGCCGGCGTACTTTCCATCTTGCAATCTCGTCCTCAAACCATTTTTGATAAACCACCATGTGCTATCTTTCCCTTTTTACATGGAACATGCTTCTTTTTTGTCGGCGTATGTGTCTTCAACTCGTGTTATTGGGCAGTAATTGTTTCCTTTCGACCTCCTTTTGCAAACAGGGCTATCCATTTTCACCTTGTTGCTATTGCGACCTTTTGGTGAACTGCACAAATCACTTTTCTGAAGAGTGTTTTGTGCAGTTCCGCCAAAATGTCACACGGGCAACGTTTTTACATTTCTGTGGGACTGCGGAAAGGGAGATTGGTTTTGCTATCCTCCTCATCCAACTCCGTGCCTAATCTTCTCCAACAAGAAGTTAGTCCTAAAGAGAGATCGTAGAGGTGATCGGCTTCTATTTATGTGTGTTATGTTTCATCATCTAGTTCCACTATTATTGTAATCACACTGACTGGATATCTTTGCAAACAGGGATGGTCCGCCCGATTTTAGTGGAGCTGCACAAAATGATCGGATTGTGGTGTCCTTCATACACCTCTTTTTTGGCTACAGAGCTGGGTGAAACAAGATGCCAAGCAATGAACACTGTGCCAAGGAAATGGAGCCATGCCTAAGAACAGCATCGATCAATTATATTTTTTTTTCTTTATTTGTACACCTTCTCACAACTTTGTCTTCAGTTGTGATGTGAATATTGGCGCTGATCTGCGAACCATTGAGATGCATTAGCCATGGTAGTTTCATTTGTATTTGATGGAATGTTGTAATGAGATAATCTCGAGGCAAGACACATGAATCCTAAGTTGAAACCTTTTTTTCCCGCGGGAACCAGAGTTGAAACCTTCATAGCAGCACAGTACAATTTCATCAAAATTATGCGTACATAGAAACAAATCTCGAAGGATTGATAGCAATGCTAGAAAGATTCACCCCGGTCGTGGCGCCGCAGTAGTAATGACTACTGAGCAGTTAAATCACAGAGCCCCACCTTCGCCACAACAAGTTGCTCGGACGAAGCAACCATCATTTCTCTATTCCTTGAATCCGCTGGTACTCCCATATTCCCACAGTAGTAAGTTTCTCGGGCGAATCAACCATCACTATATCCGCTCACGTGTGATGACCACAGGAGCTATCCATTCAGATTGCATGTTAAAAAAATAAAGGTCGATAACTAATGCGGCAAACTTAAAAAAAAACTAATGCGGCACGTCGGGCCAACACGGCCAGATCGCATTTTGCATGGGAAATTACACACCATGTTTCATTGACATGTGGTCCCGTTCCAACATATCAGTGAGACAACGGCGAGTAGTAGGAGTATTTCCGAACCGACGTGTAGGCCGGGGCGCCCCTTCGTGAACCGTGGCAAACTGGCAACCGTCCATCGACTCTTCGCCTTTCCCTCTCGATTTGGAACTGCTGTCGCACGCTCTTCCTCTCCCTCCTCCATTTTCCTTCAGCCCTTCACCCTTTCTTCTGCCATTGTTCGATCGTCTTCTCCATGGAGGGAACATGACAGAAACGACCCCGTTATTCTTGCCCCGATCTGAAAGATGACGTGGTGGAGGAACTCATTGATCGGTGCGACGTCATCACCTCGGATAGCATGGCAGGTTCATTCAAGCCCATTCTTGACTCAACTAATAACATCATTACAAGGAACCCAAGTGAGGGAGTCTTGGACTAGGGGGTGTCCGGATAGCCGAACTATCATCATCGGCCGGACTCCAAGACTATGAAGATACAAGATTGAAGACTTCGTCCCGTGTCCGGATGGGACTTTCCTTGGCGTGGAAGGCAAGCTTGGCAATACGGATATGTAGATCTCCTACCATTATATCCGACTCTGTGTAACCCTAGCCCTCTCCGATGTCTATATAAACCGGAGGGTTTTAGTCCATAGGACAGAAGAACAACAATCATACCATAGGCTAGCTTCTAGGGTTTAGCCTCCTTGATCTCATGGTAGATCCACTCTTGTACTACCCATATCATCAATATCAATCAAGTAGGAGTAGGGTTTTACCTCCATCGAGAGGGCCTGAACCTGGGTAAAAACATCGTGTCCCTTGTCTCGTGTTACCATCCGCCTAGACGCACAGTTCGGGACCCCCTACCCGAGATCCGCCGGTTTTGACACCGACATTGGTGCTTTCATTGAGAGTTCCTCTGTGTCGTCACCGATAGGCTCGATGGCTCCTTCGATCATCAACAACAACGACGCAGTCCAGGGTGATACTTTTCTCCCCGACAGATCTTCGTATTCGGCGGCTTTGCACTGCGGGCCAATTCGCTTGGCCATCTGGAGCAGATCAAAAGCTATGCCCCTGGCCGTCAGGTCAGATTTGGAAGTCTGAATTTCACGGCTGACATCCGCGGAGACTTTATCTTCGATGGATTCGAGCCACAGCCGAGCGCGCCACACTGTCACGATGGGCATGATTTAGCTCTGCTGCCGGACAGTGCCCTAGAGGCCGCACACGAGTCCGCTCCGACCCTTAATTCGGAGCCGGCTGCGCAGATCGAGGGCGGGTGGCTAGACACCGCCTCGGGGGCTGCAACCTGTACAGTGATGGAGCCGAATACTGACCTTGTCCCTTGTAAAGCTCGTGACTCCGAGGTGCCGGACTCCTCGCCGGATTCCGAACCCCTCGCGCCCCTACCAATTGAATCCGATTGGGCGCCGATCATGGAGTTCCCCGCTGCAGACATCTTCCAACACTCACCTTTTGGCGACATCCTGAATTCGCTGAAATATCTCTCGTTATCAGGAGAGCCCTGGCCGAACTGCGGTCAGGACGGTTGGGATGCGGACGACGAAGAAATTCAAAGCCCACCCACCACCCACTTAGTAGCCACTGTCGACGATCTAACCGACATGCTAGACTTGGCTCCGAAGACATCGACGGTATGGACGACGATGCCGGAGACGACCAAGAACCAGCGCCTACTGGGCACTGGAGAGCCACCTCAACTCACGACGTATACATGGTGGATACACCAAAAGGAAGTGATAACGAGGAACAACGGGATGCGGCGAAGGATAATTCCCCCGAAAAACGACCAAAACGGTGACGCAAGCGCCGCCCAAAGTCCCGCCTCGATAACAACAGCACCCATACCGACCCAGCCGTAGAGCAGGGCGAACCAGTGGATGACGAACATGCCACCAAGCAACCATCCGAATAGGATGAATTGGATGAGCAACCCATCCCCGGCGAAAACAACAGTCCAGATGATCTCACGCCGGACACATCACCGGAACATAAGAACCTTCACAAAAGGCTCGTCACCACTGCAAGAAGTTTGAAGAAGCAGAAGCGGAAGCTCAAAACAGTGGAAGATGTACTCAGAATGAGATGGAGCAAAGTACTCAAGACCGCAGATAAATACGGTGATAGTCACCAAGCAAAGAGCTACCCGAAGCGCAAGCTATTGCCCGAATTTGACGAGGAGGCCGTAGAGCCCCCACAGTCAAAAAAAAACAAAGAGGCTGCCTGGCCGGATAGACGACCAGATGACAGGCTAAGAGCGGCAAGCGGCGCCGCACACAAGCCGGCACACGATCCACATAAGGATCCTCGCAGAAAGGATGGCCCAGTCAGGTCCATCTATGGGCCAAAAAAGAAGGCTCCAGGAAGCAACACAACACGCCGAGTGTTCGAAGATAATGGCACACCTAAATACAGGGGCGCCGCACACCCACTATGTTTCACCGATGAGGTACTGGATCATGAATTTCCAGCGGGATTCAAACCCGTAAACATAGAGGCATATGACGGAACAACAGACCCCGGAGTCTGGATTGAGGATTATATCCTACAGATACATATGGCTAGAGGAGACGATCTCCATGCCATAAAATACCTACCCCTCAAGCTCAAAGGGCCAGCCCGGCATTGGCTCATAAGCCTCCCAGAAAATACCATTGGAAGTTGGGAAGAGCTCGAGGATGCGTTTCGAGCAAACTTTCAGGGAACTTATGTCCGCCCTCCGGATGCAGACGATTTAAGTCACATAACTCAACAGCCCGGAGAGTCAGCACGCAAATTCTGGAACAGGTTCCTCACCAAAAAGAACCAAATAGTCGACTATCTGGACGCCGAGGCCTTAGCAGCATTTAAACATAATGTCCGAGACGAATGGCTCGCCAGACACCTCGGCCAGGAAAAGCCAAGGACAATGGCCGCACTAACGAGCCTCATGACCCGCTTCTGCGCGGGAGAAGATAGCTGGCTGGCAAGATGCAGCACCAGCGACCCAAGTACATCCGAGGTCAGGGATGGAAATGGGAAGCCATGATGCAGAAAAGACCAGCGCCGGACTAAGGAAAATGGCCCAAAGAACACGACGGTTAACGCCGGGTTCAAAAGCTCTCGGCCGAACAACAAAACACTGCCTCTTAAGGACAACAGTGACGAGCTATCCAACCTAAACAAAATCTTGGATATGATATGTCAAATTCACAGTACCCCCGGGAAGCCTGCAAACCATACCCACAGAGATTGTTGGGTCTTCAAGCAGTCCGGCCGACTTAACACCGAACACAAGGGGCTTGACACAGCAAGCGAGGACGATGACGAACCCCACAAGCAGAGCGTCGGAAAACAAAAGAACTTCCCACAAGAAGTCAAAACTGTGAATTCACTTCAAGTGATAACAAGGAAAAATAGGGCGGCATCTACCAAAGCACGTGCCGCACGGTCCACCCCAGCGAAATCCTGAGATTGGATGTCAAAACCAATTACTTTCGACCATCTGGATTACTCCAGAAGTATTCGAAACACACGATGGACTTCTTTAATATTGGATCCTACAATCGACGGAATACAATTTACACAAGTCCTAATGGACGGAGGCAGTGATATAAACCTGCCATACCAGGACACCATCCGCAGAATGGGGATAGACCCTACCAAAATTCGCCATAGCGGCACTTCCTTTAAAGGAGCGACGCCGGGCCCTTATGCCAATAGTACGGGCTCCTTACTACTAGAAGTTGTGTTCGATTCATCCGACAACTTCCATCGCAAAAAGCTAATCTTCCATATCGCCCCATTTAAAAGTAGCCATCAAGCACTATTGGGACGCGAAGCTTTCGCCCGCTTTAACGCAATACCGCATTACGCGTCTCTTACACTTAAAATTCCCGGTCCACGCGGCATCATCTCATTAAAGGGTAACTTAGAGTGTTGCTCGACCACGGAAAAACGTGAGACTGCCTTGACAGCCACAAACTAATCCGGCCTGGCTGATCAAAGCCCCTAAAACATGTCATTTAGACCCCGGACACGGCTAGGCGAGTCCGGCATAAACAAACAAGGGGCTTCCCAGCCGCATACCCCTTTTCAAGGGGCTGCACGAACGAAGAATGAGAGCCAATAAAGCTCAATTTTATTCATTTTTAAAAATCATACTCTTTTTTACATGCATTTTTCGCACGATCTTTTTTTCAAACTAAGTTCTTCTCTTTTACAGATGAACAACGTGCTACACCCGTCCAGGATACAACACAACGGAGACACATGCGCAGACGTGCAGCAGGGACCCGTTACAAGGATTCTTTTCAGATTAAGACCCTGCGTAAACCTTTTTTACTGTCTCTTGTTGCTATACATCCCCCGGTTTCTTATCATAACCAAGGAGGAGGCTGACGTTTTGGCATCGGCCGCGTCAGAAGATTTCGCACGTACCTGGACACTAGGGGCTTAGGGCATCGTCCGGCCCGTTTTTCATAAAGACAGAATACCTTAGGGAGTGTTCGGCGTCTCGAGTTAGGCCTTATATGCATCAGCTCCGAATCATGTCTTTCGTCAAATGTTGGGTTTGCCCGGCTCCTGTGTTTTGCTGCCTTACGTTTCGTATTATCGGCTAACGCGGCACCAGGAGAACTACTGCGATTGTGCCCCGGTTCGGCCAGGCGAGCACCTCAGTAGAGAAAGCCGAAAATTGACTGTCATGATATAGCAAGAGACTGGTCAACCACTCGATCGACTACCGGAATGTCTAGAATTCCTCCACTTTGACGAAGGACCATTTCCTGGTCAGGCACATACGCGCCCCGAATTCGGAGAGCGCGGTGCCCCTAGGGGCTATGTCGTAGCTCCACCTTCGAACTCCTATGGCTAAGTGAAAGTGATAAAACATTATAGTCCGGTTGTCTCGTTTGCTATGCTACCACCTCCTTCACAGGACCAAGACGTTGGATTAAGTGTGAAAATGCACTTTTTTGCAAACACCCCCGCACCATGTGCGTGGGGGCTGAAGCCGAAGACTGCCATCTTTCAGGTTATATATACATATACATTAACGGCCGCACAGGAGGAATTTCAATACTTGAATGCACAACTATAAAAAGCCCTTATATTATAAATATGGTTTTACAAATCATACATGTCATTTGAACATAACATTTTTCGAGCACTGCGACTCTACTAAAGAAGCGCCCCGCAGGACTTCCTCAAAATAGTGCTCGGTGGGTAATCGGCTTCTATCCGAATCCCGGGACACAACGTCGGTGGCGTCCATCTCTGCCCAGTATGTTTTGACACGGGCGAGATCCATCCGTGCACCCTCTATGCATGCCGACCGCTTCATCGCCTTGATATGCGGCACCGCATCAAGGAATTGCTGCACTAAACCAAAATAACTCTTTGTCTTGGGCCTTTCCGGCCACAGATGAGCCATGACGTCCTTCATGGCAAGTCCGGACAGCCTATTCAGCTCAGCCCACTCAGCCAACCGATCGGTTAACAGAAGGGGACGCTCCGGACTATGGAATTGAGACCAAAAAAGCTCTTCCATCTCGTGATCCTTTTGGCTTCGGAAGTGCACGACTGCGTCCGCCGCACCCGCCACCAAATCTAGATAAGGATCCTCCGCACCCCACAGCTGGCCCAACTAAGCATACTTCTGATCCGTGAACTTCCTGCGCAGCAGAAAGGGCTTTCCAGCCGCAATGTCTCCGGCCTGACGCAGCTCCTCCTTTATAGCCCTCATTGCAGAACGGGCATCCTTGGCTTTGGCGGTGGCCTTCTTCAGGTCCTCTTGCTCCGCTTGGCGTTCTCTTTCAAGAACCTCATAGCGGTCGGTAGCATATTTTAGTTTCACAACCATTTCGGCCATATCCTCCCTGCTTCGGCAGTGAGCAGCCTTTTTGGCTTTTAGCTCCTCCACTGCCTTCGAGCCAGCCGCATCACTTTTTCTGGCTTGCTCCTTGGCTCGAGCAAGCTCTGCCCGAAGGTCTTCCACATCAGCGGCACCATCTGCATCAAGCATACATGTTGTAAGGAGTGGGTATAAGCTCCCTTAATAGGTGACCGCGGAGAAACCACCTACCTTGTGACTCGTCAAGTCGTTTATTGACTAGCGCGATGTCCGCATCCGCAACGTCGAGTTGTCGTTTCAGCTCGGCAACTCTATCAGTCCGGCTGGCCACCGAACGTTCCGCCACCTGCATAGGAAAGGTGACATTTTATAACTGAGATTATGATCCTCGGCATGCTGTCGCTTTCGACTACATACCGAGTCTCAGGGGCTACTATCTACACAAGGAGCACTCTATGTGCAAAACTGTCAAAAGACGCCCTCTCGAGCAGATCCTGCAGCTCCGCCGGCCGTACTCCAGTGGGTGCCGAACTCCCCGGCCCCGCCGGACTCAGGGAGACCCTCTGTGACGACACCTCAGGGTCGTCCGCCCCGCCTGACGGGGCGGCAAATGGAGGCGTTTCGCTCTCCATCATCTCCGGACGAAGGTCCCCCGAGGTTGAGCTCTGCTGAGAAGGGCTGAGATCCGAACTACAAGGTAAAAACTTCGGTTATCCTTAGAAATAAAATAGGGATGTCCCTTATTACAAAACTCCCCCTTTTTCTACTTACGGCATGCTGGAGGGCTGATTCCTTTGGGGAGACTGCGCGGCCGGGATTCCTCCCGGCCCAGGGCCTTCCGGTGCAGATTTCTTTCCCCGCTTTGAGGCCTTGGCCTCCGGGTCTTCGGAAGCGGTCCTCTTCTCCTCCTGGAGGGAGGGATTCTTGATTCCCCCCTTGCTGAGAGCCTCCCTAGCAGAGGTGGTAGTTTCCCTGTTCCCCCCTTCGCCCTCCTTTGAAGGCGCTACCTCCAACATTTTGATTAACACGGGATCCGTCGTGGTCTCAGGGAGGGGGGCCGGACACCGTACCAGTTTTGCTTGCGCTATCCACTCCTGTCCACGGGATAGCTGGTTAAAAGGCAGATCCATGATAAATAAATGGACGATATGTCCGGACACAGGGCTACTTACTTGAGTATTCGGGCGATTGGAGCTTAAGCCAGCGTCCTCGGTCAAGTCCGGACACATCTCTTGTGATCCGAAGAACAGTTTGTACATCTCCACGGTTGTCGTACCCATGAAGTGTTGGAGAGCTCGTGGTCCCTCCGGATTGAATTCCCACAGGCGGAGGGGGCGACGTTTGCCGGGCAGAAGACGCCGAATCAACATAACCTGCGTCACTATGACCAGATTGATCTCCCTCTCTTGGAGGTGTCGAATTCGGCCCTACAATAGGGGTACGTCCTTGGACGGCCCCCAGTCAAGCCCTTTGTTGACCCATGACGTCAGCCATTGTGGAGGGCCCGAGCGAAAGGCGGGCGGCGGCCTCTGCCTGCTGCCCCTGGGAGCGGTGATATAAAACCACTCCTGTTGCCACAAGCCGAGCTCCCCCTGAAAAGAGCCCTCGGGCCATGGAGCATCGGCCCTCTTGCTTATAACCGCCCCGCCGCACTCTGCCTGACGCCCCTCAACCATCTTCGGCTCCACGTTGAAGGTTTTGAGCCACAAACCAAAGTGAGGGGTAGTGTAGAGGAAGGCTTCGCAGACGACAATAAATGATGAGATGTGGAGGATGGAGTCCGGAGCCAAGTCGTGGAATTCCAACCCATAGTAAAACATGAGCCCCCTCACGAAGGGATCCATCGGGAAGCCTAAACCCCGACGGAGGTGAGACACGAACACGACACTCTCTCTAGGCTCGGGAGTAGGAATGACTTGCCCTTGGGCAGGCAATCTATGCGAAATCTCGTAGGTTAAGTACCTGGCTTCTCTCAGCTTTAGCACGTCCTCTTCCGTGACGGAGGAGGGCATCCACCGGCCCTGTAGGTCGGAGCTGGACATTGTCGAAGGTCCAAAGTGCCCGAATCTGGAGCCCTGGGTGTTGGAACTCGGGGCGAGGGGCGGATTCGATTGAGGATTGAAGAAAAGGAATGGGCCTTGGTCTCATTATAAAGAGGGAGAATACCAAGAGCCGGCCCCGTGACCGTTTGGAACTCGCCTTCGATGGAGGGGGCGTGGCAACGGGCGCGGTTGGGTTACCCACGTCTGTATTGATGAGGATCCCGGAATAAGGGGAACACGATCTCTGCTTCGATAAGACGTGCCAAGGAAACCGCTTCGCTAAACGCGCTGAGGTGGTATAATAAAAACGATTTGAGTAAAAGCTTGGTTGTGGTGTGACGTCATGCCACAAAATACGTCAGCAGATTGAACTTGTGTAAATATTATTCTCTCTATGGTGGTGTGCGAAATTTATTTACAGAGCCGGACACTATCCAGGTGTTCACAATCTTCTATGAATTATTCGGAGGAGGAACCCGCCTTGCAATGCCGAAGACAATATGCGCGCCGGACTCGTCGTCATTGAAGCCTGGTTCAGGGGCTACTGAGGGAGTCCTGGACTAGGGGGTGTCCGGATAGCCGAACTATCATCATCGGCCGGACTCCAAGACTATGAAGATACAAGATTGAAGACTTCGTCCCGTGTCCGGATGGGACTTTCCTTAGCGTGGAAGGCAAGCTTGGCGATACGGATATGTAGATCTCCTACCATTGTAATTGACTCTGTGTAACCCTAGCCCTCTCTGGTGTCTATATAAACCAGAGGGTTTTAGTCCATAGGACAGAAGAACAACAATCATACCATAGGCTAGCTTCTAGGGTTTAGCCTCCTTGATCTCGTGGTAGATCCACTCTTGTACTACCCATATCATCAATATCAATCAAGCAGAAGTAGGGTTTTACCTCCATCAAGAGGGCCCGAACCTGGGTAAAAACATCGTGTCCCTTGTCTCCTGTTACCATCCGCGTAGACGCATAGTTCGGGACCCCCTACCCGAGATCCGCCGGTTTTGACACCGACACCAAGAATGAAGGAGCGGTTTGATCTCCCCTATCTTCTTCACCGTGACCCTGATGGCTGGCGCCGTCACGGCGGAGGCCTCGCCCTGTGCAAGTTGATGCCGCTTGATAATGATACGTATGATGTTAAGATGCCATCGCTTGAGGGCAAGGCTTGGGCAGGCGCAAATGGAGATTGGGTTGTTTACATTGGGTCCAACTGCGAGTGGGAACTTGTGAATGTGTACACTCGTGACCGGGTTCCACTTCCAAAAATCTCAGCAGACTGCCCAGAGGTTGAGCACACCGGTATTGTACGCACGTTCAAATACAATCATGGTGACTGTCTTCTACGGAAGATAGCAATTTCTCGAGTTCCCACCCGCTCTTGGAATTACAACAACTAGGAAGTTGTTGCTATCTTCGACAAGATTGTTGCTGTCGTTGCTGGTTTGACTTGATGGACATTGCTCAAAAATCAGTTTCTGTACACGCATGAGTACTCTGATGCAATTCAATACGAGGGCCTTGTGTTTGCTGCCACCACTCGTGGCACTGTTTTTGCATGGAATCGTTATGATTTCGATACGTTTGTCTTCCACCGTAATTATAATTGTTTCATCCACATGCATGCGGGTTAGCAAGTTTCCCTTTACTAATTAACCTTCTTCTTGTGTTTCCAAGGTCCTGTGAACATTCCACCACCTATACTTGAAAATTTTTATAACCAAGGGGGAGATGACGATGGTGATGATCACGAGCATGAGGACGAGCAGCGCCCATATACTCGTTGGCGCCTGGCAACTAATTCCGATGGATCACCTCTTCTCGTGTGTATACAGCCCACTGATGATGTTACTGCTAAGGAAGCAGGTGTAGTCTCCCATGGTCGCACTCTCCGGACCTATTCCAACACCCATTGCATGGTATTCGGGATGGATACTAGTGTGCTAGCGCCAACACCTTCTCCCTGGTACATAATTGATAGTCTTGGAGAAAACTCTCTCTTCCTTGGACAAAACTATCCGATGATGGTGAAAGGCGATCCAACTACTGTTGACACAACGTTACTAGCACCATTTATGAGAAGCAATTGTGTCTATACCTCAGACATTAGTGTGGTTCCCTACCCTGGTACTGATATAGTAGGCCGCTTCAGCCTGGATGATCAGTCCTGCATTGGTCTCGAGATCGACAATAGATGCCCCGCCCCGGAGAATCACTTGTGGTTCAAAGCAAGCGTTTCCAATGCCGAGGAATGGTTGAGTTGAAGTTCATTTCATTGCTTGTTATTTGTTGTGTGGTGAAAACTTTAGTATTTATAATGTATACTCGTTGTCGATGTGGGTTGATGACCTGTTGTATGTAATAAAATGATATGCCTGTGATAAACTTACTAAATTTATGAATGGCTTTCGAGTTGCTTCTGTGAGTGAGTGTTGCGACGAGGCAAAAAAATATTTTCCGAATACATAATTGTACTTGCATTGCAACAGGTTATCGGATGAGGCCAATCAACAATAGGAGTACACTATTTGTACTAGCTTCACATCCTTCGCGCATCGTGTGGGTGTTTTTACTGTAGCCATATTGTACGTAACCAGCACATCGAATCCGCGATACTAGTACTATATAGTAAGTAGTAGGAGTAGTAGGGTGGCATGGGCCAGAACAAGCATTCACGTCCAGGAGTACGGCACACGCTACCAGCATGACTTCCATCTGACACCATATTTCTTGGAGTCCGTGCTAGAGCAATCTCTTCAACCTCATCGTTTCTCTAACTCAGCCATCGCGCGGTGGGCGAGGTGGGGGTTTGCCAATAGTCGGTTTCCTCAACTGTGGTCCCACTTGTAAGGCCAACTTCGACGCTCTATCAATATATGGATGTACGCTTCTTCCCAATACAAAAACTTGCATCCATTCTACTCCCTCCGCTGCACAATACATGCCTTCTACTACCTCCGTCCTGGTTTATAGGTCCCCTTTGTAGTTTGTGTCAAATTTTGACTAAAGATTTAACTAACAAAATGTTAATGCATGTCAAGAAAAATTATCTCATTGGATTCTTACTTGAACATAGTTTTCAAAAATATAATGTTTGGTGACATGCGTAGATATTTTGTTAGTTTAATCTATGGTCAAAATTTGGCACGAAATATAATGGGGACCAATAAACCAGGATGGAGGTAGTATTTGTCAAAATATATATGTATCTAGACATGTTTTAGTATATAGGCACATCCATTTTTGGACAAATGGAAGTCAAGTATTTTGGAACGGAGGGAGTACATAATAAATTTTTTAAGTTAGCACAACTAGTCTAATTCGAGAGCACAAACGAAGATTTGGTCGGGTTCTTCCTCCTTTTGCCGACATGACGAGCCCATCTAGCCCATTCTTACGCTTTTATTAAGCACATGACGAGCCCAGTTGATATATTTTTTCTTTCTGAAATTGGCTAGCCCAGTTCTTTTTTGTTTTGGAGAATACCAAAACCGAGGCCTACTTGCTTTTCTCAGCCCTGCTGGGCTGCAAATCTTTCAAGACGAGGAGGGATGTAAGTAGTAAGAAATGGGCCCCCAGAAAAAGGGCTATAAATTGTAAGAAATGGGATGTAAATTTTTAAACCAAAGCCAACCGGCAATTGCATTAAAATATCATTTTTTCAGGATTTCTCTACTCTCTACTCTTATAAAAACCAAAGCCAACTGGCAGTTACATTAAAATATCATCTTTTCTCCCACAAGATAAACTACTCATACAAATGCATCTTCATGTTCCGTGCAACGAATGGGCATCTTGCTAGTTACGATTCTAAATTTCATTCATTTTTTTTGCGGAGAATTGTTTTTTGAATTTTATTTTGATATAATTTCTTGAAAAATATTTTTAACGTGACTCGAAATTTTGTGATTAAAAGAGTTCAGACCCCACCGAAATATGCAAATTTCGTTGAATTTTTTAGCAGTGCCCACAATATATGGTCTGTAATGCTAATAAAAAGAATATGGGCTTCAAATATCCTTAAGAATTAGCAAATGGGTTGTAAATTATTGGAAATAATGGCTAATGGGCTGTATGCTATTTTCCACAGATTTGGAGGCTGACTTCTGGGCCTACTAGGTTGACGATCACGCTGTCCTAATTTTTTTTTTGACGTGTACGCAAGGCTTTGTCAACTTAGTCAACACACAACAGTGACTGTTGGATGTCCATCCAATGGCCGCCGTGCTTCTTCAATCTCTGATCTTCCTGCTCCAGCCACCCAAACCAGCGCTAGCGGGACAGCCGCTAGGCCATCCCTCTAACCACCCACACATCCTGTTATTTTCCGGCGACGTCAGCCTCACCCCGTAGTTGACCAGTCAGCGCTCGTTCTCCCCTCAGTGTGGGCATCTGCTACGGTGGCTTCGCCGGCTCCAGGTGGTTCTCTTCCTGGGCCTCGCCCTCGTCCATCCCGTTTGTGCTCTCGGCGTGGCGAGGTTAACATGGTCAACAAACAATAGCCATCGGAAGAGGCTGACAGTGTGGGCCCACACAAGAAAATGCCTCCTTATTACGCGCAAGATAATGATTCCTCCACCTGATAGCTGGGACCCCCCGGAAGGGTCTCTGTATTTCGCGAAAAAACGTTCCCCCAGCTGTCAGCTCGGACCCACCAGAAATTCCTCCTTATTACGCACAAAAAATGAATACTCCCCCTGCTAGCTGGGACTCACCTTGGTAGGAGGCTGACTTGTGGGCCTACTAAGTTTACGGGGACGGAGGGCTTTGTCAACTTAGTCAATATGAATGACTCTAGCTCCAGTGACCGTACGATGTCCATCCAACGGCCGTAGTACCTCTTTAACCTCTGGTCTTCGTGCTCCAACCGCCCAAAGCAGCGCCGGTCGTGCCGCCTGCTCCTGCCTCCCGTGGCCGCCTGTGATGCCGCGGAGGCCTCACCGCCCCCTACTACTCCCACCGCTGGCCAGGCCATCCCTCTACTCACCCACACCCCCTGTTTTTCTGCGGGGACGGCAGCCTCACCCTCGTACTCCTCTTCGCGTGGGCATCCATTGCTGTGTCTTCCCCGGCTCCGCATTGTCCCCTTCCTAGGCCTCGTCGTCGTCCACCGCCATGGTGCTCTGGGCGCGGCGTGGTCAATGTGGTGAACGACCGACTTCCATCGGAAGAGTACTGTGCGTGGAGAGGCTGACAAGGAAGTGCCTCCTTATTATGCGCAAAATAATTATTCCTCCACCTGACAGCAGGGAACCACCGGATAGGCCACCAGTATTTTGCGAAAAAAACGTTTGCCCCTGACTGCTGGGACCCAACCGACGGGCCACCGTATTTCACGAAAAAACGTTCCCCCTGCTGTCAGCTCGGACCCATCGGAAGTGCCTCCTTATTACGCACAAAAAATGAATACCCCTTGCCAGCTGGGACCCACCTTGGTGGGAGGCTGACCCGTGGGCCTACTAAGTTGACGGGGACAGAGGGCTTTGTCAACTTAGTCAATATAAACGATTCTAGCTCCAGTGACCATACGATGTCCATCCAACGGCCATAGTGCTTCTTCAACCTCTGGTCTTCTTGCTCCAACCGCCCAAAGCAGCGCCGGTCGTGCCGCATGCTCCTGCTTCCCGTGGCCGGATGTGCTGCCGCGGAGGCCTCACCGCCCCCTACTATTCCCACCGCTGGCCAGGCCCTGCGGCGACGGCAGCCTCACACCGCAGCCTCACCAGTGAACCCTCGTACTCCTCTCCGTGTGGGCTTCCACTGCCGTGTCTTCCCCGGCTCCCCATCGTCCCCTTCCTAGGCCTCACCGTCGTCCACCGCCCTGGTGCTCTCGGCGCCGTGTGGTCAACATGGTCAAGGAACAACTTCCATCGGATGTGGACTGTATGTGGAGAGGCTGACAGCTGGGTCCACAACCGCAGCAAGGAAGTGCCTCCTTATTACGCGGAAAATAATTATTCCTCCACCTGACAGCGGGGACCCACTGGACGGGCCACCGTATTTCACGAAAAATACGTTTCCCCCCTGACTGCTGGGACCCATCAGCTGCACCTTCGCACGAAAGGAAGTGCGTCCGAAAAAAAAACAATTCACCCCCCTGACTGCTGGGACCCACCAGCTACATCTTCGCACGCAAGGAAGTGCGTCCGGGCAAAAAGAACGATTCACCCCCCTGACTGCTGGGACCCACCAGCTACATCTTTGCATGCAAGGAAGTGCGTTCGGGCAAAAAAAAAACAAAACAATTTGCCCCCCTGACTTCTGGGACCCACCAGCTACATCTTCGCAGGCAAGGAAGTGCGTGACAGTCAGGACCCTCCTGGTCGAAGCATACGTAGCATTGTCATTCTGGTCGCGAACGTGTACTACATACTGGTCGATGTAGAGGCGCACACGTGTCGTAGTAGAGGCGCGCACGTATCGATGTAGAGGTGCGCACGTAGCATGTACACGTACGTACAACGGCGAGGGTGCAAGAAATAATACGCCCACGTACGTACATACGGGCAGGGTCTCGAACGCCTACTCGCGCATACGTACATGGCTGGGTCAGAACAGAGAAACAACTTCGTCGTCATGTTCATGGGGAGCCAACCGGCTGGGTCGGAACGAAATGCGTGGTCGTGTTCATCGGGAGGGCTTGGACGGAACAAGCGATGGAAACGAGCCTGGCGTACCGCACAACGGAGGAAACGGACCTCCTACTTTCGGAACGGGGTCCTGTTGATCGGGAGGGGTGTGGCATACCGGAAAATGGAGGAAACGGACCTCCTATGGCCGAAACGGGGGTCCTGTTGATCGGGAGGGGTGTGGCGTACCGCAAAACAGACGAAATGGACTTGTGTTGGAGCGCTACGGTCGAAACGGGGGTCTTGTTCATTGGGAGGGGTGTGGCGTACCGCAAAACGGGACTCCACGGGATACTGTTCATCTCCACCGTCGACCTCCTCCAGCCTCCACGGGCTACCGTCGACCTCCTCCAGCCTCCACGGGCTCCTGTTCATCCAACCTCCACCGCGCGCTACTCCATCAGCTACTATTCAACCCCCTCCACCGTCTATTGTTCATCCAGCCCTCCACACCACGGGGTCCTATTCAACCACCCCTCCACGACCACCCCTCCACTGTCTACTGTTCATCCAGCCCTCCACACCACGGGGTCCTGTTCAACCACCCCTCCACGGCCACCCGTCCACCATCTACTGTTCATCCAGCCCTCCACACCACGGGGTCCTGTTCAACCACCCCTCCACGGCCACCCCTCCACCGTCTACTGTTCATCCAGCCCTCCACACCACGGGGTCCTGTTCATCCAGAGGCAACGCCACCGCTCACTGTTCATCCACCCCCCGGAACGCTCACTGTTCATCCAATCGATCGGCTTCAGTTAGCAGCAGTAGCGAAGGAATCACTCCATCGGGTTCAGTTAATAGCCATCGATCGATCGCTCGGGTTCAGTAACGTGTAGCTTGTAGTGCAATCGCTCGGGTTCAGTTAGAGGCCAACGCCTCGCTCGGGTTCAGTTAGAGCCAATGCCTCACACACACGCGCGTACGTGTATGAGAGAAACGTGCATCGCTCGGCCCCCGACCTCCCACCATAACCGGCAACTCCCCGAAATTTTCCTCCCCCTCGCTTCTACCACGGTTTTTTTGTCATGGACGGTCCAAAGAATGTCATGCAGCTGCGTCTCCGGCCCGTCCAGGACGAAAAGCCCATTTTCTGTCATGATTTTTTGTCATAGAAGTAGGAGCCCACCACATCTATGATGATACCGGGTTTTGTCACAATTATCGTCATAGAAGTGTCATATGTATGACAAAAAAAATTTCGTTCGGCCCAAAATGTCACGGATGTGTCTTTTTTTTGTAGTGGATGTGCTCGTTGTTGTTGCAAATGTTACTATCTTAACTGACTTTGTTGTACTTGAGATGCCCGAGGAGGACAACATGTTGATTATCCTTGGTAGACCCTTCTTGAATACTGTAGGGGCTGTTATTGATTGCAATAAAAGAAAGATCACTTTTCATATCAATGGTAATGAGCATACAATGCACTTTCCGAAGAAACAATTCCAAGTGAATGGTATTAATGTTATTGAAAAATCTCCGGCACTCACTATTGTAAGTTTTCAACTACCTCTACCTACTGCCAAAAAGAAATATGAAATGCTTACTATAGGGGATATGCATATTCCCGTTGAGGTAACTTAGTGTTTTACGGAAGTTCTTCGGTTTCATGCTAATTGGAAGTGGTTGTTAATAAGACTTGATCAACCTTATTAATGGATCATTTTTGAGAGGTATGAAGTTGATGAATCTAGTAGGCACAACCTTCTGTCCCTACCTTTTGTTTTCAGTTTTTCCTAGTTAAATAAAATAAAGTGCCATGTTTTGTCTGTTTTCTAAATTTCCCGAGCAATAAAAAATTGACCCAAAAATAGAAGTTCTCAGAATACCCTGAAAATTTAATACGATTTTTTCTGAATTTTTAGTGCAAATAATATCAGAGGAGGGGGGGGGGGGGTGCACCAGGTGGGCACAACCCACCTGGGCACTCCAGCAACCCCAGGCACGCCCTGATGGGTTGTGGTCCCCACGTGGGCCCCCCTCACTTATCTCTTCAGCCCATTCCTTCTCCTGCCTCTAGAAAAAAATCACCATAGCTCTCTTTCTCGTGTTCTTGCTCTCAAACCTACGGATTTCGATCTCTTTGCTTGAAGCTCTGTTTCCGAAACTATTTTGGGGGATTGCTACTTGGTATCTGACTCCTCCATTGCTCCAATTAGTTTTTGCTTTAGTCGTTTACATTTTGAATAATTACCTATGCTTAGTGCTATTGTAGATGAGCTTGCATGTTGAATTCTTAGAGTTCTAAGTAGTTTGAATGCTTAACATGGCCTCTATTCATCCTTATGAGTAGTTGCTATCAATCTTGTGAAGTTTTGTTGACAAAAAATTTGTGGACTAAAATTTTCAGAATTTTATCTGTAGGAATAAGATGAGTTTCTTTAGGAAGTTTGCCTCCAAGGAAAATGCCAAGGAATCATTGGGGAATCATCGGACAATGACCTCCATACTCAGAGAAGGGCGGAGGTGCGGCCATGCGAATGGCCACATAATCCCTTCATGGATGGGGCCGAGATTTGTCAACAGTTCACACAATTCATTGCTAATGCTGGGTTCACCGACTTCATCACAGATGAGTGTGAACAATACCATCTCCTTACAAATTGCTTTGTGCAATTTTCATTTCTGAGTAGGAATAACCCTCCTCAGGTGCAGTTTAATTTATATGCTGAAACCCGTCAGATGCCACTTAATGAATTTTGTGATATATACTTGATCCCTTCTGACGAGGATATAAGAGATCCTAGACCTACAGAGTTTGAGGACATTTATCGTACTCTATCAATGGGAGATGAGGAGGCGTATCGAGTGCCACTGCCACCAGCTTGCAGTTTCCTTCTATGCATTATTTTGCTTTATTCATCGCTAAGTGTTTAGTTATTAGAGAAAAGGTTGGTGCACTCAGTGCTCCCGACTTTGCCATCTTACGCCGCGCACTTTATGGCAATAACACCTTTAGCCTCGGGGCTATTATTGCACGTCATCTGCACCTTAACAGAAACAAGGGCAAGATTCATGGTGGTATTTATGCTACTCGTTTAGCGAGTTACTTTAACGTTCAGATCCGCCAACATGATTATCGTTTACCCAAGATTTGTTTAGATCACCAGGCGATGATGGGTCACCAGTTTACTGATATGGACAACTCTATTAATAATATTCCTTACAACCTGGTCTTTAGTGTGGATTCCTATGATATTATTCCGTTGCCTGCGCCTGCTTTGCTTGATTCTATTTCCAGGGGCAGATACAGGATCATGCCTGAGGACATTATTGCCTCAGGAGTGGGATGCTCAGGTACCCGCACCACAACACTTCAATGTGGGACCGGATGGCTACTATGAGTGGCGGTCACCAAGCTAGGCCAAAAGCCTAAGCTTGGGGCAGTACGTATTTCCACGGACATTATATTCATGTGCGCGCATTTCATTCTAGTTGTCGGTGTTCACACTTTTTCATTGTATTATCCATATTAGATTTAATTTCTTCGCTTTCTTCTTGTGTGTTTGAAAAACTTGAGAAAACCCAAAAATATTTCTTGTTTCTTTTCGGTTTTTCTTTCTAGGTTAATTAGTTATAGTATTAAAAGAAATCCCAAAAAGATTTCTCAATCCTTCTTTTTGTTTTTTGGGAGCTTTCCTGTGTAAATAGTTTTTCTTGTTTTTATTTTTCTTTTGTTTAATTTGCTTTCTTCAAGAAAAACTAAAAATTCCAATTCAGTGTGTTTCTTTGAAATTCTTTTCTTTTGGTGAGCCATACTGAGGAGAAGACCATGATGAAAATGTTGAGTGGCTCTCATATGTAGTATTGTTGATCTAACAAAGAGCCCAAATTTACCTTGTCTTCTCCTTTTGAATAAAATGTTTGCAGATTCCAACTTAGTCCACGACACTCTTGCACTATTATCATTTCACACCGTTCGGACGTGCAAGTGAAAGGCAATAATTACGATATTTGATGAAGTGACTGTGGCAGAGAGAAACGGGTATGAACTCAACTTGTTCTATTTCTGTAAATATGTTTAACCTAGTATCCATGATTCAGCATATAATGATCAAACATGTTTGTAATGACAATTAGAGATTATAGTTTCTCATGCCATGCTTAAGTAGCTGGGAGTGGATAATGATTTATCTTGGATGTCAACATGCATTAAAATGATTGTGATGTAGTATGATGATATGGTATCCTCCTCTGAATATTTCAAGTGGCTTGACTTGGCACATGTTAATATATGTAGTTGAATCAAAACCAACATAGCCTCTATGATATTTATGTTCATGGTGTTCATATCCTACTCATTCTAGTATTCAATGTTTATTATGCATAATGCATGTTCATGATCGTTTTCGCTCTCTAGCTGGCTGCTTCTCAACCTATTTGCTAGCCATCGCCTGTACTAAGCGGAAATATTGCTTGTGTATCAAAATCCTAAAACCCAAAGTTATTCCAGATGAGTCCGCCATATCTACCTATATGCGGTATTACCCTACCATTCTAAGTAAATTTGCATGTGCCACCTCTAAATTTCAAATGAACATCTGTTTTTGTGTGCCTGGATTGTTCATAGAGCGCCAGGGGGTAGTCGGTATCTTCTGTGCTAAGCAGGTTATTCTCATGATGAGTGTTTATTCACTTGTCCTTGCACGAGAGGGGCGGTAATAGTGATTCCCAGTCCCAAAATCAAAGAAATTGCAAATAATTAAACAAAACTCCTCCAAGATTGTTGTTGGTATGGACGTCACCCGCAGATTCGGCTAGTCGTGGAGTGTGTTTGTTGGTGGAGGGGAGTAAACCTTTACTTTTATCGCTTGGGAACCGCCACTAATGTGTTTAGCATGGAAGATATTGTTAAATTTTGGTCATGATGTAAACAGGAAGGGTGCATTTCCCAAAATTTCAATTATCTATGTTTTAAAACTTTGAGCTCTGGCACCTCTGCACATCCCTGCTTCCTTCTGCGAGTGGACTATCTATTTAATTTTATGTTGTGTCATCACCTTCTCAAACAAGCGCCAAATCTGAGAGCACTATTTTCATCCTCATGCATTGTGTGTAGTTAATGTTGAATGCATCATGACTGGATCTTTTCTACCATGAATTACAATGTTTAGTCGCTGCATGAACTTTAGAGGTTCTCTGCATTTATGTTTTGCAGTCTCAGAAAGGGCTAGTGAGATACCACTGTTGTCATATTATATCATGTTTGTTTTGACGAAGTGTTGTCATTTGAGATATCTTATTATTGCTTGCTAGTTGCTTATGCCACTGATATGAGTTAATATAATTTTTAAGAGTTATTGTTGACATGGTTAGTCATGATCTTTGCTGAAAACCTAGGTGCTACCTAAGCTTATTTATGTAAACAAGAACAAAAGAGTTCGTAAAAGTATTTCTTTTTCACTTTCAGTTTATCAACTGAATTGCTTGAGGACAAGCAAATGTTTAAGCTTGGGGGAGTTGATACATCTCTATCGTATCTACTTTCCCTAACGCTTTTGCTCTTGTTTTGGACTCTAATTTGCATGATTTGAATGAAACTAACCCAGACTGACGCTACTTTCAGCAAAACTACCATGGTGTTGTTTTTGTGCAGAAATAAAAGTTCTCGGAATGGAACAAAACTTTTTGGAGAATTTTTATGCAATAAAAGAAAAATACTGGAGCCAAGAACCATCAGAGGGGGCCCCTGGGTGAGCACAATCCACCAGGGCGTGCCACCCCCTCCAGGCGCGCTCAGGTGGGTTGTGCCCACCTGGTGGCCCCACAGACCCTAACTCCGATGCTATAAAATCCTATTTTCGGAGAAAAACCAAAGAGGAAGAATTATCACGTTTCATGAGATGGATCCGCCGCCACCTCCTGTTCTTCATCGGGAGGCTAGATCTAGCGTCCATTTGGGGCTCCGGAGAGGGAATCTTCGATCTTCGTCATCACCAACCCTCATTCATCGCCACTTCCATGACGCTCCCTACCGGGGGTGAGTAATTCCTTTGTAGGCTCATTGCTCAGTGAAGAGTTGGATTTCATTCATCATGTAATCGAGTTAGTTTTATTAGGGCTTTGTCCCTAGTATCCACTATGTTCTGGGATTGATGTTGCTATGACTTTGCTATGCTTAATGCTTGTCACTAGGGCCCGAGTGTCATGAATTCAGATCTGAACCGCTCATGTTTTCACCTTTATATCTATGTTCTGGATCCGATCTTGCAAGTTATATGCACCTGCTATGTGTTATGATCTGTAAACCCCGGAGTGACAATAGTCGGGATACTTTCCGATGATGACCGTAGTTTGAGGAGTTCATGTATTCACTATGTGTTAATGCTTTGTTCCGGTTCTCTATTAAAAGTAGGCCTTAATATCCCTTAGTTTCCTTATGGACCCAGCTGCCATTGGAGGGTAGGACAAAAGATGTCATGCAAGTTTTTTTTTCATAAGCACGTATGACTATTTACGGAATACATGCCTGTTCAGAAACGTTGCATGGAACACAAAAGTTTTTTAGTGCACACGCAATATCTATCCATGGAGATGCATTGCAACAAGGGGGAGAGTGTGTCTACATACTCTCATAGACTATAAGTGGATGCGTTAGCCAACACGGTTGATGTAGTTGAACTTCTTCGCGATCCAGCCGATCAAGTACCGAATGTACGACACCTCCGCGTTCAGCACACGTTCAACTCGGTGATGTCCTCACCTTCTTGATCCAGCAAGATGGCTGAAGTAGTAGATGAGTTCTGGAAGCACGACGGCGTGGTGATGGTGATGGCGATGCAATCTCCGCAGGGCTTCACCTAAGCACTACGAAAAATATGACCGGGGGAGTAAACGGTGGACGGGTGCGCCGCACATGGCTAAGACAATGTTGTCTTCTTGTGTTGAGCCCCCTCCCCATGTATATATATGTGGGAGGGGAGAGGGAGGCAGCATGGGCGCGTCCCTAGGGGCTGGCCACCGACCCTAGGGCTCCAGCCCTGCTGCGCCCCCCTTTCCTTGTATGGGTAAGGGGGGAAGGAAAGAGGGGGAGTGGGAAGGAAGGGGGAGTCCAACTCCACACTTTCTTTCCTTCCCCATAGGGCCGGCCTCTATAGAGGGCGCACCAGCCCCTTGTGGGCTGGTGTGTTCCCTCACTTGGCCCATAAGGCCGATAACTTTTCTGGGGATGCCCGAAACATCTTCGGTGACCCGATAAGTACCCGGTACCCTCTGAAACACTTCCGTAATACATCATCTTGTAACTAACTCATTAGTCATTTGCTTGCAAGGCTTCTTATGATGTGTATTACCAAGAGGGCCCAGAGATACCTCTCTGAAACTCGGAGTGACAAATCCTAATCTTTATCTATGCCAACTCAACAAACACCTTCGGAGATACCTGTAGAGAATCTTTATGACCACCCAGTTACGTTGTAACGTTTGACAGCACACAAGGTATTCCTCCAACATCCGGGAGTTGCATAATCGCATAGTCGAAGGAATATGTATTTGACAAGAAGAAAGCAATAGCAATAAACTATACGATCACTATGCTAAGCTGACAGATGGGTCTTGTCCATCACACCATTCTCCTAGTGATGTGATCCTATTATCAAATGACAACACATGTCTATGGTTAGGAAACCTTAACCATCTTTGAACAACGAGCTAGTCTAGTAGAGGCTTACTAGGGACACGGTATTTGTATATGTATTCACACATGTATTTAGGTTTATGATCAATACAATTCTAGCATGAATAATAAACCTTTATCATGAATAAGGAAATATTAAATAACAACTTTATTATTGCCTCTAGGGCATATTTCCTTCAGTATCTTGCACTAGTCAATAATCTAGTTCACATCGCCATGTGATTAATACCCATAGTTCACATCGCCATGTGACTAACACCCAAAGAGTTTACTAGAGTCAATAATCCAGTTCACATCGCCAAGTGATTAACACCCAAACAATGTGTTTGGTAACAACAGGGAGAGGGAATGGGAGTTATGAGATGGGAGTTTGCCAAGGAAATAGACATGGGAAATTGATTTTAAGTCCCATTCCTTTGTTTGGCAGGTGAAGGCATTTAAAAGTGGGAATATAAGAGAGAGTTAACTACCCATGTTTGATTGGAGGGATTAGGCAGGGAATGCCTTCCCTCATGGATGTGGACAACTAATGAAATGTTTTCTTTTTGCCAATTCCCAATCCCCACCTCATTTACTAGGCCCCCCCTAGGGAAGAGATATGAGGGAGTTGGTCCTCTTAATTCCCCTTCCCCCTCCCTACTTAATCCCATGTCCGTGAGTCAATCAAAGGACTTTAAGTCTCACTTATCTTAAACTCTCATTCCCAATCACCAAGTCCCCCCAACCAAACAAGCTGAAAGAGTACTAAGGTGTGATCATGTTTTGCCTCTAAGAGAGGCTTTAGTCAACGGGTCTGCCACATTCAGATCCATATGTATTTTGCAAATTTCCATGTCTACAATGCTCTGCATGAAGCTACTCAATCTAATTGCTCCCACTTTCAATATGCATCCAGAATGAGACTCAGAGCTATCCGGATTGGTGTTAAAGCTTGCATCAACGTAACTCTTTACGACAAACTCTTTATCACCTCCATAATCGAGAAATATTTCCTTAGTCCTCTTTAGGTACCTAAGGATAATTTTGACCGCTGTCCAGTGGTCCACTCCCGGATCACTATTGTACCCCCTTGTCAAACTCATGGCAAGGCACACAATGGGTCTGGTACACATCATGGCATACTTTATAGAACCTATGGCTGAGGCATAGGGAATGACTTCCATTCTCTCTCTATCTTCTGCCATGGTCGGGCTTTGAGTCTTACTCAACTTCACACCTTGCAACACAGGCAAAAGAACCCTTTCTTTGACTGATCCATTTTGAACTTCTTCAAAACTTTGCCAATGTATGTACTTTGTGAAAGTCCTATTAAGCGTCTTGATCTATCCCTATGGATCTTGATGCTCAATATGTAAGTAGTTTCACCGAGGTCTTTCATAGAAACATTCTTATTCAAGTATCCTTTTGTGCTATCCAGAAATTCTCTATCATATCCAATCAACAATATGTCATCCACATATAACATCAGAAATGCTACAGAGCTCCCACTCACTTTCTTGTAAATACAGGCTTCACTGTAAGTATGTATAAAACCATATGCTTTGATCACCTCATCAAAGCGTATATTCCAACTCCGAGATGCTTGCACCAGTCCATAGATCGATCGCTGGAGCTTGCACACTTTGTCAGCACCTTTAGGATCGATAAAACCTTGTGGGTGCATCATATACAACTCTTCTTTAAGAAATCCATTAGGGAATGCAGTTTTGACGTCCATTTTACTGATTCATAATCATAAAATGCGACAATTGCTAACATGATTTGGACAGACTTAAGCATTGCTATGGGTGAGAAAGTCTCATCATAGTCAACTCCTTGAACTTTGTCGAAAACCTTTCGCGACAAGTCGAGCTTTGTAGACAGTAACATTACCATCAGCTTCAGTCTTCTTCTTGAAGATCCATTTATTCTCTATGGCTTGCCGATCATGCAAATCCACCAAAGTCCATACTTTGTTCTCATACATGGTTCCTATCTTAGATTTCATGGCCTCAAGCCATTTATCGGAATCTGGGCTCATCATAGCTTCTTCATAGTTCGTAGGTTTGCCTTGGTCTAGTAACATGACTTCCAGGACATGCTTACCATACCACTCTGGTGCGGATCATGCTCTGGTTGACCTACGAGGTTCAGTAGCAACTTGATCTGAAGTTTCATGATCATTATCATTTGCTTCCTCTAGTTGGTGTAGGCATCACGAGAACGGATTTCTCTAATGTGCTACTTTCCAATTTGAGAGAAGGTACAACTACCTCATCAAGTTCTACTTTCCTCCCACTCACTTCTTTTGAGAGAAACTCCTTCTCTAGAAAGGATCCATTCTTAGCAACAAAGATCTTGCCTTCAGATCTGTGGTAGAAGGTGTACCTAATTGTTTCCTTAGGGTATCCTATGAAGATGCACTTCTCCGATTTTGGTTCGAGCTTATCAGGCTGAAGCGCAACACCAAACTTTAAGAAACGACAGCTTAGGTTTCTTGCCAAACCACAATTTATACGGTGTCGTCTCAATAGATTTAGATGGTTCCCTATTTAACGTGAATGCGCCCATCTCTAATCATAACCCCAAAACGATAGTGGTAAATCGGTAAGAGACCTCATAGAACACACCATATCTAATAAAGTACAATTACGACGTTCGGACACACCATTACGCTGTGGTATTCAAGGTGGTGTGAGTTGTGAAACAATTCCACATTGTTTAAAATGAAGGCCAAACTCATAACTCAAATATTCGCCTCCACGATCAGATCGTAGAAACTTTATTTTCTTGTTACGATGATTCTCCACTTCACTCTGAAATTCTTTGAACTTTCCAAATGTTTCAGACTTGTGTTTCATCAAGTAGATATACCCATACCTACTCAAATCATCTGTGAAGGTCAGACAATAATGATACCCACCGCGTGCCTCAACACTCATTGGACCGCATACATCGGTATGTATTATTTCCAATAAGTCATTAGCTCGCTCCATTGTTCCAGAGAACGGAGTTTTAGTCATCTTGCCCATGAGGCATGGTTCGCAAGCATCAAATGATTCATTATCAAGTGATTCCAAAAGCCCATCTACATGGAGTTTCTTCATGCGCTTTACACTAATATGACCTAAACGGGAGTGCCACAAGTATGTTGAACTATCATTATCAACTTTGCATCTTTTGGCATCAATATTATGAATATGTGTATCACTATGATCGAGATTCAATAAACCATTTACATTGGGTGTATGACCATAGAAGGTTTTATTCATGTAAACAGAACAACAATTATTCTCTGACTTAAATGAATAACCGTATTGCAATAAACATGATCAAATCATATTCATGCTCAACACAAACACCAAATAACATTTATTTAGGTTCAACACTAATCTCGAATGTAGAGGGAGTGTGCGATGGTGATCGTATCAACCTTGGAATCATTTCCAACACACATCGTCAGCTCGCCCTTACCTAGTCTCTATTTATTTCGCAACTCCCGTTTCGAGTTACTAATCTTAGCAACTGAACTAGTATCAAATACCCAGGGGCTACTACGAATACTAGTAAGGTACACATTTATAACATGCATATCAAATATACCTTTGTTCACTTTGCCATCCTTCTTATCCGCTAAGTATTTGGGGCAGTTCCGCTTCTAGTGACCATTCCCTTTGTAGTAGAGGCACTCAGTTTCAGGCTTGGGTCCAGCTTTGAGTTTCTTATCGGGAGTGGCAACTTGCTTGCCATTATTTTTGAAGTTCCCTTTATTTGCCTTGCCCTTTTCCTTGAAACTAGTGGTCTTGTTAACCATCAACACTTGATGCTCCTTCTTGATTCTACCTTCGCCGATTTCAGCATCGCGAAGAGCTCGGGAATTGTTTTCGTCATCCCTTGCATATTATAGTTCATCACGAAGTTCTAGTAGCTTGGTGATAGTGACTAGAGAACTCTGTCAATCACTATCTTATTTGGAAGATTAACTCCCACTTGATTCAAGCGATTGTAGTACCCAGACATTCTGAGCACATGCTCACTAGTTGAGCCATGCTCCTCCATCTTGTAGGCAAAGTACTTGGCAGAGATCTCATACCTCTCGACATGGGCATGAGTCTGAAACACCAATTTTAGCTCTTGGAACATCTCATATGCTTCGTGGTGTTCAAAACATTTTTAAAGTCCTGGTTCTAAGCCGTAAAGCATGGCGCACTAAACTATTAAGTAGTCATCATATCGAGCTTGCCAAACGTTCATAACATCTGCATCTGCTCCTGCAATAGGTCTGTCACCTATAGACTAAGTATAGCCTAGTGGTGGGAAGGGGCTGATGCCTTCCCACCCACCCAGGTTCAAGGCATGGTACTTTCAATTTGGGTTTGTTGCACCAATTATACTGTAGGGGCCTCCCTTACAGTTTTTCTGTTAAAAAAATAGGTCTGTCACCTAGCGGTGCATCCAGGACATAATTCTTCTGTGCAGCAATGAGGATAATCCTCATATCACGGACCTAGTCCGCATTATTGCTACTATCATCTTTCAACTTAGTTTTCTCTAGGAACAGATCAAAAATAGGGGAGCTATATAGCGCACTATTGATCTAAAACATAGATGTGCAAAAACTATTAAGACTAAGTTCATGATAAATTTAGGTTCAATTAATCAAATTACTAATGAACTCCCACTTAAATTAATATCCCTCAAGTTACTTAAGGGATACGTGATCCAAATCAACTAACCATGTTCGGTCATCAAATGAGATGGGGTAGTCATCAATGGTGAACATCTCTATGTTGATCTTATCTACTATATGATTCACATTCGACCTTTCGGTCTCTAGTTTTCCGAGACCATGTTTGTACATGCTAGGCTCATCAAGTTTAACCCAAGTATTCTGCATGTGCAAAACTATCTTACACCCATTGTATGTGAACGTATAGTCTATCACACCCGATCATCACGTGGTGCTTCCAATTGATGAACTTTGGCAATGGTGCATACTCGGGGAGAACAATTTTATCTTGAAATTTGGTGAAGGGGTCATCTTATAATGCTACTGCCATTCTAAGCAAAATAAGATGCATAAAGGATAAACATCACACGCAATCAAAATATGTGACATGATATGGTCATCATCATCTTGTGCTTTTGATCTCCATCTCCAAAGCAACGTCATGATCTCCATCGTCACCGGCTCGACACCTTGATCTCCATCGTTGTGTCGGGGTTGTCTCACCAACTGTTGCTTCTACAACTATTACTAACGCATAGTGATAAAGTAAAGCAATTACAAGGCACCTACATTTCATACAATAAAGAGACAACCCTAAGGCTCCTTGAAAGTGCAACTAATACCCGGGTGCTTTTGGTAATTCATAACAACATATAGCTCATTGAACTAATAGCCATTCAAATTAAATGTTTCAGAAAGTTGAATGATTGGCATGGCATGGACTAGAGATGTGGACCCCTCAAAGTGCTAAGGACAAATATTGGCAAACGCTCAAGACTCTTCATTTTTTCATTTTAGTGATCCAAGATCACATTGAGTCCATAGGAAAGTCAACACTATTAAAAGGGGATGAGGTGTTGCTTAATGGCTTGCTTGCTCAAAATGCTTAGTGATATTGCTCCAAAACCCTCAATCACTTTCTCATTTCCACATATGTCCAAAACCTAAAGTCAAACTCGGCCCCACCGATTTGATCTATCCGGCGCCACCGAGTTCACTTGACATAGACATAGCCAGAAACCCTAATCAATTCGGTCACAACGATATGGCTCTCGGTCCCACCGAGATGGCTTTGCAAACTCTCTGTTTCCCTTTGTAACATTTCGGTCTCACCGAAATGAGCGAGTCGGTCCCACCGAGTTTTCTTGACCAACTCTCTGTTTGATTAATTGCTAAAATCGGTCTCACCGAGATGAGGTTTTGCCCTAGCCCTAGCACATCGGTCCCACCGAGTTGATCTCATCGGTCCCACAGAGATTCCTAACGTTCACATTTTGAACCGAATCGGTCTCACCGAGTTTCTCTATTCGGTCTGACCGAGTTGGGTAAAAAGTGTGTAACGGTTGGATTTTTTGTGGAGGCTATACATACCCCTCCACCCCCTTCTCCATTTGTGAGGGAGCCATCAGAACGTGCCTACACTTCCACTACTCATTTTCTGAGAGAGAACCACCTACTCATGTGTTGAGACCAAGACATTCCAATCCAACCACAAGAACTTGATCTCTAGCCTTCCCCAAGTTGCTTTCCACTCAAATCATCTTTTCACCATAGCCAAATCTGTGAGAGAGAGTTGAGTGTTGGGGAGACTATCATTTGAAGCACAAGAGCAAGGAGTTCATCATCAACACACCATCTATTACCTTTTGGAGAGTGGTGTCTCCTTGATTGGTTAGGTGTCACTTGGGAGCCTCCATCAAGATTGTGGAGTTGAACCAAGGAGTTTGTAAGGGCAAGGAGATCGCTTACTTCATGAAGACTACCCTAGTGAGGCAAGTCCTTCGTGGGCAATGGCCATGGTGGGATGGACGAGGTTGCTTCTTTGTGGACCCTTTGTGGGTGGAGCCCTCCATGGACTCGCGCAACCATTACCCTTCGTGGGTTGATGTCTCCATCAACGTGGATGTACGATAGCACCACCTATCGGAACCACGCCAACATGAAGAAGTAGAAGAGACGAATCACCTCCAAGAGAGAGAAGGAGTAGAGATGATCGTTATGAACAAGACCCTCTCGCAGAAGCAAGGATTCGGAAAGGAAGGACAAGTCATCAAGAAGCTACACAAAACAAAGACATCAAGCTCATGTTGGTGAATGGATATCTAATTCCGACTCCGACAACCACTCTGAGAGAAGTTATCACTCCGACTCCAAATATACTTAAGATGAAGGTGTTGCTGGTCTTGCACTTGTGTCAACCAACTCCTACGACATATTTGACTCACCAAATGAAGGAATTGGAAGATGCTTCATGGCTAAAGGCCCTAAGGTATCACACCCGAGTATGTTGATTTCAGTAGTGATGAAGATGATTTTCTAGGTGATGATGATTTGCTTGTTGACAATGCTAGTGATGAAAACTATGATGAAATTGCTATTAATCATGCTAATCAAGATGAAACAAATGATAATGATAAGGAGATTGAGCGTCTAACTAAAGAACTAAACACTCTTTAGTTAGCTCATGAAACTACTTTAGAGGATCATCGAGAACTTTTAAAAACACATGAGAAGCTACACTTTGAAAAGCTCAATTTAGAGCAAGAGCATGGGTTCTTAAAAGCAATCAATGATGATCTTCGGAAGAAAAGTTCTTCTTACATTGCCAAGCATTTACTCTTGTCTACTTACATGCCACAAGTAAAATCTAGCAACAAGAGTAAGAAAGATTCTTCTTCTAGTAGTAACAATAATCATGCTAAACCCAATATTGTTGCTTCTAGTAGTTCTCTTGATTCCTCTAATGATTCTCTTAGCCAAGTTACACTTGAGCAAGAAAATAGCTTATTGAAGGGAATTATAGAGAAAGGTGTTTACAAGAGCCTTACCGAAAGTAAGCAATTTGAGGAAATTGTAAGCAAGCAAGGAAGGCACCGGAAGAATCAAGGTGTTGGTTTTGAACGAAAGTTCAATGCCAATGGAGTTGAGCGGGAAGAAGATCAATACCCCAAGACGAAGTTTGTTCCTCAACAGGAGAAGTATGATCCTACTTCTTCAAGGGAACACAAGATCAAGATGATCTTCCATCACAAGACCACAAGCTAAAAGGCAAGGACAAGCTTCAAGAGGAGATTGATGCATTTGAAGAAGCTCCTAAGGCCTTGGTCAAGTGGGTTCCCAAGACTACATCAAGTTCTGCTTCATCAAGTACTTCTACAACCCCAAGGATTCCCAACAAGTTGATGTGGATCCCAAAGAAGAAGAACTAGACTGTTTTTGAGGGTGACTCTGCCAACATACTTCACTCATATTCATATTGGCAAGCACCAGTGCAATCAACTTCCACATCTTGCACTAGTTCAAGGAGTCAGAAACTGTTGGGGATATAACTATTAGGTATGACCCACCCAGGAGGGGCCGGGTTATACCTATGAGGACTCTTGAAGCCCAAGACAGAGCTTGAAGATGGCGGTTCAGTTAATGGCTCAAAGCCCAAAGGCGACTTAAGGCTCGTAGAGATAAACCGCCATATGTACATAACTTGTATTGTAAGGCAAGAATAGTTAGGGACCAAGCCGAGCACTATTTATGAGCCGGCCGGGACTCTGTGAGCCACTGGGCGTCGACCTATGTATATAAAGGGACGACCCGGTGGCGGTTCAGGGCAAGTAACATCAGATCAAGAGCTAGGTCAAGCGGAATCGCTCCCTGTTAATCGAGACATAAGCAATCCCACTCAAAACTGGATCGTAGGCTTTTACCTTCACCATAAGGGGCCGAAATAGTATAAACCCCATGTCCTTTGTCCCGATTAACTCATTTAAGCTTCCTAGTTGCGATGGCTCCATGACTAAGTCCTTTCACTAAGACATCTGACGTGACAATTCCACGACAGTTGGCGCCCACCGTGGGGCCAGCGCATGGTGGATTTGAGTTCTTGAAGGGCAGCTGTCGGTGTCAAAACCGGCGGATCTCGGGTAGGGGGTCCCGAACTGTGCGTCTAGGAGGATGGTAACAAGAGACAATGGACATGATGTTTTTACCCAGGTTCGGGCCCTCTCGATGGAGGTAAAAGCCTACTCCTGCTTGATTAATATTGATGAGATGGGTAGTACAAGAGTAGATCTACCACGAGATCAGAGAGGCTAAACCCTAGAAGCTAGCCCATGGTATGATTTTTGTTCGTCCTACGGACTAAAACCCTCCGGTTTATATAGGCACCGAAGAGGGTTAGGGTTACACAGAGTCGGTTACAATGGTAGGAGATCTACATATCCGTATCGCCAAGCTTGCCTTCCACGCCAAGGAAAGTCCCATCTGGACACGGGACGAAGTCTTCAATCTTGTATCTTCATAGTCCAGGAGTCTGGCCAAAGGTGATAGTTCGGCTATCCGGACACCCCCTAATCCAGGACTCCCTTAGTAGCCCCTGAACCAGGCTTCAATGACGACGAGTCCGGCGCGCATGTTGTCTTCGGCATTGCAAGGCGGGTTCCTCCTTCGAATACTTCATAAAGGATTTTGAACACAAGGATAGTGTCCGGCTCTGCAAAATAAGTTCCACATACCACCGTTGAGAGAATGATATTTACACAAATTTAATCTGCTGATGTATTCCGTGGCGTGACATCACACCATGGCCAAGCCTTTATTCGAATCGTTTTTACCGTCACACCTCAGCGTGTTTAGCGAGGCGGTTTCCTTGGCACGTCTTGTCAAAGCGGAGATCGTGTCCCCTTATTCCGGGATTCTCATCAATACGGGCGTGGGTAACCCAACCGCGCCATTGATTATGGCACTTGGGAGATAAGCGAGTTTTACTAGGCTGGTGGGGACGCATAGCTTCGTTCGTCCATATAAGGGGATAAGGATCCACCTTTTTACCTATGCCTTATTCCTCCTTTGCTCATCCATTTCCGTGCACTCGAGCTCCAGCACCCAAGTCCGCACATCTCGCCTCAACCTTCCCCAGCCATGTCCGGAGCGGGAGGCAAGTGGATGGCCTCCTCCGTCACGGAGGGGCACATTAAAAGGCTGTGGAAGGCCGGATACTTGTCCAGCGACATCGCGCATCGGCTCCCCGACAAGGGGCAGCTTATCCCCACCCCGGGCCCCATGAGAGGGTGGTGTTCCTCACCCACTTCCTCGGTGGATTAGGTTTTCCACTTCACCCATTTCTCCGAGGGCTCATGTTCTACCTCTTGGAAGGAGACGGGCCTGACGTGGGGTAATTCGGAAGAGCCGACCGGACTCCAAACCTATGTCCAAAACCTGGTGAACAAGAAGCTCAAGCTCGTCAACGTAGTCCAGGTCATGCTCATCCGCCGGATCCTCCCGTGCTAACAACGGGCCTTCAACTTGTGGGAGTTTGATCTGGCACAACACCAAACCTTGAGCAGGCTCTTCGACACTACGTACAAAGATGCCTGTAAGGTGCTGTTCAAGGGTGCCGAGGCTCCCGCATCCGCTACCGAAGATCGCGGATTCAGCTCGCAGCATCAAGGCAGCGAGGTAAGCTATTTTACCCTTTACAGGACACTTGTTTTTCATAGTTTGACTCTATGCGGGATCTAAACTCCCTTACCTTTGACAGGCCTGGCAAAAGACGTCCGGGTAGGCTAACTGTCTGGCTCCCTTGCCAAAAGACCCAGCGGACGCCCGATTAACGGGGCTGCTGGTTCCGGCACGTCACGTGGTGCCGGAGAAGAAGGCCACGGGAACTCGAAGGAGTTCCCGGCGCCAGGTGTTGTCGGACTCATCGTCCGACGACTCTAAGGCGGACTCCTCCCGTGAATACGAGGAGGAGGAAAAAGAGGCCTCTCCCCCAGCGGGGGGAGAGAAGAAAAGGAAGGCCGCCCCAACTGGGGAGGCCGGAGGGTCCAAGAAGGGAAGGACCCTTCCTCCGGACGACTCCACCAACGCCGACGATGGCGAAGAGGAGTGGCTGCCGAGGGTTAATCCCTTGGCGAAATCGTAAGTGTCCGGATACCAAAATAACTCATGGCGTTTCATTTGTCGCACAGTATCTCCTAACACCGAATATAACCCTGCAGCCCGCCCAAGGACGAGCTCGACGCTTCAATGAGCGGCTCCCTGGCTTCGTCGGACGTGAATAGCACCTCGCTTCCGGCTGCCTCCTCTCCTCACGCCGCGGATGACGCCGAGGTGGGGTCCCAAATGGGGCCCAGCCAGGAGGAGGTGGTCCAGGAGGCGCCGCAAGGCAACCTCCTGGACTCCAAGCGCAAGGAGGATAAAACCCCAAATGGCTCTAAGTCCAGCCCTGGGCCGGACTCCGCACTGGAACCTTCAGTGGTTTCGGAGTCCGACAGGCGGCCCCTTCGTAAGAAGGGCGAGACTGCGACACCGGTGACCTCCGTCCAACCGGAGGCACCGGATAACTTGCTGGAGGCGCTTAACGGCGCCTCCATCAACGAGGAGCACCGCACTGTTATGAGTGTGGTGATCCAGAAAGTTCAGTCCACCGAGAGCGAGCTGACTGAAGCCTGTGCCAGCCTTCTAACAGGCTTTGAGGTATGTATTTAAGATATTTAAAAATATTACCGCATAGACAGTAGCCCCTGATGCCCAGTTTGGTGTTCGGAAAGAAAAGCCGAACTGAGGATCTAAAAAGATGTACGCAGGAGTCTAACATAAGTATGTCAATATGGGGAATGTAGGCTGCGCTGCTGACCTCTGCCGCACTGACTGCGGAGGTCAATGCATTGAAGCAGAGCCTCGAGCGGTCCGAGAACGAGCTCGGCCTTGCCAAAAAGCAGCTCGAGGACAAGGAAGGTAAGCAATACCTTATGGAAGTATATAAAAGATGTGGTTGCAAAAAATGATAGGAATAATGTGAGTATTGCAGGGGCCACGAACGAGGTGGAGACCCTGAAGGAAGCGGTGTCCAAGGCCGAAAGCAATGCGGCCGCGGAGCGCATCGAGCGAGAGAAACAGGAGGCGCGGGTGGAGGAGGTGCGGCAAGAGCTCCAGGCTCTCGTGGAAAAACACGAGAGTTTGGAGCGTGACTCAAAGACTCGAGAGTCCGAGCTCGCCTCGGCCCTTGAGAGCACCAAAGCCGCTAAGGCCAAAGCCCAAAAGGCCCTCCAAGAAATTGAGGCATTGAAGAAGATAGCGTTGGGTAAGGCATTCTTTATGCAAAGCAAGCACGTGAAAGTGAATTATCTGTTACTTACCCGAATCCGGAGCTCTCCAGGAGCATTCGCAGATCTGCCCCGCAGTGTGTCCGATGCTGCCACGTTCTACCGAGCCGAGGAGGGGAGCTAGACAGAGAAGGTGTTCTGGTCTCAGTATGCTGAGGCCGGACATCCGGTGCCCTTGAGCGACCAGCTGAAGCAGCTGGTCGAGCTCCATAAGGTGGCCGAACAGGCCATGAAGGGACTCATAGTTCGGCTGTGGCCGAAGGAAGCCATGCTTGGGAGCTACTTCGGGATGGTGAGGCGGCTGGTGGACGCCTGTCCATGGATTGAAGTCGTCAAGCGCTCCGTCTGCATCGAAGGTGCCCGTAGGGCCCTTGCCCGTGCTAAAGTGCACTGGGGCAAGATGGACGCTGAGAAGCTTGTGACGGATAGGCCGCCGCCGGGCAGGGAGTATCGCAAGCCCGAGATGTATTATGAGGGCGTCCTGAAGGGTGCCCGCCTTATAGTGGGTGAATGCTCCAAAGATGTAATTTTTGAGTAAACTCACATTTGTTATCCTGTACGCTGAAAACTTGTTCATATGCGCTAAGTAACGCTTGTGAATTTATAATATTACCTTCTGTGTGGCCGTTTATTAAATTTGAGATGTGGCGACTCGTCGGCTTCTGCCCCTATGCCACAAGTGCTGGGGTGTTTGGGATAAACTTGAGCGCTCTTTTTCCCATTCTTGGGTCCTTCAAGGGAGGCGCTCAATGCAACGAACATGGCAACCAGACTATAATGCTTGAACACTCTCACTTAGCCATAGAATTCTATAATTTTAAATTTCGGCGAAGCCCCTAGTATTCGGAAGACCGAGTTCGGGGCGCTATCCACACCTGGGCCGGACGAAGCTGACTCCTCGCTCTAAGCGGCATAAGTCTTTAGGGACTCGAAAACCTCTCGAATAGCGACCGGCTGTCCCCTATCATGATGGTCAGTTTTAGCTTTCTCCACTCAGGTGCTTAACCCAACTCAACCGGGGCACAATCGCAGTGGTTCTCCCAGCGCTACCTTAGCCGATATAACGAAACGTAAGGTACCAAAACATGGGAGCCGGGCAAACCCAACTATTGACCCAAGACATGATTCGGAGCCGATGCATATAATGTTATAAGTTCGGGGTGCCGCACTTGTGAAAGTGTTCGGACTTATCACACCATATTTTGGGGTACTTAAGCCCCTGGTGTATTTGGCTGTACCAAAGTGTACGGGTGCAACATGTCATAAGTGAACATATATAAAAATAGGAATGCAATAATAGGCAGAAACTATGTATGGTTTATTCAAAAAGGCTGCGGTAAAAGCAGAACGATACAAGTAGTGCGATAAGCAATGGAGGGGACTATTTGACATGTCCCCCTCCAGGGGCGAGCTGCGAGATGATATGTGAAACAAGTATACTGCTCGCTATAGAGACCACCTGGACACTCGACGTAGCTTTCTGCTTCCCTGGCTGTTGCATCGTGTGTTTCGGCGATTCTACTGCTGGACAGAGCTTCTTGAGAACGGAGTCCTGAAAGTAAGAAAAAAAAGGAATGACACAATCGGGAGCCCCTGGTGCGGTTGAGCCGCATTCTGGGCCTGTCGTGGTCGTGCCCCTCCCCCTATGCCCACGGTATTTCCAGAGCGTAATTATGTACGCGTGGTACTGGTTTCGCAATTTCGCGAGGGTTGGGGTTGGGGCCGCATTGCTACGCGTGCTCGGAACATGCCAGGCGGTCTTGTTGTAGGTTACTCCGGGCGCGCTTGACGGTGTCCGGATGTTTGATAGCCGGACTCGAGAATTGCCTTGAGAGGCTGCTTTGTACTTCTGCCGCGAGGGCCGCCGTATGCTCCTCCGTTTAGAGAGAGCGTTCGGTGTTTCTGTTGACCGTAATGACTCCTCGAGGGCCTGGCATCTTGAGCTTGAGGTATGCGTAGTGCGGCACCGCATTGAACTCTGCAAATGCGGTTTGTCCGAGCAGTGCGTGATAGCTGCTGCGGAACGGGACTATGTCGAAGATTAAATCCTTGCTTCGGAAGTTATCCGGGGATCCAAAGACCACTTCAAGTGTAACTGAGCCTGTACAGTTGGCCTCTACACCTGGTATGACGCCTTTAAAGTTCGTCTTTGTGGGTTTAATCCTTGAGGGGTCTATGCCCATTTTGCGCATTGTATCCTGATAAAGCAGGTTCAGGCTGCTGCCGCCGTCCATCAGGACTCTAGTGAGGTGAAATCTGTCAACGATTGGGTCTAGAACCAATGCGGCGAATCCTCCATAGCGGATGCTAGTGGGCTGGTCCCTTCGATCAAAAGTGATCGGGCAGGAGGACCAAGGATTGAACTTTGGGGCGACTGGCTCCATCGCATATACGTCCCTTAGTGCACGCTTCTGCTCCCTTTTGGGTATGTGGGTTGCATATATCACGTTCACTGTCCGCACTTGTAGGGGGAAGCCCTTCTGTCCTCTATTGTTCGGCGGCCGGGGCTCCTCCTCGTCGTTGCTATGCAGCCCCTTGTCATTGTTTTCGGCATTTAACTTGCCTGCCTGCTTGAACACCCAACAATCCCTGTTGGTGTGGTTGGCTGGTTTTTCGGGGGTGCCGTGTATCTGGCACGAGCGATCGAGTAGTCGGTCCAAATTGGACGGGCCCGGAGTATTTCTTTTGAATGGCATTTTCCGCTGACAGGGCTTTGAGCTTCTGAATCCGGCATTGACTACCGTATCTTCAGCATTATCGCCATTAATGCCGCGCTTGTGCTTGTTGCGACGCGACCTGCCGTTGTTGTCCTTGGTATCCGAATTACCAGGGCTCTTGGTCATGTTGTTACTGTGAGCTAGCCAGCTGTCCTCTCCCGCGCAAAAGCGGGTCATGAGTGTTGTGAGGGCTGCCATGGATTTCGGCTTTTCCTGTCCTAGGTGCCGGGCAAGCCACTCGTCACGGATGTTATGTTTGAAGGCTGCAAGGGCCTCTGCATCCGGACAGTCGACGATTTGATTTTTCTTGGTTAGGAACCGTGTCCAGAATTGTCTGGCCGATTCCTCTGGCTGCTGAATTATGTGGCTTAGGTCATCGGCGTCTGGTGGTCGCACATAAGTGCCCTGGAAATTGTCGAGGAATGCGGCTTCCAGGTCTTCCCAACAACCAATTGACTCTACTAGCAAGCTGTTAAGCCAATGCCGAGCTGGTCCTTTAAGCTTGAGTGGGAGGTATTTAATGGCGTGTAGATCATCACCGCGGGCCATGTGGATATGAAGGAGGTAGTCCTCGATCCATACCACAGGATCTGTTGTGCCATCATATGATTCAATGTTTACGGGTTTGAAACCCTCAGGGATTTGATGATCCATCACTTCGTCTGTGAAGCATAGTGGGTGTGCAGCGCCCCTGTACTGGGCTATATCACGACGTAGCTCAAATGAGCTTTGTCTGATGTGTTCGGCTCGGCCGGATTTGCTATATCCGGCATGATGGTTATCGTCGCATGTAGTGAGGCTCCCACGCGATCCGTAGATCGATCTTGTTTGCCTTGCCTTGTCCTCCAATATATCTCGCAGGTCTGGTGCGTTTCCCCGTGTGTTGGTACTTTTTGAGCGGCGCCTGGGTGCGGCTTGAGTGGAGGGCCGAGAGGCCTCTCTGTCGCAGCCACGAGGTGGCCGGTCGGCCGTATCATGCGCTGGTGATGTAGGTTTAGGTGCTTCCTCCTCTAATCGGGGTAGCAGCCTGCGTTTTGGATAGCTCTTGGAGGGGCGTTCGAGTTCATACTCTTCGACCGCAAGGACTTTAGTCCATCTGTTAGCTAGCAAGTCTTGGTCAGCTCTAAGCTGTTGCTGCTTTTTCTTTAGGCTGCTTGCCATGGCCATAAGCCTGCATTTGAAACGCTCCTATTCGACGGGATCCTCAGGCACGACAAATTCGTCGTCATTGAGGCTTGCCTCATCTTCGGAGGGAGGCATGTAATTATCGTCCTCTACCTCTCTGTCTGCCGCTCTCTCATGAGGGCTGGCTTCTCGGTCCTCCTACGCTGAATCCTGCTGGAGGGGGTTGTCTTCGGCACCGTTTGGGGTGTTATTATCTCCCGTGCTGGAATCACCATTTTTGCTGTGGCGGGATTTAGAGCGGCGCCGCTGATGCCGACGCTTAGGCTATTTCTTGGAGGGGTCATCCTCCATTGTTCCATCGCCATTCACATCTTTTGGGGTGTCCACCATGTAGATGTCGTATGACGAGGTGGCCTTCCAGTGCCCTGTAGGCGCTGGTTCTTGGTCGTCTCCTGCATCGTCGTCCATACCGTCGGTGTCTTCGGAGTCAAAGTCGAGCATGTCGGTTAAATCATCGACAGTGGCTACGAAGTGGGTGGTGGGTGGGCTTTGAATTTCTTCGTCGTCCGCATCCCAACCTTCCTGACCATAGTCCGGCCACGGCTCTCCTGATAAAGAGAGAGACTTTAGTGAATTCAGGATGTCGCCAAAGGGCGAGTGCCGAAAGATGTCCGCGGCGGTGAACTCCATGATTGGCGCCCAATCGGATTCGATTGGCAGGGGAGCGGAAGGTTCGGAGTCCAGAGGGGAGTCCGGCGCCTTGGAGTCACGAGCTACGCAAAGGACAGGGTTGGTGTACGGCTCAATCGCCATAGAGATCGCAGCCCCCAAGGCGGTGTCCAGCCACCCGTCCTTGATCGACGCAGTCGGCTCCAAGCTAAGGGTCGGAGCGGACACTGGTGCGGCCCCCAGGGCACTGTTCGGCGACAGAGCTAGATCATGCCCATCGTGATAGTGCGGCGCGCTCGGCTGTGGCTCGAACCCGTCGAAGATCAAGTCTCCGCAGACGTCAGCCGCATAGTTCAAACTTCCAAATCTGACCTGATGGTCAGGGGCGTAGCTTTCAATCTGCTCCAGATGGCCAAGTGAATTGGCCCGCAGTGCAAAGCCGCCGAATACGAAGATCTGTCTGGGGAGAAAAGTCTCACCCTGGACCGCATCGCTGTTGATGATCGGAGGAGCCATCGGGCCTAAAGATGACGACACAGAGGAACTCTCAATGAAAGCACCAATGTCGGTGTCAAAACCAGCAGATCTCGGGTAGGGGGTCCCGAACTGTACGTCTAGGCGGATGGTAACAGGAGACAAGGGACACGATGTTTTTACCCAGGTTCAGGACCTCTCGATGGAGGTAAAAGCCTACTCCTGCTTGATTAATATTGATGATATGGGTAGTACAAGAGTAGATCTACCATGAGATCAGAGAGGCTAAACCCTAGAAGCGAGCCTATGGTATGATTGTTGTTCATCCTATGGACTAAAACCCTCCGGTTTATATAGGCACCAAAGAGGGTTAGGGTTACACAGAGTCGGTTACAATGGTAGGAGATCTACATATCCATATCGCCAAGCTTGCCTTCCACGTCAAGGAATGTCCCATCCGGACACGGGACGAAGTCTTCAATCTTGTATCTTCATAGTCCAGGAGTCCGGCCAAAGGTGATAGTTCGGCTATCCAGACACCCCCTAATCCAGGACTCCCTTAGTAGCTTCGAAGGGGTCAAGGGATACGCTGTGGGCCGGATGACCAAGAGTCGTCGTGGCAAGCTCTACATCGACGACGCGGGTTGGGGCCCTGAGGCCGGCTCAATTGAGTACAGGTAGAGGGTCCCCTTCGGCGGAATCCACATCTTCATCGGCAAGATCGGCGAGCCGGGCCCTGAGCCGGACATCTGCACCGACCTCGTCGAGATGGCTCAGCATGCGAGACCCGCCCGGTCTCAGCCTGCCATGAAGCATGCCTTTGTGGGATGCATCCACGGAGAGGAATTTTCTGAAGGAGCAGTGTCTGCCAGTGAGACGGCCATCTACTCTGATGGTGAGTCATCCATAGGTGAGACGGATTCGTTGTATCAATTGCAAGACGGCGAGCTTGGGGACTGTTCTGATGGCAGTAGTATTCCAGCTGCCCTTGAGCCGCCGAGCAGAGTTGGGATCTTCATGGATGGCACGCAATCCTCTCAAAACTCTACGACGGTGCAACGATAACCTCCGGGTCAGTGGCAGCCGGGGCAGGAGGCCCTGTGCGCTAGCTGGCTCAGGTGCTGATTGATCTCATGGATAAGATGATAGCTTTATTAACCACTGTGGTCAACCCGGCGGATCAAGCTCAACATGATGCGGAAGTGGCACAGTTAAAGCAGGATATAGTGCAGGCTAAGGAAGACCTGGCGGTAGAAGACGTTAGGATGACCGCAGAGCGGGCGGCTCTGGACGCCCAGGCTCAGCGAATTCAGTCGCAGGCTTTCCAGCTCACGAGGGATCAGAACGCGTCAAATGAGGTCATGAGGATTAGGTACCAGAAAACTCAATCCCGTCTGCCTCCGGTTTATGACCCTCGAAACCTCTTCCGTACACCCGGTGCAGGGCCTAGTAACCCGCTGGAGATAGACGGGTTGCAACACCCGGGGCTGGTACACCGGTTCAGCCACATATGATGGAACCTCCCCGGATGAATAGTGCTCCGCCTCATTATGCGCCGACACCACTGGGTCATTATTCTAACACCTTGGAAAACATGATTGCTGTGGCAGCACGATCGGCGACTCTCCCGGTGGAGGGCGACTCTCCGACAGCGGTTGAAACTCGTAGGGTCAGAGAGCTTCTTCAGACAGCTTTAGTGCAGCAGGAAGTGTACTCATATAGCCGAGACATGATTCATTCGACCCCTCATCCAAGCCGGAGCCCGAGTTATAGCAGGCACATGGATTTAGCGGCCGTTTCAAGCAATGCCCGGCGCCGTGACCAGCCGTGTGGGCATGACCCGGCACGTGATGGAGCTCTTAACTTGGTTGATCAGGACAAAATACGTCAAGAAGCTGAGCGGGCGGCTGAGCAGGCGGCTCAGCGGGCGGCTTACCAGTCTTTTCCGGTTTATCCGACGACTTCTATTGAGGCAGGCGTGACCACTAGGACCGGAGGTGTCCCTTGTCTGGTGCCGGCTCTACGTAACGAGCGTTTGCCCAAGGATTTTAAGGGGCCTCGAAAGGTGCCTAATTACACGACCGACTTACAGCCTGGGGCATGGATTGAAAGCTATGAGATGGCTATGGAGCTATTGGAAGTCAGTGACGCTGCGATGGCCAAGTACTTCACCATGATGTTGGATGGGACGGCCCGCACTTGGTTGAAGGGGCTGCCACCTAATTCCATCGGTTCATGAGCAGAGTTAAAAGCGCGGTTTATTCAAAACTTCAAAGACTCATGCAAGCAGCCCATGTCAATTGTGGATTTGACTAATTGCAATCAAGAGGAGGGTGAGTCCACGACCCATTGGGTGCGCCGGGTCAAAGCCATAATACATTCATCTGATAAGATGGATGCCGGCTCTGCAGTCTTAATGTTGGAGAAAAATTCCCGTTTTACGCCTATGAAGATGAAGCTGGGGTGGCTCAAGCGCGATTGTAATGACATGGGCCAGCTAATGGAGGCTCTAGTCAAATATGCTGACTCTGATAGTACCAAGGATCCCGAGTCTGATGATGACATGACAGGGAAGGGAAAGAAGAACGTAATGCCAAGGGTCCTCAGCATAACCCAGCGAATCAAGGAGGTAATAATAAATGTAAGGCTGATGGTAGCTTGGAGTTTGTGGCTAAGACCAATGCGCAGGGCAACAATCAACGACGTAAGGGGAGAACACCTCCTCGGTCCGGCGGGTCAAGCCCCACGCTTGAGCAGTTGCTAAATGAGCCCTATCCAAGGCACGGTACTCCACAAAAACTGGACACTCACCTATGGAAGGATTGTATAATCATGAAGGCTTTCAAGAATTCCAATATGTTTGATGGTAATCATGGGCCGGGTGGCGACTCGGGTGGCGGCGGCTTTCATGGCCCGGGCGGCGGTTCAAATTCCAATTTTCAAAGCTCTCAGGGTCATCAAGGTGGTTATAATCAGCAATCTGGCCAGGGTGGTCAGCAGCAGCAAGGTGGATATCAGAGTAATCCGAAGCAGCTGAGTAGTGAACAATATCATGTGTTTACCATCAGTTTGTGCAAACAGGACCAGAAGCTTCATAAGAGGGTTGTGAACGCTATTAAGCCGACAGTTCCTCGTTATTTGAGATGGTCTGAGCAACCTATTCTATGGAGTAGGGAAGATCACCCTCCCCGGGTTGACAATCCGGGTCACTTGGCCTTGGTGGTGGCACCTCAGGTTGGTGGATATAAATTCACTAAAGTGCTCATGGATGGAGGCAGTAGCATCAATATCCTCTATTATGAGACTTTTCGTCGCATGGTTTTGACTGATAAAAATCTCAAGACTTCCAACACTGTTTTTTATGGAGTGGTCCTTGGTAAGTTGGCGTACCCAGTGGGTAAAATTGAGCTGGAGGTAGCCTTTGGAGATGAGCATGATTCTAGGGCTAAGAAGTTAACCTTTGAGGTGGTCAAAATCAAGAGCTCGTATCGCGCCCTGTTTGGACGGCCGGCTTATGCCAAGTTCATGGCATGACCATGTTATGTTTATTTGCAGCTCAAGATGCCGGGTCATAAGGGCACCATCACAGTGCATGGGAGTCGGAAGATAGCTTTGGAATGTGAGGAAGGCGATGCTGCTTACGCTGAATCTGTTTGTGCAACAGAGGAGTTGAAGTTCTACAAGGACAATGTTGACCCGATGGACATGACGTCTTTGAAGAAGCCAACCACAGAGCATGAGCCGGTAATGAAGTTTAAGTCGGCCGATGACACCAAGCTTGTTGATTTTGTTCTAGGCGACTCATCTAAGCAGTTCAATATCAGTGCCAATCTGGATCCGAAATAGGAAAGCACGCTCATCGAGTTCATCTGTGAGAACCGGGACATCTTTGCGTGGAAACCTTCTAACATGCCAGGTGTACCGAGAGAACTCGCTGAGCACACTCTCAATATTGATCCAAAATTCAAGCCGTTCAAACAGTTTCTTCGGTGGTTCAATGAAGAGAGGCGTAAGGCCATTGGTGAGGAAGTGGCCCGACTCTTGGTGGCCGAGTTCATTATTGAAGTTTTTCATCCAGAGTGGTTGGCTTACCCGGTGCTGGTGCTTAAGAAGAACGACACTTGGCGTATGTGTGTGGATTACACTGATTTAAACAAGGCTTGTCCGGCTGATCCCTTCGCACTCCCTCGTATTGATCAAATCATTGATGCTACGGCGGGTTTTGAGCATTTGAGCTTTTTTGATGCTTATTCTAGTTATCATCAGATCTAGATGGGAGTTAAGGACCAGGAGAAGACGGCTTTTATTACTCCATTTGGAGCCTTCTGCTATGTGTCTATGCCTTTTGGGCTTAAGAGTGCCCAAGCGACTTATCTGTGATGTGTGTGGAGAACTGTCTTCACAATCAGATTGGGCGCAACGTTCATGCTTATGTGGATGAGAAGGAGACCTTGGTAGATGATCTGAAGGAGACCTTTGATAACCTCCGGGCCTACAAGATGATGCTTAACCCGGCCAAGTGCATTTTTGGTGTACCGGCAGGCAAGCTTTTGGGTTTTCTAGTTTCTAACAGAGGCATTGAGGCTAACCCGGAGAAGATCAAGGCAATCACCTCTTTGGCTAAACCGACATGTATCAATGATGTTCAGCGTCTGGTGGGTCGTATTGCTGCTTTAAGCCAGTTCATAAGCCGGTTAGGTGAGAAGGCCATACCGCTGTATCAGATGATGAAGAAGACAGACAACTTCGTCTGGAGTGATGCTGCTAACGCTGCCTTTGAAGATTTGAAGAGACAGTTAGCTGAGCCACCGGTCCTTGCTGCTCCCATTGATATGGAGCCATTATTGTTATATGTGGCTGCTAACACACGTGCTGTCAGTGTGGCCATTGTGGTGGAGTGCTAGGAGGCTGGCAAGGAACATCCGGTTCAACGGCCGGTTTACTACATTAGTGAGGTACTTATTGAGTCCAAGCAACGGTATCCACATTGGCAAAAGCTCATTTATGGGGTGTTCATGGCAAGCCGGAAGCTTAAGCAATATTTCCTGGGCCATCCTAACATTGTGGTCAGTTCTGCTCCTTTAGGAGATATCATTCAAAACAGAGAAGCCACAGGACTAGTCGCCAAGTGGGCCATTGAACGCCTCATGGTTTAAAGTATGTACCATGCACTGCTATCAAGTCTCAAGCACTGGTGGACTTCATCAACGATTGGACAGAGCTGCAGATGCCTGAAGAGAAGCCAGACAACACATATTGGACTATTCACTTTGATGGGTCTAGGCAATTGGAGGGCTCGGGGGCTGGAGTTGTTTTAGCTTCCCCTCGAGGTGACAAATTTTGTTATGTGCTACGGTTGATGTTTCCCTGTACTAACAATGCAATTGAGTATGAGGCCTTGCTCCATGGTCTTCGGATGGCTAAGAAGATGATCTTAAGCCGGGTAAGGTGATTTGGTGACTCAGATTTGGTGGCTCAACAAGTATCAGGCAAGTGGGATTCCAAGGATCCTCTCATGGCGGCTTATCACCACTACAAAAAAAAGACACATCCGTGACATTTTGGGCCGAACGGATTTTTTTCCTGTCATACATAAGACACTTCTATGACGATAATTATGACAAAACCCGGTATCATCATAGATGTGGTGGGCTCCTACTTCTATGACAAAAAATCATGACATAAAATGGGCTTTTCGTCCTGGGCGGGCCGGAGATGCAGTTGCATGACATTCTTTGGGCCGTGCATGACGGAAAAAAACATCGTAGAAGCGAGGGTGAGGAAAATTTCGGGGAGTTGCCGGTTACGATGGGAGAGCGATGCGCGTTTCTCTCGTACGTAGACGCGTGTGTGCGAGGCGTTGGCTCTGACTGAACCCGAGCGAGGCGTTGGGCTCTAACTGAACCCGAGCGATATCATTGCAGGCTACGCGTTACTGAACCCGAGCGATCGATCGATGGCTGTTAACTGAACCTGATGGAGTGATTCCTTCGCTACTGCTGCTAACTGAAGCCGATCGATGCTGCCTCTGGGATGAACAGTGAGCGTTGCCTCTGGATGAACAGGAACCCGTGGTGTGGAGGGCTGGATGAACAGTAGACGGTGGAGGGGTGGCCGTGGAGGGGTGGTTGAACATGACCCCGTGGTGTGGAGGGCTGGATGAACAGTAGACGGTGGAGGGGTGCCCGTGGAGGGGTGCCCGTGGAGGGGTGGTTAAACAGTAGCCGGTGGAGTAGCGCACGGTGGAGGCTGGATGTACAGGAGCCAGTGGAGGCCGGAGGAGGTCGACAGTAGCCCGTGGAGGCTGGAGGAGGTCGACGATGGAGATGAACAGTATCCCATGGAGTCCCATTTTGCGGTACGCCACACCCCTCCCCCCCCCCCCCGTTGCGACCGTAGCGCTCCAACACAAGTCCATTTCGTCCGTTTTGCGGTACGCCACACCCCTCCCGATCAACAGGACCCCCGTTTCGACCGTAGCGCTCCAACACAAGTCCGTTTCATCCGTTTTGCGGTACGCCACACCCCTCTCGATCAACAGGACCCCCGTTTTGACCGTAGGAGGTCCATTTCGTCCGTTTTGCGGTACGCCACACCCCTCCCGATCAACAGGACCCCGTGCCGAACGTAGGAGGTCCGTTTCCTCCGTTCTGCGGTACGCCAGGCCTCGTTTCCATCGCCTGTTCCGTCCAAGGCCTCCCGATGAACACGACCACACATTCCGTTCCGACCCAGCCGGTTGGCTCCCACGCGTTCTGTTGCCTCCCGATGAACACGACGCATTCCGTTGCCTCCCCATGAACATGACGACGATGCTGTTTCTCCATTCCGACCCAGCCATGTATGTATGCACGTGCAGGCGTTCGAGACCCTGCCCGTATGTACGTACGTGGCCGTATTTTCTTTCTTGCACCCTCGCTGCTGTACGTACGTGTACGTGCACGCCTCTACTACGACCAGTATGTACGCACACGTTCGCGACCAGAATGACAACGCTACGTACGCTTCGACCAGGTGGGTCCCGACTGTCATGCAGTTCCTTGCGTGTGAAAATGTAGCTGGTGGGTCCCAGCAGTCAGAGTGGTGAATCGTTTTTTTGCCCGGATGCACTTCCTTTGCGTGCGTAGATGTAGCTGGTGGGTCCCAGCAATCAGGTGGGTGAATCGTTCTTTTTTGCCCGGACGCAATTCCTTGCGTGCGAAGATGTAGCTGGTGGGTCCTAGCAGTCATAGGGGCGAATCATTTTTTTTGCCCGGACGCACTTCCTTGCGTGCGAAGGTGTAGCTGGTGGGTCCCAGCAGTCAGGGGGGAAATGTTTTTTTCGCAAAATATGGTGGCCCGTCCGGTGCGTCCCCGTTGTCAGGTGGAGGAATAATTATTTTGCGCGTAATAAGGAGGCACTTCCTTGCTGCGGTCGTGGATCCAGCTGTCAGCCTCTCCACGTACAGTCCACGTCCGATGGAAGCCGTTCCTTGACCAGGTTGGCCACGCCGCGCCGAGAGCACTAGGGCGGTGGACGACGGCGAGGCCTAGGAAGGGGATGACGCGGAGCCGGGGAAGACGCAGCAGTGGGTGCCCACGCGTAGAGGAGTATGAGGGTTCACTGGTTCGCTGCGGTGTGAGGCTGCCGTCACCGCAGAATAACAGGGGGTGTGGGTGAGTAGAGGGATGGCCTGGCCAGCGGTGGGAGTAGTAGGGGGAAGTGAGGCCTCCGCCGCATCGCAGCCGGCCACGGGAGGCAGGAGCACGAGGCACGACCGATGCTGGTTTGAGCGGCTGGAGCAAGAAGACCAGAGGTTGAAGAAGCACTACGGCTGTTGGATGGACATCGTACGGTCACTGGAGCGAGATCGTGCATATTGACTAAGTTGACAAAGCCCTCCGTCCCCGTCAACTTAGTAGTCCCACAAGTCAGCCTGCCACTATACTAGGTCCCAGGTAACAGGGGGAGTATTCATTTTTTTTGTTCGTAATAAGGAGGCACTTCCTTGCGTCCGAAGATATAGCTGGTGTGTCCGAGCTGTCAGCAGCGGTAACGTTTTTTTCGCGAAATACTGAGGCCTTGTCGGTGGGTCCCTGATGTCAGGTGGACGAATCATTATTTTGCATGTAATAAGGAGGCATTTCCTTGCGTGCGGCTGTGGACCCAGCTGTCGGCCTCTCCATGTACAGTCCACTTCAGATGCATGTCAGTCGTTGACCACGTTGACCAGGCCGCGCTGAGAGCACCAGGGCGGTGTACGACGGCGAGGCCTAGGAAGGGAATGACACGGAAGCAGGGAAGACTCAGCAGTTGTTTCCCACGCAGAGGGGAATACGACTGAACGAGGGTTTACTGGTTCATCTGTCGTCGCCGGAGAATAACAGCAGGTGTGGGTGAGTAGAGGGATGGCTAGGCCAGCGATGGGAGTACGGTGGGGCGGTGAGGCCTGCACGGCAGCACAGCCAGCCGCGGGGAGGAGGGAGCAGGCAGTCCCGCCGGCGCTTGTTTGAGCGGCTGGAGCGCGAAGAGCAGAGATTGAAGAAGCACGACGACCGTTGCATGGCCATCCAACAGTCACTGCTTGTGCGTCAACCTTTTTTTAGGAAAGCCTCAAATCTGTGGAAAACAACATACAACCCATCTGCCATTATTTCTAATAATTTACAGCCCATTTGCTAATTCTTAAGGTTTTTTTTTGAGCCCATATTCTTTTTGTTAGCATTACAGCCCATATTGTGGCCACGTTTAAAAAATTATACGAAATTTTGCATATTTTGGTGCGGTCTGAACTGTTTTTAATCCCGAAATTTTGACTCACATTCAAACTGATTTTAAAACTAAATGTATATCAATATAAAATCCAACAAATTCTCCACGCATAAAAATTAATGTAATTTAAAATCTCGAAATGAAAAAAAGATATTTGAAACTAATTGCCGCTTTGATGTGTTTTAAAAATGTACAACCCATTTCTCATTACTGATGGGCCATTTTCTCGGCCAGCCGAATGAAAGCTCTCCTCGTCTTGAAAGATTTGCAGCCCAACAGGCCTGTCAAAGTGACTTACTTGGCAAATCACAAAAAAACTGGGCTATGGCCGTGGACCCAGCTGTCAGCCTCTCCACGTACAGTACTCTTCCGATGGAATTCATTCCTTGACCACGTTGACCATGTCGCGCGGAGAGCAACACGGCGGTGGACGACGGCGAGGCCTAGGAAGGGGACAACGCGGAGACGGGGAAGACGCGGCAGCGGAAGCCCGCGCGGAGAGGAGTACGAGGGTTCACTGGTTTGACTGCGGTGTGAGGCTGCCGTCGCCACAGGGCTTGGCCAGCGGTGGGAATAGTAGGGGGCGGTGAGTCCTCCGCGGCAGCACAGCCGGCCACGGGAGGCAGGAGCATGAGGCACGACCGGCGTTGGTTTGGGCGGCTGGAGCAAGAAGACCAGAGGTTGAAGAAGCACTACGGCCGTTGGATGGACATCATACGGTCACTGGAGCTAGAATCGTTCATATTGACTAAGTTGACAAAGCCCTTTGTCCACGTCAACTTAGTAGGCCCACAAGTCAGCCTCCCACCAAGGTGGGTCCCAGCTAGCAGGGGGAGTATTCATTTTTTTGTGCGTAATAAGGAGGCACTTCCGGTGGGTCCGAGCTGACAGCGGCGGGATGTTTTTTTTTTGCAAAATACGGTGGCCCGTCAGGTGGGTCCCAGCAGTCAGGGGGCAAACGTTTTTTTTTCCGCAAAATACGGTGGCTCGTCCAATGGGTCCCTGCTGTCAGTTGGAGGAATCATTATTTTCTGCGTAATAAGGAGGCACTTACTTGCTGTGGCCGTGGACCCAGCTGAGACACTCCACGTACAGTATACTTCCAATGGAAGTTGTTCCTTGACCACGTTGACCTCGCCGCGTTCCGTTGCATGCATGCGTCCATGGGCGTGGTGCGTCCCCACTATCAGACTCTCATGTATAGTCATCTTCCGATGACTCTCGGTTGTTGGCCACGTTGACCACACCGTGCCGAGCGCACCCAGACTAGAATGACCCGGAGATGGGGAAGACAGGGCAGTGGAGTCGCAGATGGAGAGGAGTGGGAAACTTCACTGGTTCGGGTGCGCGGCAGCACATCCGCGGTGCCACCCACGGGAGACAGGAGCAAGAACAGAGGTTGAAGAAGGAGCACGGCTGTTGGATTAACATCCAACGGTCCAGCTGCTAGAATCATTTGTTGATTAAGTTGACAAAGCCGTGCGTACACGTCCGCTTAGCAGGCCCACAAGTCAGTCACCAAATCTGACGGGTCCCAGCTGTCAACGGGATGAATAATTTTTTTCGCAAAACAAGGAGGCACTTCCTTTCGTGCGATGATACAGCCGGTGGGTCCCAGCTGTTAGGTGGAGGAAACATTTTTGTTTCAGCTTAATAAGGAGGAACTTTCCTTGCGTGTGACCATGGACCACGTGGGTCCCAGCCGTCAGGCTCTCCACGTACAGTTCTCTTCCAATGACTCTCGTTTGTTGACCACGCCGCACCGAACACAGTGAGGTAGTGGACGACGGCGAGGCCCCGGATGGGAACGACTCAGAGATGGGAAAACGCGGTAGTGGAGTCACAAATTGAGAGGAGGAGAAGGGTTATAACTGGTTCTGTTGCAATTCATATCAAACTCAGGTTCACATGACACGTTCATATTCATAGGCAACATTCACTATCAACAACTCAAAAGATTCATATATACACAAGCTCAGCATATCTATGCATCCAAATGATTGATAGATCACACGACAATATTCATACATAATTCACAAAAAGATTCAGATATACACATGTTCAGTATGTTTATGCATCCAAATGATTAAGATCACAGCCAATATGATCCATGGACGAACTTTAATTACCTAGGGTACAGACTGGTAAATGGTGTTCAATCAGAGGTACTTCTTGCTAAAATTAGTTCTTGTACGAGTAAACTTTCGAGTACATAAGAGGCAACACAGACAATCTGAACTTTGCTTGTAGGTTTATCCTCAAATAGTGGCCTCATGCCGACGGAGGTTTGAGCAACTTGGCCACTACTTTCATCCAACTAGTTTACTGGCTCATCTTGGTCCTGTATCTCGCCTAAATTCTACATTGCAGACGAGAAAGGAGGCGGTTGAGAAAATGAACCAACCAAATTTTTTGTGCAGTTCAACTGAAATGGAGCATCCTTGGCGTGCAGACTGATTAAGTCCCAGATGAATATACGCGTCAACCAACTTGTCTGGAATCTTTAGACTCCATGCCATATAGTTCGCTACCATATGTGCCGATAACCAAAAGGCACAAGTTGGGACCAAAGACTGGACTGCATTTTTCTGGGCTATGCACCAAGCAATATTTTTGGCGTTCACTCTCCTAATACTTGGAGTTTGACAATTGGTTGACGCCGGTTGATACTCGAATGAATATAGGCACTTCTTGTCAACATCGATGCTTGTCTGAGTGAACTTTGGAGTACATAGCAGCAACATAAGTACCTGTCCATCTGATCATTTTGTGCAGTTCTACTGAAATCACCCGATGTAATGATTTGCTTGCGAGTTCAGGCTCCAAATATGAAATCGGCAAACAGTAGCACAATACCAAATTACCAATACATATGACAGGCACAATAATCAGGATAAAGGCCAGTACCAACCTGTGTGAGGTAGCATATCAATTACTATTTCCTTTGACTGGAAGCCGAGATAAGCCAAGCGACTGACAGCAAAGGAAGAAAGCAAGCGGAGATTAGCGACTGACAGGAAAGGACGGAAGCTGTCGAGGAAATAAAGCACCCAATGTTTTTGTGCAGTTCCACCAAAATCGAGCATCCCTGTTGGCACATATATTGAGAGAGTGAGATTACTATAATAGTGGGACTAGTTGATGAAATATACACTAACAAATAGAAGCACCCTCATTATCTTAATGGGTAAAGTGAGAAACATAGTAGTCTTGCTTAAAGAGAGGTATTAGTTTATTTAATCAGTGGCAATTACCTCAACTCAACACTCAAAGCATTGCCATTTATCATAGGTTGCAAAATTTAAAAGTGCAAAGATAAAGGAGTTTCTCATGACAGTAGCACGATACAAATAGAGATGATAGCAAACTAATATGGATGAAGGCCTTAGGCCCGTACCAACCTGAGAAAAAAAGCTTATTCATGTAGTCCCATAAGAGATGATAAACCACTCACTGGAATCACACAATAGTATATATTTTTGTGCACTTCAAATGTATGGTTGAAATCACTCTTGTTTACCAATGCTGAGATTATATCGAAAGATTATCAAGAACTTCCAGCAGAGTTAAAGCACTGGCTGGGATATAGTTCATTGTATTGTCTTGTGTAGTTCCACTAAAATGTATGATTGGCACAACATGATCCCTGTTTGCACAAGTAGGAACAAGGTGAAACCTTCATTAGCTTAGTGAGAAAGGATAGGAAGACATTAGCATATTACTCAAACAGTAGCATCAAATTCATGATGGACAATGCGCAAAACATTGCCTCATTGAACCAATGGCAAAAAATTGACATGCAAAACAATAGCACTATTATGTCATGACACTAATAATATTCCCTCCCTGCTCCACCAAATGATTCACCTTCATAGACAAACATTCAAAACATACATGATTCATCATAGGGTCCTACTAAAGATTTGTTTAACTCCAATAGGAAAATTAGGCAGTAATAAATTAGTGGTACTTAAGTGCTCCTAATTAATTAAGTGAGACAACAGAAGTGGAAGGGCTCCCTGGAGGATCGTCTCACATGTAAGGTAGTCATTGCCGGAGCCCTTGAATAGCCTCGACTGAGGCCTCTGGCTTCAGCAAGATCGCCTTGGCACTGTTTATTCTTCTTCTTCCTCCTATTCATGCTATGTTTCTCTTTCTCCTCACCAGTTGGTGAAACCAAGTACATGATTGGCCTTCTAATTTAGAATTGGTTTTGTCAGTGAGGGAGTACAAGTGTACTAGTAAAAAACAGCATTATTTTCTCATGGCAGTCGGAAAATAGAGATGAACACATGCATTAAATATCATTCTTACCTAAAGGAAGGTTATGGCGCCAATATTGATGATGAGGATTGGAACACAGATCTCCCTTTGTGCAGTTCCACCAAAATGAACCAACTGTTCCATCTGACATTCCAGTTAAACAGCACAAAAGTCACTTCTTTTAAGAAGAGTTTTGTGCAGTGCACCAAAAGGTCACAACAGCAACCAGGTGAATTGGATATCCCTGTTTGCACAAAAAGGCACAGAGGAAACAGTCAGAGTCTGAAACAATTACAGGCAAAAACATTTGGCTAAACTTGTCAGAGTCTCAAACAATTACAGGCAAAAACAGTGGCATGGCTTCATTTTTACCAGGGACATTATATTAAGAACAGCTAAGGCTGCGTTCGGTTCACAGGTTTGGTGTAGGATTTTCGTAGGAACACAATTCTTACCGTATTCTTTCCCTTCCAACCGTTCGGAACACAGGAAAGGTGAATAGTGTTTCATAGGAAAGCTGGTCTGGTAGTACTGATTCCATCGGATTAGAAACATCCACGCGCAGCTCATTTTTTGGGCGGAAGCCCGAGGCGGGCGCTCGCTGCCATGCATTAGATAGGTTGATGTGCTGTGTTTGCCGGAATAAAAAAATCAACCTATGTGTGGTACGTGAGGTGAGGACAAGAGTAGTCATTGTGCAGCTGAATAAACAAATATCATCTCATACTGCCAAGCATGCTACTCTAAAAAAACAAATCTGTACATTTTGTAGTCCATCCGAACACATTCTCTTGAGAGTTTCCTCCGGTTCGCTGTTCCATAGTTTTATATCTACATTCCTTTCCTATTCCAATATTTTCATCTATACCTATGTTTTCTGCCCCTTTATTCCAACCGGAGCCTAAATATTTGGTATAAGGGCATGGGACAGTGGGTGCACCAGCAGTACAACACCATGTACGTAAACAGGGGCATAAAGTGGTGATTCATAGTTTGTTGCCCCGAGAAACAAACATCCAAGAAACATATCTGGGTTGGTCCCATTTTTGTTCACTCTAGCCACCTACTCCTATGTGTGGATAGCAAATCTAGTCCTGGTCATACCACTGTGTACAGCGTTACCCCTATATTTCCCTTTTCGACCAAGAGACCGGTTGGATGACCAGTCTGTACTACTTTCACCCCATTTCCTTCCTGTTTGTACCAAGTCCGATGTACATACTAAATTCCCTCACCCCCACTTTATTTCAATGACAAGTATTTTCGGATGGAGGGAGTACAAGATTCGACTCCATGAAGTAGCTTTACCTCTAACAATAGAAAAAATAGGTGACGTTGGACCATCCGATCTAGAGGGGCTGAGAGGTAGAAAATAATGCACATGCAGCGACGTAGCGAGCTGGGGAAGTAGAGTTAAGGCGGTTTCGAATGAAGATATACCTGAAGGTCGTCGGGATGTGGATAGGTGGGCGACGGGAGGCCGGATCTGCCCACAGGCAACGACGAAGGGATCGGAGGACCTCCCGCGCCGGCGGTCGGCCAGAGATAACGGTGGGCCGGCAGTGGGTCTCCTCCCTTGCTATCGACGGCCTAAACACTACCCCTCCTCCCCTTAACCGGCAGAGGGGGATATGTCCGAATCTGTAACCAGCGGTGAGGACAGAAAGTCAGTGTTTTTTGAAGGGAGAAAGACAGGGTTACTACCCCTATCTTGTTTAGATCTAGAGAGGATGAGAGTGTGTGAATAGAGCAGCCCTAGCAAGCAAGCGCGGAGGCTCGGGCCTATATATAAGTAGTGGGGTACTTTTCCTTTTTCACTCCATCAAAACAATCGTTTAAAATTGTGTACAATACTACATGCCAGGTCGCGTTTTTTTTAGTTGTTGATTGTTTTTTGAGATAGCTACCCGCTTGTTCCAAGTGGTGTTACGGTGTGCCAGGTCGCACTTTGTATCGTTCAAGTCTGGTAGTACTACAAGTCCCTCCATTAAATGAACAACCACCCCCTCGTAAAAATTGTGAACAAGCCCACAGCTAAAATTAGCGGAAACGTGGGTTGCCCCAACATGCATTATTATTTATATTTTCTACTCCCTCCGTTCCTAAATATAAGTCTTTTTTATTAGCCACACCTAAGACAAGAATTTTTTTATTAGCAGTGAACCCCACATGTCATAGACACAAATTTTTTGGCAAGATTCCCTTAGGCAAGCCAAAGTGTGTCTAACAATTTGAGCAACTCAGGTTAGGAAAGTGTGGCAAGTGTGGGAAAAATAATGTGGCAACATAAGACAAACATAGTCACAATCCAAACAGCCTCGTGATTTTTTGTGACATGCATGAAAATTTGGTTAGTTAAATTTATAGTCAAAATTTGGCAAGGTGCATCAAATCAACACATGCAAGTATCAATAGGAAAGTCATGGCATGCATGCATGCGTTGTACTCCCTCCGTTTCCAAATATAAGTCTTTTTAGAGATTGCAACAAGTGACTACTCCCTCCATTCCTAAATGTAAGTCTTTTTAGGGATTCCACTACAAACTACATACGGATGTATATAGACATATTTTTGAGTGTAGATTACCTCATTTTGTTTCGTATGTACTGTTCATAGTGAAATCTCTAAAAAGACTTATATTTTGGAACGGAGGGAGTACATACGAAGCAAAATATGTCTACTCCTACATACGAAGTAGCCCATTTGAAATATGTAAAAAGAGTTTTATCGAATGCACTGCTTTGATGTGTCGCGTCAACTCGTACAAGCCCGAGAAATTTGATTACTACGACGCCCTCTCCCTCGTGTACTGAGCTCCGGTGCCTTAACTGCACCTGCCTTTGGCTGCATGACAGGTGGGCCAACCACCTGTTGGGCCCACCTGTCATGGACGCAAAGCCAGGAGCAGTAAGTAGAAGCTTTTGCTACACGCTATCCCTCCCGCACGAGGTGGACGGACATGCAACAGTGGATTCAATACTGTATAAGTATGAGTAACATCATTGTTCGTCTTCTTGAAGAGGCGAAGAGCCAAGTGCAAACCGAACGTGGCAGTTGCAAACGCTCGCGCGGTGCGGTTCCTTGGAGTACTAGCAAGGCTCTTGCATGAGACAAAATTGCTATTGTTTAACAATTAAACTCCATTATCCATTTGTTGATACTCATTCTGCATAGGTCCACGCGCTTAGCACCATTTCCTCCTAGGGCCACCAATGTTTATTTTCTAATTAATAGCATTCCATGCAATGAACTAGCCATTGCAAGTCATTAAAAGCATGCACACCTCTCATCTCTGATTGGTTGATGCGTATGTCAAGAAACAAGAAATAAGGTAGAAGTTAATGCACCGCTCCTAAGTGTTTTGGGACTATTTGGTTTTCGTAAGATGACTTACACACCTAGACGGAGGGAGTAGTATAGACCTGTAAACCTGAAAGGAGTATTTGCCTTTCTAGAGATTTCAACAAGTTTCTAGACTTCGGCTAAAAAAAACAAGTGACTAGACTACACCGTGTGCCGTACCCCCTCCCCTCCAGTTTATAGGGCTCAAATCTCAAATCTCATGAATCAAGGCATTTTGCGATTGGAGGAATGTATCTCGTACTTTACAAAACTACCCTAATTAAACTCATGCATTAATTTTGTAGTCTCTCGTTTTCCTCTCTGCCTTGGTCGCGGTGCATAATATTGAGGCTAGCCATAGTGGGAGTAACTTAGGTAGTAACTTAACACATCCCAAGACAATTTTGCTTATGTGGCAAGTGTTTAATGAGGAAAGAGGTGCTTGTGGTAACATAATATGTTACTGTAACATAGCGCTTTCCGAGGCAAATGAGTCTATGAGATAATAAATGAAGCAATCTATGATACTACTACTATGTTACTTTGCACTATGGAGGTAGTAACTTACACTAGTGTCATATGCATGACACTAGTCTAAGTTACTCCCCACTATGACCAGCCTGAGAGAGTGCTTTGATACGTTTTAGTCTCATGACTAAAAGTAGTGGGACTAAAACTTGTTAGCCTCATCCATGCTTGGATCCAAATACTAAAGAGATTAAAATCAAGTTAATGACATTTCAAAGCATCTGGGCCCGTGTGCCATCCACCAAATCACAATGAGGTGCTACAGTCGAGACTCACCTGTCACCCCGGTGTGGCCGTCATGACCCGTCATATCACAAAACCCACACCTTTACCAGCAGTGGTAAGGTGGCCTCCAAGTTGGACTGGACGAAGCAACCATCATTTCATTGGAACGCTCGTTCAATCCCTTTCTTCCCTTTCTTGAAGAAAACCTCACTCTAGGCTACTCACTTCTGCCATTTTTCTTCTCTACCGACGAAGGAAAGGTGGGCGAATCAGTTATGCTACTATATTTTCATTCCAATAATCTTCTTTTTATGAAGCACCAACCGATTCTCACATGCTATTCTTTTCCCGTTTTCATTGCGATTATGGTTTCCTTTCGATTGCTTTTTGTTTGTTAGTTCATTGATGGATCCTGGAGCACTAGGCAAAGAGTTGCCGGCGGACAACCCAATAGAGACAGCGATCTCCAGGAAGCGAGCACCGACTAACGAGTTGACCATGTTGGCGGGCCAAACCATGGAGACGAAGAACTCCAAGAAACAAGCACTGGCCAAAGAGTTGAGGACGTTGGCGGACGGACTCTTCAAATAAAGTTGAAAGAACAGCAAGGGCCCCACCGTGCCTACCCAAGGAGCTCTGATTGCCACCTATGTGAGGCTCAAGACCGAGTTTGAGGAGATAGTCGCCGTTGAGAGGTAGTATTCCCCTGGCAAGGTGATGGCCCCCATCGAGGACGAGGAGATGGCCCCCGGAGGGATGAGATCCCCCGGTGAGCTACACAAGGTAAAAAAAATAATGGCTTATTACCATAGTTGTGGTTTTTGATTATTTGCAATGTGCTTGCTTTTTGATTATTTGCAATGTGCTTGCTAATATGTTAGTGTTGTGCAGGTGCCGGTGGGTGTCCTTGATGATTCCGATGCCGCTGTCCATCCTGTGGACATCACCCCAGAGATCGATTCCGATGTCGCGGTCAGTCCTGTGGACATCGCCCCAGATATCGATTCCCATGCCGCTGTCCGTGCTGTGGTCATTGCCCGAGAGATCGATGACAAGAAATAGTTGGTCGCGCTAATCCTTCAGGGTAGTTTGCATCGCCATGTGTTTAATTACCAGAATGATGCATGTTATCAAACCATCTTAGGGCTCACTACTAGGAAAAGGCCTACTAATGGCGCACTGGTTTTGCCTACTAATGGCGCATTACCAGTGCGCCATTAGTATCACGCCACTAGAATTTTTTACTAATGGCGCACCACTGGTGCGCCATTAGAATCTGGTATTCTAATGCCGCACCACGTAGTGCGCCATCAGTATTGCCCACAGTGCGCCACTATTATCTGCTATACTTATAGCGCACCACATGGTAGTGCGCCATTAGTAACAATTTTTTTAATTTTTTTTGTTTTTTCTTAATCTCAGGTCACTATTTCACATATGAGATATTCAACACATATATATACAACAAGCATCCATATAACAATCATATCCAACACACAAGTTTCATCATATATACATACATAGCCAACAGATAGTTCCGTCGTTACATATTACAAAAGTTTCACATTGTTCATCCAACACTGTTATCCATCAATTCATAAAAGTTTCACATTGATACAAAATAAAAACACAAATGGAAAAGAAGCACTCCATCCACGCAAGCTTTCGTCAATTAAATCAAATCTGCAAAATGATAAACAAGAAGTTAGAAGAAGAAAAAGAAGAAGACTAGAAGAATACTAGAAGAAGAAGAACACTAGAAGAAGAATAATAAGAGTTTTGGAAAAGTAGAAGAATAAGAAGAAGACTATAAGCTTATTATGTAAACTTGATAATTTTGTACTAACATAAGTTATTTTGGAGCTAACCTATAGGAAACTAAGCATATAAGCTCTAGGTTAGTATATTAGAGCCAACTTAGGTAAAATGAAGCTAACCTATGTCATTTTGGAAAAGAAGAAGAATAAGAAAAAGACTACAAGCTTATTATGTAAACTTGATCATTTTGTGCTAACATAAGTTATTTTGGAGCTAACCTATAGGAAACTAAGCATATAAGCTCTTAGTTAGTATATTAGAGCCAACTTAGGTAAAATGAAGCTAACCTATGTCATTTTGGAAAAGAAGAAGAATAAGAAAAAGACTATAAGCTTATTGTGTAAACTTGATCATTTTGTGCTAACATAAGTTATTTTGGAGCTAACCTATAGGAAACTAAGCATATAAGCTCTTAGTTAGTATATTAGAGCCAACTTAGGTAAAATGAAGCTAACCTATGTCATTTTGGAAAAGAAGAAGAATAAGAAAAAGACTATAAGCTTATTATGTAAACTTGATCATTTTGTGCTAACATAAGTTATTTTGGAGCTAACCTATAGGAAACTAAGCATATAAGCTCTAAGTTAGTATATTAGAGCCAACTTAGGTAAAAATGAAGCTAACCTATAGGAAACTAAGCATATTAGAGATAACATAGGTAACTGAGTATATATATATCATTTTGGATAGCTAACCTATATGAGATCTGACATACCTGACAAAGTTCAGTTCTCATGCATTGTTCTTCTCCTTCTTCTCCTTCCTCTCCCTGATGCGCCTAGAGAGGCGAGGCGGTGGAGGCAGTGGAGGCAGTGGGATGTAGTCATCTACCACAATTTGCGTGGTCATGTCGCCCAGCTGTGGGATCGCCAGCGCCATGACCGGTGTGTGGTCATTGTCAGACACCACCACCATCGCGAGGCCACCTTTAGGCACGACCATCGCTAGGTCATCCTCAGCCACCTCCATCTCTTGCCCATGGTCAGCCACCACCATCTCTTGCCCTTGGTTAGCCACCACCAGCGTTAGGTCATCCTTAGCCTGATGCCCATTGTCATCCTGCAGCTCCTCATCCTCACTCTGCTCCTCTTCTCCTGCACTCCAGTCCGGATCATCCTTCTTGTTGTCTATGCTGCTGCCAGAATCGCTGCTGCTTTCGCTATAGCCAGAATCGCTGCTGCTTTCGCTACAGCCATAGTCGCTGCTACTTTGGCTGTAGCCAGTGTCGCTGCTGCTGCTCCCATTACCTGTCCAAAATGCAACAATGACCATTAACAATCGATGTGAGACAAAGCCAAATGTAGAGGAATAAGAAGAGGCAGAACGTACCGGCATCATCATCGGCAGCGTAGCGCATGCGACACATAGTCTTGTTGAACACCTTCACGATGAGCATGTTGGCGTCGTCGTCGTACCTGAAGAGAAGGAAGTACCACAGCTGCAGGCCGTAGGCACGGTAGAACTTCTCCCACCCACGAGACAAGTACATGTGGCCCTTCTTGATCACCAACTGCACATCCCACTGCCTGCGAAACCCGCTGCCGGCCTGTCGCAGCTTCACATTATTTGGCGGATCTTCACCCATCAGCATGTTCATAAAACTGTCAGGCAGCCTCTGTAGTTTGGGACAATGAGTGATGTAGCAAACAACAGATATCATAATGATATGGGTGAAGGGGAGATCTCTCGTTTTATATACCTGTGTCATGGATGATACTGAAGCCTCAAGTATGATAGTGAAGAACTCGGAAGCATCCAACTCGTACTGCGGTGTCGCAGATCGGCGGTGGCTGCTTCCCGCCATCTCTGATAAGCAGCAGAAGAGACCAATTAGTACCCACGCATGATAACAGGCATTAGTCACAAGTACCCCATATGTTCTATTTTTAGCAAAGTAATGCTAAAATTCACGGAAAATTTCAGCATTACCTTTGCTGAAAATAGGACATATGGAGTACCCGAATTTGCCGGAACGGAAGTTAATCGACATTCCGACAAACTCAAGGGCCTCTCGGGGTACCTACAACATCATCACAAGTACCACTTGATCTGCACTTCTCTATATTATATGATGTACTGAAGAACTTGAGCAAAAAAAGATAAATAGGAACATATTTCTCACCTTGAAGGTGTTGCTGCTGCTGCACTGTCTGAACTTCACTTCCTTTACCTCCTCAGAAACCTGAAATATGCAGATGTTAGAAAGGTTAATGAACCAACAGATGCCCTAATGGAAGTAATAACAACATGACAGCAAACAACCAACAAATTATCTTGCCCTCTACCTGCAAAATTAAGAACAGTTCAGTCAGTTTCAGAGGAAATGTGCATCTTGGAATAAGATAACAGCTGATTTTGTCATGATCCTGCTACACCTCTATCATCAAACAGAGTCCATATTAAGAACATGTCAGTTTGAGAGAAAATGTGCATCTTGGAATAAGATAGCATCACATTTTGTCATGATCCTGCTACACCTCCCCATCAGCATGTTGCTACTACATACATGATACATGATAGGTGTGCGCTCAAGAAAAATGGAGATAAAGACAAGTTGATAGTGCCACTTGGTCTGCCAGATGCTGAACTAAGTGTGACACTCTTTGAAGTTGATTATACTAGTACAGTTAACACTAATTAATGGCGGTGCAGGTCAGACCAGAAGAAGAAGCGCGCAGCTGGCATCTAGTCATCATCCATATCCAACCCAGCAAGCACAAGGATCGGCACGGTCGATCAAACATGTCGCGTGGCTGATTCACACCCGAAAGGCAATCAGCCGGGCCGGGTTAGTGGGTTGATGCACCCGAAAGGCAACATCCATGCTTTGCCCCTTGTAGCATGTTTTAAGATAAGAAAAGAAAGCAGTATACCCTCTAAAGAGCTAGTATTGGGCCCCAAATAGGTTGAGTCTCAGCGAGCTCTATCCACAAAACCTAACTTCAATTTTGTAGCACAAAAAGGTGCTGCCGTCCAAAAGGCTTTCCATCGGTGGAGAGCCAACTAGATTTTGGTACTGTGTCAGCCATCTTGGCAAGCAGAATCTAGTTCCTGATAGCCTTTCTGGGAAGTGCCATATAATGTGCTGCATGGCAAATATGTTTAAGCAGACGCAGCATATCATCCACTGGTCCATTGACAAGTAAACTGGTATTTTCGACAGTTGTGAGAAATCTTTTGGTTTTCTAGTGTTCTGGCTTGGAAGTTGCACCTACCACTATTTTCTGCAGATCACATTCTTAATGGAGGCTATGGTTGTGCACTCAAAAATTGTTGGAAAGAAAATACCTCGTATTTTAGTGCATTATATATATAGTACACAAAAGTAGGCAAAGTTTTTGTGAAAATATAAATGCAAGGAAAAAACAAGCAGCCAAAACAGCAATTAGCAAAAGTGCTAGTGGTACTGAATTTAAGTGTGTGGTAATTCCTAGAAAATAGACGGTCAAACTCAAGCTAGCAATGTTCCTGCCGAGCATGTGGGCTAGCTGCTGATGTACTAGGGTTAATTTGGTCGTCCTACGTCACAGCTCAAAGTTGTGGGCCCTGGAGCTGATATTTTAGCAATGGTGGCTTCAGTGTGTGGTGCAGTGGCAGCCACTCCTCCTTCCCCCTTCAAATAATGTTGGTCCTATTCTTATCTTCACCCTGTTTTTAACACACTATATATTACTGCTTTCCACCACTCTTTTTATCACCAGTTAATGCCTTTGCCATGCACAATGCCAATAGCTTTGCAATATATTATCACAGTGTTTTCATCTTCTTCCAAAACCACACTATGGCACTGAAAATTAAGCTAGACAGGCTCCATGTCCTCATGATCTTAGCTTCACAACAAACAAGTAGTACAAATAGAAAGACTGAATAGAAAGACTGAATGAAAATGCATCATCATCTTACCTGGCTGTTTACTGCTGCTGCGGCGCTGCAGGGGCGGAGGAAGGGGCTCCGCCGGTGGAGAGGGCGAGGCCGAGGACGGCGTGGGGCTTGAGGGCCTGCGGCCTGGTGAGGCCGATGAGGTGGTCGTCCCCGACGCCAGCGGAGCTAGGGTTCGAGGAGATGGCGGGCGGCGCTGAGGGGACGGGGCGGTTGAGAGGGTGTAAGGGGGAGGTCGCGGGAGAAGAGAGGAGGAGGCGGGCGGGGGCGCAGCTTCGGGGCTGGAGGGGCCTGTACCGGAGGTGGGGCAGCGGAGGGTTCGGTCGGCTGGGCGCGCCCGCGGCGGTGGGCCGGCAGCGGTGGCGGCGGCTAGGAACCCTAGCTGTCGCGCTCGGGAGGGAGGGGGGCGCAGGCGGGGCCGCGGGGGGAGGGGGATGGAGAGGGCGCGGGCGCGGGCAGAGGGGGGACGGTGAGGGAGGTGGTCGGCGGCGGAGGGTGGTCGGGTGCACGTACGGCTGGGGACGGCGGGTGAGGCAGGGGAGGGATTAGAGTGTGGATTGGGAATTGGGGATTTTAGTGTGGGGGAGGCTTAGCAATGGCGCACCACCCAGGGGTGCGCCATTAGTACATCCATAGCAATGGCGCACCACCGGAGGGTGCGCCATAAGTAATTTAATCTAGCCCGACATATATACCACCTAACCCTATCTACAACAGAACCCGCCCACTAGCCCGACTGGTCAGTACGCAGCACACACATCAGGAGGTCCTGGGTTCGATTCCCAGGCTCCCCAATATTTTTTTATGCATTTTAAATCATGTTTGATATTTATTTGTGTTTAAATATGTTCAAACTTGTTTAAATCATAACAGTAATATTTTTTTTATAAAAATAGTAATAATTATTTAGAAAATATGTTCAAATTTGTTAATTGAAAATATCATCGGCGGCGGTCATGGAGCGGGGGGAAGGTGCCGGGGGTGCCCGTTGGCGGCGGTGGAGCGGGGGAGGGTGCGGGGGGGGGGGGGGGTCCTCATCGGCGGCAGTGGAGCGGGGAGGGTTGCGGTGGGTCATCAGCGGCGGTGGAGCTAGCAGGGGAGGGTGCGGGTGGGATCGAGACCGAGATCAAAAAGAACCCGCCCACTAGCCCGACTGGTCAGTACGCAGCACACACACCAGGAGGTCCTGGGTTCGATTCCCAGGCTCCCCAATATTTTTTTATGCATTTTAAATCTTGTTTGATATTTATTTGTGTTTAAATATGTTCAAACTTGCTTAAATCATAACAGTTATATTTTTTTATAAAAACAGCAATAATTATTTAGAAAATATGTTCAAATTTGTTAATTGAAAATATCATCGGCGGCGGCGGTGGAGCGGGGGGAAGGTGCGGGGGGTGCCCGTTGGCGGCGGTGGAGCGAGGGAGGGTGCAGGGGGCCGGGTGCTCGTCGGCGGCGGTGGAGCGGGGGAGGGTTGCGGTGGGTCATCGGCGGCGGTGGATCTAGCGGGGGAGGGTGCGGGGGGTGCCCGTTGGCGGCGGTGGAGCGGGGGAGGGTGCGGGGGGGGGGGTGCTTCTCAGCGGCGGTGGAGCGGGGGAGGGTTGCGGTGGGTCGTCGGCGGCGGTGGAGCTAGCGGGGGAGGGTGCAGGGGGTGCCCGTTGGCGGCGGTGGAGCGGGGGAGGGTGCGGGGGGGGGGGTGCTCGTCGGCGGCGGTGGAGCGGGGGAGGGTTGCGGTGGGTCGTCGGCGGCGGTGGAGCTAGCGGGGGAGGGTGCAGGGGGTGCCCGTTGGCGGCGGTGGAGCGGGGGAGGGTGCGGGGGGGGGTGCTCGTCGGCGGTGGTGGAGCGGGGGAGGGTTGCGGTGGGTCGTCGGCGGCGGTGGAGCTAGCGGGGGAGGGTGCGGGTGGGATCGAGATCAAGATCAAAAAGTGTCCATGAAAATATACACGGTGCGCCATTAGCAGTTTTGCAAAAAAGTAAAAATATTATATACTAATGGCGCACTGCTTACAAGGTGCGCCATTACTTGGTAGAGCTAGTAATGGCGCACTTTGGCACCATGCGCCATTAGAGTGTATGGAAAAATGAAAAAAAAACCAATACTAGTGGCGCACCGTGTGCCTGGTGCGCCATTAGTGTCTTCCACACTAATGGCGCACCTCTGACCGGTGCGCCATTAGTATATAGTAGTGGCGCACTACTTACCAGGTGCGCCATTAGTATCAATCCTATCTATAGCCCTTTTCCTAGTAGTGGCTAGTGCACTGTCTTGTGTGGGCGGATCTTGCTACTTTTGTTTGATAGTGAATCATGCGACGAATCATGTGAACCCTCTCTGAGTTATGGAAACAGATGTATCCTCACCAGCTTTTGATTTAATATATAGCATGCTTAGATGTAAGTTTGAACTGTTTATCATATCAGGAGGGCTTGTTTGATGATTCTTGGTGTTAGTAGGCTAGCTACCGTGCGAGCTATAGTACTTGCAAAACACTCACCAAAGAGAAACGTTGGGGCTGATGAGCTCGTGGTACGCTTATACTTATCCCTCGTCGATCGACCAATAGCCCTAGCTCCTAAAATTGTAGGCTTAGCGACCGATTAGACAATAGTTGACATACATTCAGGCCTCGTTTGGTTCATAGGGTAGGAAAATCATAGCAAAAGTACAGAGAACGTGCAACACAAAATCATAGTAGTGCAGAGATGTACTCCCTCCGTTCCAAAATAGATGACCTAGGCGGGCTAGTTTGGCCTAGTGGGTTTCAGTGATATGACGTGGTACAGTGCCGTCCAGTCTTCGCGTGTGGTAGCAGTATTGCGGGTACAGTAAGTTTTCTTGAAGAAGCGGAATTCAACAAAGTCATGATGGTTCCTTCGTCCGAACAACTTGCGGTGGGAAAGGTTGGGCCTGCGATACGACCGGGGTAGACCAGGATAATTTTGTGCATGGCAGGTGGAACAGGATGGTCAACGTCCCACATGTCGGTGAATGAAAGCATTCTTTCCGATATAGAGGATGAGCAACGAGTATTCATTGTTTATTTTTGATGAAAGCTATTGTCTCCACTGTTACTCCTTGACTTTGTCAATGCCTCTCTCTCCTCCACATAAGCGGGGGCTACTTGCTATGCATGCAACGGGCAGCTGGCGTCTTGAGGGGCCAGGGCGGTGAGAGCGGGCTCCGGAAGCGGTGCGGACTCCAGCATGGCCCACCTCACATTATCACCATATATTTCTTGGAGTCCGTGTGCAGCGGGCGGGCAATCTCTTCTCCCTCCCCCGTTTCTCTCTTCTCAGCCGACGCCCGCCGAGCGATTAGATTTCGGCTATCGACGGTTTATTCAATTACGGTCCCACATGTCAGTGAAATTGCAAGACAACGTGTGTCCCCTTTGGTGAGCAGCGTGCGAGCCGGACTATCGGGGTTGCCACGCGTACGAGTCGTAAGTGTGCCGCCTTTTCCTTTAGAACTCGCGACGCGTAACATTTTCGCGCGATCGATCGATAGAAATCCAAAACAAAATGATGAGGGTGGTGCTTTCCCGCTCGTTAGGCGGGCTAGTTCGAGTGATATGACGTGCTACAGTGCCGTCCACTTGCTCCATTTTTATGTAAGCAAGAGTTTACACTCGTATGCGGGAGGAGTGCGAAACACCGCGGATCTGATTTTGATCGAGGGATAAATGTTCCCTACCAAATAATGGAAGATTGTTAGCGATTATAGCATGATAGTTAGGGCATCTCCAGTGCTGGCCCACAAATTTACGCCGGCATCTGTCCGAGGACACTGATGGATGCCACCTGATGCTGCCCGCATACCTTTCGACAACTATATGAACTAACCGGACGAAATTCATGCAAACAAAGCAAATTTCAAATTAATCGGATGAAATTCATTACATTTCGAAAACGTTTCCTACAAACTGGACGAAATTCATTACATATTTCGCACAAAGTGTACTAAACCTACTGTAAACCTAATCTAAACGATCGCCGGCGCCCGACCACCAAGTCCGGCCATGAACCCGATAAAGCCGGCCATTGCCTTTGCCTCCTCCTCATCCGCCTCGATAACCTCCTCCTCTGGCCAAAGCACAAGGTTATGAAGATCTCCGCCTCCACGTCGCCGTCAAGCGCTAATCAGCCGCCGATGTTTACCCCACCAAGCTTGGCGTCGATAGAGTGGAGTAGCGGTGGCCTTCCCGGGATAAGAGCGGCGGCGACCTACCGTGTACTACTCTTCCTGGCTGCCGGCTGTGCCCGCCCACGCGTGCCGGCTTCGTGGTCGTGGCGGCGGAGGGCGGCCCGGGGGGTGCCGGCGATCTCCTTCGTTTGCTCCTGCGACAGTACGTCGAAGAGAGCTTTGGAGCACGCCCGGAGCGGAGCCGCTGATGTCCCTCGTCTGCTCCTGCGATAGTACGTCCAAGAGAGCTTCGGAGCTCCACGAGGCCATGGTTGAATAGGTACTGACAGAAGGAAGGGACCGGAGGAGCATAAGTGTGGGTCTTTGGCTATGGCTGGGAGCTGGGGCTCAAGTTAATATAGCGGGCGAATGGCAATGAGCCGCGGCAGACGGATGGACAACTGGCGTCGGAGTAGGTTCGTCGGGCGTGAATGTGGACGCTGCTTCAGTGACTAAACTGCAGATGCGTTTGGGTGTCTGACATATGGGCCCAACGGGCATCTGGCTCGCATGTCAGTGACACACCAATTGCACCTGCAGTTAAGTCCAGTGCAGGCGGCATTGACATTCTGGAGAGACGGTGACCGTTTCAGGCGCATGTGGACTGTTTGGCTGGTCAACCATACAAATACGGAGCTATACGCTGAGCCAGCGACTGTATAATCACCATATCTCGTATACAATGATGAAAGTGAGCTATCAAAACAAGTTCGATGACCGCCAATGCATTTTACTCGGTAATAAATGACCAGGATTGAAGGGGAATCCTAATTTGCTTTGTCTTCTGTCCTTGAGCTCTTGACAAACCAATGCACTATACGGTTGTCCGGCCACTCCACCCCAGAGCTCTCACCAAGCGTCGTTCATGCCACCGCGCCGCACACTAACCGGTAACACAGTGATGGCATCCTACCGCGCCGAGTTCCTCGCCGCCCATGAACGCACACAAAATGGTAGGGAAGCGATGGCATCCCGCCGTGCCGAGTTCATCGCCGCTCGCGACCTCACAACTATGTGTGAGGAATTTGAAGATGCCAAGGCCGAATGGGCGGTAGAGCAAAAGGCGGCCAAAGCCGCACAGAGGGAGCGGAAAAGTCAGAAAGCACTCAAGAAGAGAGAGGCCCGCCGCCGCAAGAAAAAAAGGACGCATGCGCTGCTGCGGAGAGGTCGACGGAGATCCAAGCACGGTGGGGTGTCGCTGACAAAGCCGGGAAGGAGAACGACGACGTCTGGCCAGCATGTGAGAAGTAGTAGTACTAGTAGTTAGTGTGTGTGTCTGTGTTTGAGTACGAGCATGTACCAATACTACTAGTTACTACTGTAGTTTTTAGAGCAAATTACAAGTACAATAGCCTAGACTAAGTGGAAAAATTCCTATCCTATGCATCAAATGGCATCTCTTTCTCTATAGGAATTGAGATGCATGTCATCTCACTTTCTATGATTTTCATATTCCTATCCTATGAACGAAAGGAGGCCTCTGTTGGAGTAAATACTGTAGCTAGCAGTACTGCTGGTACAGTAGTTTGCTTCAAGAAGCGGAATTCAACGAAGTCATGATGGTTCCTTCGTCCGAGCAACTTCAAAGTGGGAAGTGGGCCTGTGATTTGATGGCTCATTAGTCATTGTTACTGCGGCGCGACGACCTGGGTGACTCTCCCTTGGAGTTCTGCGTGCATGGCAAGTGGACCAGGATGGTCGACGTCCCACCTGTTGGCGAACGGAAGTATTCTTTCCGATATCGAGGAGCAAGGAAACCGCGTGGTATAGTATCACTACTGATTGGTTCGCAAAAAAATAGTATCACTGCCGATTTATAATTATTTTTTATTTCTGATGAATGCTAGTGTTTCAACTCTTACGACGAAGGGTGCCAAACACGGCACGTGCTGGATGTCCCACACGTCAGCGAAAGGAGTGGGACATGAACAGCGTGGTAGAGCCCGGCGTAAAAAAACAGCATGGTAGAGCGTCTCCACTTCTTCCACTTCTGGGTCGGAGACCACACATAGTAGTACTTAGATGTATGAACGATACAAAGTGCGACCTGGAGAGAAAGACACGTCTAGTTGGATGGTCTCGGGGCATACACGTAAACAAATATAAAAGTTAATACGTGCCTCCAACTAATATAGTAGAGTACTTAGACACGTACTCCATAACATCACTGTGCATTGCACGTACAACATTTAGTGGTAGTACGTAGTAAGAGACAAATGCCGCCCAAGAGTTCCCTTCTCGACCTACTTTTGGGTGTTTGGTAGAGTGTATGGAGGGTGCATGAGTCCACACTAGTTTAGCACAAATACACTAGAAGCATGCATGAAGAGAGCATGCATGAAGATGGGTGTTGAGTTGAGCATGCATGAAGAGGGAACAACTATGCTGAGACGAGAATGCAACCAAACACACCATGTATGCCATGCATGTTCAGACCATTTGTGCCTTTCTACTTCACTTACTGCGCTACATTACTCAGGTTCGTACGTCCACTCCTGGGTACATGTCTGCCTCGTAGTTCCAGTGCCACGTGTTCTTCATATAGATGGAACGATTGTTGCATAACACGTGCGCCTTGATGCTAGATGTCTTGCGTGTTGGCAAAAGGATGAACAAAGCTCACGTGAAAAAAATAGAGTGGAAGAACATAGATTCCCGACGACCGAGAAGGAGCAAGGAACCTCGTGGTGGAGCGTCTGCACCTATAATATTTAATATTATTCAACGATATAAAATTAACCAATCATCTCCACAGTGGACTGGAAGAGTTCGAAACACGGCAGCCCAGTGTAGTTACATCATACTAGTACATGGCTAACCAATGATATCACCATATTTCTTGGCTTCCGTGCGACACCTATCTCTAGTAATCCAACAGCCTGTATCGCTTCTCCCTCCTCGTCTCTGTCAAAGTGCGGCGGGCTGGCGTTTCTGCCGTCTATTGAGGTCGGTTAACTATCACATGTTAGCGACATGCCAAGAGCATTCTAAAAAAACTCCTTTCATGTTATGTTTTCAAAAATAAAAAATCCTTTCACGTACGAATTTGCATGTATGCTTTGAGCAACTTGCATGTCCTATACTGCTCCTGTTTGATACTCTAACTTAGCTAGAGGTTAGACTAACTCATGACTAACCCTGAACTAACTGTAGCCAAAGATGTGTTTGAGTGACAGGGTTAGATTGACAATAAATGCACTTCATGGAGAGAGAAAAGTGATTTTTCAGTGGTACCAATGAGAACTATCTCCAGTTAGCACCTCTTGGGTGGGATAGTTTTTTTGGTGGGTTCGGTGCAACTTGCTCCAATTTAAATCCTAATGCTTGGATACTTTAGGGCTATTTGAGCCCCAACTAGCTCAAACTAACTCTAACCCATGGATCCAAACAGGGCCTATTGCCAGTCTCGACGCGGAGCAGTCCCATGCACCGGGAAGCGGCAATCTCTCGGCCCTCGCGCCACTTCAAAGCCGGCGCTAGTGAGAGGTCGCCTCTGCTCTGGCCGGGCATTAATGCGGCACTGACGCTCCAGGCGACGCTGACCGTTTCACGCGGGAAGCGCGCGCTGTCAAGGGAGTATAGATTTTGAACCGTTTCAGGTGTAGTAGTAATGGTAGTTTGCAAAACTACTCAGTTATTGCACTCAGTTATTACTCAGTTATTGTTACTCCACAGCCTGCTTCCCTTCTCCTTCCTGCTCATGATTTACGTGGCCATTTTAACATGGTTGTGTCAAAAAAATGTCACTTCCTGCTCGTGATTTGCGTTATATAATTACAAGCAAGATTCTCGTGCATTGCACGGAACATCAATATGCATTTTTTTACAAAACATCTGTTGTGATTGACCCATGCAGGAGTAATCCCATGTGTAAAAACTAATGATATCTCGAGAATTTTATCGGAAAATTGGTATCTCGAGAATGTCATCGAAAAATGAAAGATGAGAGATAAGGCAAGGAGGAGTGGAGCGTGGTGGTGACTGGTGGTCAGAATGGGCGGAGGCATGGGGATGGACGGCGCCGGCAGGCGGCAGCGGCCACCATGCATGCTAGATTGTTCCAGAGACTTATTCCTTTTTTAATTGCTAAGCGATGAGGTTGCGGGAGATAATGATGTGGAGAGAGGTGCGGGTATCTTTTGTAAAATTATCATAGTTTGCTTCCTACACCAATGGAAGGCACACCATCATCGCCAACTCGTTTTTTTATAAGGGTATACAGATGATAAGTTTGCTGACTACTAAAGTAAAGTGGAATCTGTCCATGTTATGCAAGTAAATAAAGGTGATTGTTTATCATACGGGTAAGGTTAGATGAAGGGTGGTAGGAACAAATACTCCGCCTAGAGCATGTGTGTGTGAGATGGAGTCTTAGTGTGTGTGGTGTGTGTGTGTGAGAGAGAGAGAGAGATAGAGAGAGAGGAGAGAGAGAGATGGAGTCTTAGTTTGTGTGTGTGAGAGAGAGATGGAGTCTAAGTGTGTGTGGGGGGGTGTGCGTGTGTGTGTGTGTTTGTGTGTGTGTGTGTGAGAGAGAGAGATGGAGTCTTAGTGTGTGTGTGGGGGGGTGCGTGCGTGCGTGCGTGTGTGTGTGTGTGTGTGTGCGCGCGTGCATGGGTGTGTGTGTGTGTCCCGGGGTCCTCTGTGGCGGATGTAATTTAAGTGTGCATGGCTTCATCATAGAGAGGTGATGTGTATGGCAGAGGCCACCAACGATGGGGTGCGAGAGAGAAAATGCCCGTAGTGTTGGGGAACGTAGTAATTTCAAAAAAAATTCTACGCACATGCAAGATCATGGTGATGGCATAGCAACGAGAGGGGAGAGTATTGTCCACGTACCCTCGTAGACCGTAAGCGGAAGCGTTATGACAACGCGGTTGATGTAGTCGTACGTCTTCACGATCCGATCGATCCAAGTACCGAACGTACGGCACCTTCGAGTTCAGCACACGTTCAGCTCGATGACGATCCCCGGACTCCGATCCAGCAAAGCGTCGGGGATGAGTTCCGTCAGCACGACGGCGTGGTGACAATGATGATGTTCTACCGGCGCAGGGCTTCGCCTAAACTCCGCGACGATATGACCGAGGTGGAATATGGTGGAGGGGGGCACCGCACACGGCTAAGGAACGATCCGTAGATCAACTTGTGTTGTTCCTAGAGGTGCCCCGCTGCCCCATATATAAAGGACCAAGGGGGAGGGGGCGGCCGGCCTAGGAGGGGGCGCGCCAAGGGGAGTCCTACTCCCACCGGGAGTAGGACTCCCTCCTTCCTTGTTGGAGTAGGAGAAGGGGAAAGAGGGGGAGAGGAAGAAGGAAAAGGGGGCTGCGCCCCTTGTCCAATTCGGACCAGAGGGGGGGCGCAGGCCTCCTTCCTTTTGGCCTCTCTCCTCTATTCCCGTATGGCCCAATAAGACCCATATACTCCCCAGCGAATTCCCGTAACTCTCCGGTACTCCAAAAAATACCCGAATGACTCGAAACCTTTCCGAACTCCGAATATAGTCGTCCAATATATCGATCTTTACGTCTCGACCATTTCGAGACTCCTCGTTATGTCCCCGATCTCATCCGGGACTCCGAACTCCTTCGGTACATCAAAACTCATAAACTCATAATATAACTGTCATCGAAACCTTAAGCGTGCGGACCCTACGGGTTCGAGAACTATGTAGACATGACCTAGAACTATTCTCGGTCAATAACCAATAGCGGAACCTAGATGCTCATATTGGCTCCTACATATTCTACGAAGATCTTTATCGGTCAAACCACATAACAACATATGTTGTTCCCTTTGTCATCGGTATGTTACTTGCCTGAGATTTGATCGTCGGTATCCAATACCTAGTTCAATCTCGTTACTGGCAAGTCTCTTTACTCGTTACGTAATGCATCATTCCGTAACTAACTCATTAGCTACATTGCTTGCAAGGGTTATAGTGATGTGCATTACCGAGAGGGCCCAGAGATACCTCTCCGACAATCAGAGTGACAAAACCTAATCTCGAAATACGCCAACCCAACATGTACCTTTGGAGACACCTGTAGTACTCCTTTATAATCACCCAGTTACGCTGTGACATTTGGTAGCACCCAAAGTGTTCCTCCGGTAAACGGGAGTTGCATAATCTCATAGTTACAGGAACATGTATAAGTCATGAAGAAAGCAATAGCAACATACTAAACGATCAAGTGCTAAGTTAACGGAATGGGTCAAGTCAATCACATCATTCTCCTAATGATGTGATCCCGTTAATCAAATGACAACTCATGTCTATGGCTAGGAAACTTAACCATCTTTCATTCAACGAGCTAGTCAAGTAGAGGCATACTAGTGACACTATGTTTGTCTATGTATTCACACATGTATTATGTTTCTGGTTAATACAATTCTAGCATGAATAATAAACATTTATCATGATATAAGGAAATAAATAATAACTTTATTATTGCCTCTAGGTCATATTTCCTTCAGTCTCCCACTTGCACTAGAGTCAATAATCTATTTCACATCGTCATGTGATTTAACACCAATATTCATATCTGTATATGATTAACACCCATAGTTCACATCGTCATGTGACCAACACCCAAAGGGTTTACTAGAGTCAATAATCTAGTTCACATCGCTATGTGATTAACACCCAAAAGAGTACTAAGGTGTGATCATGTTTTGCTCCTGAGAGAAGCTTAGTCAACGGGTCTGTCACATTCAGAGCCGTATGTATTTTGCAAATATTCTATGTCTACAATGCTCTGGACGGAGCTACTCTAGCTAATTGCTCCCACTTTCAATATGTATCCAGATTAAGACTTAAAGTCATCTGGACTAGTGACAAAATTTACATCGACGTAACCCTTTACGACGAACCTTTTTGTCACCTCCATAATAGAGAAATATATCCTTATTCCACTAAGGATAATTTTGACCAATGTCTAGTGATCTACTCTTAGATCAAAATTGTATTCCTTTGCAAAACTCAGAGCAAGGTATACAATATGTCTGGTTCACAGCATAGCATACTTTATAGAACCTATGACTGAGGCATAGGGAATGACTTTTCATTCTCTTTCTATTTTTTTGCCATGGTCGGGTCTTGAGTCTTACTCAACTTCACACCTTGCAACACAGGCAAGAAATCCTTCTTTGACTGTTCCATTTTGAACTATTTCAAAAATTTATCAAGGTATGTACTCATTGAAATTTTTTATCAAGCGTTTTGATCTATCAATATAGATCTTGATGCTCAATGTGTAAGCAGCTTCACCGAGGTCTTTCTTTGAAAAAAATCTTATTCAAATATCCTTTCATGCTATCCAGAATTTCTATATAATTTCCAATCAACAATATGTCATTCACATATATTATTAGAAATGCTACAGAGCTCCCACTCACTTTCTTGTAAATACATGCCTTTCCAAAAGTCTCTATAAAAACATATGCTTTGATCAACTCATCAAAAGCGTATATTCCAACTTCGAGAGGCTTGCACCAGTCCATAAATGGATCGCTGGAGCTTGCACACTTTGTTAGCACCTTTAGGATTGACAAAACCTTCTGGTTGCATCATATACAACTCTTCTTTAATAAATACATTAAGGAATGCAGTTTTTGACATCCTTTTGCCAGATTTCATAAAATGTGGCAATTGCTAACATGATTCGGACAGACTTAAGCATCGATACGAGTGAGAAAATCTCATCGTATTCAACACCTTGAACTTGTTGAAAACCTTTCGTAACAAGTCGAGCTTAGTAGACAGTAACACTACTATCGGTGTCCGTCTTCCTCTTGAAGATCCATTTACTTAACATGGCTTGCTAATCATCGAGCAAGTCAATCAAAGTCCATACTTTGTTCTCATACATGGATCATATCTCAGATTTTATGGCCTCATACCATTTCCCGGAATCTGGGCTCATCATCGCTTCCTCATAGTTCGTAGGTTCATCATGGTCTAGTAACATGACTTCCAGAACATGATTACCGCACCACTCTGGTGCGGATCTTACTCTAGAAGACCTACGAGGTTTGGTAGCAACTTGATCTGAAGTTTCATGATCATCATCACTAACTTCCTCACTAATTGGTGTAGGAATCACTGGAACTGATTTCTGTGATAAACTACTTTCCAACAAGGGAGCAGGTATAGTTACCTCATCAAGTTCTACTTTCCTCCCACTCACTTCTTTTGAGAGAAACTTCTTCTCTAGAAAGGATCCATTTTAGCAACGAATAACTTGCCTTTGGATCCGTGATAGAAGGTGTACCCAATAGTTACCTTTGGGTATTCTATGAAGACGCACTTCTATGATTTGGGTTTGAGCTTATCAGGTTGAAACTTTTTCACATAAGCATCGCAGCTCCAAACTTTAAGAAACAATAACTTTGGTTTCTTGCCAAACCACAGTTCATAAGGCGTCGTCTCAACGAATTTTGATGGTACCCTATTAAACGTGAATGTGGGTGTCTCTAATGCACAACCCCAAAACGATAGTTGTAAAACCGATAAGAGACATCATAGATCACACCATATCCAATAAAGTGCGGTTACGATGTTCGGACACACCATAACGTTGTGGTGTTCAGGTGGCGTGAGCTGTGAAACTATTCCACATTGTTTTAATTGAAGACCAAACTCGTAACTCAAATATTCGTCTCCGCGATCAGATAGTAGAAACTTTATTTTCTTGTTACGATGATTTTTCCACTTCACTCTGAAATTTTGAACCTTTCAATTATTTCAGACTCATGTTTCATCAAGAAGATATACCCATATCTGCTCAAATCATTTTGTGAAGGTCAGAAAATAACGATACTTGCCACGAGCATCAACACTCATTGGATCGCATACATCGGTATGTATTATTTCCAATAAGTCAGTAGCTTGTTCCATTGTTCCGGAGAACGGAGTTTTTAGTCATCTTGCCCAAAAGGCACGGTTCGCAAGCATCAAATGATTCATAACCAAGTGATTCCGAAAATCCATCTCTATGGAGTTTCTTCATGCGCTTTACACCGATATGACCCAAACGGCAGTGCCACAAATAAGTGCACTATCATTATCAACTTTGCATCTTTTGGCATCAATATTATGAATATGTGTATCACTACGATCGAGATCCAACAAACTATTTTCATTGGGTGTATGACCATCAAAGGTTTTATTCATTTAAACAGAACAACAATTATTCTCTGATTTTAAATGGATAACCGTATTGCAATAAACATGATCAAATCATATTCATGCTCAACGCAAGCACCAAATAACATTTATTTAGGTTCAACACTAATCCCGAAAGTATAGGGAGTGTGCGATGATGATCATATCAATCTTGGAACCACTTCCAACACACATCGTCACTTCACCCTCAACTAGTTTCTGTTTATTCTGTAACTCCTGTTTCGAGTTACTAATCTTAGCAACCGAACAAGTATCAAATACTCAGGGGTTACTATAAACACTAGTAAGGTACACAACAATAACATGTATATCAAATATACCCTTGTTTACTTTGCCATCCTTCTTATCTACCAAATATTCAAGGCATTTCCGCTTCTAGTGACCATTTCCTTTGTAGTATAATCACTCAGTTTCAGGCTTTGGTCCAGCTTTGGGCTTCTTCGCGGGAGTGACAACTTGCTTGCCATTCTGCTTGAAGTTCCCTTTCTTTCCCTTTGCCCTTTTCTTGAAACTAGTGGTCTTGTCAATCATCAACGCTTGATGATCTTTCTTGATTTCTACCTTCGTCGATTTCAGCATCACGAAGAGCTCGGGAATCATTTTCGTCATCCCTTGCATTATAGTTCATCACGAAGTTCTACTAACTTGGTGGTGGTGACTAGAGAATTCTGTCAATCACTATCTTATCTGGAAGATTAACTCCCACTTGATTCAAGCGATTGTAGTACCCAGACAATCTGAGCACATGATCACTAGTTGAGCGATTCTCCTCCATCTTTTAGCTATAGAACTTGTTGGAGACTTCATATCTCTCAACTCGGGTATTTGCTTGAAATATTAAATTCAACTCCTGGAACATCTCATATGGTCCATGACGTTCAAAACGTTTTTGAAGTCCCGATTCTAAGCCATAAAGCATGGTGCACAAAACTATCAAGTAGTCATCATATTGAGCTAGCCAAACATTCATAACGTCTACATCTGCTCCTGCAATAGGTCTGTCACCTAGCGGTGCATTAAGGACATAATTCTTCTGTGCAACAATGAGGATAAACCTCAGATCACGGATCCAATCCGCATCATTGCTACTAACATCTTTCAACACAATTTTCTCTAGGAACATATAAAAATAAACATATGAAAGCAACAACGCAAGTTATTGATCTACAACATAATTTGCAAAATACTACCAGGACTAATTTCATGATAAATTAAAGTTGAATTAATCATATTACTTAAGAACTCCCACTTAGACAGACATCTCTCTAGTCATCTAAGTGATCACGTGATCCAAATCAACTAAACCATGTCCGATCATCACGTGAGATGGAGTAGTTTTCAATGGTGAACATCACTATGTTGATCATATCTACTATATGATTCACGCTCGACCTTTCGGTCTCCGTGTTCCGAGGCCATATCTGTATATGCTAGGCTCGTCAAGTCTAACCTGAGTATTCCACGTGTGCAACTATTTTGCACCCGTTGTATTTGAGCGTAGAGCCTATCACACCCGATCATCACGTGGTGTCTCAGCACGAAGAACTTTCGCAACGCTGCATACTCAGGGAGAACACTTCTTGATAATTAGTGAGAGATCATCTTAAAATGCTACCGTCAATCAAAGCAAGATAAGATGCATAAAGGATAAACATCACATGCAATCAATATAAGTGATATGATATGGCCATCATCATCTTGTGCTTGTGATCTCCATCTCCGAAGCACCGTCGTGATCACCATCGTCACCGGCGTGGCACCTTGATCTCCATCGTAGCATCGTTGTCGTTACGCCATCTATTGCTTCTACGACTATTGCTACCGCTTAGTGATAAAGTAAAGCACCTTGATCTCCATCGTAGCATTTCATACAATAAAGCGACAACCATATGGCTCGTGCCAGTTGCCGATAACTTCGGTTACAAAACACGATCATCTCATACAATAAAATATAGCATCACGTCTTGACCATATCACATCACAACATGCCCTGCAAAACAAGTTAGACGTCCTCTACTTTGTTGTTGCAAATTTTACGTGGCTGCTACGGGCTGAGCAAGAACCGTTCTTACCTACGCATCAAAACCACAATGATAGTTCGTCAAGTTAATGATGTTTTAACCTTCGCAAGGACCGGGCGTAGCCACACTCGATTCAGCTAAAGTGAGAGAGACAGACACCCGCCAGCCACCTTTAAGCAACGAGTGCTCGTAGCGGTGAAACCAGTCTCGCGTAAGCGTACGCGTAATGTCGGTCCGGGCCGCTTGATCTCACAATGCCGATGAACGAAAGTATGACATGCTGGTAAGCAGTATGACTTATATCGCCCACAACTCACTTGTATTCTACTCGTGCATATGCCATCTACGCATAATACCTGGCTCTGATGCCACTGTTGGGGAACGTAGTAATTTCAAAAAAAATCCTACGCACACGCAAGATCATGGTGATGGCATGACAACGAGAGGGGAGAGTATTGTCCACGTACCCTCGTAGACCATAAGCGGAAGCGTTATGACAACGCGGTTAATGTAGTTGTACGTCTTCACGATCCGACTGATCCAAGTACCGAACGTACGGCACCTCCGAGTTTAGCACATGTTCAGCTCGATGACGATCCCCGGACTCCGATCCAGCAAAGCGTCGGGGATGAGTTCCGTCAGCACGACGGCATGGTGACGATGATGATGTTCTACCGGCACAGGGCTTCGCCTAAACTCTGCGACGATATGACCGAGGTGGAATATGGTGGAGGGGGGCACCACACACGGCTAAGGAACGATCCGTAGATCAACTTGTGTTGTTCCTAGAGGTGCCCCCCTGCCCCCGTATATAAAGGATCAAGGGGGAGGGGGTGGCCGGCCTAGGAGGGGGCGCGCCAAGGGGAGTCCTACTCCCACCGGGAGTAGGACTCCCTCCTTCCTTGTTGGAGTAGGAGAAGGGGAAAGAGGGGAGAGGAAGAAGGAAAAGGGGTCTGCGCCCCTTGTCCAATTCGGACCAGAGGGGGGGCGCAGGCCTCCTTCCTTTTGGCCTCTCTCCTCTATTCCCGTATGGCCCAATAAGGCCCATATACTCCCCGGCGAATTCCCGTAACTCTCTGGTACTGCAAAAAATACCCGAATGACTTGAAACCTTTCTGAACTCCGAATATAGTCGTCCAATATATCGATCTTTACGTCTCGACCATTTCGAGACTCCTCGTCATGTCCCCGATCTCATCCGGGACTCTGAACTCCTTCGGTATATCAAAACTCATAAACTCATAATATAACTGTCATCGAAACCTTAAGCGTGCGGACCCTACGGGTTCGAGAACTATGTAGACATGACCTAGAACTATTCTCGGTCAATAACCAATAGCGGAACCTAGATGCTCATACTGGCTCCTACATATTCTACGAAGATCTTTATCGGTCAAACCGCATAACAACATACGCTCTTCCCTTTGTCATCGGTATGTTACTTGCCAGAGATTCGATCGCCGGTATCCAATACCTAGTTCAATCTCGTTACTAGCAAGTCTCTTTACTCGTTACATAATGCATCATTCCGTAACTAACTCATTAGCTACATTGCTTGCAAGGCTTATAGTGATGTGCATTACCGAGAGGGCCTAGAGATACCTCTCCGAAAATCAGAGTGACAAAACCTAATCTCGAAATACGCCAACCCAACATGTACCTTTGGAGACACCTGTAGTACTCCTTTATAATCACCCAGTTACGTTGTGACGTTTGGTAGCACCCAAAGTGTTCCTCCGGTAAATGGGAGTTGCATACTCTCATAGTTATAGGAGCATGTATAAGTCATGAAGAAAGCAATAGCAACATACTAAACGATCAAGTGCTAAGTTAACGGAATGGGTCATGTCAATAACATCATTCTCCTAATGATGTGATCCCGTTAATCAAATGACAACTCATGTCTATGGCTAGGAAACTTAACCATCTTTCATTCAACGAGCTAGTCAAGTAGAGGCATACTAGTGACACTATGTTTGTCTATGTATTCACACATGTATTATGTTTCCGGTTAATACAATTCTAGCATGAATAATAAACATTTATCATGATATAAGGAAATAAATAATAACTTTATTATTGCCTCTAGGGCATATTTCCTTCACGTAGGAGGGAAGAGAAGGTGCGTGCGCGTGAGAGGAGTCGACATCGAGAGAACGTGTTTGTTCGAGAGACACCACGGAAGACTACTATATATGGATGGTGCATGTAGGTAGGAATTAAACCTAGGGATGGTCTTATTGGTTTCGGGGATATAGGGGAAGAGTGAGAGGCGCGCGGGGCGGGGGGGGGGGTAGCCAGAAGGAGATTGTTAAGTGTGAGTGTGTGTTTTGCCCATCCAGGCGGAAGTTATGTGCACAAAAGAGGAGAACGATTCAATGTGGCCTTAGGATTGAGGGTAATTAACTACGTGTGGAGACATAGAGACCTTGAACGTGCATGTGTGAGAGGTATACATGTATACGTGGGATGTGTGTGTGTGCGCGCACGCATGATCGAGATAAAAGAAAGAAGACATAGGTCCTATGATCAACGACATGGGAGAGACGGATCGGTATGACAATATGCATGCATGTGAGAATGCAGGGAAGAAGGCCCCACATTTGAGCATGTGTTTTTGTCTTTAAGAGATAGTGGCGTGGGATGGAGCATGCATCTATGGCGAGCAGAGGGGGTGAGACGCAACGATTGTGCAAAAGAGATCAACCTATAAATGCATATGTATGGATAGACAAGTGTGGGTGATAGGAAGCAAGACTCCGTGCGAGAAAGAAATGTTGACGGAGAAACTACAGATAGATACAGAGATGGAGATGCTAGCTAGAGAGACATCTGTTAGTTTGGGTGTCGGAGATGACTATCGGGTGGTTCAAAGGGTGAAGTTATATATGTGTGTGAGAGGGCACTTGACTGCATGCATGTAGAGAGAAACATATGTAGTGTGAGTGATAGGAATCAAGAGTGAGGGCGAGAAAGAAGGTTGATGGAGAAATAGATAAATAGAAAGATAAAGATGCTAGCTAGTGTGCGCTAGAGATAGGAGTCGAGTGGATCGGAAGGCTGGCTTATGTGTGTGGGTGTGAGAGAGATAGAGAGAGGGTGCAAGTGAGTCACATACAAACAAATATCAGAGACAAATGAGATCCAGAGAGACGGAGTTTTGTGTCTGCGAGAGAGAAAGATATTTCACAACGAGAGTGATAGCTAGAGAGACATATGAGGAAACGCAAGATATCTCTAGGGAGAGAGGGTGTGTTTGAGCGACATACAAGAGAACAATGGAGAAATATGAGACCCTGGGAGACAGAGTTTGTGTTTGTGTGTGAGAAAGAGATATTGAAGAGGAAGAGTCGTAGGTTCTCATATCTAAGGAGCGAAAGACATCTCTGTATGAGGGGTGTGCGATTGGCACACATGGGAATAGTTGAGAGAAATGAGACCCCGGGAGACAAAGTTTTGTGTTTGTGTGAGAGAAAGAGATTCCACATGGAGAATCATAGCTAGAGACACATAGCAGGGAGCGAGATATACTTAGAGAGAGAGATAGAGTGATGAAGGTCGATGGAGAGAGTATCGTCAGTGTGTTATGAAGATAAAAGATCATTGTCGACATACAGGTAGCACGAGAGATGCCCGAGAGACGATGAACGCGTATAGGTCCAGAGAGATAGTCCTATATAAGCATGAGTGATAGCTATATGAGACGAATATCTAGATTAAAGGGGATTCAAATATTTAAACTGGAGATCACGACATCGATAATATCATAATGCAAATTGGTTTATCAAACATGCATATTCATTTGAATTTGGGCACACGTGTAATGTTATATAGTTTATAAATATTGGTGATCCCTAGATTCTTCAATTACAAACAATGCATGGTTTATATGCAATTAGTGTCTAAACGGGATTACATTATATGTTGCGTGTGTGAAACACATTATACATGTTTGAGAAGTTAAAAAAACCGCATGAAACACGCATAAATTGGAGATAGTTAGCGAGGAATGCATACATTGGATTTCAACATAAAGTGGTTTCAAATATTTGAAAATCCAAATTGATGGATACAACCTTATGAATCTGAGATCATGCCATTTGTAAACCATATTTATGTATAAATGGTGTTGTGCTTTTGAAAGTATATATGTAAAAAAATGATGTATATAGAATGTAATTCCAACTGAAAATGGATCCCGCCCGAAAAAAATAGTAGAATACAAATGGGATTCGAATTGAGTTGGCACGGTAAACATGCACTGTGCAAAATTTGAATGAAGCGGGGAAAGTCGCAGTAACCGCCCGAAACCAAAATCTGCGAGATGGAAATCACTACTGCCTATCCCTGCCGCACAAAGCATATCTGCTGGATTTCTATAGGTTTCGATAGGGGTAGGTTTGTAATTTCACCCAAACATGACGTAACCGCCTCTCACCCGGATTCATACACGGTGGGCTCCAAAACACAGTGTGCCCTCGGCCGAAATCGACTCCCTCCCCGATTCATATTCACACACGATGGGCGCCAAAAACAAACTCTCGTCAGCAAATATTCGGTGTATGCGAGATTACCGTCCTATCCCCAACCGACTAATGTTGTTGTGATGTAGTAGAAATTTGAAACGGGGGCTAAGTTTGTAAATTTCCTCGCATTTGAGACAAGCGCGCCCTGACTACATGGTTCCCCCCTTCCTCTCTACGTCCCTTTTCCCCATTCATACTCCGTGGGCGCCAAAACACCCTCTCCACCCCACCCTCCTCCGTCCGCCGCCATCCGCCACCCCATCCACCGCCGTCCTCCTCCACCATGTCGGAGCTGATACCCCGACGCCGCCGTCCATTACAAGAGATCGACCTCTCTCATCCACGCCTTCGGATCAGGATCCTTGCATCCCGTCCTCTCGCTTCATCCCCGCCGTCGTCCACCTTGACGGTGCCGCTCCTATGACCGTCTCGTCCACCGTGCCCTACCGCCACCGTCTACCCTCCTAGATCTGCTTCCACGCCGCCGACAGCCATCGCTACCGCAGCACCATCAAATTCTCACCAGATGCGTACACGGTGCCGCACCAGAGGCGGTACTCTTTCGTATCTGCTCAACTTATTTATCACAACAAGAAAATAGATTGCCACTGCTTTACTCTGATTTCTTGTCTTGGTTGCGAAGTTGCCTTTGTCCGGTTTGCACCTTCAGATCTGCCATGGCACGCTCAACAGTATACTCCCAATGCTTATGGTTTTACCCTTTTATATTCCACACTAGTTAAATCACAGTAGACTAAATTTCAAAATTGGGTCAGTCGATTTTTCAGAGCTCGCTGGAGTTCGCCGGTGCGATCCAAGGGGCTCGGGTGGTTGTGGGGCCTCGCCGAACGAAGAAAACTCGATGCGGGTGGGGGGTGGGGGTGGCGGAGGAACACAAACGGTGGGGGCCGGTGGTCCGGCCGGCGGCCCTTGCAGTGTTCTGTATGGGAAGAATCACAAACGAGGAAGAACAAGGGTTAGGAGACATAGGATCTTCATCCAGCCGCCTGAAATGGTCGAGAGACAGCTGGGAGTTGCATTCTTAATGTGCTCTGGTTCATCATGTGTGGGCACTGCTCAACCAACATTTTATTATCCAAAATCTGCTTGCTCTTCTTTACCATGTTCGATAGTGCTGGCCTGTACATGATCGATAGGCTTTCAATTACTAGCGGCAATACAACACCGTATTTTCAAGCCAGTTCCACTTTCCCGATTTATATATCGTGGTTATGGTGTACCCCTGTTATGTACACTATGATCTGCCTAGTTGCTGTGTGCTCTTGTTATCATGGTTTGGCAATAAACTATCTATACAGTATATTATGAACCTATCATCTGCCAGCTATCCTTACTTCTGGAGCCTATTTTTTTGTGTACTTGTGCCAGATTATATAAATGCACGCACAATATTACAGCACACATGAGCTCTCTCACCAGAATCCAGTGATAGCACATAAGTGTTTACAGGGGCGCCCCTATATTAGAATATCATTTGCATTACAAAGATAATCTCACAACTATTTATGTTTTCATGGTTCTTAGATATTATATGCAATTACAATGAATATCAGAATCCGCGCATCACAAGAATATTGTGGAACACTGCAATGACTTACAAAATTGGCACCAAGGTATTGAGTGCCATTCTGGAAGCAATGAAACTCGTACGCTCCCCACCTGTTGATTCTTGTTCAGAATATCATTCTAATGACTATTCTAACCTCTAGGAGTCAAAGGCAGATGGCCTGTCCTGTTCACCCATCAAGGTGCCTGTTCTAATTTGGCAAGGTTTTATTGATTGTGCGTATCTTGCATATGTTGTCTTGCATTTCTTCTACTTTGTTGCACCACCATCTTCTTAGTTCACTCATCATATAACTCGAGATGCTATGCCATCCATTATCAATACATATTCCATCTGTTGTCATACCATGTTTTTCCACTCAAATGATGTTCTTGTGCATCAGACATCAAAAAGGAAGAGGGTGATTGCCGAACCTGAAGGAGCACCAGCAAAGTCCTTGAAAAACGTGGTGGTGCCGAAGAAATCAGACAGCGCCCCACTTATATTGGCTGTACAACTAGTGACACAAAACATAGGACCGACTCCAGTAGATTGTACCCATACTTCACTGGCCACACCACTAGCCCCACCACGAAGGACCTGCACTCCAGCAAAAGGTATACCGATTTCATTTGCCATAGCACTAGCCGTACCACAGAAAAATCCCACTCCAGCAAAAAGTACAGCAAGTCCACCGGCCGAAGACCTATCCCAGCTGCAGAGACAGCCAATTCCTGCAGATTGGAACCCCATTCCATTTATTCCCAATTTAAAAGACAATGCTTTCAATGTTGTTAGGGACTACGTGCATATATTCCCATCATGGGAAGATTATAGTGAAGACAAACACCATTTTCACATCTTCCTGTCCAACTTACGTGTAAGTGCTATTATTCATGGTTATTATTTTCCTGTTTTCTGCTGATCGAACACATCAATGATTTACATTACATTGTTGTAACTAGGTGAGGGTCAATCTGGATAGTCATGACGAGCAAAGCTTGCTTGTGCTTTTCAAGGAAGCATTGCAGCAGTATCGGTGTTACCTGAGGAAATCACACTTTGATGGCAAGTCTATAAACGAATTTCCGGTGAAGTCTTCTGTGCTAAATTTAGAAGACATTGAATGGAAAAACCTTGTTATGCACTATACTTGCATACATACCTGGTTCATTATGTGACAGCAGTATGCATGATAGCTTGCTTATCAATTGTTCGCTCCAAATTATCTGATCTATATGAATGGTTGAATTTTTTTAGCTCTGCATTGTTCTTGTAAGTACATGCTGTCCTTTATCAGTGTACTTATATTGACAGGTAGTTGTTCATGTACCATCACTCTGCAGCTTATTTTCCTTTGCCCTCCATTTTCTACACATCAGATCTATATTTACTCTTACCATAAGGTTGGTACTGAAGAAGTTTAGCTGTGCATTGCTCTTGGCTGTGCCTTTTGCCTGTATCGCTGCACATACAGTTATAGCTACTTGGTTACGTAGCATCACTCTTCATCTTATCTTAAATATTCTCCATTTTTTCGTATATTATCACATCTATATTTACTCTTAACAAAATGTAGAATAAAGACAATGCTTATGAAGAACATTCTGTGCGAAACTTCTTGAATTGCCCCCCCATGAGCATGGACAAGGGCTTTATAGAGCCTATCTTCACCAGTAATGTAAGTTTGTCCTTCTCAAGCCTTCAAACTTTGTTGTGTATATTTGGTTAGGCATGACTGTAACAGCTGTTTATTTTTGGTGTTTGCATCAAATTGCATGTTTAAAGTTTATTATGTAGTTCATAAACAAAAGTTTGTCCTTCTCAATTTAAGTTTTCAGTTGTACAACCAAGTTCCTTCTTCATACCATGTAAATTAAACTATACAGAACAAGTGATCTTCTTTTGCACTGCATGTATGCTTCTGTTCTTCATCCGTAATCCAGTGGTGTGGTGAACCTACCCACTACAGCACAATGTCATATTCTGCAATGTCTTAACTATGAACAATGTCATATCATTCTACTATTATTTAAACTGCCTCTTTATTTGCCAATCTGAAATGGGATAAATTGAAAACACACTAACCATTGATACTTATGAGTTCTTGATCTGTAATCCAGTGGTGTCGTGAAGCTGCCAACTCCTTCACAATGTCAATTCCTGCCATGTCTTGACTTGAACAATACCATATTGTGTTAATGCAATTTTAAACTGTGTCACTTTATTCGTCAGTAAGAAATGTTATGAATTGTCAGCACTGATACTTTTATGTGCAAAACCTGTCATCTGTCTGCTTGTTTATCTTTCAGAGTGGGGAAGATATAAGTGTTGAACAAGCGTAGTCTCATCATCTTGCTCAGTTGCTTGCGCTGCAGCTCCCCAGCAGGGCTAACCTTTCGTGAACTCTATTGAAGTGCTGTCGGTTTTGTATATTATTTTGTCGGCGTGTTTATTTGCACTGGTGGTGATCTTTGATGCCCAGTGTATGTAATCTGCTGTCTGCTTGTGCTTTATTATCATAGTGGCGAACTTTGATGCCCAGTGGATGTAATATGCCATAATTTCTTTATTGTATAGTCTAGGTTTTTTCTTATTCACGATGTTGCAGTTATTTTACTGTACATATATTCTGTCTTCGTAGTAAACCGGCCAAACCGTAAAATTATGGTACATAATCGGGCCGTCATGCAATCACGATGTATGATCCGCATCATGGGCCTCGTAAAACTATCCCACTAGTAGATTCAGGCCTTTAATAGGCCGAGTAACCCCCGACCCTCTTTTCGCAAGAAAACTCAATGGGCTTTTAGGAGGCTGAGAAGTAGGCTGGGCCTGAAATGTGCCGAATAGCTCACGGGCCGGCGGCAGCCCGAAATGGACCCCGGCCCATGATTGTGCGAATCAATTCACGGGCTTTTAACAGGCCAAAGTTGTCTCGGTCCTTGTTTGGCCCAATCAGATATCGGCTGCGAGCAGGCCGAATGCAAACCGGGCCGTAGTTAGGCCCAACTATATGACAGGCTTTTAATAGGCCAAAATTAATATAGGGCCGAAATGTTAAATGGGCCCTTAATAGGTAGAAATTAATATTAGGCCGAATTACTAAATGTGCCTTTAGCAAGTGGGCCCAAAAGCATAGCGTCCAGTCAACAGGCTGAATCTGATATGGGCCATAATTGAGCCCAAAGCCTCTTAAAGGGCCGGACCTGATCTGGGCCGTGATTTGGCCCAGAAGGTGGGAGGCTTTTAACGGGTCGGATCTTATATGGGCCATTACTAGGCCCGGAACATGGCAGGCCATTAATGGACCGGATCAATTATGGGCTGGCATTTGGTCCAAAACATGGCAGCCAATTAATGGGCTGGCCTACTAGGGTCCTCAATATCTTGTGGGCCTACTGCTGGGCCGGCCCATTAATGTCGGCGGAATCTCGTGGGCCTTAGCTGGGCCGGCCCATTATGATCCGCAAGAATTTTGTGGGCCTTTACCTGGGCCGGCCCATTATGGCACACAAAAATCTTGTGGGCCTTTACCTGGGCCGGCCTATTATGGCCCGTGAAATCTTGTGGGCCTTTAGCTGGGCCAGCCCATTATAGTTCGCAAAATCTCGTGGGCCTTTAACTGGGCCGGCCCATTATGGGCCGCCAAATCTCGTGGGCCTTTAGTTGGGCCGGCCCATTGAAACTTGATTGGCCGTGCCACGTGTCGACGTATCATAGGTGCCTTCTGTCCAATGAGTGGACGACATCTGTCCCAATGATGAGCCAACACATGTTTCCTCCAGCCAATGATGATTTTACACGTGGAAAATCCCCATTGGTCGGGGCTGTTAACGGGTTATCGGATCCAAAACCCGACCCGATAGCTTAACGGCGTTCCATTACGGTGGATGCCACGTGTCGGTCACACTTGATGAAAGCACTTCTGTGATGCGCGATTTATCGTCATGGAAGTGGACACTTCCGTGATGATAATTTTGGTAATGTCATCGAACACTTCTACGACAGCACAGGTATGACTATCTTGATTCTCTCATAAATTTGTCATGGATGTACATGCATGACAAAAAACGCGACCTACTATGACAAACACGTATCATCACGGAAGTGTATTTTTTTGTAGTGCACCGTGAAGTTGATGCCATTGCTGGACATTTCAAGGGTTACCAAGTGGAGCACATTGACCACATAAATAACGAGGCGGCTGATGCCTTAAGCCGGCTAGGGTCTCAGTGTAAGCCAGTGCTGCCTAATACTTTCTTGGATATTTTGCATAACCCTTGTGTCAAGTTACCTACAGAGGAAGACTTGTCTGTTCCTGACCCGGAAGCACAATTGGTGGCGGTTCTTCACGTCATCCCAGATTGGACAGTACCATACTTGGCTTACATGACCCAGGGTGAGTTGCCTGAGGATGAAACCTTGGCCAGGCAGATAACCAATGGCGAGTTGCATCATCGCAGTGTCACTAGGGTGTTTCAGCGTTGTGTTTCTCCTGAGGAAGGTCAAGAAATTCTTCGTGAGATTCATGAAGGAGATTGTGGCCATCATGCCGGGTCAAAGTCCCTTGTGGCCAAGGCTTTTCGTCATGGATTTTATTGGATGACAGCTCACGCTGATGCGGAGGATCTGGTCAGTAAATGTGACGGTTGTTAGAAGTTCTGAAGACGTGCTCACGTGCCGGCTCAAGAGTTGAGGATGATTCTAATTACTTGTCCGTTTGCAGTCTGGGGGCTTGACATGGTTGGGCCTTTCAATAGGTCCAAAGATAAAAGGACCCACCTCTTCGTGGCAGTTGACAAGTTCACCAAGTGGGTTGAGGCAGAGCCAGTTAGTAAGTGTGACGCAGCTACGGCGGTTCAATTCATGAAGAAGGTGATCTTTCGCTTCGACTTTCCACACAGCATTATAACTGACAATGATACTAATTTGTCTAAAGGCGCCATGGAAGTGTTTTGTCAATGTGAGCATATTCAGCTTGATGTTTCATCAGTGGCTCATTCCCAATCTAATGGTCAAGCTGAAAGAGTCAATCAAGAAATCTTGAAAGGCATCAAGCCCCGGCTGTTGGTTCCCTTGCAACGGACGCCGGGTTGTTGGGTCGAGGAGTTACCCTCTGTGATATGGATCATCAATACTAATCCTAACAGGTCTATAGGTTATACACCTTTCTTCATGGTTTACGGAGCCGAGGCGGTTCTCCCTAGTGACATCCGTCATGACTCGCCCCGCGTGGCGGCTTATGTTGAGGCCAAAAATGAACAAGCGCGTTAGGATGCACTTGACCTGTTAGATGAAAAGCGAGACCTGGCAGCAGCTCGATCGACGATTTATCAGCAGGACCTGCGCCGTTATCACAGCCGTCGGGTTAGGTCCAGAACCTTTCAAGAAGGTGATTTGGTGCTCCGGCTCATCCAGGATCAAACTGATGAACACAAGTTATCCCCACCTTGGGAAGGGCCCTTTGTGATCATCAAGAACTTAAACAATGGGTCATACTACCTTATCGATGTTTGAGAGCACAAAGACTCACGTAAGTCGGAGGAGGAGACCCGCCGGCCGTGGAATATCACTCATCTGCAGCCTTACTACACTTGAGCCACCGGCTCTCATGATGTACATATTTTGACGATGTATATATTATGATAAGTAATAAAGCAGGACCTCTGTCCTTTTCATCCTCAATGATCACGTCTTCATCATTATCATTTCAAATGACCAATTGGGGGCTGATCGTATTCGAATCTAGCTTAACCCTCTTGGTCCGGCTCATGATCATATTCAAATCTAGCCATTAAACCTCATGATCACTAGGGGGCTTCCTGTTCAAACATAGGTCGTATTCGAACCAAAGAGAACATAGTTGTCGGTACTCTCTTGATCAGCACAATGCCAAGCTCACCAGGGGGCTTCTTGATCGTATTAGAATCATAGCTTAACCCCTTTTGGGTCCGACTTTGATCGTATTCGAATCAGAGTCGTTAAAAAACTCTCAAGGTCATTAGGGGGCTTCCTGTTCAAACACAGGTCATATTCGAACCAAAGAGAACATAGTTGTCGGTACCCTCTTGATCGGCGCAATGCCAAAGCCACTGGGGGCTACATGATCGTATTCGAATCCTAGCTTTACCCCTTTGGAATGGTTTACTGATCGTATTCGAATCAGAAGCCTTGAATTTTTTCTTTCTATTTGGCTTAAGTTTTGTTTGAAAGCGACCTTTGTTTTTGTCTTGAGACTTTTTTGTTTAGATCTAAGTTTAAGTGTGGTTTACATTTAAACCGGCTTGGCTTTGGATGATAAGTCGCCGGTATATGATAATCATCATACATTCGGAAGTATTGGCTTCTAAGGATTGGGTTATCACCCTTACTGTTCAGGTTACATAAACCGGTAGTGCAGACTTAAAATCACAGGTATAATATTATAGTTGTGTTTCCAAGCTATAATTCATAATAGGCTTATCTGTGACTCCTTTTTCCACATTAATGGTTATATATAAAGATACTATGACCCGCCTTGCGATAAGCCGCCAAGGGTTCTTGTGATCTCTTTCTGTGTGCAGGACAGTTCAAAGGCTTTCTTCGGCATAAGGAAACAACTGATAAGTATAATATGGGTGAATATAAGATGGCGGCTTAACAGTGTTGAGCACCAAAACATGCACAATGGCACGACAAAACAAAGTTAGTTCTACCCTATTACATGACTCCCCGAGTCAAAATGATTAATATTGTATTTCAGCAGACCACAGAGATGAGCCTCTTGGCGGATTAATTCTCGTGTTGACCTGAAGCTTCCGGGTCAGCCCTCTCCGCTTCTTCTCCTTGCTCCCTTTCCTGGAAGGTTGATGATGACCAGTCAATGCCATTCAAAGCTTAAAATTCAGCTTCATCATCAATTAGTCCGGCCGGGTCAACTTCAGGGGCGAAGGTATGCTTACGGATTGGTGGGATCAGGCTGGTCACTTTATAATGCAGCATTGGAATCCTCCGGTTCTCCGCATCATAACCCGGCTGGTACCTGGTGACATCCGCTTCATCAGCTATTAAGGTGGACACGGGGCATATCTCCTTCACACAACTGACAAAGTCTTCCTATTCAAAGGGACTGCCATCCTTCTTCAGGCTTGGATAACCAATGGCGATGTCGGCCGGGTCTAACTCCGGCTTAAGGCAACCACGGCTCTGGCTCTTGCAGACGATCGCCTTAGTTCATTGAACCGCTGGGGTAGCACAGAAAGCTTCCTTAGTACATCCGCCAGGAGTGTGGGAACTTCATTTGACAGGGCAATTGTGGCTAAAGCACGCTGAGATCCGGTATAGAGTTGTTCCACCAGCATGTAAACCGCCTTCAACTTTATCAGCATGTCTTGGTTAAGAATTGAACTCCTGGGGCCTGCATAATGATGCCAGGTGAGATAATGACAATTTATATGATCATTACAAAGATTCAAGTATGTAACACTTGCAGGACGACTTACCAAAGATTGCTGAGACCATCTGAGATACATGGAGTTTTAAGCCGGATAATTCGACGGTTGCTTCTTCAAGAGCCGCCTCTACCTTCTCAGCTCGATTGGTCAAAGCAATCTTTTCATCAGCCCAGGCCTTTTTCTCCATTTCAAAGTCTTTTTTTCAGTTTCTCTTGTTCAGATACACTGAATTCAAACTTGGAGTTGGCTCTTTGGGTTTCCGTCTCTTGTGCTTCCAGGCGGTTCTTCAAGTCAGATACTTCTGATTAAAGTTGACTGGTGGTGGCCTGTACAAATACCGGGTCAAAATCATGAATGTTATCATACAATATTAAGTCCCAAGCCTTTTGCAAGCAACAATACTTGGCACTTAGGGCCTAATGTCTACCTAAGAATTTTACCTAAGTGGCGGTTCATGAGAGTAAGTCCCAAGCACTTTGCAAGCAAGAGTACTTGGCACTTGGGGGCTAATGGATATTGCTGTTAAAGTTTTACAAGTATTTTATTCTAACAAGCATATGAAGGACCGGCTCAACCATGCTGATTAAGCCGGCCCTTGGGGAATATGGAGTAAGCCGGATTTCTTACATGTTTATCCAAATATATCACTAATGTTATTAAGCTTGTTTCCAAGTCTACAACATATTCATCACAAGCAGTAGACTTGGGGGCTGACATAAGTAAGGATAAATCAGTGAAGGGGAGAATGTATACCTCCAATTTCTGATGCATTTGCTTCACCATGTCAACTTCGACGTCACGGCTGCTGTGTACTTGGCTAAGATAGCCAAAAAAAACTTCTCCAATACTCATATGAGTATAATCATCAACATCAAACCTGACCTTGCGACATTTCAGAAGCTCCTCCTTGGCGGAACACTTGGCCAGCACAGTTGGTCTCCCCGGCTCAGCAAAGCCGGTCCTGGTAATCTCAACATCAGTACTTTGCGGATCGTTTGTCTTGGCCGGGCTAGAAATATCAGGGTTTTCAGATCCATCAGCGGTTTGCTCGACAGGCGGGTCAGCAGTTGGCGTCGGCATGTCATGAGCTGGTTCAGGTGGCGGCTCATGAGTAGATGCCTCAGGCGCGGCCATCCCAGGTTCCGGCTCTTTGAAAATCGGCTCTTCGGCCGGCTTGTTCTTCTTCACCTCTTGCTAGGCTTTGCTTTTCCGCTGCATAAGATCAAAAGATCAGTACAAATATAGAAAATTGAAATGAATACAAGATAAGCAAGTCATCATTACCCTGGAGCAGTCTTGAAAGCCGGCAAGTTGGACTGTATTGAGTCGCCGGAGGAAGGTGAAGTTTCCTAATAATTTGATTCAGAAGAATTGAGTGGTTGACGAGTGAGACCCGCCAAAGGATAAAAGGGATTTAAATCGGAGGTGACCTCGTTCCGGCGCTTCCTTGGTGTATTGGGTAAGCCGGAGGAGAGTTCTGCGTCCTTGCTGGTCCGGGTCTTCTCCCGGCTCTCATGAATCTGTCGCTTCAAAAGAAATTGAGGATCTTCATAATCTAAGGGATGTGAAAATCTTACTTTCCGGGTTACTCTTCAGATTTTCTGTCTTGGCAAAGGCTCAGAGTCAGAGGAAATGATAGTTACCTCTTCATCGTTTCCATGACTTGTTCCCGTGTCCCCCTGATGATAATCAGTGTCAATAAGGTGGTTAAAAAAGGAGCCAAGAGAGTCAAGGGCTACCTCCGACTCAGAAGTATCTTCTAGTCAAAACAAGTCAGAGGTGGTGGCCTTCTTTCCCTTCTTCTTGGCAGCTTCTTTCCTGGCGGTTCTCTTGGCCTTCCTGGATTTCTTCACAGCCTCGTGATCATATTTTGCTTTCCAAAATTTATCATCAGCCTGTGAGAATCAACAATGCTTGAGTACAGACAAACATCAAGGTTAATGGTAATTTACTCAGGTTGGCGGCTTACCGCTGGAGCCGGGTTAGCTTCGCAGAAGGGGCTTAATCCCACTTTACCACAATCTGCTAGGCTTTTGTTCAGGAGTGACTTTGTCATGTCATTAACAACGTGGTCCGGTAAATCGACAGAGTTGTGCCGCAGAGGGTTATTCTTCTTGCCCGTGTAGGTACACATCAAACCCGGGCGGCAGCTCAATGGAATGATCCGCCAGGAAAGCCAAACCCGGACCAAGTAGATACCGTTAACACGTTCCCTAAAAGAGCCTTGATTTTTGCCATAGTGGGGGCGAGCGTTTGGCATTCGGCGGCTGTAATCTTGTCAGGAAGTGGATGATTGGACTCAAGACGCAGAGCACGAAAGCAGGGTAGGGGTTCTCATCAGTCGGAGAAGTGTCTTGGTAATAGAACCATGTCTGGTTCCAATCTTTGTGATGACTTGGTGAGTTGGCATAAGGAAAAATTACGTCTCCTCGATGTTAGATTGAGACATCGCCAAGTTCCAAGCTTCGTCCGTTGGCACACTCATTCTGGCGGTTCAAGTAAAATAACTCTCTGAAGAGTAGTAAGCTGGGCTCTTCTCCAAGATATACCTCACTGAACACTTGAAAATTGCAAATATTAGACACGGAATTGGGTTCGATGTCTTGAGGACGGAGGTCAAAGAAGTGCAGGACGTCCCTGAAGAATTTTGAGCTGGGTGGTGAAAAACCCCGGTTCATATGGTCAGTAAAGACAATGACATCCCCGTCTTTAGACTGAGGCTTTTCCTCCGTCGGATCTGGAGCACGGTATGACATAACTTCCTTCTTCGGCAGATAGCCGGTCTTCACAAAGTCATCAAGCGTACTGTCTGTGATGATGGATTTGACCGAGTTGCATGAAGTGGGTGGTTTGGGCGGCATTGTGACGAAATCCTAAGAAAGAGTAAAAATTTCCGGTTCAAAATTAAGCTGGAGAAAAACGTTACAGTGCATGTTCGAGATGGCGGCTTATAAAGGGGCCTAATGGTATATGGCTAATTATGTCAAGTTATTTAAGCCGCCATGAGCACTATGAGAAGTCAAGTTATCTAAACCGCCACGAGTAGTTAAGATTATCAATTGAGCCAGTGATAAGAGTCGCCATGGCTAGGTGGATCTAACAAATACAGTTTTTGCCTAAGTGTGGCACGAACAAGTTTCACAGGTTGCAGCTATTATTTTGGATCAAACGGCTGTTCAGAAAAGAAAATGTTCTAGACCTAAAAACATAGTACAGATGAGTTCGTCAGTTCTAATGAGGCCTATTTACAAGAAAAAGGGATCTGCTAGTATCAGAAGTGGACACAAAACAACTACCGCACGAGTTATATATTACTTTTGGATCAAAAGAGGCTGCGGTGGAGGAACTACGAAGAAACTATGATGAACCATGAAGAACACAGAGGAACTTGAAAACCCTAATGCGGATCTGAGGTGCGGGAAGGCAAAGACTTATAGCTGCAGATCTACTGCAGATGGTCGCCGTCGTTCTCTGGATCGACTCAGGTTGATGCAGCGGCCGAGGTTGAGGAAGACGAGATGCTCTACGGCGGCGGTGGAGCTCGAGCGGCAGTAGGGTTGCGAGAGGAAGAAGATGAGGAAAGGGGAGAATGAGGAAAGACCTGGTCGTGTCTATTTATAAGGAAAGACTGATAAGTGGGTGCGAAAAACAAGGAGGCCGAAAACATGGTTATCCAGCTACAAGGACGCCTCGATTCTCGGGATGGTCATTAAGATAAGGATCTGTTGAGATATGTTGGACAAAACATGCATTAATGGCAGATGACTTCATGGCGGGTTACCACAAATCCAAAGGATGACGTCATGGCGGGTTACAAATTTTTTATAGAAGCGAAGAGCAGAAGATTTTTATTAAGTGTTGAAGATTGACATGAACCAGTTCAAATCAATCTGGGGCCTAATGTTGGGGATATAACTATTAGGTATGATCCGCCCAGGAGGGGCCGGGTTATACCTATGAGGACTCTTGAAGCCCAAGACAGAGCTTGAAGATGGTGGTTCAGTTAATGGCCCAAAGCCCAAAGGCGACTTAAGGCCCGTAGAGATAAACCGCCATATGTACATAACTTGTATTGTAAGGCAAGAATAGTTAGAGACCGAGTCGAACAATGTTTATGAGCCGGCCGGGACTCTGTGAGCCGCTGGGCATCGACCTCTGTATATAAAGGGATGAACCAGTGGCGGTTCAGGGCAAGTAACATCAGATCGAGAGCTAGGTCAAGTGGAATCGCTCCCTGCTAATCGAGACATAAGCAATCCCACTCAAAACTGGATCGTAGGCTTTTACCTTCACCGTAAGGGGCCGAACCAGTATAAACCCCGTGTCCTTTGTCCCGATTAACCCCTTTAAGCTTCCTAGTTGCAATGGCTCCACGACTAAGTCCTTTCACTAGGACATCTGACGTGACAATTCCACGACAGAAACCCTCTTGTTGGTAAGTCAAGGGACAAGGTAACCAAATGCCTTCATGGACATCATCATATGTGTACTTCACTCTATGCCTATGGATATCCTTGTTTGTTCCTTGTGGGAAAAACCCATGTAGGTATTGAAAGTGCAACTCACTCCAATGGATTGCTCCAAATGGTCTACATAAACATTGAGCATTGCTACGTCTCCAACGTATCTACTTTTCCAAACACTTCTGCCCTTGTTTTGGACTCTAACTTGCATGATTTGAATGAAACTAACCCAGACTGACGCTGTTTTCAGCAGAACTGCCATGATGTTGTTTTATGTGTAGAAAAGAAAAGTTCTCGAAATGTCCTGAAAATCCATGGAGGAACTTTTTGGAAAATATAAAAAATACTGGTGAAAGAATCAAGACCAGGGGGCCCACACCCTGTCCACAAGGGTGGGGGGGCGCGCCCCCTGTCTCGTGGGACCCCTGGACCTCCATCGACCTCAACTCCAACTCCATATATTCACGTTTGGGGAGAAAAAAATCAGAGAGAAAGTTTCATCGCGTTTTACGACATGGAGCCACCGCCAAGCCCTAATCTCTCTCGGGGGGGCTGCTCTGGAGTCCGTTCGGGGCTGCGGAGAGTGGGATTCGCCGCCGTCGTCATCATCAACCATCCTCCATTACCAATTTCATGATGCTCACTACCGTGCGTGAGTAATTTCATCGTAGGCTTGCTGGACGGTGATGGGTTGGATGAGATTTACCATGTAATCAAGTTAGTTTTGTTAGGGTTTGATCCCTAGTATCCACTATGTTCTGAGATTGATGTTGCCATGACTTTGCTATGCTTAATGCTTATCACTAGGGCCCGAGTGCCATGATTTCAGATCTGAACCTATTATGTTTTCATGAATATATGTGTGTTCTTGATCCTATCTTGCAAGTCTATAGTCACCTATTATGTGTTATGATCCGACAACCCCGAAGTGACAATAATCGGGATACTTCTCGGTGATGAACATAGTTTGAGGAGTTCATGTATTCACAATGTGCTAATGCTTTGTTCCGGTTCTCTATTAAAAGGAGGCCTTAATATCCCTTAGTTTCTGCTAGGACCCCGCTGCCACTGGAGGGTAGGACAAAAGATGTCATGCAAGTTCTTTTCCATAAGCACGTATGACTATTTACGGAATACATGCCTACATTACATTGATGAACTGGAGCTAGTTCTGTGTCACCCTATGTTATAGCTATTTCATGAGGAATCGCATCCGACATAATTATCCATCACTGATCCATTGCCTACGAGCTTTTCACATATTGTTCTTCTCTTATTTACTTTTCCGTTGCTACTGTTACAATCACTACAAAACCCAAAAACATTACTTTTGCTATTGTTACCTTTATTATCATACCACTTTTGCTACTAAATACTTTGCTGTAGATACTAAGTTATCCAGGTGTGGTTGAATTGGCAACTCAACTTCTAATACTCAAGAATATTCTTTGGCTCCCCTTGTGTCTAATCAATAAATTTGGGTTGAATACTTTACCCTCAAAAGCTATGGCGATCCCCTACACTTGTGGGTTATCAAGACTAATTTCTGGCACCGTTGCCGGGGAGCATAGCTCTATTCTCTGAGTCACTTGGGATTTATATCTGTTGATCACTATGAAGAACTTGAAAGACGACAGAACCAAGATTTTGCCCTCAACTACGAGGGGAGGTAAGGAACTGCCATCTAGCTCAGCACTAGATACTCCTTCTGTTATTAGTAAACTTGCGACACCTAAACCTGCTACTGCTGTGAGTTCTGATATGTCGCATGTTATTGATGATGCCACCTCAGTTATGCATGATACTTATGATGAAACTACTTCTGTGCGTGATACTACTTTGCCATTAGGTGAATTTCTTGATGAACAACTTGCCAGAGTTAGGGGGAATGAAATTATTGAAGATGCTATTATTGATGATAGTGATGATGAAAATTCTCCCAATGATTATGAATTGCGTGTTGTTCCTGAGGGTTATGTTATGAATGAAGAAGCTGCTAGAGCTATCTTTGCTTGCAATGATAGATATGATCTTAAGAAATTATTAGCTAAATGGAAGCAACAGTCTCTTAATGCTAGAATGAAGCCTGACCCTGCTTTTGCTACTTCACCTATCTGTGTTACTGATAAGGATTATGAATTCTCTGTTGATCCTGAAATTATTACTTTAGTTGAATCTGATCCTTTTTATGGCCTTGAATCTGAAACTGTTGTGGCACATCTTACCAAGTTGAATGATATAGCTACCCTGTTTACTCATGATGATAAATCTCGCTATTTTTATATCCTTAAGATTTTTCCGTTCTCGTTAAAGGGTGATGCTAAGACTTGGTATAATTCTCTTGCTCCTGGTTGTGTGCGTAGTCCCCAGGATATGATTTATTACTTCTCTGCTAAATATTTCCCTGCTCATAAGAAACAAGCTGCCTTGCGGGAAATATATAACTTTGTGCAAATCAAAGAAGAGAGTCTCCCACAAGCTTGGGGGAGGCTTCTCCGGTTACTTAATGCTTTGCCTAATCATCCTCTTAAGAAAAATGAAATACTTGATATCTTTTATAATGGACTAACCGATGCTTCCAAGGACTACTTGGATAGTTGTGATGGTTGTGTTTTCAGGGAAAGAACAGTCGACGAAGTTGAATTACTATTGAATAATATGTTGACTAATGAAAATAATTGGACTCTTCCTGAGCCAATTCCTGAAGCAATTCCTGAACCAATTGAGCCAACTCCTGAGCCTATTCCTAAACCCACTCCGAAGAAGAGAGGTGTTTTATTTCCCAGTCCTGAAGATATGCAAGAGGCAAAGAAATCAATGAAAGAAAAAGGTATTAAAGATGAATATGTTAAGAATTTACCTCCTATTGAAGAAATACATGGTCTTAATATACCGCCTGTCAAAGAACCACATTGTCTTGATAACCCGACATAGGTAGTAAAGGTAAATTCTCTCTATAGATATGATAAAGTTGAAATCCCCTCTACTAAATTTCATAGCCCATGTTTAGATGAATTTGATGATTTTATGGCTAGACAAGAAAGTTTTAATGCTTATGTTGGTAGGGAGTTAAAAAATAATGCTTTCGAGGTAGGACGCGTGAGCGATAATACGGCTAGAGTTAAAGGTGAACTTAAACTCATTAGGAAATATACTTCTATGGTTGCTACTCAAGATGAGCAAGTACTTAAAGCTCAAAATGAATTGCTTGATGAATTAAATAATAAAAATGACTTTGCTGCTAGAGTGGCTACTAGAACTGGTAGAATGACTCAGGAACCTTTGTATCCTGAAGGCCACCCTAAGAGAATCGAGTAGGATTCTCAGAGAAATAATTTAGAGGCACCTAGTTCTTCTAAAAAGAAGAAAAGAAAAATGATAGAACTTTGCATGCTTCTAGTGAACCTACTGTAGACACACCTGAGAATCCCAATGATATTTCTATTTCTGATGCTGAAACACAATCAGGTGATGAACATGAACCTAGTGATAATGTTAATGATAATGTTCATGTTGATGCTCACCCTAGCAAATACAATGATGTAGAGATTGAACCTGCTGTTGATCTTGATAACCCACAATCAAAGAATCAACGTTATGATAAGAGAGATTTTATTGCTAGGAAGCACAGTAAAGAAAGAGAACCATGGGTTCAGAAACCCATGCCCTTTCCTCCGAAACTATCCAAGACAAAGGATGCTGAGGATTTTGAGCGCTTTGATGAAATGATTAGACCTATTTTCTTACGTATGTGCTTAACTAATATGCTTAAAGTAAATCCTAATGCTAAGTATATGAAAGATATCATTACAAATAAAAGAAAGATACCACAAGCTGAAATTTCCACCATGCTTGCTAATTACACTTTTAAGGGTGGAATACCAAAGAAACATGGAGATCTGGGGGTACCAACTATAACATGCTTCATTAAAAGAAATTATGTTAGAACTGCTTTAAGTGATCTTGGAGCCGGATTATGTTAGAACTGCTTTAAGTGATCTTGGAGCCGGTGTTAGTGTTATGCCTCTCTCTTTATATCGTAGACTTGAATTGAATAAGTTGACACCTACTGAAATATCTTTGCAAATGGCTGATAAATCAACTGTTATACCTGTCGGTATTTGTGAGGATGTGCCTGCTGTGGTTGCAAATTTCACTATTTTAACAGACTTTGTCATTCTTGATATTCCCGAGGATGATAGTATGTCGATTATCCTTGGTAGACCTTTTCTTAATACCGCAGGGGCTGTTATTGATTGCAACAAAGGCAATGTCACTTTTCATGTTAATGGTAATGAGCATACGGTACACTTTTCGAGGAAACAATCTCAAGTTCATAGCATCAATTCTATTGGGAAAGTTCCTACTATTATTATTGGAGGTTTTTAATTTCCTCTTCCTACTGTCAAGAAAAAATATGATATTCTTATAGTTGGGGATTTTCATATCCCCGTTGAGGTAACTTAGTGTTATTCGAAATTTCTTTGGTTCTGTGTTATTCGGAATGAGTTTGTTAACAAGACTTTATAAACCTTGTTAGTGGATTCATTTTGATGATCATGAGATTGATGAAACTAGAAGGCACAACCTTCTGTACCCTCTTTTTACTTTCTGTTATCTAGAATAAATAAAGCAAAATAGTATTATCTGTCTATTTTCTGAATTATTCGTGCATTAAAAAATATCCCGAAAATAAAAGTGCTCCAAATGCCCTGCAAATTTAGTATGATTTTTTACGGAATATTTGAGGATTGTAGGCACTGAAATCACTGCAGGAGGGGCAAGCACCAGGCCACGAGAGTGGAGGGCGCGCCCACCCCACCTGGGCGCGCCCCTGTCTCGTGGGCCCCTGGTGGCCCCCTCCACTTATGCTAGCACCCACACACTTCATATTCTACCCAAAAAATCCCCATCCAGCTCAAGCACGAGTTCAAGCTCATTTTGCTGCGATTTTCGACCTCCTTGCTCAAAGCTCCATTTACAAAACTGCTTTGGGAGATTGTTGCTTGGTATGTGACTCCTCCATTGGTCCAATTATTTTTTGTTCTAGTGCTTTATTGATTGCAATTTTTTGCTGCATAGGTGACCATGTTCTTGAGCTTGCATGTTGAATTTATGAGGTCCCAAGCAATTCCAATGCATGATATAGGCTCTAGGCACTTGTAGGAGTAGTTGCTACCAATCTTGTTTAGTTTTATTCATTTTATTTTGAAGTTACTAAAATTTTAGAAATTTTTAGAAAATGTTAAGGAAACTTTTGAGGGGCTCTTCTAGCCAAGGCTCTCAGGAAAAACAAGCTAAAGAGAAGGAAAAAGCCAAGTATAATCTTCCTCGCTTAGCGGAAGTACGGTCGTGTGAATGGCCATGCGATGATTTCTTGAAAGAAGCGGGAATTCATGAAGATTTTTATTCTTTGATCGAGAATGCAGGCCTCCTCGGTTTCATGAACGACCGGATCGATCAGTATCTCTTACTCACCAATACTTTCGTCCAAATTTTTTATTATTATCCTAAGAAGTCACCGCCCTCAGTATCATTTCACTTATATGATGAATTCAGAGAAATGTCTTTACGTAATTTTTGCGTGGTGTGTAGGATACCCTATGAGGGAGAATTAGAGGAACCCCATCGTAAAGATGTGGATGGTTTGTTAACACTATAGCTGTAGAGGAACCAAAGAAGGGTTCCGAAGCAAAAATCTCTAGCATACATTTTCCTGTTTTATGCTACTTTGCTCTATTTGCTAGTAGATTCTTGATAGGTCGTGGAAATAGTGGAAACCTTAGTCTTCCTGATATTATCATTCTTCAACATGCTTTGCTCGGAGATAATAGTTTTAGTATGGGTGCCGTCGTCGCTAAACGGCTAGGCCTGAATCGTATAAAAGGCCCCATTTTTGGAGGTATCTATGCTTCACGTCTCGCTAGACATTTTCATATACCTATTAGGCACCATGAGAAAGAGGAGACAAAATTACCTCCTCATATTTTAGATTACAAGAGCATGGTAGTCCACAAGTTTATTGTTGACAACAAAGAAAGGATGCTCTTGTATAACCTTAGATTTAATAAAAACACAATGATATTATTATTTTGCCAGCGCCTCTGTTGTTTGATTTGCTTGCAGAAAATTTTCTTATTACGCCGGAGGCGGTGTATGCTCATCGAGCCCAAGCATCCACTCCAGAACCTGAACCTGAGCCGGAACCTGCACTGGACCCTTATCGTGCATCATCTTTCCAGTGGGATCCGGAGATGACCAGCCAGTGGTATCCTGATTACACCTCCCAGTACACCGGGGAGAGTAGCGGCAGTCCTTGGCATTAAACCAACTTAGGCCAAAAGCCTAAGCTTGGGGGAGTACGTATTTCTCACCGACTTTACATTCATGTTCACACACTAGTCGTAGGTGCTCATACTCTTTCATTGTATTATCCATGCTAGTTTAATTTTCTTTTTTCTAGCTTTCTTCTTGTGTGTTTGATAAACCTTAAGAAAATCCAGAAAATCAGTTAGTTTAATTTCCATGCTTGTAGTAGAAATTAAAATGAAAACCCAAAAAGATTTCTTGTTCTTCTTCTTACTTGTTGGGAGCTTTCCCGTGTAAATAGTTTTATTTTCTTTTCTTTCCTTTGGGGGTCGAGAAGACCATATTGAAAATGCTTAGTGGCTCTCATATGCATGATTGTTTATTTAACTTAGAGCCCATATTACTTGTCTTCTCTCTTGAGTTGAATGCTTGCAGATTCCAGCTTAGTCCAATGCACGTGCACTATTATTATTATACACATCGTTTGATCGTGCAAGTGAAAGGCAATAATGATGATATATGATGGACTTATTGAGATGAGAAAAGCTGGTATGAACTCGACCTCTCTTGTTTTTGTAAATATGATGAGTTCATCATTTCTGATTTAGTTTATTATGAAGTAAACATATTTGCAATGACCTTTAGATATTATATTTTCTTGTGCCATGCTTGATTAGCTATGAGTTATAACGGTTTACCTTGCGTGCCAACATGCAATTAGAATGATTATGATGTGGTATGATGGGATGGTATCCTCCTTTGAATAAATTGAGTGACTCGACTTGGCACATGTTCACGCATGTAGTTGAAACAAATCAACATAGCCTTCATGATATTTATGTTCATGGTAGATTATATCCTACTCATGCTTGTATTCGGTGTAAATTAATTTTAATGCATGTTTATGATTATTGTTGCTCTCTCAGTTGGTCGCTTCCCAGTCTTTTGCTAGCCTTCACCTGTACTAAGCGGGAATACTGCTTGTGCATCCAAACTCCTTAAACCCCAAAGTTGTTCCATATGAGTCCACTATACCTTCCTATATGCGGTATTTACCTGCCGTTCCAAGTAAATTGGTATGTGCCAAACTCCAAATCTTCAAATGAAATTCTGTTTTGTATGCTCGAGCAACTCATGTTTCAACTAGGGTTGCCTTTATCTTCCATGCTAGTTGGGTTATTCTCAAGAGGAGTGGACTCCGCTCCTCATTCACGAGAAAGGGCCAGTAGCCGGGATGCCCAGTCCCATGATCCAAAAAGATCAAAGCAAATCAAAATAATTAAACAAAACTCCCCCAGGGCTGTTGTTAGTTGGAGGCACTCGTTGTTTCGAGCAAGCCATGGATTGATGCTTGTTGGTGGTTGGGGGAGTATAAACCTTTACCATTCTATTTGGGAACTGCCTATAATGCATGTAGTATGGAAGATACAGCCATCTCATAGTTGTTGCGTTGACTGCAAAAGTATGCCGCTCAAAATGTTATTCCATTTCTATTTTAAAATCAAGCTCTGGCACCTCTACAAATCCCTGCTTCCCTCTGCGAAGGTCCTATCTATTTAATTTTATGCTGAGTCATCACCCTTCTTATTAAAAAGCACCCGCTGGAGAGCACACTGTCATTAGCATTCATTATTATTGGTTTATATTGGGTATGACTTGACTGAATCTTATTTACCATGAATTACAATGTTTAGTCACTCCTTGATCTTTAAAGGTGCTCTGCATTTATGTTTTGCGGTCTCAGAAAGGGCTAGCGAGATACCATTTTTTTTATATCATGTTATGATTATTTTGAGAAAGTGTTGTCATCCGAGTTTTATTATTATGGCTCGTTAGCTGATTATGCTATTGATATGAGTAATTGTGAGACCTAAGTGTTATTGTGAGTATGGTTAGTTCATAATATTTGCTTAAACCTGAATGATGGCTTTGCATGTTTACAATAAGAAGAGCAAATAGAGTTTGTAAAAGTTTTTCTTTATCACTTTCAGTTTATCAACTGAATTGCTTGAGGACAAGCAAAGGTTTAAGCTTGGGGGAGTTGATACATCTCCAACGTATCTACTTTTCCAAACAATTTTGCCCTTGTCTTGGACTCTAACTTGCATGATTTGAATGAAACTAACCCAGACTGACGCTGTTTTCAGCAGAACTGCCATGACGTTGTTTTATGTGTAGAAAAGAAAAGTTCTCGAAATGTCCTGAAAATCCATGGAGGCACTTTTTGGAAAATATAAAAAATACTGGTGAAAGAATCAAGACCAGGGGGCCCACACCCTGTCCACAAGCGTGGGGGGGGGGGGGCGCCCCCTGTCTCGTGGGCCCCCTGGACCTCCATCGACCTCAACTCCAACTCCATATATTCACGTTCGGGGAGAAAAAAAATCAGAGAGAAAGTTTCATCGCGTTTTACGACATGGAGCCACCGCCAAGCCCTAATCTCTCTCGGGAGGGCTGCTCTGGAGTCCGTTCGGGGCTGCGGAGAGTGGGATTCGCCGCCGTCGTCATCATCAACCATCCTCCATTACCAATTTCATGATGCTCACTACCGTGCGTGAGTAATTTCATCGTAGGCTTGCTGGACGGTGATGGGTTTGATGAGATTTACCATGTAATCAAGTTAGTTTTGTTAGGGTTTGATCCCTAGTATCCACTATGTTCTGAGATTGATGTTGCTATGACTTTGCTATGCTTAATGCTTGTCACTAGGGCCCGAGTGCCATGATTTCAGATCTGAACCTATTATGTTTTCATGAATATATGTGTGTTCTTGATCCTATCTTGCAAGTCTATAGTCACCTATTATGCGTTATGATCCGACAACCCCGAAGTGACAATAATCGGGATACTTCTCGGTGATGACCATAGTTTGAGGAGTTCATGTATTCACTATGTGCTAATGCTTTGTTCCGGTTCTCTATTAAAAGGAGGCCTTAATATCCCTTAGTTTCCGCTAGGACCCCGCTGCCACATGAGGGTAGGACAAAAGATGTCATGCAAGTTCTTTTTCATAAGCACGTATGACTATTTACGGAATACATGCCTACATTACATTGATGAACTGTAGCTAGTTCTGTGTCACCCTATGTTATAGCTATTGCATGAGGAATTGCATCCGACATAATTATCCATCACTGATCCATTGCCTACGAGCTTTTCACATATTGTTCTTCGCTTATTTACTTTTCCGTTGCTACTGTTACAATCACTACAAAACCCAAAAACATTACTTTTGCTATTGTTACCTTTATTATCATACCACTTTTGCTACTAAATACTTTGCTGCAGATACTAAGTTATCTAGGTGTGGTTGAATTGAAAACTCAACTGCTAATACTCAAGAATATTCTTTGGTTCCCCTTGTGTCGAATCAATAAATTTGGGTTGAATACTTTACCCTCGAAAGCTGTTGCGATCCCCTACACTTGTGGGTTATCAAGCATCCACATCTTCAACATCTACATGAAGCCATCATCGACAAAACCCAAGGTTAGCTCATCCCTCTAAAATGGGATATCACATCTAGGGGGAGCTTTACTCAAGGAATTGAGCTAAAGCAACTCTAATGGTGTGAACACAACAATGCTTTATGTAAAAGTGGTAACCCCACTTGTGCTTAAACGATGAGTATGACCTATGATCAAATGCTCTCATTTGACTCCTAAGTCAATATACTCATATATAGATGACCTAGTCATCGCCAATTGCTTGATAGATGCTAGAGTGTTTGTGCATGCTTTGCCACATATTTCATTTGCTATCTTATTGTGTGAGCATGTTGGTTGCATAATTTTCTCCATTCGAGGACATCCATATTTGCTTTGATTGTTTGGTTTTTCTTTTTGCCAAATGGATGGACAAGAATGCCTAAGTACTCCCTCTAGCTATCTATGCTTTTATCGTCTCAAACCCTATTCTTGCTACATCAAAAAGTTTGAACAAGTTGAATTCGGACCCTCTAGGTGAGGAGCACTCGGAGCCACCGATCCGTCAAGGACTTAAACTTCCAAAACCTCTTAATGCATCTAGGTCAGACCAATCCACCATACTTGGTGTCACCAAAATCATTAGGTTGATCTAGATTTTCACCTCAGTGCAATTCATTAGAACTGTTCAGTCACACCGAGTTGCAGTAACTGCTCACAGTTTTGCATCTCGGTGCCACCGAGTCATTCCACTCAGTCACACCGACAATGACTGGGTATATATACTCCGCGGGTTGGACTTTTGAAATTTCTTCAAATTCTCAACTGCGCCTACACAGCTCTGCCGCCCCTCTAGGTCTCCGGACCATCTCCTTGTCGCCAGTGACCTCCTGCCGCCGGTCTCCGCCACCGTCAACAGGAATAACGACTTCCGTTGTCGCCGTAGCGAGTTCGCCGCCAAGTTAGGGTACAGACTCGATCTCTTTGTGCTATCTTTAACTCCGATTCTTGCACAAAGATCAATGCCAAGTTTCCTGCCACATTTGAGATTACTCGATCCACCTAAAACTTCCTTTAGATTAGACTTGATGCAAAAACTTAGGGTTAGGTTTCCGCTGAACTCATCTCAGACCAACCGATCTGAAAGCCTCGGTCTCACCGATTTGGCTCAGGCCATTGCACATGTACTACTCGGTCTAACCGAAGTGTACGAATCGGTGTGACCGAAACCACTAACTTTGCGAAACCCTATTATCTCGAAGTCACCGAACTGCATCTCGGCCTGACCAAAATCGCATGTTTAGACTCTGTAGCTTCTTCGGTGTCACTGAGTTGGACAAATTAGTAGCTCTGAAATGCTTTCTACAGAAAACTAAAATTAAGTTTTTGTGTTAAATTTTTGCCAAAACAGTTGTGCTTTGTAATGATCATGTACTCTAACTATTCCTATCTATTCACAGGGACAATTTCAGAGATGTCAGACCACAGTGATAGTCAGAACAGGTCAGAGGAGCAGGCTAATCTGAGTGAGGGCACTAGTGCCTCCAACAACAGCACTCCAAGCAATCTACCAAAGGGCACTATCAGGCAAAGGAAGAAGAGAACTTCTGACTCAAGAGGATGAGGATTTTGAAGTTGAGGAGGTAACCTTAAAGAAGAAGCTTGTCAAGAAGGAATTTGGTACTGCTACCTCCACTAGGCCTGGCATGTAAAAGAAAGCTCCTGCCAACAGAATTCCCATGTCCAAAGCGAGAGCCTCAACTCAAGCTACTTTTGAACCAAGAGAAGAAGAGGATGTTGGAGGAAAGAAAAGGAAAGAAAGAGTCCAGGAGACTATGGCCAGAGTCATTGGCAAGCCTTCTATGATCAGAGAATCTGATGATGAAGAAGAGGAGGAAGAGCCTGTTGCACCTCCTGCAAAGACCCAGAATTTTATGGGGGATGCTATCAAGTCTGGGGCTGCTCCATCTAAGCCCAAGACAGCCCCCAAGCCTGCTTCTGCTCAAGCTTCAAAGCCATCTGCACCAACAAGATCCACCAGGAATATCTCTGCTGCTGAGAAGAACAAGGCCCCATTGCCTGAAGTTCAAGAAGAAGAAGAACATCAAGTGCTCAGAAAGTTAAAGCCCAAGATACTAGATCATGATGACAACCATCCCATTGCTGACAACATGAAGGATAGAAAGGATGCAGGACTGAGACTATGGAGACAATCTGATCCATATGCTGTGAGGAGAAGGACCGCTGTTGACTATAGATTCCACACCAAGGAACAACAGGACTTTTATGAAACTGAGTTACTGCACAAGAAGCCCATTGTGTGTGATATGAAGTGGGTTGACTGGAAGTACATAGCTAACAATGTTGATTACTTCCCGGGAGTGCATGACATCTTCAGGTTGAATGATGTGGACAAATTTGTTGGACAGAAGCAGACAAAGTGGAATGACGAGATGATTATGCAATTCTACTCCATTGCACACTTCTATCCGGATGGCAAGATAGTCTGGATGACTGGAGTCACAAGATATCAATCTACTATTGTTGAATGGGCCAAGTTGATCAATGCCCCTTGTTCGCACACGAACACGTCATGTCTACCCTCGACGCCGGGGGTGGTGCACCGCACCTCACGTCAAAGCAGTCTCACCGGAAGCGCGATTCGCAAGTCGACCGACGAGAGCTTTTGAGGACCCAAAACCCTACACTCCCGGGAGGGACCCCGTCGGGGAGTGCAGCGGCTATGGGATGCCCTAGGTCGGTCAAGCCACCCCTAGATCCTCCCGATTTGCAGCTCTCCGACAAGAAGAACGACGAAGAACGAGGGAGCAAGAACGAGGGAGGAACAAAACGTAGATCAAAAAGTTGTAGATGCGTTTGCAATTGTGTGTTGTTGTTCAATCGGCCATCACCACTTATCTATATAAGAGGCGGATGGACTTCACGTACAATAAAAGGACTTCCCTTACCATCCAAATCATCAAAATCTAACCAAACTCGGACTTCTCACGACCTCCGGCCCGGAAGTCCGGCTCTAGGCCCGGATGATCCGGCCTAGCCCAGTTTTCTAACAGCAGCCCACTGTTTTGGCTCTAGAATCCACATACGACCTCGTAGTTGGACGAATTTTATATCAAAATCAACTGCCTCGACGAGGCGCACAACTTTCATGTTGAACACTTTTCGATATGAGGTCATCTTGAGGGAATGTCGGGCTGTTTTCTAGCATCTTCAGCAGAAAAAACTTCCCGGACGTCCGGGCTTCTACCCGGACTGTCCGGCCTCCATCCGGATCATCTGGGACTGGACCCAGATCATCCGGCTTCATCGCCAACCTTCTTTTCTCTTGGTGCTTCAATTACCCGGATGATCCGAACCCCGGCCCGGGTGATCCGGTCAAACATTGCTGCAGCGCACGGTTTTGCCTGTAACTTTTGCATACGACCTCGGATGAGGATGATTTTTATATCAAAATCGTCCGTTTCGACGAGACGAAGAACTTTGCAGTTGTTTCTTTTTACATCAGAGGCCATATTAATTAGTCCCCATGCCATTCTTTAGTCTGATGTTAATACATGCATCTCTAAGATTGTCATAACTTTTTCATCGAAACTCCGTTTTGGATCATCTCTATATCTATTTTGATCGGGTTGAAGAGAGCCATCAAATGGTGACATGAACTCATAATTTTAGCATCTTCTCATTATAGCCTCAAGTCATTCTTTATGATCACGCCATTTTCGAGCGTCAACACATGCCCCCCTGTTTTTCGGCAATATGCGGAAAAATAATTTATCCATAGTTTGTTCTAAGGACGATGTCAACACTCCATTAGCCATTTATATGTTCTTAGGGCGATATTTATATATCGGCCATATTTATATATCGGCCATATCTTTCCTTAGGGCGATAATTATATATCAGTCGTTGCCTGTCTAGGCTTCTTGCCACACACTTGGGTGGTACTTCTTTAAATATTTGCCATTGAGAGCTCGAGGTAACAATGTGCCTTGTATGGATTCCACCAAATATGAGTTTCCGGGAACTATTCTTGTAATCCTAAAAGGACCTTCCCAACTTGGAGACCACTTCCCAAATTTTCTATCTCTCGAACCAATTGATAGAATCACCTTCCACACGAGATCGCCAACTTGAAAATTCTTCAACTTGACCTTCTTATTGTAAGCTCTTGCTACCCTCAACTTATCTCTTTCAATGGCCTTCAAAGCAGCCAAACATTTATCGACAACTTCATCAATATTGTCCATCATCATGTTATAAAAGTCTACTGCCGATAAATCATTTTGTTTGGCTATTCTCAAAGCATTCAAGTTCACTTCCACTAGTAAAACGGCCTCTTGACCATATACGAGCTCATATGGAGTTACCTTTGTAGCGCCATGCCTTGAGATTCTGTGCCCATAGAGCTTCGGACAATAGCTCATGCCATCTCCGTGGATTATCCTCAATCTTCTTCTTGACGAGCTTGATTAATATTTTATTACTAGACTCAGCTTGTCCATTGGCTTGGGCATAATATGGAGAGGAATTGAGCAACTTTATCTTATATGATTCGGCAAATTCTCTAACTTGATGTGACATAAAGGATGAACCTTGGTCCATGGTTAATGTTTGAGGAATACCGAATCTATGAATAATATGCTCAGTTATGAATTGAATTACCTCTGTATGTGTCATATTTTTGAGTGGTATTGCTTCAGACCATTTAGTGAAATAATCAGTCTCCACCAGCACGAACCGATGCCCCATTGAAGAACAAGGGTGAATCTCTCCAATAAAGTCTAATCCCCAACCTAAAGGCTACGACTTGATAATAGGATCTAACATAGCAGCGGGAGCTAACTGAATATCACCAAACTTTTGACAAGCTTCACATCCTTTATAATACCGGAAGCAATCATTAACCATCGTCGGCCAGTAAAACCCATCATGTCGTAATAGCCATTTCATCTTGGGAGCCGACTGATGAGTGCCACAAATACCTTCATGGACCTCTCCCATAGCAACTCTCGCTTGGTCCTCGTCCAAGCACTTTAAAAGAACATCATCAACCGTTCGGCGATAGAGACCATCTTCTCTCATTGTGTATTTGAAAGTCATACGCCAAACAATCCTATCCACCCTTTTACTAGGATCACACAAATAATCAAGAATGGGTTTCCTCCAGTCTTGATTTTCTCCTGCATTAAATATTTCATTAGTGGCTGAAATTGTGGGCTCCAGTTCGACCTCCCCTATGTTGGCAAGACTAGACATCGGCCTTTGTGAAATATGAAACATGCCATGATCCACATGATACCCGGATGCTTGTTGTGCCAACTCATTTGCTCTCCAATAGTCATGTCTACATATATGAGCAATGCTAAAATAATCCAACGTATAAATTATATTTAGACATTTATCAAGATAAACATTAAGTGATTCGTCGAAACATTGAAAAACTTTGGATATTTGTTGCACTACTAATAACGAATCACCAAAAGCCTCAATATGTGTAGCACCTATGGCAAGCAACATCTCTAAGTCGAATAACAACGCTTCATATTCGGCTTGATTATTTGTGCAAAAATATTCTAAGCGGCATGAGGCTTCAAAAAAAACCCATGATGAGATATATACACTACAAAAAAATACACTTCCGTGATGATACGTGTTTGTCACAGTAGGTTGCGTTTTTTGTCATGCATGTACATCCATGACGATTTTATGACAGAATCAAGATAGTCATACCTGTGCTGTCGTAGAAGTGTTCCATGACATTACCAAAATTATCATCACGGAAGTGTCCACTTCCATGACGATAAATCGCGCGTCACAGAAGTGCTTTCGTCAAGGGTGACCGACACATGGCATCCACCGTAACGGAACGCTGTTAAGCTATTGGGTCTGGTTTTGGATCCGATAACTCGTTAACAGCCCTGACCAATGGGGATTTTCCACGTGTAAAATCATCATTGGCTGGAGGAAACACGTGTCGGCTCATCATTGGGACAGATGTCATCCACTCATTGGACAGAAGGCGCCTATGATACATTGGCATGTGGCACGGCCCAACAGAAGCCCATTCCTGTCAAAAGGCCGGCCTGTTTGACTTGGTCAAAAGGTGGTAGGCCGGCCCATGGAAAGCCTGTTAACGACATGTTCGCATATAGCCCATTTACAGCCGGCTAACCCTAGGCCCGCTACGCCCTATCCGAATTAGGCCCAGTAGCGTCATCTGGGCCATCCAATATGATTCCAGCCCGTTTTCACTTCTGGCCCATGTATGGCCCATGACGTCTTTCGGCCCATATGAGGCCCTTTGTAACTCTTGGTCCATTAACGGCCCGTGGTGAAACTGGCCCGTAATGAACAGTGTATCACTTTACACCCATTAACGGCCCATGGTGAAACTGGCCCGTAATGAACAGTGTATCACTTTATACCCATTAACGGCCCGTTATTCCGTTGGGCCGTTTCCAGCCCATGTTATGTTTCGGCCTTCTAAGAGCCCATTTATTCTTGGGCTCATTTCCAGCATTCGTTTACTTACGGCCCGTTATTGTCATTTTCTGCTTGTGGGCCAAATTCAGCCCGTGGTTATAGTCGGCCCGTTTGTGGTCCGTTAATACATTGGGCCGTTTTCATAACGTCATCCGTTATGGTCGGCCAATGAATGTACGATTCCAACTCTAGCCCGTTTACGGCCATAATGCGGCCTGTTATTGGCCCATGTTTGGCCAATCGATCATACGGCCCATATAAGGCCCATTGATGATACGGCTCGTAGAAGGCCCATTGTTTCTACGACCCGTAGAAGGCCCACTATTTCTATGGCCCGTAGAAGGCCAACTGTTTCTACGGCCCATAGAAGGCCCACTATTTCTACGGCCCGTAGGAGGCCCAGTGTCACTACAGTAAATATTAGCCCATGGTTATTGTGGCCTAGTTTTAAAAAATAGGTTATTGCAGCCACTAGCAAACCACGGAAAAAGAACTGCAATGACTACAAGCAAACAAATAAACAAGACAACAAGGAAATAAATAAGCAAGCAACTTACGCTAGGCTATCACACATATTACATCCACTGGGAATCAAAGTTCGCCACCAGTGCAAATAAATGCGCCGACAAAAGAATATACAAAACTGAGAGCACTTTAGAAGGCACTAGGCCTGGCCAGGTCGGGCCCCCCAAACAGCCGAAGAAGCTAAGTAGACCTTAGTTGTGTCAACGATAGATGCATCAACACTAGATTTATGGCATGATGGTGCACACGGCAGTCCTCTGACATCTTCATTGCATCTTTGACTTCAAGTCGGAGCTGAGCTGAAGCAAGCCTTTCCGCTTTAAGTTGAGACTGAAGAATTCAAACTGATTGAGGCAGCGACTGCACAAAGGTTGTCTCACACCTGCTGGTGAGTAGCTTCAACTCACTATCTTCATCAAGATAGGACCTTGGGGTCATCTTGTTGTCCTCAAGATGGTTTGGCTCACTATCTTCCCTAAAGTTCTACCTGGCGTAAGAGATACGACTCTGAAAGAGAAACAAGGAGACACGTAACAAGTTTCACAATTATATAAGCAAAAAAATGGATCTGTTCTGCATAAGGAACATGTTTTTACAACTACAATTTGAAACTGGTAGTTGTTGCAAACATCCAATTAGATGTAAACAGCAAAGCAAGCAGCAGTGGAGGAAATGATGCCTATCCAAATCTATACTAGAACAAAGTTTGAAGGCTTGAGAAGGATGAACTTATATTACATGTTAACACGGGCTAGACAAAGCCCTTCTCCATGTTGATGGAAGGATAACTCAATAAATTCCCCAAAGAAAATTCTTTATAAGCGTTGCCATTATTCCACATTTTGCAAAGAGTAAATATAGATCAAATAATATTGGAAGAAACAGAGGATAATGAAGCTCAGGTACAAACTGATTATACATAATCAAATAGCAATTAATTAAGTACAATGTTACAAGGCAAAAGGGAGAGAGGTGCTGACAAGAGCAATGCAGAGCCCAGTATTGTTTTGAGATCGTATGATCCTTTGAGCAAGGAGATTCATCTGAAATTAGTTTTCATACAAGAGAGAAGGTAAGGCACAACCAGAAATTTAGGAGTTCAAATTTTGAATTGATACCATAGACAGTACCTGACGCTGGGCTCCCAGCAGTTCTAGTAGGGGTTTGGCCACTGGAGTAGGGGTAAAGTGTGGTACAGTTGGGCCTGTGTTTTCTGTGGCTGCTGATCTATCTGATTTAACAGGTATAACTACCTTTTCCAAATACCTAGTTTGTACTCCTTGAGGATCTGCACTCACCCTCTTCCTTTTGGACATCTATTATGAAAGAACAACATTTGACTGGAAAAACATAGTGTGACGACACATGGAATAGGTACAGAAAATGGATAGGTATGGCATATACTTATATATGATGCTTAAACTAAGCAGATGGTGTAACAAAGTAGAAGTAATGCAAGAGTTCAGATGCAAAATATGTGTGACCAATACAACTTTGCAAAGTTAGAGCAAGCACCTTGATGGGTGAATAAGATAGGCCATCCTCCACCATGCCAAGTTTGTTAGCCATTGGATTGTTCCGCAATATTCCTCTCGTGCACCCATTCTCATATTCATTTTGATAATGTTCAATATCTGACATGCATGAAAACATAAAAACAAGTGAGATTTTCTTTATAATGCAGAAGTGATTCTAATCCAATACTGCTTCCCTGTAAACCCCTTTGTGCTATCTCTAAAATTCTTTTAAGAGATGCCATGCATGCTGTAATTTGTTGTGTGCATTAATATAATGTGGCCTACTACTCAAAATATGAGAGCTCCAGAAGTGATGACACTTCGTAGATGATAGCTTCAACATATAGTAAAGAAGAACAAGTCGACCTGACCTGACAGATTCAAAATATACTAAGGGAGAACAACTTGACCTGACCAGTCGACTGCAAGAGAAGAGTATCATCTTAAAGAAGAGCAGAAGAGCAGAAGAGCAAGCAGATTGAAGATATTACTGTTGGGGAGCGTAGTAATTTCAAAAAATTTCCTACGCACACGCAAGATCATGGTGATGCATAGCAACGAGAGGGGAGAGTGTTGTCTACGTACCCACGCAGACCGACTGCGGAAGCGTTGACGCAACGTAGAGGAAGTAGTCGTACGTCTTCCCGATCCGACCGATCCAAGTACCGTTACTCCGGCACCTCCGAGTTCTTAGCACATGTACAGCTCGATGACGAACCCGGGCTCCGATCCAGCAAAGCTTCGGGGAGGAGTTCCGTTAGCATGACAGCGTGGTGACGATCTTGATGTTCTACCGTTGCAGGGCTTCGCCCAAGCACTGCAACAATATGACCGAGGTGGAATATGGTGGAGGGGGGAACCGCACACGGCTAAGGAACGATCACGAGGATCAACTTGTGTGTTTAGAGGTGCCCCCTGCCTCCGTATATAAAGGAGCCAAGGGGGAGAGGTGCGCCGGCCAGGAGGAGGGCGCAGGAGGAGTCCTACTCCTACCGGGAGTAGGACTCCCCCCCCCCCCAATCCTATTCCAACTAGGATTCCCAAGGGGGAAAGAGGGAGAGGGGTGGCCGGCCACCTTTCCTAGTCCTAATAGGACTAGGGGAGGGGGGAGGCGCGCAGCCCTTATGGGAAGCCCTTTCACCTTTCCACTAAGGCCCAATAAGGCCCATATGACTCCCGGGGGGTTCCGGTAACCTCCCGGTAATCCGGTAAAATCCTGATTTCACCCGGAACACTTCCGATGTCCAAACATAGGCTTCCAATATATCAATCTTTATGTCTCGACCATTTTGAGACTCCTTGTCATGTCCGTGATCACATCCGGGACTCCGAACAACCTTCGGTACATCAAAATGCATAAACTCATAATAACTGTCATCGTAATGTTAAGCGTGCGGACCCTACGGTTCGAGAACAATGTAGACATGACCGAGACACGTCTCCGGTCAATAACCAATAGCGGGACCTGGATGCCCATATTGACTCCTACATATTCTACGAAGATCTTTATCGGTCAGACCACATAACAACATACGTTGTTCCCTTTGTCATCGGTATATTACTTGCCCGAGATTCGATCGTCGGTATCCAATACCTAGTTCAATCTCGTTACCGGCAAGTCTCTTTACTCGTTCCGTAATACATCATCTCACAACTACCATATTAGTTGTAATGCTTGCAAGGCTTATGTGATGTGTATTTCCGAGAGGGCCGAGAGATACCTCTCCGATAATCAGCGTGACAAAACCTAATCTCGAAATACGCCAACCCAACATGTACCATTGGAGACACCTGTAGTACTCCTTTATAATCACCCAGTTACGTTGTGACGTTTGGTAGTACCCAAAGTGTTCCTCCGGTAAACGGGAGTTGCATAATCTCATAGGTATAGGAACATGTATATGTCATGAAGAAAGCAATAGCAACATACTAAACGATCGGGTGCTAAGCTAATGGAATGGGTCATGTCAATCAGATCATTCAACTAATGATGTGACCTCGTTAATCAAATAACAACTCATTGTTCATGGTTAGGAAACATAACCATCTTTGATTAACGAGCTAGTCAAGTAGAGGCATACTAGTGACACTTTGTTTGTCTATTTATTCACACATGTATTATGTTTCCGGTTAATACAATTCTAGCATGAATAATAAACATTTATCATGATTATAAGGAAATAAATAATAACTTTATTATTGCCTCTAGGGCATATTTCCTTCAGTCTCCCACTTGCACTAGAGTCAATAATCTAGATCACATCACCATGTGATTAACATCGATAGTTCACATCATCATGTGATTAACACCCATAGTTCACATCGCCATGTGACCAACACCCAAAGGGTTTACTAGATTCAGTGATCTAGTTCACATCGCTATGTGATTAACACCCAAGGAGTACTAAGGTGTGATCATGTTTTGCTTGTGAGAGAATCTTAGTCAACGGGTCTGCCACATTCAGATCCGCATGTATTTTGCAAATTTCTATGTCAACAATGCTCTGCATGGAGCTACTCTAGGTAATTGCTCCGACTTTCAATATGTATCTAGACCGAGACTTAGAGTCATCTAGATTAGTGTCAAACTTGCATCGGCGTAACCCTTTACGACGAACCTTTTTTTTCACTTCCATAATCGAGAAACATATCCTTATTCCACTAAGGATAATTTTGACTGCTGTCCAGTGATCTGATCCTAGATCACTATCGTACTCCCTTGCCAAACTCAGTGGTAGGGCATACAATAGATCTGGTATACAGCATGGCATACTTTATAGAACCTATGACTGAGGCATAGGGAATGACTTTCATTCTCTTTCTATCTTCTGCTGTGGTCGGGCTTTGAGTCTTACTCAACTTCACACCTTGTAATACAGGCAAGAACTCTTTCTTTGACTGCTCTATTTTGAACTACTTCAAAATCTTGTCAAGGTATGTACTCATTGAAAAAACTTATCAAGCGTCTTGATCTATCTCTATAGATCTTGAAGCTCAATATGTAAGCAGCTTCACCAAAGTCTTTCTTTGAAAAACTCCTTTCAAACACTCCTTTATGCTTTGCAGAATAATTCTACATTATTCCCGATCAACAATATGTCATTCACATATACTTATCAGAAATGTTGTAGTGCTCCCACTCACTTTCTTGTAAATACAGGCTTCACCACAAGTCTGTATAAAACTATATGCTTTGATCAACTTATCAAAGCATATATTCCAACTCCGAGATTCTTGCACCAGTCCATAGATGGATCGCTGGAGCTTGCATATTTAGTCAACACCTTTAGGATCGACAAAACCTTCTAGTTGCATCGTATACAACTCTTCTTTAGTAAATCCATTAAGGAATGCAGTTTTGTTTATCCATTTGCCAGATTTCATAAAACGCGGCAATTGTTAACATGATTCGGACAGACTTAAGCATAGATACGAGTGAGAAACTCTCATCGTAGTCAACACCTTGAACTTGTCGAAAACCTTTTGCGACAATTCTAGCTTTGTAGATAGTAACACTACTATCAGCGTCCGTCTTCCTCTTGAAGATCCATTTATTTTCTATGGCTTGCCGATCATCGGGCAAATCCATCAAAGTCCATACTTTTTTCTCATACATGGATCATATCTCAGATTTCCTGGCCTCAAACCATTTCGTGGAATCTGGGCTCATCATCGCTTCCTCATAGTTCATAGGTTCATCATGATCTAGTAGCATGACTTCCAGAGAAGGATTACCGTACCACTCTGGTGCGGATCTTACTCTGGTTGATCTACGAGGTTCAGTAGTATCTTGTTCTAAAGTTTCATGATCATCATCATTATCTTCCTCACTAACTGGTTTAGGTGTCACAGAAACAGTTTTCTGTGATGTACTACTTTCCAATAAGGGAGCAGGTACAGTTACCTCATCAAGTTCTACTTTCCTCCCACTCACTTCTTTCGAGAGAAACTCCTTCTCCAGAAAAACTCCGAATTTAGCAACAAAAGTCTTGCCTTCGGATTTGTGATAGAAGGTGTACCCAATAGTCTCCTTTGGGTATCCTATGAAGACATATTTCTCCGATTTGGGTTCGAGCTTATCAGGATGAAACTTTTTTCATATAAGCATCGCAACCCCAAACTTTTAAGAAACGACAGCATAGGTTTCTTGCCAAACCATAGTTCACACGGTGTCGTCTCAACGGATTTAGATGGTGCCCTATTTAACATGAATGCAGCTGTCTCTAATGCATAACCCCAAAACGATACTTATAGATCGGTAAGAGACATCATAGATTGCACTATATCCAATAAAGTACGATTATGACGTTCGGACACACCATTATGTTGTGGTGTTCCATGTGGCATGAGTTTGTGAAACTATTCCACATTGTTTTAATTGAAGACCAAACTCGTAACTCAAATATTTTACCTCTGCGATCATATCGTAGAAACTTTTATTTTCTTGTCACGATGATTTTCCACGTCACTCTGAAATTCTTTGAACTTTTCAAATGTTTCAGACTTATGTTTCATCAAGTAGATATCCCCATATCTGCTCAAATCATCTGTGAAGGTCGGAAAATAATGATACCTGCTGCAAGCCTTAATATTCATCGGACCACATACATCAGTATGTATGATTTCCAACAAATCTGTTGCTTGCTTCATTGTTCCGGAGAACGGCGTTTTAGTCATCTTGCCCAAGAGGCATGGTTCGCAAGAATCAAGTGATTCATAATCAAGTGATTCCAAAATCCCATCAGCATGGAGTTTCTTCATGCGCTTTACACCAATATGACCTAAACAGCAGTGCTACAAATAAGTTGCACTATCATTATTAACTTTGCATCTTTTGGTTTCAATATTATGATTATGTGTATCACTACGATCGAGATCCAACGAACTATTTTCATTGGGTGTGTAACCATATAAGGTTTTATTCATGTAAACAAAACAACAATTTATTCTCTTACTTAAATGAATAAGCGTATCACAATAAACATGATCAAATCATATTCATGCTTAACGCAAACACCAAATAACACTTATTCAGGTTCAACACTAATCCCGAAAGTATAGGGAGTGCGCGATGATGATCATATCTATCTTGGAACCACTTCCAACACACATTGTCACTTCACCCTTAACTAGTCTCTGTTTATTCTGCAGCTCCCGTTTCGAGTTACTAATCTTAGCAACTGAACTAGTATCAAACACTGAGGGGTTGCTATAAACACTAGTAAAGTACACATCAATAACATGTATATCAAATATACTTAAGTTCACTTTGCCATCCTTCTTATCTGCCAATCACTTGAGGTAGTTCCGCTTCCAGTGACCAGTCCCTTTGCAGTAGAAACACTCAGTCTCAGGCTTAGGACCAGACTTGGGCTTCTTCACTTGAGCAGCAACTTGCTTGTTGTTCTTCTTGAAGTTCCCCTTCTTCCCTCTGCCCTTTTCTTGAAACTAGTGATCTTGTCAACCATCAACACTTGATGTTTTTCTTGATTTCTACCTTCGTTGATTTCAGCATCATGAAGAGCTTGGGAGTTGTTTCCGTTATCCCTTGCATATTATAGTTCATCACGAAGTTCTACTAACTTGGTGATGGTGACTAGAGAATTCTGTCAATCACTATCTTATCTGGAAGATTAACTCCCACTTGATTCAAGTGATTGTAGTACCCAGACAATCTGAGCACATGCTCACTAGTTGAGCGATTCTCCTCCATCTTTTAGTTATAGAACTTGTTGGAGACTTCATATCTCTCAACTCGGGTATTTGCTTGAAATATTAACTTCAACTCCTGGAACATCTCATATGGTCCATGACGTTCAAAAACGTCTTTGAAGTCCCGATTCTAAGCCGTAAATCATGGTGCACTAAACTATCAAGTAGTCATCATATTGAGCTAGCCAAACGTTCATAACATCCGCATTTGCTCCTGCAATAGGTCTGTCACCTAGCGGTGCATCAAGGACATAATTCTTCTATGCAGCAATGAGGATAAACCTCAGATCACGGATCCAATCCGCATCATTGCTACTAACATCTTTCAACACAATTTTCTCTAGGAACATATCAAAATAAACATATGAAAGCAACAACGCGAGCTATTGATCTACAACATAGATATGCTAATACTACCAGGACTAAGTTCATGATAAATTAAAGTTCAATTAATCATATCACTTAAGAACTCCCACTTAGATAGACATCCCTCTAATCCTCTAAGTGATCACGTGATCCAAATCAACTAAACCATGTCCGATCATCACGTGAGATGGAGTAGTTTCATCGGTGAACATCATTATGTTGATCATATCTACTATATGATTCACGCTCGACCTTTCGGTCTCCGTGTTCCGAGGCCATATCTGTATAGGCTAGGCTCGTCAAGTTTAACCTGAGTATTCCGCGTGTGCAACTGTTTTGCACCCGTTGTATTTGAACGTAGAGCCTATCACACCCGATCATCACGTGGTGTCTCAGCACGAAGAACTTTCGCAACGGTGCATACTTAGGGAGAACACTTCTTGATAATTAGTGAGAGATCATCTTAAAATGCTACCGTCAACCAAAGCAAGATAAGATGCAAAAAAAGATAAACATCACATGCAATCAATATAAGTGATATGATATGGCCATCATCATCTTGTGCCTGTGATCTCCATCTCCGAAGCACCGTCATGATCACCATCGTCACCAGCGCGACACCTTGATCTCCATCGTAGCATCATTGTCGTCTCGCCAATCTTATGCTTCCACGACTATTGCTACCGCTTAGTGATAAAGTAAAGCATTACATCGCGATTGCATTGCATACAATAAAGCGACAACCATATGGCTCCTGCCAGTTGCCGATAACTCGGTTACAAAACATGATCATCTCATACAATAAAATTCAACATCATGTCTTGACCATATCACATCACAACATGCCCTGCAAAAACAAGTTAGACGTCCACTACTTTGTTGTTGCAAGTTTTACGTGGCTGCTACGGGATTTAAGCAAGAACCAGTCTCACCTACGCATCAAAACCACAACGATAGTTTGTTAAATAGACTCCATTTTAACCTTCGCAAGGACCGGGCGTAGCCACACTCGGTTCAGCTAAAGTTGGAGAGACAGTCGCCCGCAAGCCATCTATGTGCAAAGCACGTCGAGGGAACCGGTCTCGCGTAAGCGTACGCGTAAGGTTGGTCCGGGTCATCTCGTCCAACAATACCGCCGAACCAAAGTATGACATGCTGGTAGGCAGTATGACTTGTATCGTCCACAACTCACTTGTGTTCTACTCGTGCAAATAACATCAAACCATAAAACCTGGCTCGGATGCCACTGTTGGGGAATGTAGTAATTTCAAAAAAATTCCTACGCACATGCAAGATCATGGTGATGCATAGCAACGAGAGGGGAGAGTGTTGTCTACGTACCCACGCAGACCGACTGCAGAAGCGTTGACGCAACGTAGAGGAAGTACTCGTACGTCTTCCCGATCCGACCGATCCAAGTACCGTTACTCCGGCACCTCCGAGTTCTTAGCACACGTACAACTCGATGACGATCCCTGGGCTCCGATCCAGCAAAGCTTCGGGGAGGAGTTCCGTCAGCACGACAGCATGGTGATGATCTTGATGTTCTACCGTCGCAGGGCTTCGCCTAAGCACTACAACAATATGACCGAGGTGGAATATGGTGGAGGGGGGCACCGCACACGGCTGAGGAACGATCACGAGGATCAACTTGTGTGTTTAGAGGTGCCCCCTGCCTCCGTATATAAAGGAGCCAAGGGGGAGAGGTGCGCCGGCCAGGAGGAGGGTGCAGGAGGAGTCCTACTCCTACCGGGAGTAGGACTCCCCCCCCAATCCTATTCCAACTAGGATTCCCAAGGGGGAAAGAGGGAGAGGGGTGGCCGGCCACCTCTCCTAGTCCTAATAGGACTAGGGGAGGGGGGAGGTGCGCAGCCCTTATGGGCAGACCTTTCACCTTTCCACTAAGGCCCAATAAGGCCCATATGACTCCCGGGGGGTTCCGGTAACCTCCCGGTAATCCGGTAAAATCCTGATTTCACCCGGAACACTTCCGATGTCCAAACATAGGCTTCCAATATATCAATCTTTATGTCTTGACCATTTCGAGACTCCTCGTCATGTCCGTGATCACATCCGGGACTCCGAACAACCTTCGGTACATCAAAATGCATAAACTCATAACAACTGTCATCGTAACGTTAAGCGTGCGGACCCTACGGTTCGAGAACAATGTAGACATGACCGAGACACGTCTCCGGTCAATAACCAATAGCGGGACCTGGATGCCCATATTGGCTCCTACATATTCTACGAAGATCTTTATCGGTCAGACCGCATAACAACATACGTTGTTCCCTTTGTCATCGGTATGTTACTTGCCCGAGATTCGATCGTCGGTATCCAATACCTAGTTCAATCTCGTTACCGGCAAGTCTCTTTACTCGTTCCATAATACATCATCTCACAACTACCATATTAGTTGTAATGCTTGCAAGGCTTATGTGATGTGTATTACCGAGAGGGCCCAGAGATACCTCTCCGACAATCGGAGTGACAAAACCTAATCTCGAAATACGCCAACCCAACATGTACCATTGGAGGCACCTGTAGTACTCCTTTATAATCACCCAGTTACGTTGTGACGTTTGGTAGTACCCAAAGTGTTCCTCCGGTAAACGGGAGTTGCATAATCTCATAGTTATAGGAACATGTATATGTCATGAAGAAAGCAATAGCAACATACTAAACGATCGGGTGCTAAGCTAATGGAATGGGTCATGTAAATCAGATCATTCAACTAATGATGTGACCTTGTTAATCAAATAACAACTCATTGTTCATGGTTAGGAAACATAACCATCTTTGATTAACGAGCTAGTCAAGTAGAGGCATACTAGTGACACTTTGTTTGTCTATTTATTCACACATGTATTATGTTTCCGGTTAATACAATTCTAGCATGAATAATAAACATTTATCATGATTATAAGGAAATAAATAATAACTTTATTATTGCCTCTAGGGCATATTTCCTTCAATTACAAGTCTTTCAATACAATGTTGGTTGGCCACCCATGATGAACTAGAGCACATAGAGAAATACTATTCTTTCCGGTCTCTCCATATGTGGCTCGCATGCATTTCAAAACTAAAGTAGGAACATTTAGCTAACCAATTAAACATCTCTCAGTTTTACTAATATCAGCAATATCTGATATGAATTTATACAACTAAGCTTGTTTAGCTCGATGGGTGGAGTAGTGCTATTACGACACGAACCACATAGGCTGATTGTGGTCATCATAAAATGGGGAAACCATAAGCATGATGAGTACAGTGTTGACCATGGCAGTGGGATGGCAGATCTGAAGCTGCAAACCACGCAAAGGGTAGTTAGCAACTGATGTTTGCTTTGAAATAACAACTAAGATTTGGTATGGACAAGAAAGTACGGTCAACAAGTGACAAAGAAATGCAATTATGTTGTCTCTCTATATGTCGCGACATGCATTTGGAAACTCAAGTGGGACCTTTAGCTAACCAATTAAATGTGTCAGTTAACTAATATCAGTATCATATCACAATCATATTTGAACAACTAAGCTTTCGAATTCTGAGTGTTGTGTTGTTTAGATTGAAGGGTGGAGTAATGCTAGTACGACAGAAAGCACCTACGCAGATCATAGTAGAGTAGATAAAAGGGGAAAACCCTAAGCATCAAGAGAAAAATCAGGAAAGTGGAACTAGCTGGACCAATGGGTGGCGCACATGCTTTTCGAAATGAATATAGAACATTAGGTGACCAATTAAACGTTCTCTGTTTTAGTGATATGAGCATCATATCAGATTCGTATTTCAACATGTAAGCTTTGGGTTGAGGTCTTGAGGAGCAGTGCTAGCACAACACGAAGCACCTATGATGATGGTAGTGAATATAAAGGGGGGAAACCATAAGCTTTACGAGTATAGTGCCCGTGCCATGGCGGATCTGAAGGTGCAAACGGAACAAAGCTACTTTGCAACCAATGTTTGCTTTAAACTAGCCACTATGATTTGGTACGGACAAGGAAAGTACAGTAAACAAATTACGATCTATTTTCCGGGTGAGATCAATAACTTAAGCACATATGAAAGAGTACCACCTCTCTTGTGACGCCGTGTAGGCCTATGCTGATATGTTGAGGGTGCTGCGGGTGCGATGGCTGTCGGCGGCGGGGAAGAAGACTTTAGACGGTAGACGGCCGGGTTGGGGGATATATCCTGTTGCCGTGGACGAGGCGGTCATAGGAGCAGCAACGACAAGGTGGACGACGGCGCCGATGAAGCGAGAGGAGGCGATGAAAGGATCCTGGTCTAGCGCCATGGATGAGAGACGTCCATCTCTTGCAGTGGACGACGGGGTAGGGGTAGCGGCTCCGGCAAGGTGGAGGATGGGGTGGCGGACGAAGAAGGCTGGCCGCAGTGCAGAGGTTGTCGTGCCGCCGACGGTATATGAATGGGGAAATGGAGGGGAGGGGGATATCAAACTTTGGGACGCGCTTCTCTGAAATGTGGGTTACGAACTTATCTCCCATTTAAAATTTCGGACATCGCGTCGGTTGGGGATAGGACGGTAATCTTGCATCTCCCAAATATTTGCCGGTAACTATTTCGGGCGAGGAGAGGGTGCTTTGCCGCCCACGGTTGGTGCCCATGGTGTATGAACGAGGCTGACAGGTAGGGTGGTTGTGTCACGTCTGAGGGAAGTTACACATCTGCCCCTATTTAAAATATTAGCCTACATCGATTTCGGAGGAGGAGAGTTTGTTTTGCTGTCCATCGTGTATGAATGGGGAAATGGAGGAAGAGACACATGTTTTTCGGACGAGCTTGAATCAAATGTGTTTTGCCGCCCACGTTTGGCACCCACCGTGTCTGAATGGGTTCAGAGGCCGTCGTGTCACGTCTGATTGAAGTTACTAGTCTACCCCTATCGACAACAGTGTAAATCAGGTCGATAAGGATGTCAAGTGTCAGGGGTAGACAGTAATTTCCATCTCACAAACACTTGCTTCGGGCATCCCACAAATTATAGTGGGTGTTTAGCCGCTTCGTTCAAAACTTGGGAGAATTAGCATTCACGTTTGCCCCGGGCCCTGGTAAACTAAATTCAAATCCAATTTGTATTCGATTACGAATATCCACAGATAATTCTACGTTTTGTTATTTATTTCTTCAAAATCACAACGAAGATTTATTCCACCTTTATATATGATTATGATTTAGAAATGCCATGATCTTCAAATTCAGTAGGTTGGATACACTCTGAGTCAAACAGTTATTTCATCCAATACAATATGCTCACACGAAAAACAGTTCACCTTATGTCAATCATACAAGTACTGAGGATTACCTCGCCTAAAAAATCCGAATCGTTAAAATACATGGACAACATAGGGGGTCTTGCAACATAATCCATTCAGAGACATGACACAACATGCAAGTACAATAATCTAATGAAAATTTCAACTGGTATCTAAAGAAGAACTGGGATTACCTTGGGCTTCAGATAGCAGAAACAGCAGGACCTCCTCCGTCTTCAAATGCAACATTCTTACTTCCTCCAATTCTTGGGTTGCTTGTATAATGCGTGCCGCTAATTCCGTAATTTCCAGCCTCAAGATAAAGGTAACCTCATTCATGGCAGCCACACCATCTCTTTCTACCTCTAGTAGAGCCTCAAGCACTATAATATCTGTGCTCAGACTGCTCTCCGGCAGTGTTGCCTCTGAACTGCTACCATCTGGTAACATGGATGGCGCACTACTTCCACAAATAGATTCTGGGGTTGTACATTGTGTCCTAGTGTGAACGGCATCCTGAAAGGTTTCCGCTGGACATAAGTAAGAGATAGTTATCGTATGATCCATGCAGTAAGATTACATGGTAAATGACGGACGAATTATTGCCGAGCATGGCAAACTATATTTAAATGGTTCGAAGCAGCATCAGCCGAAAAGAAATTAAAATGGTAAGATGAAACTAGGGATGTAAGTGGCAAATAAACGACATCCGCCAGTCCCATCTAGTTAGTTTTTGCTACCTCCCTAGTTCATTTTCCTCAAAAAACAAAAACTCTTTTGAACTATCATACCACTAGTGGACTTTAATCGGGATTAAACGGGACCCAATTGACATCCCTAGTTGAAAGGGAGTGTACCACCACTATATTTAAGTTGCCAAGGCATCTAAGCAGTTGAAATAATCTGAGAAAGCACTTAACAGTGTGGCCTCATATAAACTATGAAGACATTCTTGCGATGAAGTTGAGAGAAAAAGTTAAGGACTCAAATGAAATAGGTATGCATTTCTATATGATAGTACAGCAGGCACTGCTGACATATTGGCCAACTCAGGTATAGCGTAACATCAAACAAGCATTCGAATCAAGCAATACAGCAAAGCAGACAACTAAGCTATTTGTAATTCGGTAGGATTACAGGTTGAGGGGACAAGCCAAGAAAGCAGCCCACTCGCATTACATTTCACATGTACTAAAACACACTGGCTTAACATATGTTGCTGTGAAGCCTCGCTGCTGTTGCAATGTTCTTTGAAGATATCGTCAGCATCCCGTGGTTGCAAATCTAGTTGTTGTAGTTTATTCTACACCCTCTATTTAGGTAAAATTAATTTTAATCGCATGCACCGGTCCGAATTGATCATCAATGGTTCATCTAAACTAATGAAAGAAGGGTGTGTGCATACACGACAATATATCAGCTTCCCTCTATTCTTATGCTTGTTCGAGGTGCCAGCCCCAAAAGAACAAATATTTTGCTTGACGGGGTTGACAACTCCATAATTAATAGAAGCATCAAATTAGTCATGCAACTTGGGAAGATCAAGAACACACAAACAAGTAATGAACAGAGGCTCGGAGTAGTGATGTAATAGCTAGCATCAGAAAATGTAGGGTAAAACGAACAAAAAGCAGCAGAACCACATGCTAGTTTGCTGATGTGTAATTAAGCATAGAGAACATTAAGTAGTCTGATGGAACCAACAGGTGGCATCAGAACAACACCATTATCATAAATATAGCATTCAAGAAGTAAAATAGTAGGCAGTGATATCTAGGAAGTACAGTAATACTCCCTCCATTCCAAAATAGATGACTCAACTTTGTACTAACTTCAGTACAAAGTTAGTACAAAGTTGGGTCATCTATTTTTGAACGGAGGGAGTACTTAGGACAAAACTAAATCATATTAACTATATGTGCACTGGTATGTAATTTAGCACATGTAACATGTTCACTGCCAGAAGTATGGCCCTACAGGTGCAAGCAGAATAACGCGTCTCATGAAAAACTGAATGATGCCCTAAAGAAATTCAAAGGTGCGGTGCTTATGCTAGGAAAGTAAACGTAGGCGCCGGCTGTTGGATAATAGTACTCGATTCTCGGCGGCGTATGGGTATAGTTGTCATACTTGATAGCTAAGGATCATCGATGGTGCTCGTGTTGCGGTTGAGTTTGGGTCGGCTGTCACCGTCGCTGAAGCGGCTCCGGTGCTACAGTTGCGGCGCCTGTCGACATACAAGAAAGCTCATCTATGGTAAGTGAACAGTTGCACGATAAAGAGAAAAACCGAAGGAGTACAAATCAAAATAACCTGATGAGGCTGCGGCGTCGGTAAAGCAGGGCCGGTGGAGTTGAATATGGTGTCCATGGAGCGGGTCCGGTGCAGTGGACAAAGGCTTCGGCGGGTGTCGGTGTCAAAACCGGCGAATCTTGGGTAGGGGGTCCCGATCTGTGTGTCTTAGGCTGATGGTAACAGGAAGCGAGGGACACAATGTTTACCCAGGTTCGAGCCCTCTCGATGGAGGTAAAACCCTACTTCCTCCTTGTTTAATATTGAAGATATGAGTAGTACAAGATTAGATCTACCACGAGATCATAGAGGCTAAACCCTAAGAGCTAGCCTATGATGGTATGATTGTAATTGTGATCGGCCTTCTAAGGACCAACCTCTCCAGTTTATATAGACACCAGAGAGGGCTAGGGTTTACATGGAGTCGGTTACAAGGAAGGAAACATAATATCCGGATCGCCAAGCTTGCCTTCCATGCAAAGGAGAGTCCCATCCGGACACGGGCCAAAGTCTTGAGTCTTGTATCTTCACGCTTCAATAGTCCGGACGATGTATACAGTCCTGCAGTCTGAATACCCCCTAATCCAGGACTCCGTCAGTAGCCCCTGAACCAGGCCTCAATGACGACGAGTCCGCCGCGCAGTCTTGTCTTCGGCATTGCAAGGCGGGTTCCTTCTCCGAATACTCCAAAGTAACCGTTGAACACTTCAAACTGTGTCCAGATCTGCAAGATGATCTTCACATACCATTGTAGGGAACATAGCGTAAATCTGATATTCTGGAAATCTTTGTACATCGTGCCCTTACATCATGGCCTAGTTCAACATGAACCGGCGTTTCTTGACCCACCTTGACTCGCGTTGCAAGGCGGTTTTATTGGCACGTCCTGCCAAAGCAGAAATCGCGTTCCTCTTATTATGGGATTTTCCATCAATATGGGCGTGCGTAACCCCATGACAACCGTTGGTATGACTCCGTGTATTTTTGGATAAGTCTCAAGCGGTCACGCCGAGGACTCTTGATATTCACCCCCTTTATAAAGGGGTCGAGGCCTATGCCTCTTTTCCACCTCCCTTGCACCTTCTCGCACCTCGAGCTCAAACACCCAAGACCTAAGCTCCAACACCCCAGATCCTCCAATATGTCCGGATCCAACCCTAAAGGCCAGTGGGTGGCCTCCTTGATCCAAGAGGAGGACATTACGAGGCTTAGGGAGGTCGGATACCTGACCGCCAATATTCAGCACAAGCTTCCTGCTCCAGGGCAGGTTATCCCTACACCGGTTGTGTTTGTCCCTCACTTCCTCCACGGCCTGGGCCTCACCCTCGACCCCTTTGTGAGGGGGCTCATGTTCTACTATGGGTTGGATTTTCATGATCTGGCTCCGGACGCTATCCTCCATATCTCATCGTTCTTTATTATGTGCGAGGCTTTTCTCCATCTCACCCCACACTTCGGCTTATGGCTCAAGACCTTCAATGTAAAGCCGAAGATGAACGAGGGGCGACATGCAGAGTGCGGAGGTGCCATAATAAGAGGGAACGCCGATGCCCCATGGCCCGAGGGTTCTTTCCCGGAAGTATCCGATGTATGGCAACGGAGGTGGTTTTATGTTACGGCTCCCAGAGGCACAAAGTGGGTACCCGCCCCTGAGTTCCACTAGGGCCCTCCGTCACAGTTGGCGTCATGGACCGACGTAGGTCGGAATTGGGGACCCGCCAGTGATGTTCCAATACTACAGAGCCATGTCCGGGAGCTTATCGAGAGGGACATAAATCTTGTCAGCATAATTCAAGTAATGCTAATCCGAGGGATGTTGCCGTGCAAACGTCGGCCTCTCCGGATGTGGGAGTTCAATCCAGAGGGTCCGCGGACTATTAAGCACTTCTTCGGTCTGAAGCTTGAAGGGATGTGTAAATTATTCTTCGGACCACAAGTAAAGTGTCCGGACACCATCGAGGATGCGGGCTTAAGCTGCAATCGCCTAGATACCCAAGTAAGTAACCTTAAAGCCGGACACTCTGTTTATATTTGCCATAACCATTGTTCTAAAAACCCTCTATGGCCAGGAATGGCTCAACAAAGTGGACAGAATCAGGTGTCCGGCGCCACTTCCTGAAGGCTCGCCGGGTCCAACCGTAGCCAAGATGCTTGACCGGGTGCTTAGCAAAATGCCCTCAGGGAAAGGCGAAGGAAAGGGCAGCGAAGCCGAACTTCACACACTACGCATCCAGACCGGGGGAATTGATTTCTCCCCAAAGGAGGATAGTCGGGGAGGGGAATCCGAGGCCACCTCCCCGCGTGGGAAGAAAAGGGCCGCCTCCGAAGACTTGGAGACGGAGATGCCCAAGGAAGGGAAGAAGGTATCACCAGGGGGCTCTGCCGCGATGGGCACCCTCGCCGCGTCATGCCCACCAATGGGCCAGCCCTCCGCCGAGCTGTAAGTTAATCGTTAATTCGAAGGTGCGGTGTTTCTCCGAGATCCCTAACCAGGATTCGTCTTTTGCAGTCCGGCTAGCAGCTCTTCTCAACAAAGTTCATCTTCGGGGGATCTTCCTCCGGAGATGATGGAGAGCGAGACCCCACCCACCTCTCCACCTCATGAAGCGGGAGACACGGAGGTGTCGTCACGGAGGAGTCCGGTTCTGCGGAAGCCGGAAGCTAATACGTCAGCCGCCCTAAGCCCGGAGCGCTTGGCTCCAACGGGGGGCGATGACAAGGGTCCGGCACAGTTTGATGTTCGGCCGGACGTACTAATAGGTCTTCTGGAGCGAGCTGCGCTCTCGGAGGAGCACCGCTCATTAATGAGCGCAGTGCTTCAGAAGATTTCATCCGCTACAAGCGGTTTGAATGAGGCATTTACGAGCCTGCTCAGAGGCTTTGAGGTATGTAGTAAAAAATGCACTATTTTTGGCTGTGAGGCACGCGCTAGGTGTGCTCCATATGGATAGTAGCCCCTAAGACTCTGGTTGCCCGCCATAGGCGGCAAACGGGGGATCATATAGTAATGGCTGCGCTGTACATGTGCGCAGGTATCTAAGGATCTGGTAGCCGACCAGTCTATTGAAGTCGTCGAACTAAGGAGGCAGATCGGATCTATCAATGCCGATATCACGCTGGTGAACAAGCGGCTGGACGAGTCACATGGTATGTGCTCTGCTTCCCTTATTATGTTGTATAGGAAAATGAGAGAGGGGCATAATATTAATACAATGTGTTTGTACTTCAGATGGTGCTGCTGCCGTGGAGGCCCTGAGGGCGGAACTTGCTTAGGCCAAGCAACAAGCTCGGGCTAGCAATGCGGCTTCCCTAAAGGCGGCCGAAGAATTGAGAGCCGAACAGGCTGCTCATCGCCGAAGCGAGGAAAAGATAGCCGAAATGACTGTGGAGTTGAAAAATGCCGCCGATCGGTATGTACTCCTTGAAAAGGAGAATAAGGCTAGCTTGGCCAAGCTTGACAAGGCACTTAATGCACCAAGGAGATGCGTACCGAGATCCGGGGTATGCGGGAGGAGCTCCAACAGGCCGACAAAATCGTGGCTGGGGGCTCCTACTTACTGTGGACGAAGTTTTTGGATCTGAAGTATGCTCCCCTAGATGGACGCTGGAGTCCGGCCGATGCATATGCGGACTTGGCGAATAGTACGGCTGACGCTGCCAAGTTCTTTGAGGATCAAGGTGATAAGGATGTGGAGAAGCTTTTCTGGTCGCAATTCAATGCTCCCACTCGCCCGCTGCTGTTAAATGAGAAGGTGGCTGCTGTGGCGGAGCTTCACAGGCTGTCCGGGCTTGCAATGCGGTCTATAATAGACCATATTTGGCCGACGGGGCCTAATCCGGATAGTTACTTTGGTTTGGTGCAACAATTCCTTGGGGCCGTGCCTCGGATCGACGCCATGAGGAGGTCGGTGTGCATAGAGGGTGCACGAATGGCTCTTGCCCGCGTTAAAGCCTATTGGACGGATATGGAGGCCACCATTATAGCGACCCAGGATCCTGCGAGAGGCTAATATCCGGTCGAGCACTACTTGGCGCAGGTCACAGAAGGTGCCCGCCTAATAGAGGCGCAGGGATCAAGGAATGTCTTGTTCGAGTGATGAATCGAATCATTGTAAAAACAATGTTTATTTTGATTATGAGGCTATATGTATACTGTTTGCCTGAAAGTATGTTTGTGTCCCCTGTGCGGCCATATATATATATATATATATATATATATATATATATATGCACACACATATATATATGTATATATATATATATATATGTGTGTGTGTGTGTGTGTGTGTAATCCGAAAGTTAGCAGTCGTTGGCTTCAGCCCCCACGCATACAATGCAGGGGTGTTCGTGAAAAATATGCTTAATCACACTTGATACAATGTCTTGGTCTATTAAGGAGGTGATCGCACGTCGAACTAGGCAACCGGACTATATAGCTGTAACACTTTCGCTTAGCCACGGGAGTATAACGGTGGGACTACTATGTAGCCCCTGTTACCTTCACGTGTATCCGAATACGGGCGCGTATGTACATTGCCGGGAAACGGCCCTTCGTTAATGCGGGGGAATCCTAAAGATTCCGATGAGTCTTCGAGTGGTTGAACAGTCTCTCGCTGTATCATGACAGTCAGCTTTCGGCTTTCTCTACTGAGGTGCTCATCCGGAATAACCAGGGCACAATCGCAGTAGTTCTCCTTTGGCCACCTTTGTCGATAATAACGAAACGTAAGGCGGCAAACCCAGGAGCCGGGCAAACCCAACATTTGACCAAAGACATGATTCGGAGCTGATGCATATAAGGCCAAACTCGTGACGCCGAACACTCCCGAAGGTATTCGGACTTTATAACAGAAGATGGGCTCAAGAATGCCCACTCATTATAAACCCTGTGTTTCCAGGTACGTGCGTTAATCTGTCATGGCGAAATGCCAATAACGGCAGTATCCTCTGTGGGTATGGAACCCATGGGATGGTTAAACAACAAGAGGCAATAGAAAAGGTTTACATAGGGGCTTAATCTAAAAAGAAACCTGTTGAGAGGGGCCCTGCTGCACGCCTGCGCCTTTGTCTCCGTTGTGCCGTATCCTAGAAGGGTATCACGCGAACCTTGTCTATGAAAAAGAGAACTCGTAGGAGAGTACAATGTAAGTATGCGATGGATAATAGAAGTGTAAGATGTTGGCTTGCCAACAAGGTTGAGCCAAGTGTGGGGCTTTATTAAATATTTATAGCCCCTGGTGTCCGCTATGGGATTACATATACGGTGCCCTGGTTCGATTTTATCTGGGCTACCGGACTCGTCTAACCATGTCTGTGGTCCTAATGACCAGTCATGTTTTTTGATATTGGAGGCCGCTTATAGTCCGGCCGCTAGGGCCGTCGCGTGTTCCTCTGCGCGTGAAGAGCGCTCTGTGATTCCATTAACGGTGATGACGCCACGTGGACCGGGCATCTTGAGTATAAGGTAGCCATAGTGCGGTAATGCGTTGAAGCGGGCGAAGGCCGTTCTTCCAAGCGATGCATGATAGCCGCTTTGGAAGGGTGCGATGGTGAAGAGTAGTTCTTCGCTTTTGGAATTGCCTGGGGAGCCAACTGTTACCTCCATTATGACGGAGCCCCTGCCATAGGCTTCAACGCCTGGTATCACCCCTTCAAAGGCGGTCTTGCTTTGGCTAATTATGGATGGGTTTATCCCCATTCTGCGGACAGTGTCCTCGTATATTAAATTGAGACTACTGCCGTCGTCCATGAGGACACGGGTGAGACGGTATCCGTCGATTATTGGGTCAAGCACCAAGGCCCCTGATCCTTCACGCCGAGTACTAGTTTGGCCGTTCGTGTGATCGAAGGTGATCGGATAGGACATCCAGTAGTTAGGTGTGGGTACGATGGGCTCTATACCATGCGCGTCCCTGAGCGCGCGTTCGTGCCTTCTCGTGGATGTGTGAGTCACGTGGATCATGTTTACTGTTTTAACCTCTAGAGGGAATTTTTTCTGTCCCCCAGTGTTCGGCTGGCGAGGTTCACCGTCGTCTTCACTTCGTTTTCCCTTCCCTTGTGTTCGGCATTTAATTTGTCGGCCTGCTTGAAGACCCAGCACTCTCTGTGCGTGTGGTTCGCAGGTTTGTCAGGGGTGCCATGAATTTGGCACAGTCTGTCTAGGACTCTATTCGGACCAGACGGTCCCTCTTTACTACCTTTAAATGGCTTTTTTGCTGATCAGGTCGAGAGCCCCTGAATCCGGCATTGACCGTTGTGTTGTCCGGGCTCTATTCCTTGTTTTGGATTTTGTTTTTATTACGCTGTGGCTTCTCGTTGCCATCCCTTATTTCGGATGTGCTGGGTCGCTGGTGCCTTTACGGGCTAGCCAGCTATCTTCACCCGCGCAAAAGCGGGTCATAAGGCTTGTTAAGGCTGCCATTGTCCTTGGCTTTTCTTGGCCGAGGTGTCTGGCGAGCCACTCGTCGTGGATACTGTGTTTGAATGCCGCTAAGGCTTCGGCGTCCGGACAATCGACAATTTGATTCTTCTTAGTGAGGAATCTATTCCAAAGCTTGTGGGCGGACTCTCCGGGCTGTTGGATTATGTGACTTAGATTGTCCGCATCCGGAGGCCGGACATAAGTCCCTTGAAAATTGGCCCTGAAAACGTCCTCGAGTTCCTTCCAACTCCCAATTGAATTTTCGGGGATGTTTTTTAGCCAGTGTCGAGCTGGTCCCTTCAACTTGAGGGGAAGGTATTTGATGGCGTGGAGGTCGTCCCAACAAGCCATGTGAATATGCAGGATAAAATCCTCGATCCAGACCCCTGGATCTGTCGTTCCGTCGTATGCCTCTATGTTCACAGGTTTGATACCTTGTGGGAATTCATGGTCCAGTACTTCTTCGGTGAAGCACAGGGGGTGAGCAGCCCCTCTGTATTTGGACGCGCTGTGGCATGTGGTCGGCTGTTGTTGTGTTCGGTGTTTATTCCGAACTGGTATTTGGCTTGTATGATCGTTCTGGTGACCATAGTCCCTCGCCGGGGTGTGTCCTTTAGATCTATAGATGGACCTAGCCGCACCGGCTTGCTTGTCCACATGCTCACGTAGATCGTGCGCAGCGTCAGTGGCCGTTAAGTTGTGGTTGTGGAGCGGTACGTTGGGCCTCCTGGTCGTATTAGTCTTTGGTGGAACGGCCTCGTCGTCGAATTCTGGCAGTAGCTTGCGCTTTGGATAGCTCTTTGTATGGCGATCGTCGCCATATCTTTCTTCAGTGTGCGGCTTTGAGCCGTTGCTTCTGCTTCTTTAGACTTCTCGCTGTGGCCATAAGCTTTCTGTGGAGGTTGCATCATCGTCCGGACTGTGTTCTTGTCCTGGGGCGGTTTGATGAACTCGTCCATCTGGATCATTGTGATCGAGCATCTACTCCGAACTTGGTGCAGCCTGACCTGGCTCGTCCTGCTCCATCGCTGGGTCCTCATGGTCGTTATTGCCTTCGGAGTTTATTGGTATGTCGATCCTTCTTGCGCTCTTGTCGCTATTTTTACTGTTGCTGGACTTTGAGCGGCGTCTGCGTCGCCGTTTTGGCTTTTGCCCGGGGGTTTTATCTTCCGGATTGCCGCCGTCGTCCTCCTTGGGCGTATCCACCATGTATATATCGTGTGACGAGGTAGTAGTCCAGCGCCCCAGATATTCTGAATCTTCTCCTGCATCGTCGTCCATACCGTCGATGCCTTTGGAGTCGAAGTCAAGCACATTGGTTAAATCATCAACCGTGGCAATGATGTGGGTGGTGGGTGGGCAATGAATTCCTTTGTCGCCTGCTCCCCACTCGAGCCGGACATAGTTCAGCCGAGAGCCTCCTGACAAAGAGAGAGACTTTAACGAGTTCAGCATGTCGCCAAAGGGCGAGTGCTGGAAGATATCCGCAGCGGTAAACTCCATTATCGGAGCCCAACCTGGCTCGGTTGGCTCGAGGGTGTGCGGACTGGAACCAACAACCGAATATGAGTCCGGGGGTCCAGAGTCACAGGTTCCCATAGAGGCGGGACCTGTGTTCGGCTCCACCGCCAATGAGTGTGCAGCCTGCAGGGAGGGACCCATCCCTCTGTCCTCAGGCAATGTAGCCTGCTCCGGATTTAGGTCCGACGCCACTGCGGGGGTGATAACCCGAACATTGTCCAACAGCGGGTCTAGGCCGTGCTCATCGCGACTATCCGGTGTTCCTGGCACGGGCCCAAATCCGTCGAGGATTAAGTCTCCACGAATATCATCTGTGTACTTCAAGTTTCCAACCCTGACCTAGTGACCAGGGGCATAGCTGTCGATCTGCTCCAGATGGCCAAGCGAATTGGCCCACAGTGCGAAGCCGCCGAACACGATGATCTGTCCGGGGGGAAAAGTCTCCCCTTGGACCATGTTGTTGACGATTGAAGGCGCCATCAAACCTTGCAGCGACAACACAGAGGAACTCTCAATGAAAGCACCAATGTCGGTGTCAAAACCGGCGTATCTCGGGTAGGGGGTCCCGATTTGTGCGTCTTAGGCTGATGGTAACAGGAAGCAAGTGACACAATGTTTACCCAGGTTCGGGCCCTCTCGATGGAGGTAAAACCCTACTTCCTACTTGATTAATATTGAAGATATGAGTAGTACAAGAGTAGATCTACCACGAGATCGTAGAGGCTAAACCCTAAGAGCTAGCCTATGATGGTATGATTGTAATTATGATCGGCCTTCTAAGGACCAACCTCTCCGGTTTATATAGACATCGGAGAGGGCTAGGGTTTACATGGAGTCGGTTACAAGGAAGGAAACATAATATCCGGATCACCAAGCTTGCCTTCCACGCAAAGGAGAGTCCCATCCGGACACGGGCCGAAGTCTTGAGTCTTGTATCTTCACGCTTCAATAGTTTGGACGATGTATACAGTCCGGCAGTCCGGATACCCCCTAATCCAGGACTCCCTCAGCAGGCGCGTTGTACAGTGCTTTCGGTGAGGCGGATCTGTTGCGGTGGACGAGGGCTTGTATGAAGGGCCAGTGAAGGGACGGACGAGGGAGTCAGTGAAGGGCCTACACTATGGTCGACGAGGGTGCTGGTTAAGCAGATCCAGTGCAGTGGACCATGATGGTGGTCAAGGAGATCTGGAGCGGTGGACAAGCCAATCGCTGAAGCGGCTCCGGTGAAGTGGTGAGTTGGAAGTTGGGGGTTCCAAGGTGCGGAAGGTAGATCCAGCAGGGTGTGAGGTCCACCGCTGCGGCGGAGGACTAGATTCGGCGGCTTGCCGTGGTTGGGGGGGGCGGTCGGGGAGGGGAAGGGGAGGGGTTCTGGGGAAGAATGTTGGGGGCTAAGAAGGGAAAAAAATGGAGTTACCAAAGCAGCCCTTTTCCGTTCATGTGGTAGGGGTAAAACAGGAATATCGTAGGGCTAAACTTTCGGGCGCGTGATATTTCGATGTGAGCGGGAAGTTTGAAAGCTTTTGGCGCCTAAAATTGTAAGTATTCAGCTCTCGTACGGCCGACTATGATATCTTTGCCAACAATTTGTTTGTTTTGCACGCAAAAATAATGTGCAAGTTTTGAAAATCAATGTCTCCAACTCGAAACTTAGATTGTCAATTCAATTCAAATACGAATCATTGAGATACTACAAGCAAATACCATCATACGGTCCAATTCAAATGAAATTCCAAATGTGTTTATCCTAAATGTGATGACAAAAGCAAAAATTTGTATGTGTATGAATAAAGTGGATGATTATAAAGTTTGAACATGCCCGTATGTGTATATCTCTAGGTTTGACATATGAATTTGAAATCACGAAATCCCGGCATAAAAAATGTACCTCCGTTTAAATGAATTACAAAAGCTAATGATCGAGTCGAATTCCAAAATTCCAATCTTAGGTTTGTAATTCTAGTACATCAAGGTATATCACGCATGTTCGAAAGTATTGTTATCTGATAGTACAAACTGTGAAACAAATTGATCAACCATGAGTGCACAATATCTCAATTACGCTAAAGTCCCTCAAATATAGACACCTCACTCTTTATCTGAAGCCAACCCCCCCTCGCCCCCCACCACACACACACACACACATAGAGAAGTCGTTCTCTCCCCCCAAACACCAACACACGAGCACATTAACACCCCTCTCTCTTGTAAAGTCCGGACCCCAATATAGGTCTCTATCACTTTGTGTCTCGGGCATGCACACATCTATTCCCTCACTCTCTAGGTCTCCCGCTGTCTCTCTTACCCAAGCACATGCACTATGTAGAGTGTATACGTCCCATACACACAAAATGTCACCCCCAAATGTCTATCTCCCTAGTTATGTGGTTCTCGCGCACTCACCTCACACACCACCCCCACTGCAAACAAGCACACTTTGTCTCCTTGTGCACCACTCTCCTCTTTCTATCTCTCCCACATGCGGACCCGCCCCAGCTCCTTCCCTGTATACATATATGTCGTGAATCTTTCCATAGCTCCGTAATGTATCATCGTTCTCGATTTTGCACATTGTTCTCTACACCATCTATTCTAGATCTCTCATGAAGTCCCTATCACACACACGATGACTCGCTTCCCTTGCGTATCCGTACATAGGCCAATTTCGGACAACATCAACATTGTCTCCCTATCTATACGCCATTTATGGACACAAACGACCCCTCTCGCCCCCTCTCTTCCTCTTTCTCTCTATCTCTCTCTCTCTCTCTCTCTCTCTCTCCGTCTCTAGCTCTCTCTCTCTCTCTCTCTCTCTCTTGCTCTCACACCCCTCTCCCACACACACACTCGATGTCTCTTCCAAATAGTCTGCTCCCCCCGCCCGCACCCGTGCTATCCCGCTACTACACATGTCACACCATTCCCCCTTCCCTTATACTAGGTTTATATCATCAGTGGTCTCTCTACTCCACATACACACACTCCCTCTCACACAAAAACGCGTGCACAAACACACACAGACACGCAAAAACACACATTTATCTAGATCCTCATCTCTCCCCATGTCCGCATGTGTATCTCACACACTCACCCTCTAATTATGTATATGTGTCTCCATGTTACACAACACAAAGCCCCATGTACATGTCTCTCTCTATCCTCCACACACACAGACACAAAGAACCTGTTATCATTGCCTCAATCTCTAACATATCACACACGCACACTCTCTCTCTCTCTCAAACACGCTCAACAAGTGTTTCCTCGTGAATAACTTACCGTCTATTCATCAACAGTCGTGGCAGTATGACGAACATGAGACGTGAAAAAGAATAAATCTACACGTGCTTCGACCACCTAGTATGACTACTAGGACTAGAGCAAGCCAAAAAGCGCGCCGCTGTCACCCCCTCCTTATCGGCGACGGGAAAATCTTTGTTTTACAAAGTCGAGAAGTCATTGTGCTAAGGCCCCACATGCTGAGGCGTTGAATAGAATGTAGATGCTAGTTTACGGAAGTAAGTATTGATAATACGTTTGTATCTCCATACTTATATTTCTTCTCTTATAAAAAACCAAGTTGGTGATGATGGTATGTGTGCCATCTTGCAATATAGACCGTCCGATCTATATCTGACAGATGGAAATTAAACTAAAAGATACCTGCACCCCTCTCCACATTTGCAGACAAGGCCTTCCCTCATTCATCCTTATCTCCAACAAACCTCATTGTTGAGCAATTAAGAAAGGAAGCCTCTGGAACAAACTGGCCTGGTGGCCGCTGAGGGAGTCCTGGATTAGGGGGTATCTGGACTGCCGGACTATATACATCGTCCGGACTATTGAAGCGTGAAGATACGAGACTCAAGACTTCGGCCCATGTCCGGATGGGACTCTCCTTTGCGTGGAAGGCAAGCTTGGCGATCCGGATATTGTGTTTCCTTGTAACCGACTCCATGTAAACCCTAGCCCTCTCCGGTGTCTATATAAACCGGAGAGGTCGGTCCTTAGAAGGCTGATCACAATTACAATCATACCATCATAGGCTATCTCCTAGGGTTTAGCCTCTACGATCTCGTGGTAGATCTACTCTTGTACTACTCATATCTTCAATATTAATCAAGCAGGAAGTAGGGTTTTACCTCCATCAAGAGGGCCCGAACCTGGGTAAACATTGTGTCCCTCGCTTCCTGTTACCATCAGCCTAAGACACACAGATCAGGACCCCCTACCCGAGAACCGCCGGTTTTGACACTGACATTGGTGCTTTCATTGAGAGTTCCTCTGTGTCGTCGCCGCAAGGCTCGATGGCTTGTCTCATCGCCAAGGACAACATTACCTCAAGGGGAGCACTGGTCGTAGGCCAAACTCTCCGACTTGGCAGTTTTATCATGGCTGCCCCATCGGCGGTTGCGCCGACGATGGCCTCTTGGGGCATCATGCATAACCTTCACGTCAGTTTGGAGCTCATCGAACAGATGGATCCGATGGAGCTCTCCTCCCTTAATGAGATCTTGTATCGCATCGCCGCTCTGGGAGTCACTACAGACTATGACCAGATCGGGCTTAAACCCGACCGAAGGGACATTAGATCCCCGCCGGCCACCTATGAGATAGCGGTAGTGGAGGAACCACACACGGATTGCCCCTCAACTTTGAGGACGAATTATGTCTGGATCACTGAACTCCTTGAGCCGAACACCTGCTCAAAGGAAGACATGACCCGAGTCCCGGACTTAAAATCGGGCATTGGGCCGAACAAGTTGGGCAACACTCCGGATCCCGAACTGTTAGGCTCGGAACCTCCCATGCCCCTCGGTGTTAGATCGGATCAGAATCCGGATTCAGCTAACAACACCCACCTGGACTTGAACCGTCTCTCCCGCATCAGGCAAGAGCCCCAGGAGACTATACATCGCTACTGGGCCAGATTCCTCCTTGCGCTTAACAAGGTCAAGGGCTGCCGCGAGGAGGACGTAGTCTCACTCTTCTGCAAAAACTGCACGGACAAAGGACTCCTTAATGCTATAAGTCGCCATGACATAGTACATTTCACGGACTTGGCAACCATAGTACAAAAGTACTGTGAGATGGAAAGCGCCTGGTAAACCCAAACAGAATTTTTGGATAGTACGGCTCTCACCAAGACCTTTGTCCGAACTAAATGGGAGAACTCTCGTAAGTCAGCCGATCCAATTGCCAAGAAACCAAAGTAGACCCCAGGGCGGGGAACCGTATGGGAAGAATGGCTCGATGGGCCATGTAAACTCCATAGTGCTCCGGACACAGCACCAACCCATAGCCTTAGGGCGTGTTGGATACTCCGGCAGTTGCAAAAAGTGGCGAGGATCTTCTTGCAAGCTGTAAAGCAGAACACCATCCCGCCAACGAGCACAATATGATACTAAAAGTCTTCGAGACTTTTGCCTCAAACAATAGGCGCAAGCGAGCTCATGAAGCTCTGCGGAAATTTGCCATGTGGCAAAAATAAACCCCTGGAACGACACTGCTATAACTTTCAATGCCAGTGATGAACCTCGATTCCAGACCGTCTAGGCACCAGCCGCTCTGGTCCTTACCCAATCATGGACGGCTTCCGGCTCAATAAAGTACTCATGGACGGCGGGATCAGATTAAACTTGATCGATGAAGAAACTCTCAACAAGATGGAAATTGATAAAAGCCGCATTGAACAAAGCGGCACAACCTTCAGGGGAATTATCCCTAGTTGGGAGGCGCAGTGTGTGGGAAAAGTCACACTCGATGTGGTATTGGCACCCCGGAGAACTACAGGTCTGAAGAAATCACATTCCAAGTGGCTCCTTTTAGCAGCGGATACCACGCCATTCTAGGGCGGGATGCGTTTACAAGCTTTCAAGCCATACCCCATTACGGGTACATGAAGCTTAAAATGCCTGGGCCCAATGGAATCACCACTCTAGCCAGTGCTCTGGATGTTGCACTTCGCGCCGAAAACAAAACCGCAACACTAGCCCTAGAAGCATTATCCGAAGCCCTAGCAGCCGAAGAATTAACAACGCTACGGGCCACCGTGGACAGGGACGACGTGATAATTGACAAGCGATCCAAGTCCACCTCATTTAAACCCGTAGATGAGATAGTCAAATTCCAAGTCCATCCAACGGACCCCATGAAGACAGCTTCCATCGGGACGCAGTTGAGCCCCAGAATGGACGCCACACTATGAGACTTTTTACGCCAGAATTGGGACATTTTCGCTTGGCACCATCGGACATGCCGGGCATCCCGCGTGGATTGGCTGAACATAGCCTTAACATACTAAAGGGATACAAACCTATCAAACATACCCTAAGGCGATTTTCAGAACCCAAATGACAAGCAATGGGGGAAGAGCTAGCCAAGCTACTTGAGGCCGGATTCATCAGAGATATCAAACATCCGGATTGGCTGGGAAATTTGGTAATAGTACCAAAGAAGGACAAATCTTGGCGCCTATGCGTCGACTTCAAAGACCTCAACAAGGCTTGCCCCAAGGATCCCTTTCCCCTCCCTCGCATCGATCAAATTATCGATGCCACAGCTGGACACGACTTGCTGTGTTTTCTTGACACATACTATGGATACCACCAAATAAAGATGGCAGAGTCTGACCAAGCTGCAACAGCTTTCATAACGCCATATGGCCCTTTTTGCTTCAACACTATGCCTTTCGGGCTTAAGAATGTCGGGGCAACCTATCAACGCATGATTCAAACATGCCTGGAAAAACAAATCAGCAAAACAGTGGAGGCATATGTGGACGACGTGGTCATAAAAACAAGACACGTCGAAACCCTAATAGATGACTTGAAGCTTACATTTGATAACCTCCGGACATACGACATCAAGTTGAATCCGAAAAAATGTGTTTTCGGCATCCCCTCGGGGAAACTGCTGGGCTTCATTCTTTCCAATAGAGGAATTGAAGCGAATCCGGCAAAAATCCGAGCTCTATCGTAGTTGGATATACCAACAGAGCTCAAGCACATCCAGAAACTAGCTGGATGCGTGGCCGCTTTGAGCCGCTTTATCTCCAGGTTAGGAGAAAAGGCATTACCTCTTTACCGCCTCCTTGGGTGCACCGAACACTTTGCGTGGACGGATGCAGACGCGGCCGGACTCGATGAAATAAAGACCTTACTGGCCAGTAATCCAGTCCTAACAGCGCCAAATGTCGGCGAGCCCATGCTACTGTACATACCCGCAACACATCAAGTTGTAAGCATAGTGCTCGTCATCGAACGAGAGGTGGACGGATACAAATTCCTGCTCCAAAAGCCGGTTTATTACGTATCCACAATCCTCACCCCATGCAAATCCCGATACCCACACTATCCAAAAGTAGCATACACGGTCTTCATGGCATCCCGGAAGCTGCGACACTACTTTCAAGAGTGTTCGATTACGGTGGCCTCCGAAGTACCACTCAATGACATAATAAATAACCACGATGCCATGGGCTGGATTGCTAAATGGGCTATCGAGCTCCTTCCGTTTGACATAATATACAAACGACGGTGGGCCATCAAGTCGCAAGTACTGGCTGACTTTGTCGCCGAATGGACAGAAGCCGAACTCCCTAAAGAGTATGGCGCGTATTCCAACTGGATCATGCACTTTGACGGCTCCAAAATACTGGCCGGATTGGGAACAGGTGTAGTCCTGACGTCTCCCACCAGAGACATGGTCCAGTACGTCCTCCAAATATTATACATAGATTCCAACAATGCAGCTGAATATGAGGCTCTATTGCACGGTCTTCGGATGGCAGTCTCTATGGGCATTCAACGCCTAGAAGTGCGCGGGGATTCGAACCTCACAATATCACAAATAAATGGGGACTTTGATGCCAAGGATCCGAAAATGGCGGCCTACCGTAATGCCGTCCTCAAAATGTCAGCTCGGTTCGAGGGGCTCGAATTCCACCATGTGGCTCGAGAAAACAATCACGCGGCTGAAGTTCTCGCCTGTATCGGCACTAAATGCGACCCTGTCCCACCTAACATATTTCTGGAAAGGTTGTTCAAGCCATCTGTAGTATGGGAAGGGGAGTCTGGCAATACTAGCACGGATTCGAACACACCCAGATCCCGAACCATCACCATAATCGGAGGCTCTGCCACCAAAATAACATCTTCGGCCCACGAAATCATGGCCGTAGTCACCCCATGGACTGGGCCTTTCTTGGCCTACCTAAATAGGCAGGAGCTCCCAGAAGACCAAAACGAAGCACACTGCATTGTCTGGTGTTCTAAAGCTTACAAAGTCCACGAAGGGGAACTCTACAAGAAAAGTGCCACCGGAGTGCTCCAAAGATGCATCTCCGAGGAGGAAGGGCGGCAGCTCTTGGCTGAAATCCATGCCGGACTGGGCGGGCACCATGCCGCAGCTCGGGCACTAGTCTGCAAGGCTTTCCGTACAGGCTTCTATTGGCTGACGGCCCGAGCAGACGCACAGGACCTTGTCCAACACTACGTCGGTTGCCAGCTCTTCGCCAATCAGAGTCATATGCCCCCTACCGCTCTCCAAACAATCCCCATAACCTGGCCCTTCGCGGTCTGGGGGCTGGATATGGTCGGACCTCTTAAAGGGGAAGCCATAAGAAAAAATACTTATTAGTCATGGTGGACAAGTTCACCAAATGGATAGAAGCCAAACCAGTCAAAACGGCCGAATCCGAACCAGTCATAGACTTCATATCCGGGGTCGTACACCGATACGGCGTCCCCCATAGCATCATCATTGATAATGGCTGCAATTTCACAGCCGATGAGGTGAAAACTTGGTGCGGCAAAATGGGCATTAAGCTCGACTACGCTTCCGTCGACCATCCCCAAACAAACGGCCAGGTCGAACGGGCAAACGGTCTCATCATGAGCGGCATCAAACCCAGACTATTGCAATCTTTGACAGAGTTAGATACGCACTGGGTCGAGGAGCTCGACTCCGTACTCTGGGGGCTGCGGACCACGCCGAATCGCACCACCGAATATACACCATTTTTATGGTGTACGACGCGGAAGCAGTACTACCCCGCGACATAATACATGATTCGCCACGCGTACGCATGTACGAAAAGAAGGAAGCCGAGCTAGATCGGCAGGATAACTTGGATGCCCTAGAGGAGGAACGCGACGTCGCAAAAGCCCGCTCCGCATTCTATCAACAGCAGGCTCGACGATACCAAAGCAGAGAAGTACGGGCCAAAACTTACAATATCGGCGAACTAGTTCTACGCCTACCGGAGAAGAAGAAGGACAAGCTCAAACCCAAGTGGGAAGGTCCCTATGTCATCGACAAAGTTCTCACCAGAGGAGCATACCACTTATGTAATGCATCCGATAACAGGTTCGAGCCGAACCCATGGAACGCGGCCAGACTCCGGAGATTCTACGCCTAACACTGAACTCAATGTTCGTCTCCTTACTCCCTCCCTTTTATTTATGCTCCATCCCTTATCCTTTGCCGACTTCTTCTTCCTCTTCACACAAAGTATTTAATACAGTACGGACTTCCGGATCACTCTGACCGCACTATGTGTGTAAGCAATACCTGGGGGCTTCCTATAGGAAGCTAAAAATAAATACTCTAAACGGCTTTTCGCCCATCACATATGCATTTCTCTTTCCATATGTTCCTTTTCTTCACCATTATATGCATCGATATGACTTAAGATGTGGCCAAGCTGGGTTGCCTGGATCTTGTATTTATGCCCTACGTTCCCGTTAATTCGGCTAGGGCATAAGGGGAGCACCTCTGCGATTGTTACTGCCGGTTCAGCCAGATGTGTACCTTAGACTGGGTGAAGCCGAAAGCTAGCTTCCTTAAGAGAATATTCGATCGGTGAACAAAAGATATATTCGTTTATTATAACGTAAATCCCCAGAAGTCTTTTATCCTACGCCAACATTCGCAGTCTGGACATGTGCATCATCGCATGCATACCCAGGGAAAGGAACCCCTAACGAAACTATTCTCCCTGGAAGATGTTTCTTACTATCCATGTAATATAACATAACTAGTTGGGTACTTGTCTGTTCAAGCACTTATGACCCCTATGCCTGGTTTCCACGCATACCCCGGTTTTGTATAACTGAGTGGGTATTCGGACAGATCCCGGACTGTAGGATCCGGGGGCTGAAGCGAAAAGGTCTACCATGACAAATGATTTTAATCCGGCTAGGGGCTACTTGTGCGCATTGAATTACACAGTCACTTGGACTGACTATATTCCTCCTCTATACCATCCAACAAGATATCTAGCTTACAATCCTGTTGAGAATACTTGGCAGCTAATGCTACCTGGTCATATAACAGACTTACGGGAATTTCTTGCCCATCGGGCCCCACCGGTCCTACTTCGGCCATATGGTTTGGGTCCAGCTTGGTGTAGTGCGTCTTCACCATAGCCCAGGCTTCTCTTGCACCTTGCCGGCAGGCTGACATCTTCCACAATCGGAAGCGCTGCCGAGCTCCTTGGAGGAGATCCACATGCTCCCCCATGCCATTCGGCAGGAAGCTTGATGACCACAAGGCCTGAGCAACGCCGTGCATCACCCACCGAGCTCGCTCGTGCAATTGTGAAAGGTCATGTAGTACATCGCCGGCAGATGAGGGCATCTCCTCCTCGGGGCGACCCATTAACATTCCTACAAGCAAAATTCTGTCAATACACTTCCTCGCCGAACTGTAATATAGTTCGTCTAGGCACTTACCGTAAATACCGCATCGAAGCCTTTTGTTCTCCTTCACGGAGTCCGCCAGCTGAGCGCGGACGTCTTTTAATTCCACGTCCAACCGGATATTGGCATCTTGAAGATTGTTCTTCTCCTGCCTAACTTGCGTAAGAATGCGCTCACCAGCCTTTAGCTGCCTTTTGAGATGCGAGTCGTCATCCATTATGCCCTCCGGATTCACCCCGGGACTGTCTGCAGAATTTTATGTTATGCTAGTCATACTAGGCGTTTACTAACTGGTGCATCTTCGTACAATTGAGACAAATGTTACCAGATGAGGCCTTCTAGGATTCCTCTAACTTGGCAACCATGTCCCTCAGCTGGGCCTTGCATTCCTCCAGCTCCCGAGCCAATTGTTCATTCTTATCTACAAGGACCTGCACATAAATTGATCCTTAAAACAGTTGTTCCAACAATTTCAAGTCTCAGGGGCTACTGCTATACATGCTTATCAAAATTTCTTACCCGTATATCTTTGGTATACTGGTCCGTCGCTCGGGCAAGCCCGCCTTGAGCTGCTCGAATGTATCCGTCCCCCGAATTAAAGGCATTAAATGCCTCTTCGGAAAAGATGTTGTTCCGAAGCACGACCCTCCGACACCGTTGATTCAGGGCGCTCTCCACTTTGGAGTTCGTGGCCGAAAGCATATCCGCGTCCTCTGTCGGAGAACTATGCGGTACTGGCCCTGTGTCTGCCTCCGCCCTCGAAGCCGGTTTTGGAACCCGGCTGGTAGAGGCGTGATTGGCGGGATCCCCGGATATAGTCTGGCTGCTCCTCTTCCTACCAGACACAAAGGGCGCTGTTATATTTCAAATACCATAATCGCAGGACAGGTTTTTGCTTTACCTCTATAGCGGTGTGTCGACCCTCACTGCCTTCCTCTGAAGCCTGCCCGATCCGGACGCCCGTGGTCGACGAGTCCCTAGGGGCTCGGCCCCACGCTTCGACCGTCGTCTCTGCACACAGCACGATGCTTCAAGGGTAAGGCATGACGCCTGAAGGGAGTCCTCTTCGGAGGATAGGGTTTTTTAGTTCGGCTTACACGCGACGCAAGTAGAAGTCCGGGATAGTCGGCAATAATGGCCACTGATGCGCCGTCATGGCTCGCTTGATAAAATACCCCGTTGACAAGCTCCACAGTAATATCCGGATCTTCTTCGAGTCCTGGATCTAGGGACCTTCCAGGGTCCTCTGGCTGCGGGGAGGGGTTGAAGATTCCTTATACGGCCCTCCTCAGTTCCTGCTCAGAAACATCGAGGCGGATAATCTTAGCAGAGAACGCTAAAGTAAGTGAAGGAGGGAAAGGAATGACGACTTACCCTTTCTGGGGGGTTGTACATGGAGAATCCGTCCCGTGGTTTAATGCGAAGGAATTCTTCCTCTTCCCCTTTGTATAAACCGGACAATATCCTTGACAGAGCAGTGGCAGAGTCCGGACCCTTACAGCCGCAGCGAGTGGTGTCGTCTTCCCCATTGAAGTGCCACGTGGGTTTCCCCCGATATTGAAGCGGTTGCACTCCCCGCATTATGCATATTGCCATGACCTCGACTATCATCAGTCCGGATTTGGCCAGTAACTTTATCCTGCTCATCAGGAAATGTATTTCCCTGGTATCCTCCTCTTGGTGGGGCGCCGGGGTGCCAGCTTAGATGTGCCCTCGGCGGGGCATTACTGAACTTGGGGAGACCTGTCCGGACTGGATCCGGAAGGGGAACATCATCAATGTAAAACCACTATGAAGGCCAGTTCTCTGGTGCCTTCTTGGGAGTGCCGGATAGATATCCGGTCTCAGCAATGCACCATACTTCGGCCCCGCCCACTTGACATAGGGATTCTCCCTGGGTGCGGGGGACAAGGCAGAACAGCTTCTTCCATAAGCCGAAGTGAGGTTCGCAGCCTAAAAATAGCTCACAAAGGGCAACGTACCCTGCTATGTGTAGCATGGAGGCAGGGGTAAGGTTGTGCAACTGGAGACCATAGAACTCCAGGAGCCCGCAAAGAAACAGGTGGATGGGAAACCCGACGCCCCTTAGCAGATGCGGGATGAGGGATATTCGCTCCTCTGGAGATGGATTAGGAGATCCCTCCGCTTGTTCCCCTCCATTATAAGTGGCTATTCCTGCTCAAACGGGGACCACAAACACCGGTGGGAGAAACCCTTGGGTTTGTAACTTTATCAAACGGCTATGAGGAACTGAACACTCTTTCCAATCCCCCGACGTGGAGCGAGAAGAGCGAGCAGAAGAGCTGCGACGACCGGCCATGTTGGAATGGTTTTTTTCGGAGCGCTCTGCGGGATGCTTGCTCGAGGAGGGAGAGTGAGGTTTGGATCTGAGAATTCCCGTCTCTTCAAATAGACGGCCAGCCTGAAGGGTCGGGGGTGGCAAATGCAAAAATGCCTCAACTCCTTGCATTTGCTTGACACGTGGAGATGGTCATTATTGAGGCACTAAAGCCAAGGAGTGCGGCATTGATGGGAAGCCGGACACTATTTGTCGTAGCAGGTACATTGGAGTATTCGGAGATGGAACCCGCCTTGCAATGCCGAAGACAAGACTGCGTGCCGGACTGATCGTCATTGAAGCCTGGTTCAGGGGCTACTGAGGGAGTCCTGGATTAGGGGGTATTCGAACTGCCGGACTATATACATCATCTGGACTATTGAAGCGTGAAGATACGAGACTCAAGACTTCGGCCCGTGTCCGGATGGGACTCTCCTTTGCATGGAAGGCAAGCTTGGCGATCCGGATATTATGTTTCCTTCCTTGTAACCGACTCCATGTAAACCCTAGCCCTCTCCGGTGTCTATATAAACCGGAGAGGTTGGTCCTTAGAAGGCTGATCACAATTACAATCATACCATCATATGCTAGCTCCTAGGGTTTAGCCTCTACGATCTCGTGGTAGATCTACTCTTGTACTACTCATATCTTCAATATTAATCAAGCAGGAAGTATGGTTTTACCTCCATCGAGAGGGCCCGAACCTGGGTAAACATTGTGTCCCTCGCTTCCTGTTACCATCAGCCTAAGACGCACAGATCGGGACCCCCTACCTGAGATCCGTCGGTTTTGACACCGACAGCCGCTGCCGGTGTCGTCAATCCCCATGCCTCCGCTCAGTCTGACCACCAATCACCACCACACCCCACTCCTCTTCACCTTATCTCATATTTCTCAAGATATCATTAGTTTTTACACATGGGATTACTCCCGCAAGGGTCAATCACAAAAAGAGTTTTATAAAAAAATGCATCTTCATGTTCCATGCAATGCACGGATCTTGCTAGTACTCCTACACAAGACTAAGTTGGTGATGATGGTGTGTCTGCCATCCATCGTTTCTGACCATTAGATCTACATCTAACGACTGTGAGGTAAGTTGTTGCCTTTTCTCACCAACATCCACACTTGTCTACCAATTTGCAGAAAAACCCATAATTAGTATCTTAAAACCAAGCACATCCCTCCCTGACCTCACCAAAACAGCCCAAGGAATATATTCTAATTGAAACATAATATATCTCTAGTGACATATGTATATCAAAATTAGAGTGTTTTGTATCGAGTTTGTGAATAAGTATTATTCTAATTATGATTCATTTCAACGCACGCGAACATTGCTAGTATTTCCAACCATGCATTTTTTTCCTAGTATTCCATAGTTTCGAGTTTTCCATCAAGATATTAGTCACTCATGGTTGATATTTACTTTCAATCATGTACACATATGCACTATGTAACTAGACTTGCTTATTGGCTTCCAAAGCTTAACTTTCACTCCTACTTACAATATGTAGAGTATTTAACAAAAAACTACCACTTTCAACCAGCCCTAGGAAGAATCTATTGTACAAAAAATAGCAAAAACATACCCAAAATTTCTTAATCCACGCCAAAAACTACTACCTAGTACTCCTACCGATTAGGTTCGTAAACCCATTTATGACAGGGTTGGCCCACACGTCCGTGCTGACGAGGCAGCTTAAACCAACACATTTTGTTTGACCGTTGACACGAGGGACCCACATCTCACCTTCTATCATGTTATTCCCCCTCAAATCATTATTTTTCCTAAACATTACTTCAAACAGTACTGATGCTGTTCGTCGGTGGCGCCGGTGATGAGCGAGTTGGCCGCCGCTCCACCGGACGGGCCGGACGTCGCGTTGGCCTCCACACGGGTTGGCAGGCTAGCCCGAGTGTGACTCATGAGCGAGCAAGCCGTCGCGCTGGCCTCCGCTCGAGATAGATGGATGGCCTTAGTGCGGCGCGCGCGAGCAAGCCGCCGCGCTGCCGTGCCAATCTAGATAGCAAACCTTGCAGAAAAGTAGTTGGACGGAGCTATCTTGGCTAGCTAGCGGTCGCGAGCGCCGGACAAAGCTGGCATCCGGGCTGCCGCAACATGGGCTCCACACCGCCGGCGGTTTTGACCTCGCCTTCTGCCAGCGGCGGTAGCTGCGTCACATGGCCGAGGATGACTAGGTGGACGAGACGGAGGTAGGAGGTCACTTGGGGATTTTTGTGCAGACTAACATGTAGGTCCCACAAGTCATAACGCCCGGTCGAATAGAAGGCGTTGACTTAATGGGCGACATTGGCCATGTCAGAGGTTAGAGTTAGATTCTAACCCTAAACTAACTCTAACCAAAGTGGTGTTTGGATGGCAGGGTTAGATTGACAACAAATGTATCCAAACAGGGCCATGGGTTGAAACATGCCTATAACGACACTTTGTAGAGTAGTCATTTCTTGGTAGGGCTGGTTGTTAAGAGCATGTACAATGGTTGATAAGGTAGTCTTATCTTAAGTCTGCCACGTATGCAAGTGGTAGTAGTTTCTTGGCATTTTAGTGGTTTCTTGCATTATTAGGGGTTTCTTGTAAGGAACAATGTACGTACTACTAGCGACAAAAGGCGATTCTAGGTTGCGTTGTACTCCAACGAGTACTACTAGTGGTCGCGGGAGTGTATACCTCATTTTGCGAGTTCGATCCCGGCCGAACGCACGGCAGCCTTTTTTTAAAATAGTACTACTACACTTTGTTGCGAGCCAATATTTTACACGGGTAGTTTGAGTTTTGAAGTCAAACGGATGTGCGGCCCCACAATCTGGGTGCACTGGATAGCCTACCCATGTGAACGGGTTTTCCTTCCCAGCATCCCGTGTCTCGCGTGCTCGCCCTAGCTGCACCTCGCTTGCAGCTTCCTCATTAGCTAGTAGCATATTTAAACTAGTGCCTCCCAATTAAGCCCAAGGAGCCGGAAAAGCCTTGTGGGGCATTGGGAACTGTGCAATATGGCTCTGTACATAAAGTGCTCTACTACTACTTTGTAGCTTGTGGCGTTGCACGCATGGACCTCACTCCATTATCGGCTCTACTATAACAGAAATTCCTCTTGACGTGTTTTTTTAAACAGAGGCAAAAGCTTTTCTTCATCTCATTCATAAAGAAGGAACTACTAACAAAGTTCGACGAGATCCATTACACCTCTAGAAATGGAAGCGAAAAGCCTAGTCTCGTTGTATGAAATAACTCAAATGTTTTGCCCCCGCAGTAACAGTCGCTGATAAACAGGCTGCTAGTGTGTGCGTGAGAGGAGCGGCTGAGTAGGCCAGCTACGTGAGAGGAGCGTCTGAATAGAGCACTGAGAGTACCCACTAGGCCACTACGCAGGTGTACTTTCCCTGCATTGATACAACGATGGTTCTAGAGAACAGTAGTACCCTCCACTTCCAACTGTAGCTCCTTGGCCCTGAGATTCAAGATTTCAAAACGGGTGCACTATACTAGACTAGACTAGAAGTACAGTAGATCGCACTACTAGTTGAGAAAAAGTAGTACCATTACTGCTACAATACGAGTACGTACTCCTCCATCATGTAATGTAAGACGTTTTTTGACACTAGTTGGCGTGTACAAAAAATGGCAAAAACATACCCAAAATTTCTTAATCCACGCCAAAAACTACTACCTAGTGCCAAAAATTTCTTACTAGTGCTATTATTTACAGTATAATGCAATCCCATAACGTTCCATAATGCTAGTACTAGTAGTAAATAATAGCCTCACCCCTTCGCTGAGGAACGATCTATAGTTGGAAGGGACGAGGCCCTGCGGTTACTACGCTCTTATCTCCTCCTCGCCAGTTCCCCTCCACCCGAAGAGAAGGCAGTTTGTCGCTGCTCCCATGGATTCGCCAGGCGGTTCTCCTCCTCGTCCGGGCTGGGAGACCTTGGATGATGATCCTCTGGGATAAATCACACGCCGCTCCGACGTCCTCACCGCTGCAAGACTTGGTGCTTCCTGCACCAACTTTTTCAAGACGCTGCTTAAACAAGCTTGGGAAAAGGCCATGCTTGTTGGTCCTCCATGCGTCCTCGAGGAGAATGTTCTTCTATGGGACAATCCTTCGAACAGTCCACCGCTCCCTAGCCATGATTGCACGTTGACTCCGCTAGAGTTGACGACGTTGAGAGGTAGTCATATTTTGTCCGATGAGCAGGTCAGTAATGGAGTTTGATCATGTAGTACTTAGTTATTCCATTTCCATCCCATAATTTCTCCGATGCCCACCGTCTTATATATAGGTCTGGGTCGGTGCCAACGAAGATTGGCTTGCATACCTCTAATACGTCTTCAACGTATCTACTTTTCCAAACACTTTTGCCCTTGTTTTGGACTCTAACTTGCATGATTTGAATGAAACTAACCTGGACTGACGTTGTTTTCAGCAGAACTACCATGATGTTGTTTTATGTGTAGAAAAGAAAAATTCTCGGAATGTCCTGGAAATCCACGGAGGCACTTTTTGGAATTAATAAGAATTTTTGGCAAAAGAATTAATGCCAGGGGGCCCACAGCCTGCCCACGAGACAGGGGGCGCCCCCCTAGGGCGCGGCCTCCTATCTCAGGGCCCCCTGGACCTCCACCGACGTCAACTCCTACTCCATATATTCACGTTCGGGGAGAAAAAATCAGAGAGAAAGTTCCATCGCGTTTTATGACACGGAGCCACCGCCAAGCCCTAATCTCTCTCAGGAGGGCTGATCTGGAGTCTGTTCGGGGCTCCGGAAAGGGGGATTCGTCGCCGTCGTCATCATCAACCATCCTCCATCTCCAATTTCATGATGCTCATCGCCGTACGTGAGTAATTCCATCATAGGCTTGCTGGACGGTGATGGGTTGGATGAGATTTACCATGTAATTAAGTTAGTTTTGTTAGGGTTTGATCCTAAGTATCCACTATGTTCTGAGATTGATGTTGCTATGACTTTGCTATGCTTAATGCTTGTCACTAGGGCCCGAGTGCCATGATTTCAGATTTGAACCTATTATGTGTTATGATCCGACAACCCCGAAGTCACAATAATCGGGATACTTCTCGGTGATGACCGTAGTTTGAGGAGTTCATGTATTCACTATGTGCTAATGCTTTGTTCCGGTTCTCTATTAAAAGGAGGCCTTAATATCCCTTAGTTTCCGCTAGGACCCCGCTGAACACGGGAAGGTAGGACAAAAGATGTCATGCAAGTTCTTTTCCAGAAGCACGCGTGACTATTTACGGAATACATGCCTACATTACATTGATGAATTGGAGCTAGTTCTATATCACCCTATGTTATAACTATTGCATGAGGAATCGCATCCGGCATAATTATCCATCACTGATTCATTGCCTACGAGCTTTTCACATATTGTTCTTCGCTTATTTACTTTTCCGTTGCTACTGTTACATCTACTACAAAAACCCAAAAACATCTATCTTTACTTTTGCTACCGTTACCATTATTATCATACCACTTTTGCTACTAAATACTTTGCTGCAGATACTAAGTTATTCAGGTGTGGTTGAATTAACAACTCAATTGCTAATACTCAAGAATATTCTTTGGCTCCCCTTGTGTCGAATCAATAAATTTGGGATGAATACTCTACCCTCGAAAGCTGTTGCGATCCCCTATACTTGTGGGTTATCAAGACTAATTTCTGGCACTGTTGCTGGGGAGCATAGCTCTATTCTCTGAGTCACTTGGGATTTGTATCTGTTGATCACTATGAAGAACTTGAAAGACGACTGAACTACTATTTTGCCCTCAACTACGAGGGGAAATAAGGAACTTCCATCTAGCTCTGCACTAGATTCTCCTTCTGTTATCAGTAGGCTTGCTACACCTAAACCTACTACTGCTATGAATTCTGATATGTCACATGTTATTGATGATGCCACTTCTGCTATGCATGATGAAACTACTTCTGTGCGTGATACTACTTTGCCATTAGGTGAATTTCTTGATGAACAACTTGCTAGAGTTAGGGGGAATGAAAATATTGAAGAACCTATTATTGATGATAGTGATGATGAAGGTTCCCCCAATGATTATGTATTACCTGTTGTTCCTAAGGGTTATGTTATGAATGAAGCAGCTGCTATGGAAATTCTTGCTTGCAATGATAGAAATGATCTTAAGAAATTATTAGCTAAATGGAAGCAGTAGTCTCTTAATGCTATAATGAAAACTAGTATTATTGTGGGAGAATCTAGGGACGTAACACAAGCTACCATAGGGAGCATTCATTTTCCTGCTATACATTATTTTGCTCTCTTTATTGGTAGATGCATTAACGGTAAGGACGAAGCATGTCACATGTGTGTTCCCGATCTTTGTGTCCTCAAGAGTGCAGTGTCAGGTTTTAAAGGTTATAACTTGGGGGCAATAGTTGCATGTAGGTTGTATAATAATAGTAGAAGGGGAGATTTCTTTGGAGAAATTTATGCAACCCGTGTGGCTAATTTTCTTAATATAGCTCCACGAGAGGGGGATATGATTGTACCTCCTGTTTATTTGGATAAAGAAGCTATGTTTCATCACCATTTTCTTGAGAGGAATGAACAATTCCTCCATTATCGACTAATCTATGACAGACGCCATGTCGTCCCTGTTACTCTTCCTACTCCCTACCTTTTTGATTATCAGGCAAAAGGAAGATATGTTGTCACTAGGGAAGAAGCTACTGAATATGAGAGGGGAATGGAGGCAGCTCGCCAACACGCTGCTGCTCAGGAGGCTATTGCCTCTGCATCTCAGTACAACCCCAATTTCACTTATGTATATCAGCCAGGCGGTCATTGGTATTAGACCAACTTAGGCCAAAAGCCTAAGCTTGGGGGAGTACGTATTTCTCACCGACTTTACATTCATGTTCACACACTAGTCGTCGGTGCTCATACTCTTTCATTGTATTATCCATGCTAGTTTAAGTTTCTTTTTCTAGTTTCCTTCTTGTGTGTTTGATAAACCTTAAGAAAAACCAAAAAAATAGTTAGTTTAATTTCCATGCTTGTAGTAGAAATTAAAATGAAAATCCAAAAAGATTTCTAGTTCTTCTTTTTACTTGTTGGGAGCTTTCCCGTGTAAATAGTTTTCTTTTCTTTTCTTTCTTTTGGGGGTCGAGAAGACTATATTGAAAATGCTTAGTGGCTCTTATATGCATGATTGTTTATTTAACTTAGAGCCCATATTACTTTGTCTTCTCTCTTGAGTTGAGTGCTTGCAGATTCCAGCTTAGTCCAATGCACGTGCACTCTTATTATTGTACACATCGTTCGGTCGTGCAAGTGAAAGGCAATAATGATGATATATGATGGATTTATTGGGATGAGAAAAACTGGTATGAACTCGACCTCTCTTGTTTTTGTAAATATGATGATTCATCGTTCCTGAGTCAGCTATTATGAAGTAAACATATTTGCAATGACATTTAGAGATTATAGTTGCTTGTGCCATGCTTGATTAGCTATGAGTTATAATGGTTTACCTTGCGTGCCAACATGCTATTAGAATGATTATGATGTGATATGATGGGATGGTATCCTCCTTTGAATGAATTGAGTGACTCGACTTGGCACATGTTCACGCATGTAGTTGAATCAAATCAACATAGACTTCATGATATTTATGTTCATGGTGGATTATATCCTACTCATGCCTGTATTCGGTGTAAATTAATGTTAATGCATGTTTACGACTGTTGTCGCTCTCTCAGTTGGTTGCTTCCCAGTCTTTTGCTAGGCTTCACATGTACTAAGCGGGAATACTGCTTGTGCATCCAAACTCCATAAAACCCAAAGTTGTTCCATATGAGTCCACCATACCTACCTATATGCGGTTTTTACCTGTCGTTCCAAGTAAATTTGTATGTGCCAAACTCCAAACCTTCAAATGAAATTCTGTTTTGTATGCTCGAGCAGCTCATGTTTCAACTAGGGCTGCCTATATCTTCCATGCTAGGTGGGTTATTCTCAAGAGGAGTGGACTCCGCTCCTCATTCACGAGAAAGGGCTGGTAACCGGGATGCCCAGTCCCATGATCCAAAAAGATCAAAGCAAATCAAAATAATTAAACAAAACTCCCCCAGGGCTGTTGTATGTTGGAGGCACTCGTTGTTTCGAGCAAGCCATGGATTGATGCTTGTTGGTGGTTGGGGGAGTATAAACTTTTACCATTCTGTTTGGGAACTGCCTATAATCCATGTAGTATGGAAGATACAGCCATCTCATAGTTGTTGCACTGACAACAAAAGTATGTCTCTCAAAATGTTATTCAATCTCTATTTTAAAATCGAGCTCTGGCACCTCTACAAATCCCTGCTTCCCTCTGCGAAGGGCCTATCTATTTACTTTTATGTTGAGTCATCATCCTTCTTATTAAAAGCACCCGCTGGAGAGCACACAGTCATTTGCAATCATTTCTATTGGTTTATATTGGGTATGACTTGACTGGATCTCATTTACCATGAATTACAATGTTTAGTCAGTCCTTGATCATTAAAGGTGCTCTGCATTTATGTTTTGCGGTCTCAGAAAGGGCTAGCGAGATACCATTTTGTTATATCATGTTATGATTATTTTGAGAAAGTGTTGTCATCCAAGTTTTATTATTATGGCTCGCTAGCTGATTATGTTATTGATATGAGTAATTGTGAGACCTATGTGTTATTGTGAGTATGGTTAGTTCATAATATTTGTTGAAACTTGAATGCTGGCTTTTCATGTTACAACAACAAGAGAAAACAGAGTTTGTAAAAGTTTTTCTTTATCACTTTCAATTTATCAACTGAATTGCTTGAGGACAAGCAAAGGTTTAAGCTTGGGGGAGTTGATACGTCTTCAACGTATCTACTTTTCCAAACACTTTTGCCCTTGTTTTGCACTCTAACTTGCATAATTTGAATGAAATAACCCGGACTGACGCTGTTTTCAGCAGAACTACCATGATGTTGTTTTATGTGTAGAAAAGAAAAGTTCTTGGAATGTCCTGGAAATCCACGGAGGCACTTTTTGGAATTAATAAGAATTTTTGGTGAAAGAATTAATGCCAGGGGGCCCATAGCCTGTCCACGAGACAGGGGGGCGCGCCCCCCCTAGGGCGCGGCCTCCTATCTCGTGGGCCCCTGGACCTCCACCGACGTCAACTCCAACTCCATATATTCACGTTCGGGGAGGAAAAAATCAGAGAGAAAGTTTCATCGCGTTTTACGACACGGAGCCGCTGCCAAGCCATAATTTCTCTCGGGAGGGCTGAACTGGAGTCCGTTCGGGGCTCCGGAGAGGGGGATTCATCGCCGTCGTCATCATCAACCATCCTCCATCACCAATTTCATGATGCTCACCACCGTGCGTGAGTAATTCCATCGTAGGCTTGCTGGACGGTGATGGGTTGGATGAGATTTACCATGTAATCAAGTTAGTTTTGTTAGGGTTTGATCCCTAGTATTCACTATGTTCTGAGATTGATATTGCTATGACTTTGTTATGCTTAATGCTTGTCAGTAGGGCCCGAGTGCCATGATTTCAGATCTGAACCTATTATGTTTTCATGAATATATGTGTGTTCTTGATCCTATCTTGCAAGTCTATAGTGACCTATTATGTGTTTTGATCCGACAACCCCGAAGTGACAATAATCGTGATACTTCTCGGTGATGACCGTAGTTTGAGGAGTTCATGTATTCACTATGTGCTAATGCTTTGTTCCGGTTCTCTATTAAAAGGAGGCCTTAATATCCCTTAGTTTTCGCTAGGACTCCGCTGAACACGGGAGGGTAGGACAAAAGATGTCATGGAAGTTCTTTTCCATAAGCACGCGTGACTATTTACGGAATACATGCCTACATTAAATTGATGAATTGGAGCTAGTTCTATATCACCCTATGTTATAACTATTGCATGAGGAATTGCATCCGGCATAATTATCCATCACTGATTCATTTCCTACGAGCTTTTCACATATTGTTCTTCGCTTATTTACTTTTCCGTTGCTACTATTACATCTACTACAAAAACCCAAAAACATCTATCTTTACTTCTGCTACCGTTACCATTATTATCATACCACTTTTGCTACTAAATACTTTGCTGCAGATACTAAGTTATCCAGGTGTGGTTGAATTGACAACTCAACTGCTAATACTCAAGAATATTCTTTGGCTCCCTTGTGTCGAATCAATAAATTTGGGTTGAATACTTTACCCTCGAAAGTTGTTGCGATCCCCTACACTTGTGGGTTATCAAAGACTAATTTCTGGCAATTCCGGTAGACCCCTTCTCCTCCATTGGGATCGGCCTTGCGGACTGGCTGGGCTTGAATACGTATGATGGCGCCTACATGAGATTGAAGAAGATAGCAATTGCAGACCCGTCGACAAAGCAACGCAGGTACGACGATTACTATATCATCGCGGTGTTCGACATAAGGATTGCCATCAATGCAAGAGGCAGTAACGGCTGAGGCTGACACATGTTGGTGGCGGCAGATTTGTACCCCTACACGTTCGAAGATGCCGTGCGCCATCTAGGCCGCATCTTCGTGGTGATAAGCCAGGGGACTTGTTTCATCTGGTTGCCATCCTACAGTACGGGAGATTACAAACGGAATGCACAAACCATCATTTGCATCCCTAACGGTACTCCATTATTTTGCAGGGACCAGTCATCCCCCGATCAAAATTAGATCGTCGATCCTGGATGTGCATTTGCATCCGCGATTCGGTCTAACCTGGAACCTTGTAGCTGACTTTGGCATACTGGGATCAACTATCTTAGCAGTCATTACCCATGGTACCACTAATGTGCAACATGGTCACACAATCTACCACGATCGGACCGTCACCATCTACCCAGGTATTCCATTTTTTAACCCTCTCGCCTTCTCTTTCATTGTTGTACTAGTAGTATACTTAATAGTACTGGTAGGACTACTTTTTACCTTGGAGGACGCGCATAGCTAGCTAGGCCCTTGAAGACTTGAACCCACTAGCTGGCACCATTTTTGTTTTTCCATGTCTCACTATCTCATCCATGTAGCTAAGAGTGGATATATATAATAAGCCGGTTATTTTACTTCCTCTATACAGGAGTAGTACTATTTGCTGCACAGTATTACTGACCGCCATATTTGAGCGCAACATTATTATGCATGGACCTTGACTATGTACGTCACCATGTGTCTAGATCTGAGATGCCGCGTGTACCAGATGAACGGCGCCAAGTTCGACCCCCGTGATGCTACGTGGGTGCCGAGGAACACTCTTGGAGAGTACTCGCTTTTCATCGGGGACAACTACCCCATTGTGAAGCGGATGCCACCTTCCGTGCATGACACGGAAGGCCTGCCGTTCATGAAGCATGGTTGTGTCTTCACTTTGCACCACGGATGAATGACATGCTGGGACACGCTATCCCTGATTTATGCCGCTTCAGCTTGGATGAGTCCCCATCGTGTGGAACCAGACTAGAAAGCTGCGATAATGATTCCCGTTGCCCACCGCTATGGATCGTGCCATCCATGAAGAACACCTAGGACTGGAACCTGGAGGAGGACATGTATCCCATCTATAATGTGTAAGTGGAGTACGGTAATTGTGAACGGTAGCGCTGTGAATATATGTAGACTAGTCGTGCACAAATTTATCACATGAATTGGAGATGAACTTGTGTGGCATACTGGCATTTGTCCTTTAGAATTTATTACTAGTAAATGTGTTATGTGTACGTGCAACTTGTGTGGTTGTTGCACGGGCTCCAACACGCTCTTTGAGAAAAAAAGTGGCACAGCTTTGGGTATACGTGACGTGGCGACATCATACAGTAGCATCGTTCGCTATAGTTGTAGTACACTCCTACTAGGACGACAACTCCTATAAAACCTTGCGCTTGGCTCTTTGCCTCTTCGGGAGGTTCAACAGTTCGTACTCGTGTGAACCTTGCACTTGGCTCTTCACCTCTTCGGAAGGTCCAACAATGATGATACTACAGTATAATATGCTTCTGGCAATCTGACACTGATTGAACTGTTGCATGTCCACCGCGAGGGTGAGGGCGAGGCCGAGGGAGAGGGAGAGGGAGAGAACGATGTAGTCAAAACCCTCTCGTCCTGCGAACCGCTGCGCGCGTGGGCGAGGGAGAGGCATAGTAAGCAGGCTTCTCCTCATTTGGCGAGTTGATGGGACACAAAGCAGTACTAGTACTAGTAGTCCATACTGCGTCCTTTCTGATTAATATGGCTTAATTTGAAACGAAAAAAATACACTGGCGGTCAACGTATGTAACAATACGCTCTTTACGGTCACTATATATAGTTTTGCGGTGATTATACGATCACTAGCTCATCATAGAGCACCGTATTGCACCCTACTGACCGGCCACATAGTCGATGTGGCACTTTGTTGACTGGTTAAAGTGTCACCTCGTTTCTGGGTCCCACCTGTTAGTTGGTAGAGCAAAGAAATCGGTTAAACAAAATTTATGCAGGCGCGACACGAGTCTAACCCTTGCGCGCGAACCGCCCTGGCTATGTATGTGAGTGCATGCACATGTACTCCCTTGGTCTTCCAACAAAGAGTGTACATCAGCTATAAAACAAAGAGTGTAGTACATGATGTACATCTACACTTCCAATGCATTTAACCTTTAATCTAAATCAATACTGATTGACTAATGCACCAACTTGTGTTGTAGGTATAGGCTACATGTCTATCCTTAATTACAGCATGCAACTGCCTTCATTTAATCTTCTTCTCTCAATGGTCACATGCACACATAAGTCTGCTACTTTTGGGCGTTAATTATGCCCTGGTCAATGTGTAAATCTCTAAATGTACAGTCTTTCACGGACGTAGGGAGTAGGTTGAGCACTTGAGCGTGAGCGTGTGTGTTGCATCGTGTGCTGTGTGCCGCATGGGTGCATGATTGTTGCGTGCATCCATGTGTACATGTGAGTGTTGCATGTTGCATGCATGCATGCATGCATGCATGCATGGGGCTTACTCCCTTCCATTGACATGTTCATATTTCAAGCTTCCTCTGTTCCCTCCATATGGTGATACTCCCTCTGTTCCCAAATACGGAGTAAAAGCCTCCCTCTGTTCCCAAATACGAAGTATTTGTCTTTCTACAGATTTCAAAAAGTGACTAGGTACAGAGCAAAATGAGTGAAGTGAGCGTAGAGGCATAGGGATACTATAGAAAGGAAGTCCTCGCGATCCATTATTACCCATTTCGGTCAAAGAGAACTATTCAACTAGTCTTCGCAGTGAAGTGACAATACACGCGCAGCAGATGGGACATGTAATTAATAAGCTGAACCAGCGTGTTGGTGTTACTAAATCATCCTTACCCAGTACCGCCATCATGTTTGCCAGTAGAGCACGCTTCCGCAAATATGCCTACGCACCTTTGTCCTCCATTAACTAACATATGGGCCCTCTTGTGGTAGACCCACATGTCCTCGGTGTAACTATTTACACTCCGAAGGACGGTATTTCCTGGTAGTAGTACTAGTAGAATTGAGATTTAATGCACTTTCTTCCCCATCTTCCACTCTTCTTCCTTATCTCTTCCCCATCGTCGGCCGCACACCATTTACCCCCACTCACTGCTCGCCCGCCCGCGCCATCTTCCTTGGTAGCTCGCGCGTACCATATCCCCCCGCTCACTGCTCGGCCACATGAGGAGAAGCTTCCTCGCTCGCCCGCCCGAATCCACTTCCCTGCTGTCTCGCAGGCACCAAAAACCCCAATGGCAGAACTGACTGACACGCAGAACCGCGATTGGAATTCCATCCCTGATGTTCTCTTGGAGCAGATCTGTAATCATATGGACCTACTCAGCACCGTCCGTCTGGCTGCATGCTCGGTGTCTTTGTACCGTCTACTCATCTGCAACCGGCCGTCTCTTTTCAAGACACCCTGCTTGTTGATGCCCGATCCTCGCAGGTGGCCCAGACACCAACTTGACGATCCTACGGAGGTTACCGTGGTGCCCCTCGACATGCTACCACTACTCGTCCACTTGTCCTTCATGCGCGACCACTACTGGGCGGGCATGAAGGCCAAATGGATCGTCCTCATCCACCAATCTGGTAGTCTGTGGCGTCTTGTGGATATCTACACCCAGCAAGAGATCACCCTTCCATCATTGGATACCGCCGCCATCGAGCCTCGCGGCCCGCCGGACACTCCTGCCTACTACACACGAGACACGTCAAGCTTTTGGCTCGACCTCTGTTTGCTGAAGACTACATGGATTACAAGCTCATTGCCTTGTTCAACATGGGATTAGTCTATCTGGAATCCGGTCGCCATACATGGTTATGGCTCATCATCAATCCTGTTGAGGCAACATTTCTGTCTGATGCTATAGTGCACGATGGCATCGTTTGCGCGGTCGACACACAGATTGGCTGCCTATACTAGTGGAATATATCGTCGTGTAATTATTCTATCTCATCTCATCTTTACCTTATGAATATTACTGCATGTTCATTGTTACAAATTTAGAATACATAGTATGTCTATAACCACATCATTGCTACATGTTCCTCTCATTTCCTAGATTTTTATGACCACACATGTTATTGTTAGAGTTCATATGAGAACAATTAGGCTTCAAGTGCGTACTTGTTAGTTAAACCTATGTATAAATTGTGACACTAAATACGACTAATAAATTGTGACTCCTCATGCGCTGCAATCTCCTTTTTTGCGCCTTGGTCAGACCAGAAGGACACCACTTAGGCTGAGTATATTTTGGATCCCTTGACTTGGCCTTGCTTGTGCTAGCTTCATGATCATTAGCCATGGGGCCTTGCGGGACTGCAGCCACATCTTTATTAGAATCAGCCTGATTATCAACAATAATTGGCGCCTTGATTGTTAACTCTTTAGTGCCTATCATAATAGTTTTAGCACTAGTACTCTTCTCCATTTGCTTGGTAGGCTCTGAAATTTCAACATTTGGTGACTTAGCACGCCACTCTTGCCTGCTGACCCTTTTTTGATTATCTTGCATTGGTCGATTGACACCATTGTTCAAACGGCCTCGTGTGGGATAAGAAAGCCTCTCATGAACGGGCCTCCTTGGTTCTGCCCAACTCGGATGAAAAGCATAAGGAGCCATTGGGAGCTGCCCCCATCCTCCATTGAAGTCTCCCATGTAGTATGGCGCATAGGGGGTGGCGCTATCCATGGTCCTGGTGCCCACGACCCATATGGCCTTGCATGATGCTGGAAACTCTCTGTTTCCCTTCATAAAATTCGGTCACACCGAAATGAGCGATCGGTCCCATCGAGTTTGCTTGACCAACTCTCTGTTTGATTAATTGCTAAAATAGGTGTCACTGAGATGAGGTTTTTCCCTATCCCTAGCACATCGGTCCCACCGAGTTGATCTCATCGGTCCCACGGAGATTCCTAGTGTTCACATTTTGAACTGAATAGGTCTCATCGAGTTTCTCTATTCGGTCTGATCGAGTTGGGTAAAAAGTGTGTAACGATTAGATTTTGTGTGGAGGCTATATATACCCCTCCACCCCTTCCCCATTTGTGAGAGAGCCATCAGAACGTGCCTACACTTTCACTACTCATTTTCAAAGAGAGAACCACCTACTCATGCGTTGAGACCAAGCCATTACATTCCAACCACAAGAATCTTGATCTCTAGCCTTCCCCAAGTTGCTTTCCACTCAAATCATCTTTCCACCATAGCCAAATCTGTGTGAGAGAGTTTAGTGTTGGGGAGACTATCATCCGAAGCACAAGAGCAAGGATTTCATCATCAACACACCATATATTACCTTTTGGAGAGTGGTGTCTCCTAGATTTGTTAGGTGTCACTTGGGAGCCTCCATCTAGATTGTGGAGTTGAACCAAGGAGTTTGTAAGGGCAAGGAGATCGCCTACTTCATGAAGATCTACCCAAGTGAGGCAAGTCCTTCATGGGAGATGGCCATGGTGGGATAGACGAGGTTGCTTCTTCATGGACCCTTCGTGGGTGGAGCCCTTCGTGGACTCGCGCAACCGTTACCCTTCATGGGTTGAAGTCTCCATCACTGTTGATGTATGATAGCACCACTTATTGGAACCACGCCAAAAAACTCTGTGTCTACATTGCGTTTGCCCTCTTCGAACCCTTCCATTTTACCTTCATATGCAATGTTTTACTTTCCGCTGCTACACTCTTAGAATTGCATGTGTAGGTTGATTGCTTGACTTGTGCTAAGTTGCTAAAATCTGCCAAGACTTAAAATTGGTAAAATGCTAGATTTTTATTTGGTCAAGTAGTCTAATCACCCCCTCTAGACATACTTTAGATGCTACACTCCTGCCGGTTGTCGATATTACAAAACAGGATCATCTCATACAACAACATGTACCACATCACAACATGCCCTGCAGAAACAAGTTAGACGTCCTCTACTTTTTTGTTGCAAGTTATACGAGGCTGCTACAGACTTCTAGCAAGAACCATTCTTACCTACACAAAAACCACAATGGTGATTTATCAAGTTTGCTGTTTTAACCTTCTTCAAGGACCGGTCGTAGTGAAATTCGTTTCAACTAAAGTAGGATAAACAGACACCCGCCAGTCACCTTTATGCAAAACTAGTTGCATGTCAGTCAGTGGAACCAGTCTCATGTGCCTGGACATGTAAGGTGTGTCCAGGCTGCTTCATCCCATAATACCTCCGAATCAAAATAAGATGTTGGTGGTAATCAGTATGACTATCACCACCCACAACTCTTTGTGTTCTACTCGTGCTATGACCGAGGGAGTAAACGGTGTTTGGGGGTGCCGCACACGGCTAAGACAATGTTGTCTTCTTGTGTGGTGCCCCCTCCCCATGTATATATAGTTCGGAGGGGAGAGGAAGGAAGCCAGGGCAGCCACGGCACGCTAGTAGGGGCTGGCCGTCGGTCCTAGGGCTCCTGCCCTACCGCGCCCCCGTTTCCTTGTATGGACAAGGGGGGAAGGAAAGAGGGGGGAGAGGGAAGGAAGGGGGAGTCCAACTCCACCCTTTCCTTTCCATCCCCATAGGGCCGGCCTTTATAGAGGGTACACCAGCCCCTTGTGGACTGATGTGTTCCCTCACTTGGCCCATAAGGCCCATAACTTTGTCGGGGATGCCCGAAACTCCTTCCGATGACCCGATAAGTACCTGGTAACCTCCAAAAGACTTCCGGCATCCGATTACCATCGTCCTATATATAAATCTTTACCTCTCGACCATTTCGAGACTCCTCGTCATGTCCGTGATCTCATCCGGGACTTCGAACAACATTCGATCACTAAATCATATAACTCATATAACACTACATCGTCAACGAACGTTAGGCGTGTGGACCCTATGGTTTCGAGAACTATGTAGACATGACCGAGACACCTCTCCAACCAATAACCAATGGCAGAACCTGCATGCCCATATTGGCTCCTACATATTCTACAAAGATCTTTATCGGTCGAACCATTATTACAACATACGTAATTCCCTTTGTCCATCAGTATGTTACTTGCCCGAGATTCGATCATCGGTATCTCTCTACCTAGTTCAATCTCGTTACCGGCAAGTCTCTTTACTCGTTCTGTAATACATCATCTCGTAACTAACTCATTAGTCATTTTCTTGCAAGGCTTCTTATGATGCGTATTACCGAGAGGGCCCAAAGATACCTCTCCGATACTCGGAGGGACAAATCCTAATCTTGATCTATGCCAACTCAACAAACACCTTAGGAGATACCTGTAGAGCATCTTTATGATCACCCAATTACATTGTGACGTTTGATAGCACACAAGGTATTCCTCCAGTATCCGGGAGTTTCATAATCTCATAGTCGAAGGAATATGTATTTGACATGAAGAAAGCAATAGCAATAAATTGAACGATCATTATGCTAAGCTAACAGATGGGTCTTGTCCATCACATAATTCTCCTAATGATGTGATCTTGTTATCAAATGACAACACATGTCTATGGTTAGAAAACCTTAACCATCTTTAATCAACGAGCTAGTCTAGTAGAGGCTTACTAGGGGCACAATATTTGTTTGCGGTGGGTGGCGCGGCCAAAGGCACGGGAGAAGTGCGATGACAAGATGGCATCCATGGCATCCATGTTTCTTGTGCTATCATGCTCCCCCATATGCCGGCATGGAGTAATTGGCCCCTCCTCTGTGAGCTAGCTTGGAGCAACGAGTTGTTGCATGCTACTTGTGAGTTGCCTTGGGATTTCCCCGAAGAGGAGGGGATGATGTAGTACAATAGAGATAAGTATTTCCTCAACTATGAAACAAGGTTATGAATCCACTAGGAGAACCAAGCAACATTATGTAAGCAGCAGCTGCACACAAACAACAAATACTTGCAACCCAGCACCTAGAGGGGTTGTCAATCCCTCAACGGTATTGAGAGTGATTAAATTGTATGGATTTTGATAAATAGATCTAACAAAAACACAAAACAAAATAAATAAAAGAAAATTGCAGCAAGGTATTTTTAGTCCTAATATATGATATAAAATAGACCCGGGGGCCATAGTTTTCACTAGGGGCATCTCTCGAGAAAATAGCATACGGTGGGTAAACAAATTACTATTGGGCAAATAATTATGATGATATCGAAGGCAATGATCATGTATATAGGCATCACGTCCAAGATTAGTAGACCGACTCATTCCTGCATCTACTACTATTACTCCACACATCGACCATTGTCCAGCATGCACCTAGTGTATCAAGTTCATGAAAGAACGGAGTAATGCCTTAAGCAAGATGACATGATGTAGACAAGATAAACTCACATATGAATAAACCAGATCTTGTTACCCTTAATAGCAATGATACATGTGTGTTGTGTCTCTTTCTATCACTGAGATTGAGCACCACAACATCGAACCCATCACAAAGCACCTCTTCCCATGGCAAGAAAAATCAATCTAGTTGACCAAACCAAACCAATAATTCGGAGAAGAAATAAGAGGCTATAACAATCATGCATAAAAGAGTTCAGAGAAAACTCAAATAATATTCATGGATAGATCTGATCATAAACTCACAATTCATCGGATCCCAACAAACACACTGCAAAAAGTCATTAGATCAAATATATCTCCAAGAACATTGTATTGAAGATCAAAAAGAGATAAGAAGCCATCTAGCTACTAAGTATGGACCCGTAGGTCTGTGGTAAACTACTCACGCATCATCGGAGGGGCAACAAGGATGATGAAGAACCCCTCCTTGACTGTTTCCCCCTCCAGCAGAGTGTCGAAAAAGACCTCTAGATTGGATCTCGTGGTTCTGGAACTCGCGGTGGTGGAAACTCCGATCTCTCTGCTCTCCTAAGCTTCCGGGGTCTCTTATCACCAGAAAGAAAATCTCCAAATAGTTTCGTGGCATTTGGACTTCGTTTGGTACTGATATTCTACAAAGTAAATAAAAACAAGCAAAAAACAGCAACTGGCACTAGGCACTAAGTTAGTAGGTTAGTCCCAAAAAATGATATAAAGTTGCTTGTAAGGGTATACAAAAAAACCAAGATTGATAATATAATAGCATGGAACAATAAAAAACTATACATACGTTGGAGACATATCAAGCATCCCCAAGCTTAATTCATGCTCGTCCTCGAGTAGGTAAATGATAAAAGCAGAATTTTTTATGTGGAATGCTACCTAATATATTCACCATATATTCTTTTCTTTGTAGCATGGACATTTGGACCTGAATGATTCAAAGCAGTAGTCTACAATTTGACGTGGAAACATCAATATTCAAGCATATCAACAACAAAACTATGTTTTCCAAAATATCAATGCTAAAGAAGTTACCCCTAGCCCATTATGCTCAATCACTCATCCATTCATGAAACACACTCAAATATTAACTACATCCAATGCAAAAGTATGACAATAGGGTTCCCTAGTTGGTGCTTTTATAAGAGAAGATGGAGACTGAACATAAAAATAGCATAAAAGTAAGTAGGTAAGCCCTTCGCAGAGGGAAGGAAAGATTTGTAGAGGTGGCAGAGCTCATAGCTTAAATTGAGAGATAAAATTATTTTGAGAGGCATGCTTTTCATGTCAACGAAAATGACCGAGAACTCCCAATATCTTCCATGCTAGATAAATCATGGGCGGTTGATGACCCACAAGTATAGGGTATCTCGATAAATAGGAGTGTCGAACCCGACGAGGAGCAAAAGGAAATGACAAGTGGTTTTTAGCAAGGTAATTCCTGCAAGCATTGAAATTTTCGGTAACAGGTAGTTTGATAGCAAGATAATTTGTAATGCACAAGTAACAATAGCGGTAAATAAAGTGTTGCAAGGTAGCCCAATCCTTTTGTGGCAAAGGACATGCCAAAAGGTCTCTTATAATAAGCAAAGCGTTCTTGAGGGCACACGGGAATTTCATCTAGCCACTTTCAACATGTTGGTTTGATTCGCGTTCGCTACTTTGATAATTTGATATGTGGGTAGACCGGTGCTTTGGTGGTGTTCTTACTTGAACAAACCTCCCACTTATGATTAACCCCCTCACAAGCATCCGCAACTACGAGAAAAGTATTAAGATAAAATCTAGCCATAGCATTATGTCATGACCCCGACTCAATGCCACATCGATCTAGCATGTAACACCTCGTATCACTTTGCGGCCTCACGCACGGTATCCCCACGGGTGTCGCCTTACCTTTGCCCGGGACTGTTTGCGCCTTTTGTCACACGTATATGACAGTGTCGCTAGCATCCATATGATAAGGAGCCCAGGCTGACATGGCTAGTCGTAAACCCAAAGTGGCACTAACTTACAGGGACAGGCATCCATGACCCAGCATCGAACGTGTCAGTCATCAGCGAGTGAATCCAGGCTGTAGCACTGGGCTAATAGGACTCCGGTATTCATCGCGTGACATTTCCCCGAAGGGACTGACACAGGAATGAAGAAGGACACATGCCGGCCAGCCTAAGTGTTCCGGAGCAGTAGCAAGCTACCAGGGCTCAGTGGAAGCACTAGGAGACATTTCCCGGTAAGAGAGACTACTAAGGATAAACAACTAGATAGTCAGATCCCACACATAGCAATACACATTACACGTACGCATAACATGCAAGTATGTGCTGTACAACATGGCATCATAGCATAACTCAACAACTCATATAGATAAAGGCTCAGAAGAGCCATCATAGCATTTATTACAAACAGGGGTCACATGACCCAACATTCAGAGCAATCAAGCAACAAACGGAAGCATTACATGTCTGAGTACAGACATCTATAAATGAAAAAGGCTGAAAGCCTGACTATCTACAACGTCCGATCAAGATCGTAGCTGAGGTACAAGCTACTTGTCGAAGTCCACGAGAACACTAGTAAGACCGAAGTCTCCGCTGCAAAAACATAAATAAAGCAACATGAGTACAAAGGTACTCAGCAAGACTTACATCAGATCCTATCATACATGCATTTGTATCAAGAGGTAATGTGGGGTTTAGTTGCAGCAAGCCAGCTTTGACTCAGTGGCTATCCTGTTCTACGACTACCAGAAACTCTTGAGGTGATATGGCGCACACGAGTCCACTAATCACCACACAATACACTACTATGGATTCATCCCCGTCTCCCTACGAGAAGGCCATCCATAGCACTCACACTTGTCTTGAGCATTTTAGAGTATCCACTTCAAGTTGTCTATGTACCATGTAAGCATCCAAGAAGTCCATAACCGCGGACCCGGCTATTCGAATAGATCATGTTAACCCTGCAGGGGTGTACTTCTTCACACACGCTCTCGCCACTTACCGCCATGTACACGTCATGTATCTCGGCAACCTTCAAGCGGAAGCCTGGCGAGGGTGTCGGCCACGACCTGACTAACCACACAAGACTCTAGTCCAGGTTTATCGCCTATTCGGGTTCCATCCGCAAGGAGATCCGGCCGGGGTGTCGCTCACGGCCCCAAACGATGTGTGCAGGGTTCCCGAGCCCACCATCCGGGTGCCACTCGGTACACCAGGCCACGTGTGCCTAGTCTGTCCCAAGCCCACCCTGCCGGGTGCCACTTGGTAGAAAAATAGCACTACCTACAAACACCAGAAACTAGTTGCGACTCCTGGACAGAGATCAAGTTGGCTAATAAGTCGAGAGGGGCACTTAAGCATTCCAATGTGTGGTAGTATCGAGTCATTGGACAACATACATAGAACTCAGTGCTTAAGGACGGTTCCAGTGAGACAACCCACCATGTACTCCTACATGGCCTCTCACCGCTACCTTTACCAAATCGTGTTCACACACTTCACTCTCAGCATCAGAACATATCGTAACACTCCAATTCATTCCCAATGAACCAGACCTGACACAACTCTAAGCAATAGCAGGCATAGCATGGTAGGAACACAACATGGCTCAATCAACTCCTACACATGCTAGTGGGTTTCAACTATTTACTGTGGCAATGACAGGTCATGCAGAGGAATGGGTTCAACTACCGCAGCACAAAGTAGCAGATGAATCGTTGTTGTCCTAATGCAATAACTGAGAGCAGGAGCGAGAGAGTAGGGTTTTATCGAAATGAACAAGGGGGTTTGCTTGCCTGGTAAATCAAAAAGGGAGGCACTGCTTCACAGACAGGTACTCTGGAACGGTCTCCGGAGCAAGACCTATCGAGAAGGAACGGTGCCAACAATCAATACACAAGCATATGCAACAATATGATGCATGAACATGGCATGTAGATGTGATGTTGTTTGAGCCAATGCAACTAGTAATCATTTGGTTTGAAATCCATTTGAACCCAAAAGCTCAAATGCACTTCCAAAGTAGTCTCTTATATATGCCATAATGTGTTTTCCCATATACAGCATGTATAAGTTGGTTTGTCATGCATGAAATTAGTACAGATGGAGAGATTGCATTTTTCTGATAATTTTCATATATAAATTATTTTAATCTGAGCTACGGTTGAATTGATATGAATTTTTGAAGTTTAAATCAATTTCTGGAATTTCCTGAATTATTTTAATTCCAGAGAATATATATTGCGCCAGCATGACGTCAGCACGACGTCAGCAGTCAACTGCGGCTGACTGGGTCAAACCTGACGTGTGGGGTCCACACGTCAGTGTCACAGTTAGTTAACAGGGGGTTATTTGCTTAATTAAAAGGATTAAGGGCCGGGGCCCACTGTCAGTGAGACAACTAATTAACTGAGTTAATTAGCGCTAACTAAACTAATACCTAAACTAAACAGGGGCATGGCCCACGCGTCAGTGACCCTGGGGGGGTCAAACCCCAGGTCAAACAAGTCAAACCCGCTGGCGGTTGGTCGCCGGCGAGGTCCGCGGCGTACTTGTGCCCCGGGTTTCCTCTGTGGTGCTCCAAATGGCGCGCGGCTAGGCGCGTTGGAGAGCCAGCTCGATGGCGCGTTTGGCGGTGGCCGTGGCTGGGCCTCGGGTGGCCGGAGTCGACGGCGGCGAGCTCGGCTGCGGCTGCCGGAGTTCGGGATAGCGCGGGCGTGGGGCTGCAGCTCGCGTTCGAGCGAACGGAGAGCACAGGCGGTAGCTACGAGGCAGCAGGAGCACGTCGGAGCTACTACGCGAGGCGGAGGTCCTCGAGGGCACGGAGCTCGCCGGCCATGGCGGACGGCGGCTTCGGGCGCTCGCGGGGCAGCGGCTACAGGGCACGCGCGAGAGAGAGAGGTGAGGGGAAAGGAAGAGGGGCTCACGGCGGACACGCAGAGCAGGCCAGTGTGCTCGGGGACGTCCTGCGTGCGGCGAATCGACGTCGATGGCGATCTGCGGCGGCCGGAGGTGATGAAGGCGACGGCGACGGCTCCATGGGGCGTCCGGCGTCTTGTGGCTTGACGGAGAGGACGAGGGAGTCGTGGCGGAGCTTTTGCGCGTGTCGGAGAGGCGAGGGGGAGGCGGTGGCTACGGCTACGGTGGACGGCGGCGATGAGCTCCACTCGGCTGCGCGCGAGAGAGAGAGCAGAGGAGGGAACGAGGGCGAGGGAGAGTGCGAGAGAGGTCGGGGTAGCTGCGTGGCGTCTCCGGGGCATCCAGACGAGGAGGGGAGAGGGCAGGCAGGCAGAGAGGGAGGTGGCGTGGCGCGGCGGAGTGCGCGCGCGTCGGGCACGCGCCTGTCCTCCTGTCGGGGAGGAAGATGACAGAGGAGGGGGCCAGTGGGCTGGGCCGGCGCTGGCTGCTGCTGGGCTGCACAGGGAGGAGGCCCAGGTAAGTATCACTTTTTATTTCTGTTTTCTAATTTTCTGACATATGTTTTGATTTAGTAATAATATTAAATCAATTTATTTTCTTATGCCAATTTTTATAGAAGCTAGTGGTATTATTCCGGAGCTCCTTTATAAATGGCATAATTTTTGGACCATATTTTATATATATAACAATATATATCCAAAGCAAATAATTATCGGATTAATCCAAATGCCCAAAATTAATACTTATGAGATCCTAAAAATATTGGCTTGATTTTTATATCTGTCCAATATTTTCAGAGAGCAGCATGACTATTTTCTTGGACCTTTTTGGAGCAATTTTTATTTGGGTCATATCCAAAAATAATTCTGAGGGTTTCACGAGTCCTCATTTCAAAATTAAATGGAATTTAAACATGATGCACAAATGACTAGCTAGTCTAGGTCATACCAGACTAGGGATGTGACAACTCGCCCCCACTTGGAAGAATCTCGTCCCGAGATTCAGGGGTCGACGGAAAGAAAGCGGGGTACTCCAGTCGAAGACGATCTTCTCGCTCCCAAGTAGCTTCTCTCTCGGAATGATGAGACCACTGAACTTTGAGAAACTTGATGTTCTGACGTCGAGTGACACGCTCTGCTTGATCAAGAATGCGAACCGGGTACTCTCGGTATGTGAGGTTATCTTGGAGATCAAGCGTTTCGTGGTCCACTCCGCGGATAGGATCCGAGAAGCAACGCCTGAGTTGAGAGACGTGGAAGACATCATGAACTCGAGAAAGATGTGGGGGTAGTTCCAACTGGTAGGCAACCTCTCCTCGTTTAGCGAGAATGCGAAAGGGACCAATGTAACGAGGAGCCAACTTGCCCTTGATACCGAAACGATGGGTACCCTTCAAGGGAGTAACCCGAAGGTAAGCCTTGTCGCCAATTTCATAAGTCATATCCTTATGATGACGATCATACTGGCTCTTTTGACGAGATTGGGCTGTTTTCAAATTCTCACGAATGATGCGAACTTGCTCTTCTGCCTCCTGGATCATGTCCGGTCCAAAGAATTGTCTTTCACCGGTTTCTGACCAGTTCAAAGGTGTTCGACATCTTCGTCCATAGAGAACTTCAAAAGGAGCTTTCTTGAGGACTGGATTGATAGCTATTGTTATAAGCAAACTCGGCAAAAGGAAGACATTTCTCCCAATCCATACCGAATGAGATAACACAAGCTCTAAGCATGTCTTCAAGAATTTGATTGACCCGTTCCACCTGACCACTCGACTGAGGGTGGAAAGCGGTACTGAAGGAAAGATGGGTTCCCATGGCAGTTTGGAAACTCTCCCAGAAATGAGAAGTGAAAAGACTGCCACGGTCTGAATTGATCTCTAGTGGAACACCATGAAGTGACACTATTCGAGAAATGTATAAGTCAGCAAGCTGACTAGCAGTGATACTCTCTCGAACAGGAAGGAAGTGAGCCACTTTGGAAAGACGATCAACGACTACGAAGATAGCGTTATTCCCTCTCTTGGTCCTGGGAAAGCCGGTGATGAAGTCCATACCAACTTTATCCCATTTCCATTCAGGAATAGCTAAAGGCTGAAGGGTGCCAGCAGGTCTTTGATGCTCTGCCTTAACGCGACGACAAACGTCACATTTAGCAATGAACTCAGCGATTTCTCTCTTCATCCGAGTCCACCCGAACCTCTGGCGTAGATCCTGATACATCTTAGTACTACCGGGATGAATCATGAGAGGAGATTCATGCGCCTCCTTAAGAATCAATTGTCGAAGATGTTGACTCTTGGGAACCACCAAGCGATTCACAAAGAAGACAACACCTCAATCATCCATAGAGAAACATCCACCAACTCCCTTCTTAATGTTTCTCTTAATGCGGATAACACCCCTATCAAACTTCTGGTCAGAGATGATCTGATCCTCAAGGGTAGGTTTCGCCACCAAGGTAGAAAGGAATCCATGAGGAGCCATGTGAAGGTTAAGCTTACAGAATTCCTCATGGAGAAGTGGTTGGCCTTGCTGCAACATGAGATTGTTGCAATAGGATTTACGGCTTAGAGCATCAGCCATGACATTGGCTTTGCCTGGGGTGTAGGTAATCCCTAGATCATAATCTGTGATCAACTCCAACCAACGTCTTTGCCTAAGGTTCAGATCCGGTTGGGTGAAGATATACTTGAGACTCTGGTGATCGGTGTAGATCTCGCAACGTTTACCAAGGAGGTAATGTCGCCAGGTCTTGAGTGCATAGACTACGGCTGCAAGCTCTAGATCATGTGTAGGATAATTATCCTCATGTGGATGCAACTGTCGAGATGCATAGGCAATCACATGACGATCCTGCATAAGAATGCAACCTAGTCCCTGTCGTGAGGCGTCACAATAGATAACAAAGTCCTTTGTGAAATCCGGTGGCACAAGTATGGGAGCAGAAGTCAGGCGTCTTTTCAGTTCCTGAAAACTGTACTCACACTGTGGGGACCACTCGAACTTTTTATCTTTCTTGAGAAGTTCCGTGAGGGGTTTGGCTACTTTGGAGAAGTTTTCAACAAAGCGGCGACAATAGCTGGCTAGACCAAGGAAACTCCTAACTTGTTTAACGGTTTCAGGTGGAGTCCAATCGAGAACAGCCTGAACTCTCTCGGGATTGACAGCAATGCCCTTACCAGAGATTACGTGGCCTAGGTAGGTCACTTCTGGCAACCAAAATTCACACTTGGAGAACTTGGCATAAAGGCGGTGCTCTCTGAGTTTTTCTAAAACAAGTCTAAGATGTTCGGCATGCTCTTCCTCGTTCTTCGAGTAAATAAGAATATCATCGAGGTAAACCACGACGAACTTATCTAAGTACTCCATGAAGATCGAGTTCATCAAGCGGGAGAATGTGGCTGGGGCGTTGGTTAGGCCAAAGGACATGACGGTGTACTCGTACTGGCCATAACGAGTGACAAAAGCTGTCTTGGGAATGTCCCCGTTTCTGATTTTGATTTGGTGGTATCCTAACCTCAAATCCATCTTGGAGAAGACTGAGGATCCAGCGAGCTGATCATACAGGTCGTTGATCCTGGGGAGCGGATACTTGTTCTTTATCGTGACCAAATTAACGGGACGATAATCTACAACCATCCGGTCCGTACCATCCTTCTTCTTGACGAAGAGGACGGGGCAAGCCCAAGGAGAAGAACTAGGACGGATGAAACCCTTTTGCAAGGACTCATCAAGTTGTTTCTTAAGCTCGGCTAGTTCTAAGGGTGCCATCTTGTAAGGTCTCCTAGAGATTGGAGCGGTTCCTGGGATAAGATCTATGACGAACTCTACATCTCTGTCAGGTGGAACACCTGGCAGTTCCTCTGGAAAGACATCCGGAAAGTCACGGACTACCGGGATATCTTCAAGGTCTGGAAGAGGGCTGGCATTAAGAGAATAGAGCTGACGCTTTGCAACTCTAGTGGAGACAGTGACTATCTTGCCAGATGGGTGTGTAAGCTGAACAGATCTGGTGTAACAATCAATCTTGGCATGATGAGCTGTCATCCAGTCCATACCCAAGATGATGTTAATATCTGAGGACTTGAGGGCTACAAGTGATGCAAGGAATACAAGTCTGTCAACAAGGATTTCATTACCATGGCTGATTCTGGTGGTCTGCCATCTAGACCCTGGGGTTTGGATTTCAAGCGGAGTTGGCATATCACAAAATGACATGTCGTGCAAACGAGCATAGCCTTCAGAAATGAAGGAGTGAGATGCTCCAGTATCGAATAGAACTGATGCTGGGTGACAATTGACAAGGAGTGTACCAAGAACGACATCCGGATCATCATGAGTGTCTTTAGCTGAGACGTGATGCACACGTCCACGTTTGGTGGGAGCTGACTTGACATTGATCATCTTGCGTGATGGCTTAACACAGCCAACAGTCTTCTCGGGCTGGGGTGGAGCATAACTAGTCTGAGAGCAGTCACGTGCATAGTGTCCTGGCTTCCCGCATGTGAAGCAAGTCCCTGAGGTTGGACGTGGACCCGCACTGACAAGCGGTCTACCAGTAGGCCTGGGTGGAACATATGACTGAGCTGGGGAAGGCACCACATGGAATGGCCTTGGTGCATATCCGGAAGGAAGAGCGGAGTTTGGAACCCAAATCCGGCGCTTCTGGGAACTAGAGCCAGAGGAAGATCCCAAATCACGGGTGTGCTTACGAGACTCCTCGTAAGTGAGCTGAGCTGTCTCTGCATTAATGGCCTTGTTCACAAGAGCTTGGAATGTATCACAATGATGCAGGTGGAGATCACGACGCAACTTGGGGTTGAGACCCTTCCGGAACCTAGCCTGCTTCTTGGCGTCCGTGGACACTTCTTCTGTGGCATAGCGAGCGAGGTTCTCAAACTCTCTACTATAAGCATCAACAGCCATCTTACTCTGGGTGAAACTACAGAACTCTTCTCTCTTGCGATCGATGAGGGCTTCAGGAATGTGATGCTCGCGAAAAGCCTCAGTGAAATCTCTCCAGGTAGGATTCTGGCCAGCTGGAAGCATAGCCTCATAGTTCTGCCACCAAAGACTAGCAGGACCTTCCAGGTGGTATGTGGCATAAGTGACCTTGTCATCTTCAGCTACGCTCGCGGAACGCAGCTTATGAGTGATGCTACGGAGCCAGTCATCTGCATCGAGTGGCTCGATGGAATGATGAAAGGTAGGTGGGTGCAAGCGAATGAAGTCATGAATGGTCGCAGACTTATTGGACTGATGTGCGGTGTTCTCCTCGATACGTGCCAACAAACGGTTAGACTCACGCTTGTTCCTCTCCATTTCTAACATGAACTCTGTCAACGAAGGCGGGTCGGGAGGATCCTCATCCCTACCATCTCCATGGTTCTGGCTACGAACAATAGAACTTGATGACATCCTGGTAAAACGAAACCAGGGACGGAGTCAGCATCAACTATAGACTGTAGAATGTAGGACAAGGAATTAGTATCTCTCGAACTCCTAGGGAAATTCCGGCAGCATAACGGCAGTAAAATGCTCAGAATGAGACATCCTACTAAAATGGGGTGGTAACATACTCATCAGCATTACTCAAGGTTCTGAGATCATACTAAACAGACTACACCGAAATACTCAAAACTAGGGTATGACTCTGATCAACCAATCCTATGGGACTACGGAGTAGTAACACGTGATCCTGATAGACGGAAGAGAAAGCCTAGTTCCTTAACCCTGTAGGAAAGATAGGACGACTCAGATCAGAAGGCCATGAGGTAAAGGAGTAAAGGAGCCTTACGTTCCTTCCCACAATCAATTCCCTTACATAACTAAAGAATTTCTAGACTCAACTTCGACCAGTTTGGCTTGGTAATCCTACAGGCAGTCAGGCTCTGATACCAAAGCTGTCAGGACCCCGACTCAATGCCACATCGATCTAGCATGTAACACCTCGTATCACTTTGCGGCCTCACGCACGGTATCCCCACGGGTGTCGCTTACCTTTACCCGGGACCGTTTGCGCCTTTTGGCACACGTATATGACAGTGTCGCTAGCATCCATATGATAAGGAGCCCGGGCTGACATGGCTAGTCGTAAACCCAAAGTGGCACTAACTTACAGGGACAGGCATCCATGACCCAGCATCGAACGTGTCGGTCATCAGCGAGTGAATCCAGGTTGGTAAGCCGGACCGGGGCTAACAGGACTCCGGTATTCATCGCGTGACATTTCCCCGAAGGGACAGACACAGGAACGAAGAAGGACACATGCCGGCCAGCCTAAGTGTTCCGGAGCAGTAGCAAGCTACCAGGGCTCAGTGGAAGCACTAGGAGACATTTCCCGGTAAGAGAGACTACTAAGGATAAACAACTAGATAGTCAGATCCCACACATAGCAATACACATTACACGTACACATAACATGCAAGTATGTGCTGTACAACATGGCATCACAGCATAACTCAACAACTCATATAGATAAAGGCTCAGAAGAGCCATCATAGCATTTATTACAAACAGGGGTCACATGACCCAACATTCAGAGCAATCAAGCAACAAACGGAAGCATTACATGTCTGAGTACAGACATCTATAAATGAAAAAGGCTGAAAGCCTGACTATCTACAACGTCCGATCAAGATCGTAGCTGAGGTACAAGCTACTTGTCGAAGTCCACGAGAACACTAGTAAGACCGAAGTCTCCGCTGCAAAAACATAAATAAAGCAACATGAGTACAAAGGTACTCAGCAAGACTTACATCAGATCCTATCATACATGCATGTGTATCAAGAGGTAATGTGGGGTTTAGTTGCAGCAAGCCAGCTTTGACTCAGTGGCTATCCTGTTCTACGACTACCAGAAACTCTTGAGGTGATATGGCGCACACGAGTCCACTAATCACCACACAATACACTACTATGGATTCATCCCCATCTCCCTACGAGAAGGCCATCCATAGCACTCACACTTGTCTTGAGCATTTTATAGTATCCACTTCAAGTTGTCTATGTACCATGTAAGCATCCAAGAAGTCCATAACCGCGGACCCGGCTATTCGAATAGATCATGTTAACCCTGCAGGGGTGTACTTCTTCACACACGCTCTCGCCACTTACCGCCATGTACACGTCATGTATCTCGGCAACCTTCAAGCGGAAGCCTGGCGAGGGTGTCGGCCACGACCTGACTAACCACACAAGACTCTAGTCCAGGTTTATCGCCTATTCGGGTTCCATCCGCAAGGAGATCCGGCCGGGGTGTCGCTCACGGCCCCAAACGATGTGTGCAGGGTTCCCGAGCCCACCATCCGGGTGCCACTCGGTACACCAGGCCACGTGTGCCTAGTCTGTCCCAAGCCCACCCTGCCGGGTGCCACTTGGTAGAAAAATAGCACTACCTACAAACACCAGAAACTAGTTGCGACTCCTGGACAGAGATCAAGTTGGCTAATAAGTCGAGAGGGGCACTTAAGCATTCCAATGTGTGGTAGTAGCTAGTCATTGGACGACATACATAGAACTCAGTGCTTAAGGACGGTTCCAATGAGACAACCCACCATGTACTCCTACATGGCCTCTCACCGCTACCTTTACCAAATCGTGTTCACACACTTCACTCTCAGCATCAGAACATATCGTAACACTCCAATTCATTCCCAATGAACCAGACCTGACACAACTCTAAGCAATAGCAGGCATAGCATGGTAGGAACACAACATGGCTCAATCAACTCCTACACATGCTAGTGGGTTTCAACTATTTACTGTGGCAATGACAGGTCATGCAGAGGAATGGGTTCAACTACCGCAGCACAAAGTAGCAGATGAATCGTTGTTGTCCTAATGCAATAACTGAGAGCAGGAGCGAGAGAGTAGGGTTTTATCGAAATGAACAAGGGGGTTTGCTTGCCTGGTAAATCAACAAGGGAGGCACTGCTTCACAGACAGGTACTCTGGAACGGTCTCCGGAGCAGGACCTATCGAGAAGGAACGGTGTCGACAATCAATACACAAGCATATGCAACAATATGATGCATGAACATGGCATGAAGATGTGATGTTGTTTGAGCTAATGCAACTAGTAATCATTTGGTTTGAAATCCATTTGAACCCAAAAGCTCAAATGCACTTCCAAAGTAGGCTCTTATATATGCCATAATGTGTTTTCCCATATACAGCATGTATAAGTTGGTTTGTCATGCATGAAACTAGTACAGATGGAAGATTGCATTTTTCTGATAATTTTTCATATATAAATTATTTTAATCTGAGCTACGGTTGAATTGATATGAATTTTTGAAGTTTAAATCAATTTCTGGAATTTCCTGAATTATTTTAATTCCAGAAATATATATTGCGCCAGCATGACGTCAGCACGACGTCAGCAGTCAACTGCGGCTGACTGGGGTCAAACCTGACGTGTGGGGTCCACACGTCAGTGTCACAGTTAGTTAACAGGGGGTTATTTGCTTAATTAAAAGGATTAAGGGGTCGGGGCCCACTGTCAGTGAGACAACTAATTAACTGAGTTAATTAGCGCTAACTAAACTAATACCTAAACTAAACAGGGGCATGGCCCACGTGTCAGTGACCCTGGGGGGGTCAAACCCCAGGTCAAACAAGTCAAACCCACCGGCGGTGAGTCGCCGGCGAGGTCCGCGGCGTACTTGTACCCCAGGTTTCCTCTGTGGTGCTCCAAATGGCGCGCGGCTAGGCGTGTTGGAGAGCCAGCTCGATGGCGCGTCGGGCGGTGGCCGTGGCTGGGCCTGGGGTGGCCGGAGTCAACTGCGGCGAGCTCGGCTGCGGCTGCCGGAGTTCGGGATAGCGCGGGCGTGGGGCTGCAGCTCGCGTTCGAGCGAACGGAGAGCACATGCGGTAGCTACGAGGCAGCAGGAGCATGTCGGAGCTACTACGCGAGGCGGAGGTGCTCGGGGGCACGGAGCTCGCCGGCCATGGCGGACGGCGGCTTCGGGCGCTCGCGGGGCAGCGGCTACAGGGCACGCGCGAGAGAGAGAGGTGAGGGGAAAGGAAGAGGGGCTCACGGCGGACTCGCAGAGCAGGCCAGTGTGCTCGGGGACGTCCTGCGTGCGGCGAATCGACGGCGATGGCGATCTGCAGCGGCCAGAGGTGATGAAGGCGACGGCGACGGCTCCACGGGGCGTTCAGCGTCTTGTGGCTTGACGGAGAGGACGAGGGAGTCGTGGCGGAGCTTTTGCGCGTGTCGGAGAGGCGAGGGGGAGGCGGTGGCTACGGCTACGGTGGACGGCAGCGATGAGCTCCACTCGGCTGCGCGCGAGAGAGAGAGCAGAGGAGGGAACGAGGGCGAGGGAGAGTGCGAGAGAGGTCGGGGTAGCTGCGTGGCGTCTCCGGGGCATCAAGACGAGGAGGGGAGAGGGCAGGCAGGCAGAGAGGGAGGTGGCGTGGCGCGGCGGAGCGCGCGCGCGTCGGGCACGCGCCCGTCCTCCTGTCGGGGAGGAAGACGACAGAGGAGGGGGCCAGTGGGCTGGGCCGGCGCTGGCTGCTGCTGGGCTGCACAGGGAGGAGGCCCAGGTAGGTATCCCTTTTTATTTCTGTTTTCTAATTTTCTGACATATGTTTTGATTTAGTAATAATACTAAATCAATTTATTTTCTTATGCCAATTTTTATAGAAGCTAGTGGTATTATTCCGGAGCTCCTTTATAAATGGCATAATTTTTGGACCATATTTTATATATATAACAATATATATCCAAAGAAAATAATTATCGGATTAATCCAAATGCCCAAAATTAATACTTATGAGATCCTAAAATATTGGTTTGATTTTTATCTCTGTCCAATATTTTCAGAGAGCGACATGAGCATTTTCTTGGACCTTTTTGGAGCAATTTTTATTTGGGTCATATCCAAAAATAATTCTGAGGGTTTCACAAGTCCTCATTTCAAAATTAAATAGAATTTAAACATGATGCACAAATGACTAGCTAGCCTAGGTCATACCAGAGCTAGGGATGTGACACATTAAACATATGGATCCAAATCAGTCCCTTACGAAGTAGCGCATAAAGTAGGGTTTAAGCATGTGTCTCTCTAGCAACCCATCATCTATAACTACTCCACAATGCATCCCCATAGGCCCAAAGATGGTGAAGTGCCATGTAGTCGACGTTCACATGACACCACTAAGGGAATCTCAACATGCATATCATCAAAATATCGAACACATATCAAATTCACATGATTACTTGCAATATGACTTCTCCTGTGACCTCAAGAACAAAGGTAACTACTAACAAATGATATTCATGCTCAAGATCAAAGGGGTATTAAATAGCATAATGGATATGCACATATAATCTTCCACCAAATAAACCATATAGTAATCAAATACAAGATGTAATCAACACTACTAGTCACCCACAGGTACTAATCTGAGGTTCCGGTACAAAGATTGAACACAAGAGATGAACTAGGTTTTGATATGAGATGGTGTTGTTGAAGATGTTGATGAAGATTGGCCTCCCAAAGATGAGAGGATTGTTGGTGATTACGATGGCTTCAATTTCCCCCTCCGGGAGGGAAGTTCCCCTGGCGGAATCGCTCCGCTAGAGGGCAAAAGAGGTCCTGCTCAAGTTCGGCCTCGAGACGGCAGCGCTCCGTCCTGAAAGTCTTCCCCTTATTTTTTCTAGGTGAAAGGACCTTATATACCAAAAGATGGGCATCAGAGGTGAGCTGGACTGCCCACCACGCACCAGGGCGCGCCTGGGGGGCCTGGCGTGCCATGGTGTCTTGTGGGCACTAGGCAACACCCCTCTGGTAGTTATTTTCTCCAATATTTATTATATATTCCAAAAAAAATCTCCGTAAAATTTCAGCTCAGTGGAGATGTGGAGGATAGGTATCTCTGACGTAGCTTTTTCAGGTCTAGAATTCCAGCTGTCGGTATTCTCCCTCTTTGTGTAAACCTTGCATATTATGAGAGAAAAGGCATTAGAATTACTCCATAAAGTGTTATTATACATAAAACATTAGAAATTACAATAGTAAAACATGATGCAAAATGGACGTATCAACTCCCCCAAGCTTAGACCTCACTTGTCCTCAAGCGAAAGCCGATATCGAAAATCGTGTCCACATGTTTTGAGAGAGAGAGGTGTCGACAAAAACAAAATACGGACATAGTACCATCATGCTTATTATTATAATAACAACAAACTTTATCATTAAGCTCTATCAAATAACTTCTCATGAACAAGTAACAATTCATCACAACATCGAAATAATAAGCATAAACTTTATTGGAAACCAAAAAACTATGTTTTCAGTCAACTTTGCAACTACAATTCATCATATTTTTAGGAAGGGTCTCGTATCGGAGCCTTTTGGCAAGTCCACATACTCAACCATCATTTAATCTTCTATGTTTACTAACACTCACAACATATATATGAGCAAAAAGTTTCAACCGGACACATAGAAAGATAGGGGCTTATAGTTTTGCCTCCCAACGTATTCACCTCGAGGGTGATGTCAACAATAATAACTCATGCTCACTCATATCCAACTGGGTATATGTGCCTAGATATTTCCCCACCACATGATGCTTGCCAAAGAGAAAAATAAAAAGGTATAGAGAAGGATACTAATACATCCCCAAGGTATCTATAATTTTTGATTGTTCCATGCTATTATATTATCTGTTTTGGATGTTTTATATGCATTAATATGCTATTTTTTAATTACTTTTGGGACTAACCTATTAACCTAGAGCTTAGTGCCAGTTTTGTTTTTTCCTTGTTTTTGAGCTTCGCAGAAAAGGAATACTAAACGGAGTCCAAATGGAATAAAACTTCAAGATAATTTTTCTTGGACCAGAAGACAGCCAGGGGACTTGGAGTGCAAGTCAAAAGAGCGACGAGGCAGCGACAAGGGTGGAGGGCACGCCCTAGGGGGCGCCCCCTACCTTGTGGGCCCCTCGGTGACTCCCTGGCCTAAATCTTCCTCCTATATATTCACATACATTCCAAAACCCTCAGAAGCATTCACGAAAACACTTTTCCACCGCCGCAACCGTCTGTTCCCTTGAGATCCCATCTTGGGGCCTTTTCCGGCATCCTACCAGAGGTGGATTCGATCAAGGAGGGCATCTACATCAACTCTATTACCCTTCCGATGAATCATGAGTAGTTTACCATAGACCTACGGGTCCATAGCTAGTATCTAGATGGCTTCTTCTCTCTCTTTGATTCTCAACACCGTGTTATCCTTGATGTTCTTGGAGATCTATCCGATGTAATCTTCTTTTGTGGTGTGTTTGTCAAGATCTGATGGATTGTGGATTCATGACCATCTTATCTATGAATATTATTTGAATCTTCTCTGAATTCTTATATGCATGATTTGATATCTTTGTATTCTCTTCGAATTATAGGTTTGGTTTTGCCAACTAGATTATTTTTTCTTGCAATGGGAGAGGTGCTTAGCTTTGGATCCAATCTTGCGTGATTTTACCCAGTGACAAAGTAGGGGTAGCGAGACACGTATTGAATTGTTGACATGAAGGATAAAAAGATGGGGTTTTCATCATATTACTTGAGTTTATTCCTCTACATCATGTCATTTTACTTAAGGTGTTACTCCCTTCTTTATGAACTTAATACTCTAGATGCATGCTGGATAGTGGTCGATGTGTGGAGTAATAGCAGTAGATGCAGGAATGAGTCGGTCTACTTCACACAGATGTGATGGCTATAGTTCATAATCATTGCCTTGGATATCGTCATAACTTTGCACTTTTTTATCAGTTGCTCGACAGTAATTTGTTCACCCATCGTATTATTTTCCTTCAAGAGAGAAGCCTCTAGTGAAACCTATGGCCCCCGAGTCTATTTTCCATCATATTAGTTTTTGATCTACTATTTTGCAATCTTTTATTTCAGATCTAGAAACAAAAAAAAACAAAAATATTTTATCTTTGTTTAGTGTTATCTATCTCTATCAGGTCTCACCTTTGCAAGTGACTGTGAAGGGAATGATAACCCCTTTACCGCGTTGAGTGCAAGTGTTTGATTGTTTGTGTAGGTGCATATATTGGGGACTTGCGCGTTTCTCCTACTGGATTGATAGCCTTAGTTCTTAACTGAGAGAAATACTTATCTCTACTATGTTGCATCACCCTTTCCTCTTCCAGGGAAAAACCAACACAAGCTCAAGAAGTAGCAGGTACTTTGACTCTTGCATAAAAAGGTAAATACATAAAAGTAAAAGATAGGCCCTCCATAGTGGGAAGCAGAGGTTGTCATGCACTTTTTGGTTTTGCATGCACAATCTCTTAATGTGAAAGAACGTTACGTTATATTGCCCTTTATGATAGCAACCTTTATTATGCAGTCCATCGCTTTTATTACTTTGCCATCACAAGTTCATACAACGCTTATTTTCCCTTACACTAAATGATCAGACACATTTAGAAGCAATTTTTATTGCCTTTTCGCACCGATGATAACTTACTTGAAGGATCTGACTCAATCCATGGGTAGGTATGGTGGACTCTCAAAACCTGAGTTTGGGTTTAAGGTTTTTGGATGCACAAGTAGTATCTCTACTTAGTGTGAATTTTGGCTAGCAAAGATATTGAGCAAGCACCACATGTTGAAGGATCTATGACGATATAACTTCTATGTGAATATGAACAAATATAAATTATTACTTTGACTTCCTTGTCCAACTTCAACAGTTTGGCATAAGATATTTAGTGGGGGCTCACAATCATAAAAGATGTCCAAGATAGTGTATTTGCATGTGAATCTTCTCTTCCCCTATTAATTCTTTCATGAATTGCATTATTGACCAATGTTATGTTTGTCAACTTTCAACAAATTTTACCACTTACACTTTTCCTTATGTGATATCATTACTTACCATAAGATTAGCATATCATCCTTTTTATTATTTCCTTTTATTTTGATTGAAACATAAAAGTAAAGAAGCAAAAACTCAAACTAAACGTTATTATATAACTCTCACTCGATTACATAGATAGATAGTTCACAAAACTAGCATTCGAAAATAGATCATACTAAACTTTTATTCAACTAAATCACGAAATAGCTAAGGATCAAAACAAGATAGGTAAAGGTAATAAAAGTGATGGTGATACGATACCAGGGCATCTCCCCCAAGCTTGACACAAGCCAAGGGGAGTGCCCATACCCGTGTACTCAAGTCTCCTTTCGTGGGGAAGAGGATGGTGGTGGTGGTGATGATGTAGTAGTGTTCTTCTTCTTCAACTTACGCTTGAGGATGAAATATTCCTCCCTCAAGCCATTGATCTCCTGCTCAAGCTTTAATATTTTTTCACATAATGCCTGCTTGTTTTCCTGTAGAAGACGAAAAGGGATAAACTCGATCTTAGGTTTCTTTACTTTATTAGGGAGACTTGATTTCGTGAATTCCATGTGCATGTCCCCAGGTTGAGGTAGTGGGACTTAGGCTCCGTCTGATCTTGTTGTCGGTGTCAAAACCGGCGGATCTCGGGTAGGGGGTCCCGAACTGTGCGTCTAAGGCTAATGGTAATAGGAGGCAGGGGACACGATGTTTTACCCAGGTTCAGGCCCTCTCGATGGAGGTAATACCCTACTTCTTGCTTGATTGATCTTGATGATATGAGTATTACAAGAGTTGATCTACCACGAGATCGTAGAGGCTAAACCCTAGAAGCTTGCCTATGATTATGATTGTTCTTGTTCTACGGACTAAATCCTCTGGTTTATATAGACACCGGAGGGGGCTAGGGTTACACAGAGTCGGTTACAGAGAAGGAAATCTACATATCTGAATATCCAAGCTTGCCTTCCACGCAAAGGAGAGTCCTATCCCGACACAGGACGAAGTCTTCAATTTTGTATCTTCATAGTCCAACAGTCCGGCCAAATTATATAGTCCGGCTGTCCGAGGACCCCTAAATCCAGGACTCCCTCAGTAGCCCCTGAACCAGGCTTCAATGACGATGAGTCCGGCGTGCAGATTGTCTTCGGCATTGCAAGGCGGGTTCCTTCTCCGAACAATTCGTAAAAGATTTAGAACACAAGGATCGTGTCCGGCTCTGCAAAATAAATTCCACATACCACCATAGAGAGTATAATATTCCACAAATCTAATCTGGTGATAGCTTTTTACAGCATCACGCCACGGTCCGATCACTATTCGAACCGTTTTCCTAACTAGCCATTACACGTAATGCGAGGTGGTTTCCTTGACACGTCTTGTTGAAGCAGAGATCGTGTCCCTCTTATCACGGGATTCTCATCAATACGGGCGTTGGTAACCCAACCGTGTTTGTTTAATATGACTCCTCGATTTTAGGCAAGTTCCAAACGGTTACACGTGGGACGCTTGATATTCGTCCTCTTTATAAAGGGGCCAAGGCCTTATCCTTTTCTTCCCACGCTTGATCCTTCCCCTCCCGCACCTCAAGTTCCAACACCCAAGGCTCAAGCTCAAGCACTTCGGTCCTTCGACCATGTCCGGATTCAATCTTCAAGGCCGGTGGATGGCCTCCTACTTCACAGAGGAGGACATCCGAAAGCTTAGGGAGGCCAGGTATCTCACCGCCGAAATCCCGCACAGGCTGCCTGCTCAAGGGCAGGTCATCCCCACTCCCGAACCCATAGAGAGTGTTGTATTTATTTCCCACTTCCTCTGAGGGATAGGTTTTAGTCTCGATCCCTTCATGAGGGGGCTTATGTTCTTTTACGGGCTAGATTTCCATGATCTAGATCCGGATTCCATCCTTCAAATCTCGTCATTTATCATCGTGTGTGAAGCCTTTCTCCGCATTACTCCCCACTTCGGCCTATGGCTCAAGACCTTCAATGTGAGACCGAGGGTGAATGACGGGCATCATGTGGAGTGCGGAGGTGCTATAATAAGCAAAGGCACCGACACCCCATGGCCAAAGGGTTCTTTCATGGAGACTTCTGATTTATAGCAGCGGGAGTGGTTTTACTTCACCGCTCCCCAAGGTATAAAACGGGTGGCTGCTCCAGCATTCCGCCCGGGCCCTCCACCATAACTGGCGTCATGGGTCAACAAGGGGCTGGACTGGGGGCCGGTTAACGACGTGCTGACATTGCAAAGCCACATCCGAGACCTTCTCAAGAGGGATGTCAGTCTTGTCAAGATAATGCAAGTGATGCTGGTTCGTCGAGCCCTGCCCTGCCAACGTCGTCCTCTCCGTATGTGGGAGTTCAACTTGGAAGGACCGCGAACCATTCAACAATTCTTCGACATGACGCTCAAAGAGATGTATGAGTCATTCTGCGGATCACGAATAAAGTGTCCAAACACCATCGAGGACGCGGGTCTTAATTGCAACCATCCGGATACCCAGGTAAATACTTCTCCTATCGAACACACCATCATTTATGTTTATTATAACATCATTCTAAAAAATTGCTCTCTGCCAGGACTGGCTAAAGAAGGCGGAGAGGATTAGGTGTCTGGCCCCTCTTCCCGAAGGCTCGCCGAATCCTTTGTTGAACAGGATGCTTGAGCGCATGCTGTATCAGGTGCCGTCAGGAGAAGACGAGGGGAGGAATAGAGAAGCCACAGATGGGCCTCATGTTTTACACATCCAAATTGGAGGAGTAAGAGCCTCCGCGAAGGGGGATAATCGGGGAGGGGAATCTAAAATACCCTCTTCGCAAGGTAAGAAAAGGGCCGCCTCTGAAGACTTGGAAACGGAGGCTTCCAAACGAGGGAAGAAACCCTCGCCAAAGGACCCTGCCCCAAAGGGCGTCCTTACCGTGCAGCGCCCGCAAGGGGGCCAGCCCTCCACCTAGCCGTAAGTGAAAGAATACTTTGATAAACATATCCTGTTTTGTCTCCGAGGATAATGACCAAAACATATTAGTTGCAGTCCGGCTCGCAGCCCTTCCCCACAAAGTTCGTCCTCGAGGGATCTTCCTCCGGAGATGATGGAGAGCGAGATGCCTCCCCCTGCCTCCCCGTCACATGGGGTGGACGACCCCGAGGTGTCCTCACGGAGGATTTCTCCTGATCCACAAAGGCCAGAAGTTGACACTTCGGCTGCCCGGAGTCTGGAATATCCGGCTCTCAAAGAGAGCTTTAGAAGGAGTCCGGGATTGTCCGGCACATAGCCGGACACACTAATGGGCCTACTAGAGCGAGCAGCCATCTCAAAGACACATCGTGCCTTAATGGGTACGGTGGTTGAAAGAATTTCGTCCACGAAAAGCGGTTTGAATGAAGCTTTTACGAGTCTACTGATGTCTACTACACAACCTTCTTCTTGTAGATGTTGTTGGGCCTGCAAGTGCACAGGTTTGTAGGACAGTAGAAAATTTCCCTCAAGTGGATGACCTAAGGTTTATCAATCCGTCGGAGGCGTAGGATGAAGATGGTGTCTCTCAAGCAACCCTGCAACCAAATAACAAAGAGTCTCTTGTGTCCCCAACACACCCAATACAATGGTAAATTGTATAGGTGCACTAGTTCGGCGAAGAGATGGTGATACAAGTGCAAAATAGATAGTAGATATAGGTTTTTGTAATCTGAAAATATAAAAACAGCAAGGTAACAAGTGGTAAAAGTGAGCGTAAACGGTATTGCAATGATAGGAAACAAGGCCTAGGGTTCATACTTTCACTAGTGCAAGTTCTCTCAACAATAATAACATATATAGATCATATAACAAGCCCTCAACATGCAACAAAGAGTCACTCCGAAGCCACTAATAGCGGAGAACAAACGTAGAGATTATGGTAGGGTACGAAACCACCTCAAAGTTATTCTTTCGGATCAATCTATAAAAGAGTTCGTACTAGAATAACACCTTAAGATACAAATCAACCAAAACCCTAATGTCACCTAGATACTCCATTGTCACCTCAAGTAACCGTGGGCATGATTATACGATATGCATCACACAATCTTATATTCATCGAACCAACACAAAGTACTTCAAAGAGTGCCCCAAAGTTTCTACCGGAGAGTCAAGAACATGTGCCAACCCCTATGCATAGGTTCCCAATGTCACCAAACCCGCAAGTTGATCACCAAAACATATATCAAGTGGCACATGATATCCCATTGTCACCACAGACAATCACGGCAAGACATACATCAAGTGTTCTCATAAAAGACTCAATCCGATAAGATAACTTCAAAGGGGAAACTCAATTCATCACAAGAGAGTATAGGGGGAGAAACATCATAAGATCCAACTACAATAGCAAAGCTCGGGATACATCAAGATCGTGCCATAGAGGAACACGAGAGAGAACACGAGAGAGAGAGAGATCAAACACATAGCTACTAGTACATACCCTCAGCCCCGAGGGTGAACTACTCCCTCCTCGTCATGGATAGCGTCGGGATGATGAAGATGGCCACCGGTGATGGGATCCCCCTCCGGCAAGGCACCGGAACGGGCTCCTGAGAGGTTTTTGGTGGCTATAGAGGCTTGCGGCGGCGGAACTCCCGATCTATCTTCTGTTCTGGCAGTTTTAGGGTACGTAGGTATATATGGGTGCAGGGGGTACGTCGGAGGAGCTACGGGGGCCCCATGAGGCAGGGGGCGCGCCCAGGGGGTGGGCACGCCCCCACCCTCGTGGGCAGCCCGTATCTCCCCTCACGTGCACTCCAAGTTCCTTGGGTTGCTTTCCTTCCAAAAATAACTTCTCCAGTTGATTTCGTTCCGCTTTGACTCCGTCTGACATTCCTTTTCCTCGAAACACTAAAATAGGCATAAAACAGCAAATCTGGGCTGGGCCTCTGCTTAATAGGTTAGTCCCAAAAATAATATAGAAGTGGATAATAAAGCCCAATATTGCCTAAAATAGTAGATAATATAGCATGGAGCAATCAAAAATTATAGATACGTTGGAGACGTATCAAGCATCCCCAAGCTTAATTCCTGCTCGTCCTCGAGTAGGTAAATGATAAAAAAGAATTTTTGATGCGGAATGCTAGTTGGCATAATTTCAATGTAATTCTTCTTACTTGTAATATGAATATTCAGATCTGAAAGATTCAAGACAAAAGTTCGTATTGACATAGAAATAATAATACTTCAAGCATACTAATCAAAGTAATCATGTCTTCTCAAAATAGCATGGCAAAAGAAAGTTCATCCCTACAAAATCATATAGTCTGGCTATGCTCCATCTTCCCCACACAAAATATTTTAATCATGCACAACCCCAATGACAAGCCAAGCAATTGTTTCATACTTATGACATTCTCAAAATGTTTTCAATCTTCACGCAATACATGAGCGTGAGCCATGGATATAGCACTATATGTGGAATAAAATGGTGGTTGTGGAGAAGACAAAAAGAGGGAAGATAGTCTCACATCAACTAGGCGTATCAACGGGCTATGGAGATGCCCATCAATAGATATCAATGTGAGTGAGTAGGGATTGCCATGCAACAGATGCACTAGAGCTATAAGTATATGAAAGCTCTACAAAAGAAACTAAGTGGGTGTGCATACAACTCACTTGCTCACGAAGACCTAGGGCATTTTGAGGAAGCCCGTCATTGGAATATACAAGCCAAGTGATATAATGAAAAATTCCCACTAGTATATGAAAGTGATAAAATGAGAGACTCTCTATCATGAAGATCTTGGTGCTACTTTGAAGCACAAGTGTGGTAAAAGGATAGTAACATTGTCCGTTCTCTCTTTTTCTCTCATTTTTTTTATTTGGCCTTTCTCTTTTTTTATGGCCTCTTTTTTTCGTCCGGAGTCTAATGCCGACTTATGGGGGAATCATAGTCTCCATCATCCTTTCCTCACTTGGGACAATGCTCTAATAATGATGATCATCACACTTTTATTTTCGTACAACTCAACAATTACAACTCAATACTTAGAACAAAGTATGACTCTATATGAATGCCTCCGGCGGTGTACCAGGATATGCAATGAATCATGAGTGACATATATGAAAGAATTATGAACAGTGGCTTTGCCACAAATACAATGTCAACTACATGATCATGCCAGCAATATGACAATGATGGAGCATGTCATAATAAACGGAACGGTGGAAAGTTGCATGGCAATATATCTCGGAATGGCTATGGAAATGCCATGATAGGTAGGTATGGTGGCTGTTTTGGAAGGTATATGGTGGGTGTATGATACCGGCGAAAGGTGCGCGGTATTAGAGAGGCTAGCAAAGGTGGAAGGATGGGAAAAAGTGTGTATAATCCATGGACTCAACATTAGTCATAAAGAACTCATATACTTATTGCAAAAATCTAAAAGTTATCAAAGCAAAGTATTACGTGCATGCTCCTAGGGGGATAGATTGGTAGGAAAAGACCATCGCTCGTCCCCGACCACCACTCATAAGGAAGACAATCAATAAATAAATCATGCTCCGAGTTCATCACATAACGGTTCACCATACATGCATGCTACGGGAATCACAAACTTCAACACGAGTATTCCTTAAATTCATAACTACTCAACTAGCATGACTCTAATATCATCATCTTCATATCTCAAAACAATTATCAAGTATCAAACTTATCTTAGTATTCAACACACTCATAAGAAAGTTTCACATATCTTGAATACCAAGTATATTAAGAAAACTAGATGACACCCCGGACGTTGTTGCGGGAACTGTTGCAAGAAAAATGAGATATGTTACACAAATGAAATATAAATGATTTGGATATACTTTTAGCCATATCGTTTCGTGGCTAAAATAAAACCATTTCATGAGATTGAACAATGTAGAACTGGCTAGAAAAATACATAACATTTCCTTTCAAAATATTAACATTAGTGGTTACAGTTCCCACTGGCAAAATATCGTGACCTTCCAAACATTTGTGAATCGAAAACATCTCGCCCACAAAGAATAAATAAATATACCACAAATCAAATAGGCATTGGAGATTTGCTTCAGAGGTGGTACTGATTCTTCTTAGTTGCCCACATCATAGCTCACTACTTATCTTCATAGTGAAGACAACAAACAATCACCTCCATTAACAGGAACAGAGCGCTGGCACTTGAAAAGGGGAAAAATAATAATGTGCAAGAGTTGATGACAGTGAGAGCATAAATTGCCAATTAAGTTTGTCCCATAATTTCTGCACACAAAAAACCAAACCCCTGCTACATTTAGTGAAGGAAAAATTATACAACAATTAGCGTGAAAAAAGTGTCATGATGAAATAAAATGTGATGCAATTTTGACTTAATAAGGCAAGACCAGTCAAGGGAGAAAGCTTTTAAATATTCTATTCCAAAACAAAGGCATGTACGTAAATAGAACGAATTGGTCAATAATTGAACATGACAATTCAGAATCATGTTGTGCATTCAATATTCTATTCTAAGTAATATTGCAAGTCTATAATATCCATGGTTTGGGAAGTCAGGATAACCTATTCCAAAACAAAGGCATGTACGTAAACAGAACGAATATCACAATGAAGAGAGAACGGTGAAGTAAATTTTACTAATTTCGCAAAGCTGAATACAATTAGATTAATGGTATAGAACTGAAGCAGTTTTATAGGATTCAAAGAATAACAATCTGCAAGGATAATTAGAGGAGGGCACGTTCTTACTTCTATAGAATTGAGTGAAGATTTTCTTCAGAGGTGGCAATCATTCTTCTTAGTTGCCCACACCATGGTACTATTTTTTAGGTCCATGCAAGACTAATGAGAATTGAATGAAAAAAAAATAGGCTGACCTTCCTTCGACTATTTTTGTATCATCTTCCTTCAACTACTCAGACCTATACTTGTCAACACTCTCGGATGCGCAAGCGTAAAAAAACACTCTCAGGTGCTCATATATGCGGAAGTAACTCACAACATTAAAACATGAGACTGACTGGAGGATAACTAATCCATTCTAGATAAAACCTTTCTTTACCCTGTAATCCAGACCAAAGTAACCTGCAAACATCAAGATATTTTGATTATTCCGAAATATGCTCAAAATACATCAGTACTTAAAAATAGAAGATGTATTGAACAACTAAGAAGATTATGAACATCATACCATCAAAATAGATTTGTGCATTTTGTAAGACAATTTCTTCAGAGGTCTTGTTTAGTAAGGGGCAGTACAGTTTGTGCGAATTTATGCAATCATACGAAAAAATGGGGCAGCAAGAGTTACCTTTAGTGGATGGTCACAAAGAAATTCAGTAACATTAGTGATCCAACCTGCTAGAGCAAATAAGGCCAATAGCAAATATGCAGCTTGAAAGTAGTATATGGTATCTCAGGTGTACCTAGATATGCTCTTCAGTCTTGACTGCTAGTGTCTCTACTCATCACAGCAGATCATGATGCAGTTATCTCAAAAAAACTGTTTGAAGCAGCAGCTCTCCTCCTCCTGACCATGCCAACACTTCCGTTGGCTGCTGCTACTACTTGCTGCAGTGCAGCCTAGTCGATTAGGTGGATGGTGATAGTAGTGGGTGGGATAGAGGGCTGCCAAGCCCTGCATCAAAGGAAAAGAAGAGACGGATCGAGTGGCATGCGTGAGCGAGGACGGGGAGAGTATTAATGTTCAGAGAAGATGTTACTGTAGGTAAGCACGCGTCAAAATCAACAGCAGTCCGCGGCGGGGTTTGTCCTGACGCTGTCGAGTGGCCAGTGGGAGGAGGAGGCCACGGCATGCGAGCAGCGACGCCAACGGCTCGAACACGACCATTGAGAAGACCGCTGCTCTGGTGAGCCGTCGCTCCACCTCGCCACCAGTCTGAATTGACCTGAAGCTCGACCTCGCTGTCTCATCTTCTTGGCTCTGATGTGATCGACGCCAACAGCTCCAACGCAGCCAGCGAGAAGGCCGCTGCTCCGGCGAGCCGTCCCTCCGCCACGCCACCAGTCTGAACCTTGACCTGAAGCTCGACCTCGCCGTCTCATCTACTTGGCTTTGATGTGATCGATTGATGGGTCCCCGTGTAAATATAGAGCTGCATCCTTTCCACTGCCGTGATTTAATGGACTTTGGAGAAGGTGAAGTGGGTGAGAAGTTCTGTGGAGAAGGTAGGAGGTCGCGACTGGGAAGAAGAGGGGGCGTTGTGGTGTGAGGTCGCAGGCGTGGGGAAGAGGAAGCGTAGGACGGGGAACCTCTCAGGGGAAAAAACGTTCCCAACAGAACAGTGCGGTGTGTAATCCTCTTTCTCCATAGAAAAAAATGTGGGATGACTAAGAGAATAGAAAAAAAAACTCGATGATGTGGCAGATTAGCTGAGGTGGATGGCTGCATGTTGATTGTTGATGTGGACAGCTTGCATGTCAAGAGAAATAGGTTAGTGGGGATGAACTATTTAGATATTATAGATTACCATGCTATTAGCGACTCTCAAAATAATCTAAGTGAAGTATGAGAGTTCATCTATTTCTTCAAAATAAACTACCACCATGCTCTAAAAGATATAAGTGATGCACTAGAGCAAAAGACAAACTACTCTGAAAGATATAAGTGAAGATCAATGAGTAGCTAAATAATTATGCAATTATGTGAAGACTCTCCCATTTAATAATTTCATATCATGATACTTTATTCAAACAGCAAGCAAAGCTAAAGAAAACTACATTGTAAGGATAGCACAACTCATGTGAAGAAACAAAAACTTAGGCTCAACCGATACTAACCGATAGTTGTTGAAGAAGAAAGGTGGGATGCCTACCGGGGCATCCCCAAGCTTAGATGCTTGAGACTTCTTGAAATATTATCTTGGGGTGCCTTGGGCATCCCCAAGCTTGAACTTTTGTGTCTCCTTAATTCCTCTCATATCATGGTTTCTCTTTTTATCAAAAGCTTCATTCACAACAAGCTCAACAAGAACTCGTGAGATAGGTTAGTATAAACCAATGCAAAACCTTATCATTTTCTACTGTAACAAATCACTAACATTATTATTCAACATTGCAAACTAAATGCCTCTGCATATTTAATACTCCTATCTTCAAATAGAATCATTAAACAAGCAAACATATGCAAACAATGCAAACATAACAGCAATCTGCCAAAACAGTACAGTCTGTAAAGAGTGCAAGAGTATCGATACTTCCCTAACTCCAAAAATTATGAACTAAAATTTACACTGTAATAAATTTATCAGAGCTCATTATGCAAAAGGATTCAACATTATAACACTCTATGACTTTTCGAAGGAATTTTTGTAACAGCGGTAAACTTTCTGTTTTCAAACAGCAACATGTATACTAGCAAAATAAGCATGGTAAAGGCTATCATTGACTTTTTTATTGAAACTAAAGAAGCAAAACATAAATCTAATAAAAAGCAAGCAAATACTAACAAAATAAAATGACGCTCCAAGCAAAACACATATCATGTGGTGAATAAAAATATAGCTCCAAGTAAGTTACCGATGGTACGAAGACGAAAGAGGGGATGCCACCCGGGGCATCCCCAAGCTTAGGCTCTTGATTATCCTTGAATATTACCTTGGGGTGCCTTGGGAATCCCCAAGCTTAGGCTCTTGCCACTCCTTATTCCATAGTCCATCAAATCCTTACCCAAAACTTGAAAACTCCACAACACAAAACTCAACAGAAAACTCGTAAGCTCCGTTAGTATAAGAAAATAAAACCACCACATAGGTACTTTAATGAACTAATTATAAATTCATATTGGTGTAATATCTACTGTACTCCAACTTATATGTGGTTCATACCCTCCGATACTACTCATAGATTCATCAAAATAAGCAAACAACACATAGAAAACAGAATCTGTCAAAAACAGAACAGCCTGTAGTAATCTGTATCAAATGTATACTTCTGGAACTCCAAAAATCCTACCAAATTAGGAAGTCCTAATTAATTTGTGTACCAATCCAGAGCAAAAAGAATCAGATTATAAGTACGTTTCTAGGAATTAACAAAACTAGTTTACTGGGTGCAGAAGTTTCTGATTTTCAGCAGGATCAACACAACTATCACCGTAAGCTATCCTAAAGGTCTTACTTGGCACTTTATTGAAACAAAACCTATAAAACATGATTACTACAGTAGCATAATCATGTGGACACACAAAAACAGTAAGGATAAATATTGGGTTGTCTCCCAACAAGCGCTTTTCTTTAATGCCTTTCTAGCTAGGCATGATGATGACAATGATGCTCACATAAAAGATAAGAATTGAAACATAACGGGAGCATCATGAAGCATACGACTAGCACTTTTAAGTCTAACCCACTTCCTATGCATAGGGGTTTTGTGAGAACACAACTTATGGGAATGATAATCAACTAGCATAGGAAGGTAACACAAGCATAGCTTCAAGAATTTAAGCACATATAGAGGAAACTTGATATTATTGCAATTCCTACAAGCATATGTTCCTCCCTCATAATAATTTTCAGTAGCATCATGAATGAATTCAACAATATAACCAGCACCTAAAGCATTCTTTTCATGATCTACTAGCATAGAAAATTTACTGCTCTCCTCATAAGCAAAATTCTTCTCATGAATAGTAGTGGGAGCGAACTCAACAAAATAACTATCATATGATTTAAAATTAGGATCAAGATGACAAGTTTCATGGTTATCATTATTCTTTAAAGCATACGTGTCATCACAATAATCAGCATAGATAGGAGGCATGCTTTCATCATAGTAAATTTGCTCATCAAAGCTTGGGGGACAAAAAATATCATCTTCATCAAACATAGCTTCCCCAAGCTTGTGGCTTTGCATATCATTAGCATCATGGATATTCAAGGAATTCATACTAACAACATTGCAATCATGCTCATCATTCACATATTTTATGCCAAGCATTCTATGTAATTCTTCTTCTAGTACTTGAGCACAATTTTCCTTTCCATCATTCTCACGAAAGATATTGAAAAGACGTAACGTATGAGACAAACTTAACTCCATTTTTTTGTAATTTTCTTTTATAAACTAGACTAGTGCTAAAACAAGAAACAAAAAGATTCGATTGCGAGATCTAAAGATATACCTTCAAGCACTCGCCTACCCGGCAATGGCGCCAGAAAAGAGCTTAGTTGACGGGGTGTGAGTGAGTGCCCTTTACCTTTGCCTCCCCGGCAACGGTGCCAGAAAACAGCTTGATGTCTACTACACAACCTTCTTCTTGTAGACATTGTTGGGCCTGCAAGTGCACAGGTTTGTAGGACAGTAGCAAATTTCCCTCAAGTGGATGACCTAAGGTTTATCAATCCGTAGGAGGCGTAGGATGAAGATGGTCTCTCTCAAGCAACCCTGCAACCAAATAACAAAGAGTCTCTTGTGTCCCCAACACACACAATACAATGGTAAATTGTATACGTGCACTAGTTCGGCGAAGAGATGGTGATACAAGTGCAAAATAGATAGTAGATATAGGTTTTTGTAATCTGAAAATATAAAAACAGCAAGGTAACAAGTGGTAAAAGTGAGCGTAAACGGTATTGCAATGATAGGAAACAAGGCCTAGGGTTCATACTTTCACTAGTGCAAGTTCTCTCAACAATAATAACATAGATAGATCATATAACAAGCCCTCAACATGCAACAAAGAGTCACTCCGAAGCCACTAATAGCGGAGAACAAACGTGGAGATTATGGTAGGGTACGAAACCACCTCAAAGTTATTCTTTCGGATCAATCTATAAAAGAGTTCGTAGTAGAATAACACCTTAAGATACAAATCAACCAAGACCCTAATATCACCTAGATACTCCATTGTCACCTCAAGTATCCGTGGGCATGATTATACGATATGCATCACACAATCTCATATTCATCCAACCAACACAAAGTACTTCAAAGAGTGCCCCAAAGTTTCTACTGGAGAGTCAAGAACGTGTGCCACCCCCTATGCATAGGTACCCAATGTCACGAAACCCGCAAGTTGATCACCAAAACATACATCAAGTGGCACATGATATCCCATTGTCACCATAGATAATCACGGCAAGACATACATCAAGTGTTCTCATAAAAGACTCAATCTGATAAGATAACTTCAAAGGGGAAACTCAATTCATCACAAGAGAGTAGAGGGGAGAACATCTTAAGATCCAACTAGAATAGCAAAGCTCGGGATACATCAAGATCGTTCCATAGAGGAACACGAGGGAGAACACGAGAGAGAGAGAGATCAAACACATAGCTACTAGTACATACCCTCAGCACCGAGGGTGAACTACTCCCTCCTCATCATGGATAGCGTCGGGATGATGAAGATGGCCACCGGTGATGGGATCCCCCTCCGGCAGGGCGCCGGAATGGGCTCCTGAGAGGTTTTTGGTGGCTACAGAGGCTTGCGGCGGTGGAACTCTCGATCTATCTTCTGTTCTGGAAGTTTTAGGGTACGTAGGTATATATGGGTGCAGGGGGTGCGTCGGAGGAGCTACGGGGGCCCCACGAGGCAGGGGGGCGTGCCCAGGGAGGGTGGGCGTACCCCCCACCCTCGTGGGCAGTCCGTATCTCCCTTGACGTGCACTCCAAGTTCCCTGGGTTGCTTTCCTTCCAAAAATAACTTCTCTAGTTGATTTCGTTTCGGTTTGACTTCGTCTGATATTCCTTTTCCTCGAAACACTGAAATAAGCATAAAACAGCAAATCTGGGTTGGGCCTCCGGTTAATAGGTTAGTCCCAAAAATAATATAAAAGTGGATAATAAAGCCCAATATTGCCTAAAACAGTAGATAATATAGCATGGATCAATCCACAATTATAGATACGTTGGAGACGTATCATCTGCTGAGAGGCTTTGAGGTACACAAAAAAATGTATTTTTGATGGTACCGTGCATGCTAAGTGTGCTCTGTATAGATAGTAGCCCCTGAGACTCTGGTTGCCGTCAACGTGGCAAACAGAGGATCGTAATCTCTGGAAATAAGCGCGCTGCTTTATGTGCAGGTGGCTGAAGGTCCGGCAGCCGACCGATCTGCTGATTTTGCCGAACTAAAGCGGCAGCTGGACGTGGCCGATGCCGACATCGCGCTGGTTAACAATCGGCTTGACGAGGCCTAGGGTATGTATATTCGGCTTGTCAGCAAATGTTTAAGAGGAGCATGATGCTAGTATCTATAATATGCTGTGACTGCAGATGGAGCTGCTACCGTGGAGACCCTTTGGGCGGAGCTTCCCCGAGCCAAGGTGCAAGCCCGGATAAGTGATGCGGCCGCTCTGAAGGCGGTCGAGGAGTTAAGAGCCGAACATGCTGCTCATCGCCAGAGCGAAGAAAAGATAGCCCAGATGGCTACCAAGTTGGAAGATGCCGCCAACCGCCGTGAGCTCCTTGAAAAGGAAAATCAAGCAAAAGCAGCTGACCTGAAGAAGGCCCTGGAGGCAACTGTCGGTGCCAAAACCGGCGGATCTCGGGTAGGGGGTCCCGAACTGTGCGTCTAGGCGGATGGTAACACGAGACAAGGGGCACGATGTTTTACCCAGGTTCGGGCCCTCTTGATGGAGGTAAAACCCTACGTCCTGCTTGATTGATATTGATGATGTGGATGTTACAAGAGTAGATCTACCACGAGATCAAGGAGGCTAAACCCTAGAAGCTAGCCTATGGTATGATTGTTGTTATTCTACGGACTAAACCATCTGGTTTATATAGACACCGAAGAGGGCTAGGGTTACACAGAGTCGGTTACAATGGTAGGAGATCTACATATCCGTATCGCCAAGCTTGCCTTCCACGCCAAGGAAAGTCCCATCCGGACACGGGACAAAGTCTTTCAATGTTGTATCTTCATAGTCTTGGAGTCCGGCCGATGATGATAGTTCGGCTATCCGGACATCCCCTAGTCCAGGACTCCCTCAGCAACCAAGGAAACCCGCTCTGAAATGAGGGGGTGAGGGAGGAGCTTCGTGAAGCCGAAGATATCGTGGCTAGGAAGCCCTATCTGTTGCGGATGAAATTTAGAGATCCGAAGTATGCCCCTCTGGATCAGTTGTGGAGTGCGGATGCGGACCTAGAAAAGAGTGCTGCTGATGCGACCGAGTTTTTCAAAGATCAGAAAGACCATAAGGCTGAGAGGTTATTCTGGTCGTAGTTCAGTGCCCCGACGCGTCCACTTCCATTGAATGAAAAGATGGCCGCATGGGCCAAACTCCACAGGTTGTCCGGGCTTGCTATGAGGTCTATCGTGGATCATCTTTGGCCACAAGGACCAAGGCCGGTCAGCTATTTTGGGTTGGTGCAACAATTCCTTGGTGCTGTGTCGCATATCGATGCTGTGAAGAGGTCGGCATGCATAGAAGGTGCGTGGATGGCTCTTGCCCGTGTTAAAACACACTGGGCCGGGATGGAAGCCATCGCTATTGCAACCCGAAGTGTGGCATACGGCCAGTACCCGGTCGAGCACTATTTCAAAGAAGTCTTAGAAGGCGCCCGTTTAATAGAGGCTCAGTGCTCAAAGAGTGCCATGTTCGAATGACATGTATCGCGATTGTAAAGAAATGCTATTTTGATTATAATGGATGTGTTTATACTTTTGCCCGAAAGTATTATAATGCCTCCTGTGCGGCCGTTTATGTATGTATATAACCTGAAAGTTTGCAGTTGTCGGCTTCAGCCCCCACGCATATAATGCGGGGGTGTTCGGGTAAACACATAGTCACACTTGATCCAATGTCTTGGTCCATTAAGGAGGTGATAGCACGGCGAACTAGGCAATCGGACTATATAGCTTTAACACTTTCACTTAGCCATAGGAGTTTGACTATGGGGATACTATATAGCCCCTGGTACTTTCATGTTCAGCCGGATATGGTGCGCGTATGTACATGACCGAGAAACCAGTCCTTCATTAATGCGGAGGAATCGCGAAGATTCCACTGGGTTATCGAGTAGTTAACCAGTCTCGCGCTGTATCATGACAGTCAGTTTTCGGCTTTCTCTACTGAGGTGCTCGTCCAGATGAACCGGGGCACAATCGCAGTAGTTCTCCCGGTGCCGCCTTAGCCAATAGAACGGAACGTAAGGTAGCAAAACACGGGAGCCGGGCAAACCCAACATTTGACCAAAGACATGATTCGGAGCTGATGCATATAAGGCCAAACTCGCGACCCCGAACACTCCCTAAGGTATTCGGACTTTATAATATGTACTGGGCTGAATAAGGCCCTTGACAATAAGCCCTGAGTTTCCAGGTACGAGCAATAGTCTGGTGTGACAAAAATGCCGAAAACGCCAGTATCCCTCCCGGTAGTATAAAGTTTCCGGAGGGGAAGAAGCAACAAGAGACATTAAAAAGGTTTACGCAGGGTCTTAATCTAAAAAGAAACCTTTGAACGGGGCCCTGCTGCATGCCTGCGCCTTTATCTCCGTTGTGCCGTATCCTGGAAGGGTGTAGCACGATGATCATCTGTAAAAGAAAAAACCCAGGTGAAAGACTTCGTGCAAGGTGTTCGTTAATCTAAGTGAACCATGAAAATGCAATATGCTATTGTATTGATAGGGTCGAGCCAAACTATGGGCTCTTTTTGCGAGCAGCCCCTAACATCTTTTATGGGAAAATCCCAACTGGGTTGTTACATTGGGTGGAGCGCCGGACTCGTCTAACCGTGTATGTGGTCTTGGCAACCAGCCATTCATCCTGGTTGGAGGGACCACTTAGTGTTCGACTGCTAGAGCCGCCACGTATTCTTCCGCGCGTAAGGAACGCTCTGTATTTCCGCTAACTGTGATGACGCTGCATGGACCGGGCATCTTAAGTTTGAGGTAGGCGTAATGTGGTACTGCATTAAAACAAGCGAAGGCCGTTCTTCCGAGTAGTGCGTGATAGCCACTTCGGAATGGAGCGATGTCGAAGGTTAATTCCTTGCTTCTGAAGTTGTCGGGAGAACCGAATACAACCTCTAGTACTAGAGAGCCCATACAGTGGGCCTCGACGCCTGGTATTACTCTTTTAAAGGTAGTGTTGCTTAGGCTGATCCTTGAAGGGTCTATCCCCATTGTGCGGACAGTGTCCTGATATATCAGGTTTAGACTACTACCGCCGTCCATGAGGACTCGTGTGAGATAGTATCCGTCAATTATTGGGTCGAGCACCAAGGCAGCCGATCCTCCATGTCGGACACTACTCGGATGGTCCCTGCAATCAAAGGTGATCGGGCAGGCCGACCAGGGATTGAATTTGGGGGCGACGGGCTCAACAGCGTATACATCTCGGAGTGCGCGTTTCCGCGTTCTCTTTGGAATGTGAGTTACGTAAATCATATTCACTATTTTGACTTCTGGTGGGAACTTTTTCTGTCCTCTAGTGTTTGGCTGACGAGGCTCACCATCGTCTTCACTTGGCATCTCCCTCCCCTTTTGTTCGGCATTTAGCTTGTCGGCCTGCTTGAAGAACCAACATTCTCTGTGGGTGTGGTTTGCAGGTTTTTCGGGGGTGCCGTGAATCTGACATAATTTGTCTAGAACCTTGTTTAGGTTCGACGGTCCATCTCTGCTGCCTTTAAATGGCTTCTTCCGTTGACCGGGTCGAGAGCCCCTGAATCTGGCGTTGACCGTCATGTTCTCTGGGATGCCATCATTGTTTCAACGCTTGTTTTTGTTGCGTCGTGGCTTCCCGTTGCCATCCCTAACTTCGGATGAGCTTGGGTCGCTGGTGCCGCTACGGGCCAGCCAGCTGTCCTCGCCCGCGCAAAAGCGGGTCGTAAGGCTTGTTAAGGTTGCCATTGTCCTCAGCTTTTCTTGGCCGAGGTGTCTGGCAAGCCATTCATCCCGGATATTGTGTTTGAAAGCCGCTAAGGCTTCGGTGTCCGGGCAGTCGACTATTTGATTCTTCTTAGTAAGAAATCTGTTCCAGAGCTTTCAAGTTGATTCTTCGGGCTGTTGAATTATGTGACTTAGGTCGTCTGCGTGCGGAGTTCGGACATAGGTCCCTTGAAAATTGGCCCTGAAAGCATCCTCGAGCTCTTCCCAACTTCCAATTGAGTTTTCGGTAAGGCTTTTCAACCAGTGCCAAGCTAGTCCCTTTAATTTGAGGGGTAGATATTTAATGGCATGGAGATCATCTCCGCGAGCCATGTGGATATGAAGAATAAAGTCCTCGATCCAGACCCCAGGGTCTGTAGTTCCGTCGTATGCCTCTATATTCACGGGTTTAAATCCTTCCAGAAATTCATGATCCAGCACCTCATCGGTGAAGAACAGGGGGTGTGCGGCACCCCTGTATTTGGTCGTGTCGTGGCATGCTATCGACGGTTGTTGTGTTCGGTTCTAATTCCTAGCTGGTGTTCGATCAATGTGATCATTCCGGTAGCTCTGATCCTGTGCCGGAGCGCGCTTCCTAGATCCGTAGATGGATCTGGCCATACCAGACTTTCTGTCCAGGAGCTCACGTAAATCGTGTGCTGACTTGTGTGTGGCATCATTAGCCATCTTATCACGGCCACGGGGCGGTCGGTCCAGCTGGTCGGTCGTTTTCGGCTGAATGGGCTCTACGGCCTCATCGTCGAATTCGGGTAGCAGCTTGCGCTTTGGATAGCTCTTTGTGTGACGATCATCGCCGTATTTTTCTTCTGTCTCGAGCACTTTGTTCCACCTGTGGTTGAGCGTATCCTGTGCGGCCTTAAGCCTTTGCTTCTGCTTCTTTAGGCTCCTCGCGGTGGCATAAGCCTTCTGTGGAGGTTCTCTTATTCCAAGAGTTTTTCTGGGATGATGAGTGCATCATCGTTCGGGCCGTTCTCTTCTTCGGAGATAGGTTGGTGAATTTTACCCTTGGGATGGGCGTCATCTGGCGTCGGCTCCGGACTATGCTCATCGTCCCCTGGCTCATCCTGCTCCATCGCTGGGTCCATGGGGTCGTTGCTTCCTTTGGAGTCAACCGGGGTATTATTATTTCTTGCGCTATTGTCGTTGTTTTTACTGTGGCGGGATTTAGAGTGGCGTCTACGGCGCCGCTTTGGTGACTTGTCGAGGGAAGTATTCTTTGTTGCATCGTCACCGTCGCCTTCTTTTGGTGTGCCCACCATGTGTATATCATATGATGAGGTGGCAGTCCAGCGCCCAGTGGGCGGTGGTTCCTGTTCTTCTCCTACGTCGTTGTAAATACCGTCGACGTCTTCGGAGTCGAAATCGAGCGTGTCGGTTAAGTCATCGATAGTGGCTATGAAGTGGGTGGTGGGTGGGGAACGAATTTCTTCGTCGTCCTCTTCCCACTCGAGCCGAACATAGTTCGGCCAGGAATCTCTTGACAAGGAAAGAGACCTTAATGAGTTTAGCACATCTCCTAAGGGAGAGTGCTGAAAAATATCCGCGGCGCTGAACTCCATGACGGGTGCCCAATCCGATTCGACAGGCACGGATGCACGCGGTTCGGATCCTATAGCCGGAGACGAGTCCGAGGGTCCGATGACACCACTCTCATAGGAGGTGGGATCAGTGTTCGGCTCCGACGCTGATGAGTGTGTGACCTCCGTGGAGGGGTCCATCCACCCGTCCTCGGAAGGCACGATCTGCTCCGGATTGATTCCCGGCGCCAACGCAGGTGCGATCTCCCGAATACCATCCGATGGCAGATCAAAGTCATGCCCGTCGTGACTATTCGGGGCACCTGTCATGGGCTCAAATCCGTCAAAGATCAAGTCTCCGCGGGCGTCGGCAGTATAGTTTAAGCTTCCAAACTTGACCTGATGGCTAGGGTCGTAGCTATTGACCTGCTCCAGATGGCCAAGCGAGTTGGCCCGCAGTACGAAGCCGCTGAATACGAAGATCTGTCTGGGAAGGAAAACCTCCCCCTGGACCACATTGTTGAAGATGATCGAGGGAGCCATCAAGCCTTATTGCAATGACACAGTGGAACTCTCAATGAAAGCACCATTGTCGGTGTCAAAACCGGCGGATCTCGGGTAGGGGGTCCCGAACTGTGCGTCTAAGGCTAATGGTAACAGGAGGCAGGGGACTCGATGTTTTACCCAGGTTCGGGCCCTCTCGATGGAGGTAATTCCCTACTTCCTGCTTGATTGATCTTGATGATATGAGTATTACAAGAGTTGATCTACCACGAGATCGTAGAGGCTAAACCCTAGAAGCTAGCCTATGATTATGATTGTTCTTGTTCTACGGACTAAATCCTTCGGTTTATATAGACACCGGAGGGGGCTAGGGTTACACAGAGTCGGTTACAGAGAAGGAAATCTACATATCCGAATATCCAAGCTTGCCTTCCACGCAAAGGAGAGTCCCATCCGGACACGGGATGAAGTCTTCAATCTTGTATCTTCATAGTCCAACAGTCCGGCCAAAGTATATAGTCCGGCTGTCTGAGGACCCCTTAATCCAGGACTCCCTCACTTGTCTCTTCTGTTCCCTTCAAGTCATAATCTTCTTCTTCCTCCGTGGTCTAGCTGTAGCGCTCCACATCCGCATAAACCTTTGGGTTTGCAATATAGTCTGTGACATATCTCTCTCCATCCGAATCTTGAGACAACATATTTTCAGATCTGTCAGAAAAATAGCACAAAACAAGAACAAAGGATTTCTCCATGATAAAGACGTCAAATCATCTGGGGGTATATATAAAGATTTTTTATCTTGGGAGACAAGCATATGGAAGGAAAACGGAGTCGGGAAGGTACCCGAGGGGCCCACCACCCACCAGGGTGCGCCAGGTGGGGCACGCGCGCCCTGGTGTCTTGTGGGACCTGGGTTGCCTTCCTGGTTATCTCTTATTTTATTATTATTTTCTAATATTCCAAAACTGAAAGAATATTTTTGCGGATTTTTTTGAGTCCGTTTACTTACCGTATCACATACCTCTTCCTTTTCAGGGTTCTGGAAGGTTTCTTTTATGTATTCCTCTGATGTCATGGTTTGGATAATATTGGTTTCAACATTAATAGGCATACTTGAGATATATTTCTTAATTCTTTGTCCATTGACCACCTTCGGGTTAGTACCTTCGGCAATATTAATCTTGATAGCTCCAGAGCGATAAATTTCTTCGATAATATAGAATGATAGTTGTGCAATAGAACATGTTCACCAACTTTGAATTCCCGCTTTTGGATTCTTTTGTCATGCCATCTTTTCACTTTTTCTTTAAATAGTTTGGCATTTTCATAAGCTTGGGTTCTCCATTCATCTAGTGAGCTAATATCAAATAACCTCTTTTCACTAGCAACTTTGAAATCATAATTGAGTTCTTTAATTGCCCAATATGCTTTATGTTCTAACTCAAGAGGCAAATGCGAAGCTTTTCCATAAACCATTTTGTACGGAGACATACCCATAGGATTTTTATAAGCTGTTCTATAGGCCCAAAGTGCATCATCTAATTTCTTAGACCAATTCTTTGGGACCTATTGACAGTTTTTTGTAATATTAATTTTATTTCTCTATTGCTAAGTTCAACTTGACCACTAGATTGAGGATGATGGGGTGATGCAATTCTATGGTTGACATCATATTTAGCAAGCATTTTATGGAAAGCACCATGAATAAAATGTGAACTGCCATGCTACTTCTTGAGCTTGCATTGCTTTTGCCTTGAAGAGGAAAGGGTGATGCAGCAAAGTAGAGACAAGTATTTTCCTCAGTTAAGAACCAAGGTACCAATCCAGTAGGAGGCAGAAGCAAGTCTCCAATATATACACCTGCACAAACTAACAAACACTTGCACACAACGCAAAAAAGGGGATCTCAATCCCTTCATGGTCACGAACAAGAGTGAGACCTAATAGAGATAGGTATAAAAGATAAATAAAAGAGCAAACTAAAGTAAATATAAATAAATTTTAGCAAGGTATTTTTGGTTTTTGGTTTATATATCTGAAAATATATGATGGAAAATAGACCCGATGGTCATAGGTTTCACTAGAGGCTTCTCTCTTGAATAAGCATACGGTGGGTAAACAAAGTAATGTTGAACAATTGATAGAAAAGTGCATAATTATGATGATATATAAAGCAATGATAATGAATATAGGCATCACATCCGTGACAAGTAGACCGAAATGATTCTGCATCTACTACTGTTACTCCACACATCGACCGACTCCTGCCTACGTCGTAAACTGAAGCAATATGGTATAAACGCCATCTTTTTATCCTTATTGGCAACAATACAATACGTGACTCTCTACCCCTTCTGTCACTGGGATAGGATACCGCAAGATTGAATTCATCACAAAGCACTTCTCCCATTGCAAGAAAAACCAATCTAGTTGGCCAAACCAAATCAATAGATCGAAGAGACTTACTAAGCTATCTCAATCATGCATAAAAGAGTTCAATGAACACTCAAATAATATTCATACATAACCTAATCATAAATCCACAATTCATCGGATCTCAATAAACGCACTACAAAAGAAGATTACATCGAATAGAACTCCAAGAACATCGAGGAGAACATTGTATTGAAGATCAAAGAGAGAGAACAAGCCATCTAGCTACTAGATATGCACCCTTAGGTCCGTGGTAAACTACTCACGCTTCATTGATATGGCAATAAGGTTGATGTAGAGGCCCTCCATGGTCAAATCCCCCTCCGGTGGAGTGCCGGAAAAGGCCCCTAAGATGGGATTTCACGAGGTCAGAGGCTTGTGGAGGCGGAAAAGTATTTTTGTGTACGCTTCTGATGTTCGAGGAATATTTGAGAATGTATAGAGCTGGAATTAGGGTTGGGAGACCCTTGAGGGGCCCACAAGCCAGGGGCATGCCCCCGTGGGGCGCGCCCTAGAGGCTTGTGGCCTCCTCGGAACTCCTCTGGCCCTCTCCCCAAGTCTCCTGGGTGTCTTCTGGTCCAAGAAAAATCATCGTAAAGTATTATTCCGTTTGGACTCCATTTGATACTCCTTTTCTATAAAAGTCAAAAACAAGGAAACACAGAAATTGGCACTGGGCTCTAGGTTAATAGGTTAGTCCCCAAAATAATATAAAATAGCATATTAATGCATATAAATCATGCAAAATAGATAATATAATAGCATGTAACAATCAAAACTTATAGATACGTTGGAGACGTATCAAGCACCCCCAAGCTTAATTCCTGCTCGTCCTCGAGTAGGTAAATGGTAAAAACAAAAAATTGATGTAGAATGCTACCTAACATATTTATCAATCCAATTTTATTTATGTTGCATTAATATTCAAATCCATAAGATTCAAAAAAAAATTTTAATATTGACATAAAAACAATAATACTTCAAGCATACTAATAAAGCAATCATGTCTTCTCAAAATAACATGGCCAAAGAAAGTTATCCCTACAAAATCATATAGTCTGGCTATGCTCCATGTTCATCACACAAAGTATTCCATCATGCACAACCCTGATGATAGTCAAGAAATTGTTTCATACTTTTAGTATTCTCAAAAAAAATTCAACTTTCACGCAATACATGAGCGTGAGCCATGGATATAGAACTATAGGTGGAATAGAATTTGGTGGTTGTGGAGAAGACAAATGACGTATTTCAGGTTCCGACAGACCCTTGAGGTTCGAACACTGGGGTGCGTGTGGAGATTTAACCCTCTACCTGCCTGTTCCTCGCCGAATCACTAGGATCTAAACTACCGAACAGAACAACACAAGAGACACAAGATTTATACTCGTTCAGGCCACCATTGTGGTGTAATACCCTACTCCAGTGTGTGGTGTGGTGGATTGCCTCTTGGGCTGATGATGAACAATACAAGGAAGAACAGCCTCGCGAGGGTCTGTTCTTCGCTGGTGCTACTTGGTTCTGCCTCTTGGATTCTCGATGCCTCTACCCTGGGGGTGGCTAGTCCTATTTATAGGCAAAGGCCCTGGGCCTCTTCCTAAATATTGAGTGGGAAGGGTGCCAACAATTGGCCATTTTGAAGGGGAACAGCGGGTACACTTATCCTGACTAAAGTTGGTCCTCGCCTGTCAAAGGCTTTGGTGGTGACGCCTGCTTGGGCTCCACAATGACTTCTTCCCTGCCGTTGGGCTGGTCTTGGTCTCGTTGCACCGAAATGGATGCCTTTGCTTGATGCTCTCGCCTGCGCTTGCTCCCTTTGCACCAAAGAGGAAAGGAGGACACTGCGTGGGCTGGCGCCCGACTGGCGCCCTTGGTCGTCATGGCTTGCGTCATGGGCACCTCGCGAGGTACCCCGCCTTGAACTCTCCGCCTCCTCGTGAGCCAGCCTGACGAGGCCGTGCCTGAGGAAGCTCCTTGTCGTCCGCCCCGCAAGGCTTGGCCCCTCGCGAGGGTCTTGAGCTTGTGTTGATCAAGATGGGATGCGATGGGCCTCAGTCAAGCCATGCCGCAGGCCGTAGGCAGGCAAGTCTGGGGACCCCCGTTCCCAGAACTCTGACAGTAGCCCTCGGGCCCATGGCGCACCCGGACTTGGCCGAGCAGAGAGGCGAAAGGGCAAGTGCGAAGCATCGCAGGCCTTAACAGCCTGCGGCCTTGGGTGCCGCGTGGCGGTTGATTGGACGTGGGCGCCTCCGCTTCCCCACAACGCCTTGGTAACCGAACGGATTCGACAAGTCCCTGCATGCAAAGCGGGTCATGATTACCTGTGATCGTGGAGGTCGACGGTTGGCCTTCGCCGGCTATAAGTATGGAATGGCGCGCGCCCTTCCAGCCTATCCCCTCTTGCTTCTCCTTCTTCTTCATGGCTCCACCAAAGAAGTTCTCGGCCGCAGAGAAAGGAAAGGCTCGCCAGGTCGAGTCTACCTCTCCCCCGCCCAAGTGCGGTCGAGGTCGCCCTCGCAAACATCCTGTGGCCTCCACGGCGGCCCCCCGCGGTGGCGGAGGTGGCTCTCTGCGCGGCGATGAGCGGCTGGCCATGGTCGGCGGGCGTGTTCCGACCGTGCGACCCCTGAGGCCGCGCCTTCATACTGCGGAGGTGCTGTCAGAGTTCATTGTGTGGGCGGTGCAGCCAACCGGCGCTCGGCTTCAGCTCCCTCGCTTCCTCCTAGGTGAGCTCCCAACTGGCGCCTTGGGTGGCCTCTGGCTCCAGGCAGATGGCTGCTGCAGCCGGGCCTTGTGGGCTTCGCTGGAGATCTCTGCTGCCGGGAGCCTGGCCCTGACCCGCGGCTGGCAGACATTTGCTCGCACGCATGGTCTCCGCCGCCGGTGCTCTCTACACTTCAAGTTCGACGGCGACGCCGCCCTCTACGTGAGGGTGTTTGGGGAAGATGGTCGCCGTGCAGGGTGCTGCCCTGAAGATGACGACCGCGGCCGGGGACTCAGCCCCGGCGAGAACGGAGAGGACAGCGCGCGGGCTGTTGGCGGCGCCCGTGACTCCTCAAGCTTCACCAGCTCTTCTTTGGGTAGCGACCCTTCTAGCAGCGGCTGCGGTCAGCCTCCACGCCGTCGCGCCTGCCTGGAGGGCGGCAGCAGGTATGCCCGCTGTCGCGCCCCGGTGAAGCGTGAGAGGGAGTCTGCCTGAGCTCCGGAGGCGGCTCGATCCTTCCATGAGGGCCGGCACGGGACGAGCTTCGCCTGCTTTTGTTCTTTCCTTTCTTTTCTCCTGCACAAAAAGACAACAATGTGTGGCCCCGTGGGGGCGTGTTTGGGTTAACATCGTCAATCATCGTATTGTTTCTGTTATTCCGGTATTGTTCCTTTCTGTTGCATGCCCATTTGCAAGTAATCTCTAGTCTCGGTCGTGGGGGCGACTGACCCAGGCCCTGTATTCGTGTCGTGGTGCCCGTGAGGCATGGTCTGGAGGGGTGCTCCAGTAGTGGACCTGGGCCATGAAAACTTGAGCGATAGGGGCAGGAACACTCACGAGGGCCCCCGGGGCCTCCACCTCGGGAGCCCCCGTGCAAGAGAAATCCAGGCAGGAGAGCGAAAAAGTCGAATAACCATAGGTCAAAAGGCGGCGATAGTTTCGATAAAACTCCAAATGAGAATGAACTAGCCAACTGCAGAAAGCAAATGAAAAATCCGCGCCCGGCACCTAGTCTAGTCTTCGACGTCTTCTCACCAGCGCGGAGCTAAGTGCTGCCACTGGGCGTGGGAGGGAGCCCCAGGGCCTGAGGCCGGCACCCCTGAGACTCCGGGGCGTGTACAGCCCCAACTCATTATTACGTGAGAGTGTCACGGGCGGCGAGCTTCACAGGCGTTGGCCTTCTTCACAGGCTCCGAGCCTTTCTTTGGGGAAGCAAGCTTCACGGGCATTGGCCCTCTTCACAGGCTCTGGGCCTTTTCCAAAAAGATGAGCTTCACAGGCATTTGCCTTCTTCACAGGCTTTCGGCCTTTTCCAAAAAGAAGAGCTTCACAGGCATTTGCCATCTTCACAGGCTCTGGGCCTTTTCCAAAAAGATGAGCTTCACAAACATTTGCCTTCTTCACAGGCTCTGGGCCTTTTCCAAAAAGATGAGCTTCACAGGCATTTGCCTTCTTCACAGGCTCTGGGCCTTTTTAGGGGTAAAACCTCCGGAGGTGCTGGATATTCCACGCGTTTTGTACAGGTACTCCCTCCTGAGTCTCCAAGTGCACGGAGTCGGGCCTAGAAACATGAACAACCTTGAACAGGCCCTCCCACATAGGAGAGAGCTTATGCGGTCCCTCCCTGGAGAGGACCCGCCGGAGCACGAGGTCCCCTACCTCAAGAGTTCTGGGGTGGATGTTGCGGCAATGGTATCGCCGAAGTGCCTGCTGGTATCTTGCCGCTCGCAGCGCAGCTTCTCGATGACGCTCCTCCCCCAGCACGAGGTCCATCCCCCACATGGCGTCCTGCAGCGTCTCATCGAACGCCAGGACCCGCGCGGACCGACGCCTGACCTCGTGAGGGAGGACCGCTTCGGCCCCATAGACCAAGAAGAAGGGGGTCTCCCTAGTCGGCTTGGTCACGGTTGTGCGGATGGACCACAGCACGGACTGAAGCTCGTCATACCAACCCCTGCCGCAGGCCTCCAGTTTCTTCTTGAACGTCCTGGTCTTGAGGCCCCTCAGGACTTCTGCGTTGGCCCACTCGGCCTGGCCGTTGCTTGGGGGGTGCGCCACCGAAGCGTAGCATATTTGCGTTCCAAGGTTAGCACAGTACGTTTTGAAAAGGTTACTGGTGAACTGCGAACCGTTGTCAGTGATGATGCGGTTCGGCACCCCGAACCGGCTCACGATGCCCTTGATGAACTTGACCGCAGAACCAGCAGGGATGGTGCGGACGGCCTCGACTTGGGCCCACTTGGTGAACTTGTCCACGGTGACATAGAGGTAGCGATAGCCCCCTGGCGCCCGAGGAAAAGGACCCAGGATATCCAGCCCCCAGACTGCAAATGGCCACGTGAGGGGTATGGTTTGCAGACCTCCTGCCGGCTGATGGATCTGCTTGGCATGGAACTGGCAGGCCTCGCAAGCCTTCACAAGTTCGACAGCGTCATTGAGCGCAGTTGGCCAATAGAAACCGCTGCAGAACGCCTTGCCGACGAGGGCCCGTGACGACGAATGATGCCCACATTCTCCATCGTGTATATCTGCCAGCAGTTCTTTCCCTTGATCCCTGGTGATGGAACGTAGGGACACATCATTCGGTCGTTTCCGGTAGAGCTCTCCATCCCTGATGCAGTACGTTGTGGCTTGCCACGCCACATGCTCTGCTTCCTCCTCCTTCTCCGGCAAGGTCCCTTGCGTCAAGTAGCTCCGAAGCTCTGTGATCCAGCACCCCTCCTGAGGCTCCATCGTCAGGAGCAGGTGTGCTCCTGAGGCGGGGCCACAGGCTGGGGCTCCCGAGGCAGGTGGCTGAGGAAGCTCCACCCGAGGCTGTGCTGTGCTCGATAGTGATGGCAGGGCCGAGGGCTTGAAGAGCCGTTCCTCGAAGATGCCCGGCTCCTGGGGCAACCGCCTGGAGGCTCGTTTGGCGATGTCGTCAGCCTCTTGATTAGTGCCGTGGGGCACATGCTGTAGCTCCAACCCCCAGAACTGCTTCTCCATCCTGCGGACCTCCGCAAGGTAGGCCTCCATGTGCTCATCTCTTGGCTCATATACCTTGTTGGAGAAATTGACAAGGAGCTGTGAATCGCCCTTGATAGTAAGACGCTTCACTCCCAGTGCAGCGGCGGCCTTCAGGCCCGCTATCAGTCCCTCGTACTCTGCTATATTGTTGGAGACCTTTTCGCCCTGCTGGAAGCAAAGCTGCACGGCGTAGTACAGCTTGTCCTGAGTGGGAGATATGAGCACCGCCCCAGCCCCAGCGCCATGCCTGGAGAATGCCCCGTCGAAGTACATGACCCAGCCTTCTGGCGCCTCGCTTCCTGGGGAGAGTGATCGGTCTTCATCGGCCTTGAGGTCCGGTGCCTCCGTCCATTCAGCCACGAAATCTGCTAGCGCGGCACCCTTGATGACCCTGGTCATACTGAATTCGAGCTGAAAAGCTTGCAGTTCAATGTTCCACTCAGCGACCCTTCCAGCCGAGTTAGGGCTCCTAAGAACCCTTTCCGAGGGGTATGCCGAGACAACCTTGATCGAGTGACCCTGGAAGTAGTGCCGCAGCTTGCGCGAGGCCACTAGCAGCGCGAGGAGGAGCTTCTGCGGCATGGGGTACCGTGCCCTCGCATCCCGCAACACCGTGCTGACGAAGTACACCGGGTGCTCGATGAGGCTTGGAACGTCGGTGCTGGTGGTGCCCTCCGGAGGCTGTGGCGCCTGCTGAGGCGACGGGGCCTCCGGAGGTTGGTAGCCTGGAGGAAGAGCTTCCTCCGCTTCCCGCGTGCTTCCCTGCGGCGGCTGATCCTCCTCAGCCGTGGTTGCGACCTCCGTGAATCCTTTTTGGTCCTGCATTGCCTTGACATGTGCAGCAGCCGTGGCTTTGGTCCGATGCTCCTCCCTGACTGCCACCAGAGCCGCACTGGAAGAGTAAGGAGTGGCGGCGAGATCGAGTACTAGGGGCTCCTGAGGGCGTGGGGCCACCATCACCGGAGGGCTGGTCAAGTATCTCTTGAGATCTTGGAACGCTTTGTCAGCCTCTTCAGTCCATTCAAAGGGCCCTTTCTTCTTCATCAGCTGAAAGAAAGGCAGCGCTCGCTCTCCTAACCCGGACATGAAGCGCCCCAGCGCAGTCACGCGCCCCATGAGCTTCTGCATTTCTCTGAGGGTCTTTGGTGGGATCATGTCTTCGACTGCATTGACTTTTTCTGGGTTGGCCTCGATGCCTTGGTGGGACACGAGGAAGCCCAAGAGCTTGCCCGAGGGGACTCCAAACACACACTTCTCTGGGTTGAGCCGCAGGCTCACTGCGTTGAGGCTCGTGAAGGTCTCCTCCAGGTCTTGTATCAGGGTCTTGGCCTCGCGAGACTTCACTACGATGTCGTCGATGTAAGCCTCCACATTCTTCCCGAGCTGCGGGCCCAAGGTGATGTGCATGAGCCGCTGAAAGGTTGCCCCCGCATTGCGCAGTCCGAACGGCATGCATGTATAGCAATACACCCCACATGGGGTCAGGAAGGCCGTCTTCTCCACGTCTTCCACTGCCATCTTGATCTGGTGATACCCGGAGAAGGCATCCAAGAAGCATAACAGGTCACACTCAGTGGTGGAATCGACGATCTGATTGATGCGAGGGAGCGGGAACGGATCTTGCGGGCATGCTTTGTTGAGGTTGGTGAAGTCAACACACATGCGTTCCTTCCCTCCCTTCTTTGGCACAACCACGGGGTTGGCCAACCAATCTGGGTATCGAACCTCGCGAATAACCCCCGCGGCTTCTAGCTTGCGGGTTTCCTAGACGATGAAGGCCTGCTTTTCAGTGGACTGCCTCCTCGCCTTCTGCTTCATGGGGTGCATGTTGGGACACACATTGAGGTGGTGCTCGATTACGCCCCATGGGATTCCTGCCAACTGATCGGGCTCCCAGGCGAACACCTTCTTGTTTGCACGCAGGAACTTGACCAGGGCTTCCTCCTGCTCGGGCTCGAGGTTGGCGCCTATGGTGAAGGTGGCATTAGTGGACTCGTCCTCGTCAACAGGCACCTGCTTGGTCTCTGCCTTGTCTTGGGTGAACAACTGCTTTTCTTGGTCGGCGCAGCCCCCTTGGGCCTGGGGGTTTCTGCGTCGGCGGGCCGCGCCGCCACCGCCGTCTTGAGGGCGAGCTTGAGTACTCGCAGTGCACCTACGGTATCCTCGGGCACAGTGAGGACGCCGTTGCTCCATGGCATCTTCATGAGGTTGTACGCCGGGTGAGTCGCGGCCATGAACTTGGCCAATGCTGGATAGCCGAGGATGGCATTGTAGGGGAGGCCGATGGGGGCGATGTCGAAATCGACCAGCTCCGTGCGGAAATTGTCGTAGGTGCCGAAGGTTACCGGGAGTCGGATCTGCCCCAAGGAGCTGGACGACCCGCCTCCGACGCCCGAGAAAGGCCGGCTGGGTTGCAGCCGCTCCCGGGGTATGCAGAGGAGGTTGAAGGCCTCAACCGAGAGCACGCTGAGGCCCGCGCCACCGTCGACGAGGGTCCTGGTGACGGCCACCTGGCAGATGGTGGGTGTGTAGAGCATGGGGAGCGCGCCCAAGCAGGCCGAGTTGGTGGGGTGGTCCTCGGAGCTGAAGGTCAGCTTAGCCGATGGCTCTGACCGGCCCCGGGGAGCCCCCTGCCGCGTGGAGGCGGTGCCGACCCGGTGGACGAACGGCTTGACGTGGTGGCTGGAGGGCGGCTCCTGCAAGCCGCCCAGGAGGGCCGCGACGACCGAGGGAGCCGGCGCGATGGGGTGGGTGAGGAAGAGGCCGCGTGGCTCTTCCCAAGAGGCCACGGGGAAATGCTCGGATGATGCTTGTTGCCTGTTCCCCGCCGGGCCGATGGTGGCATTGACGGCAGGTGACGAGGAATGACGAGGGCGCCCGCCGACGGGAGTCGTCTGGGCGATGTGGGAAGCGGGGGAGGCTCGGCGCTCGGTGCGAGCCCGACGAGCGTCGGACATGGATGTGATGGTCGGAGAAGAATGAGACGACGGAAGGCAAATTCCAGCGCACCCCTACCTGGCGCGCCAAATGTCGGATTTTGGGTTCCGGCAGACCCTTGAGGTTTGAACACTGGGGTGCGCGCGGAGATTTAAGCCTCTGCCTGCCTGTTCCTCGCCGAACCGCTGGGATCTAAACTACCGAACAAAACAACACAAGAGACACAAGATTTATACTGGTTCAGGCCACCATTGTGGTGTAATACCCTACTCCAGTGTGTGGTGTGGTGGATTGCCTCTTGGGCTGATGATGAACAATATAAGGAAGAACAGCCGCGCGAGGGTCTGTTCTTTGCTGGTGCTACTTGGTTCTGGCTCTTGGATTCTCGATGCCTCTACCCTGGGGGTGGCTAGTCCTATTTATAGGCAAAGGCCCTGGGCCTCTTCCCAAATATTGAGCGGGAAGGGCGCCAACAATTGGCCATTTTGAAGGGGAACAACGGGTACACTTATCCTGACTAAAGTTGGTCCTCGCCTGTCAAAGGCTCTGGTGGTGACGCCTGCTTGGGCTCCACAATGACTTCTTCCCTGCCGTTGGGCTGGTCTTGGTCTCGTTGCACCGAAATGGATGCCTTTGCTTGATGCTCTCGCCTGCGCTTGCTCCCTTTGCACCAAAGAGGAAAGGAGGACGCTGCGCGGGCTGGCGCCCGACTGGCGCCCTTGGTCGTCATGGCTTGCGTCATGGGCACCTCGCGAGGTACCCCGCCTTGAACTCTCCGCCTCCTCGTGAGCCAGCCTGACGAGGCCGTGCCTGAGGAAGCTCCTTGTCGTCCGCCCCGCGAGGCTTGGCCCCTCGCGAGGGTCTTGAGCTTGTGTTGATGAAGATGGGCTGCGCTGGGCCTCCCTCGAGCCACGCCGCAGGCCGCAGGCAGGCAAATCTGGGGACCCCCGTTCCCAGAACGCCGACAACAAAAAGGAAGGAGAAAGTCTAACATCAACTAGGAAAATTAATGGGCTATGAGGATGCCCATCAATTGATATCGATGCGAGTGAGTAGGGATTGCCATGCAACGGATGCACTAGAGTTGTAAGTGTATGAAAGCTCAAAAGGAAACTAAGTGGGTGTGTATCCAACTTGCTTGCTCATGAGGACCTAGGGCAATTTGAGGAAGCCCGTCATTGGAATATACAAGCAGAGTTCTATAATGAAAAATCCCCACTAGTATATGAAAGTGACAAAATAGGAGACTCTATCATGAAGAACATGGTGCTATTTCAAAGCACAAGTGTGGAAAAGGATAGCAAAACTGTCCCTTCTTTGTTTTTCTCTCATTTTTTGTTTGTGCTTCTTTGGGTTCTTTTTTTATTTGGGCTTCTTTGGCCTCTTTTATTTTCTTAAACTTCGGAGACTCATCCCAACTTGTGAGGGAATTATAGCTTCCATCATCCTTTCCTCACATGGGACAATGCTCTAATAATGATGATCATCACACTTTTATTTACTTACTACTCAAGAATTTCAACTCGATAGTAGAACAAAGATATGACTCTATATGAACGCCTCATGCATATGAGAACAATTTGACAATGATGGCATGTGTCATAAAAAATGGGACAGTCGAAGTTGCATGGCAATATATCTTGTAATGGCTATGGAAATGCCATAATAGGTGGGTCTGGTGGCTGTTTTGAGGAAGGGTATATGGTGGGTTTAATGCATCGGCGAAAGTTGCGCGGTACTAGAGAGGTTAGCAATGGTGGAAGGGTGAGAGTGCGTATAATCCATGGACTCAACATTTGTCATAAAGAACTCACATACTTATTGCAAAAGTTTATTAGCCATCAAAACAAAGTACTAGTATGCATGCTCCTAGGGGATAGGTTGGTAGGAGTTAACCATCACGCACTCCCGACCTCCATCCAAAGGATGACAATCAAAAAATAAAAAATGCTCCAACTTCATCACTTAACGGTTCAACATACGTGCATGCTATGGGAATCACAAACTTTAACACAAGTATTTCTACCAATCCACAATTACGCACTAGCATGACTCTAATATCACCATCTTTATATCTCAAAACAAATGCAAGGAATCAAACTTCTCATATTACTCAATGCTCTTTATATGAAAGTTTTTATTATATCCCTCTTGGATGCCCATCATATTAGGACTAAATTCATAAGCTAAATAAATTACCATGTTTTTTAAGACTCTCAAAATAATATAAGTGGAGTATGATAGTTCAACAATTTCTATAAAATAAAACCATGGGCGTGCTCTAAAAAGATATAAGTGAAGTACTAGAGAAAACTGCCTAGCTCAAAAGATATAAGTGAAGCACACAGAGTATTCTAATAAATTCACGATTAATGTGTGTCCCTCTCAAAAGGTGTGTATAGTAAGGATGATTGTGGCAAACTAGAAAGCAAAGAGAGTCTTATCATACAAGACGCTCCAAGCAAAGCACATATCATGTGATGAATAAAAATATAGCCTCAAGTAAATTTACCGATGGATTGAAGATGAAAGAGGGGATGCCATCCGGGGCATCCCCAAGCTTAGATGCTTGGTTGTCCTTGAATATTACCTTGGGGTGCCTTGGTCATCCCCAAGCTTACTCTCTTCCCACTCCTTATTCCATAGTCCATCAAATCTTTACCCAAAACTTGAAAACTTCACAACACAAAACTCAACATAAAACTCATAAGCTCCGTTAGTATAATAAAGCAAATCACCACTTTTAGGTACTGTTCTGAACTCCTTCTAAATTTATATTGGTGTTATATCTACTGTATTCCAACTTCTCCATTGTTCATCCCCTGATACTACCCATAGATTCATCAAAATAAGCAAAGAAACAATAAAAACAGAATATGTCTAAAACAAAACATTCTGTAGCAATCTGAAAACTTAGTATACTTATGTAACTGCAAAAATTCTGAAAATTAGGACAATCTAGGAAATTTGTATATGAATATTTTGTAAAAAAATCAGATCAAAACCACACTTCTATGATTTTAAAGTTCTGGCAACAAGCTCAAAAGTTTCTGTTTCTTAGCAAGATCATATCAACTATCACCATAGACCATCCCAAAGGTCTTACTTGGCTCAAACACTAACTAAACACCAAAACACATCTAACCAGAGGCTAGAAGATTTATTTAACATAAAAACAAAAAATAAAAATATTGGTTTGTCTCCCAGCAAGCGCTTTTCTTTAAAGTCTTTTAGCTAGGCATTGATAATTTTAATGATGCTCACATGAAAGACAAGAAATGAAGCACAAAGAGAGCATCATATAGCACGTGACAAACACATCTAAGTCTAACATACTTCCTATGCATAGACATTTATAAGAAAGAAAATATCAAGGCAAGCAAAAATTAGCATATGCAAGGAAGAAGAACAAAACTTTGACAATTTAAGCATCAAGAGAGGTAATTTAGTAACATGAAGATTTCTACAACCATATTTTCCTCTCTCATAATAATTGCATGTGGGATTATATTCAAATTCAACAATATAGCTATCACATAAGTGAAGGAAATATGCCCTAGAGGCAATAATGAAGTTGTTATTTTATATTTCCTTATTCATGATAAATGTTTATTATTCAAGCTAGAATTGTATTAACCGGAAACTTGATACATGTGTGGATACATAGAAAAAACACTGTGTCACTAGTATGTCTCTACTTGACTACCTCGTTAATCAAAGATGGTTAAGTTTCCTAACCATAGACATGTGTTTTCATTTGATGAATGGGATCACCTCATTAGGAGAATGATGTGATGGACAAGACCCATTTGTTAGCTTAGCATTATGATTGTTTAGTTTTATTGCTACTTCCTCCTTCATGTCAAATACATATTCCTCCGACTATGAGAATATGCAACTCCCGGATACCGGAGGAATGCCTTGTGTGCTATCAAACATCACAATGTAACTGGGTGATTATAAAGATGCTCTACAGGTATCTCCGAAGGTGTTTGTTGGGTTGGCATAGATCGAGATTAGGATTTTTCACTCTGAGTATCGGAGAGGTATCTCTGGGCCTCTCGGTAATGCACATCATAATAAGCCTTGCAAGCAATGTGACTAATGAGTTAGTTGTTGGATGATGCAGTACGGAACGAGTAAAGAGACTTGCTGGTAATGACATTGAACTAGGTATGAAGATATCGACGATCGAATCTCGGGCAAGTAACATACCAATGACAAAGGGAATAACGTACATTGTCATAACGGTTCGATCGATAAAGATCTTCGTAGAATATATGGGAGCCAATATGAGCATCCAGGTTCTGCTATTGGTTATTGACCGGAGAGGTGTCTCGGTCATGTCTACATAGTTCTCGAACCCGTAGGGTCCGCACGCTTAACGTTCAATGACAATTTGTATTATATGAGTTATGTGATTTGGTGACCGAATGTTGTTCGAAGTCCTGGATGAGAGAACAAATATGAAGAGGAGTCTGGAAATGGTCGAGAGGTAGAGATTCATATATAGGACGATTGTATTCGGACACCGGAAGTGTTCCGGGGTTATCGGGTACGTATCGGGTTACCAGAAAGGGGTTCCGGGCACCCCCCGGCAAAGATATGGGCCTTATGGGCCAAGAGAGGGACAGACCAGCCCCTGGTGAGCTGGCGCGCCCCATATATACCAAAATAGGAGGAGAAGGAAGGAGGGGAAGGGACAAGGAAAGGGGAGGATTCGGCCTCCCCCTTTCCTTCTCTCCCCCCTCTCTTTCCTTCCCCCTCCAACATTTATGGAAGGGGGGAGGCTGACTTGTGGGAGGCTCCCAATTAGGATTACTCCTACTTGGGGCGCCCCTTTCTACCTCTCTCCCTCTCCCACCTATATATATGTGGGTGTCACCGCTAGAACACAAAATATTGATTCTTAGCCATGTGCGGCGCCCCCCTCCGTAGTTTACACCTCCGGTCATATTCACGTAGTGCTTAGGCAAAGCCCTGCATGGATAACTTCACCATCATCGTCACCACGCCATCGTGCTGACGCAACTCTCCCTCTACAATTTGCTGGATTAAGAGTTCAAGAGATGTCATCGAGCTAAGCGTGTGTAGAACTCGGAGGTGCCGTACGTTCGATGCTTGATCGGTTGGAAGGAGAAGAAGTTCGACTACATCAACCGCGTTAACAATGCTTCTGCTTTCGGTCTATGAGGGTATGTGGACACACTCTCCCCCTCTCGTTGCTATGCATATCCTAGATAGATCTTGCGTGAGCATAGGAAATTTTTAGAAACTGCATGCTTCATTCCCCAATAGTGGCATCTGAGCCAGGTCTATGTGTAGATGATATGCACGAGTAGACCACAAAGAGTTGTGGGCGGTGATCGTCATACTGCTTACCACCAATATATTATTTTGATTCAGCGGTATAGTTGGATAAAGCACCCGAACCAACCTTACATGACCACGTTCATGAGATCGGTTCCACCGACAGACATGCAACTAGTTTTGCATAAAGGTGGCTGGCGGGTGTCTGTTTCTCCTACTTTAGTTGAATCGAATTTGACTGCGGACGGTCCTTGTTGAAGGTTAAAACAGCAAACTTGATAAATCACTATTGTGGTTTTATGCCGTAGGTAAGAACAGTTCTTGCTAGAAGCCCGTAGCGGCCATGTAAAACTTGCAACAACAAAGTAGAGGACGTCTAACTTCTTTTTGCAGGGCATGTTGTGATGTGATATGGTCAAGACATGATGTGATATAAATTGTTATATGAGATGATCATGTTTTGTAAAAGTTATCAGCAACTGGCAGGAGCCTTATCGTTGTCGCTTTATTGTATGAAATGCAAACGCCATGTAAATGCTTTACTTAATCACTAAGCGATAGCGATAGTTGTAGAAGCAATAGTTGGCGAGACGACCACGACGCTACGATGGAGATCAAGGTGTCAAGCCAGTGATGATGGATATGATGACATTGCTTTGGACATGGAGATCAAAAGCACAAGATGATCATGGCCATATCATGTCACATATTTTGATTGCATGTGATGTTTATCTTTATGCATCTTATTTTCCTTACTATGATGGTAGCATTGTAAGATGATCACTTAACTAAATTTCAAGGTATAAGTGTTGTCCCCGAGTATGCACCACTATGAAAGTTCTTCGTGCTGAGACACCAAATGATGATCAGATGTGATAGGTGAGGGAGTCCTGGTTTCAGGGGTCCTCGGGTGTCTGGCTCGAGATGCGGGCCGGACTAAATGGGCCGTGAAGATAAATATAAAGGCCATCCTCCATGTTCGGTTAGTGTCGGGGATATACCCTGCGGTATGACCCGGCTGGATGTATAACCCAGCCAGACTTGGCGACTCACTGATGACCCGCCCTGACTGGACGACACACTAAGTGACCCGCCCGATCCTGGCGACTTATGGGTGACTTGGCAAGCGGATCAGAGGAGCGACAAGACCCGGGGGCCCAGGAGGCTCAAGGCCCAGAAGGCCGGCTTACATTATGGTAGGCCAGCTTATGAGGAAAGGCGTGAGGAATATCTCCCTTACAAGGAATCAAGACCCGGACTTGTATCCGGCTTGTAGTAGAAGATAGGTTAGTCCTAATCCTATTTGGACTCCACATGTAACCCGCCCCTCTAACTTGTATAAGGAGGAGCAGGGCATCCCAAAGAGGGACAAGCAAGAAGCAATAATCTCTAGGGCTAGACACAAAGAGTCAGCGTACCGGCGACTTCCTCATGATCATAATGAGATCTAGCCACAAACAACATGTAGGGTTATTACTGGATGATGTTTCCCGGGGCCCGAAGCTGTCTAAACCCTTGTCTTGTGTTGCGTCTCTTGATTCCGCTCAACCCCTCTCAAGCTACCACATAGATGTGTTGGCCTCACGACTAAGTCCTTACACTAAGGAGTGTAAGGACATCTACCGTGACAATTCCACGACAGTTGGCGCCCACCGTGGGGCTTGCGCACGGTGGTGATGAGTTCTTGAAGGGATCTCTCATAGGGATCAAGAAGTTTGCGATTGTCCGGATGAAGAAGAATCATTACGGAAGGAGTTAAATTGTCGAGAACACGAGCAATCAGATCTAATATCCGTCTGAGGTTCAAAAGAAATTACGGTTACACATCCATTTGCCACTGCAAGTTGCTGAGTTTGAGGACGTCAAAAATTTCCACTACAGTATCAATTTGTGCGGCGGTCGCGTCCGAAGTGCTACTGCATCTTTCCTCATCCAAGTGCAGTGTAGAGTATCCAATCCCAAGGTTACGAGCGGTTTAATCTATCAAGTCGCCGCGGGTTAAAAGCAATTCTGGTACTACCTTCAATGCACGGCGTCTCATCTCGGGGAGGTTGCAAAGGAAAAAAGCAATCCGTTGGTTTCCAGCAAACTTCAGACGTACTGTTTCCAAAAACAAAGATGTTGCAAGTGTAAGTCATTGAAATACAGTGCCTGTGAATTAGAAAAAATGAGGAGAAGGAAAGAGGACCACGACCCGGAAGTGGACATATCTACGGAGTACTACTACTAATTTGACAGAAGCATGTATTGCTAGCAAGAAATTAGATTGGTCAAACCTGATTGGTCAAACTTGATTGTACAAAGGAACTACTACAACCCATAGAACGATAGGGACTCGGATGCTGACACCTCCACGGTTTCTGCCTCTGCCGCAGCGGCGGCTGCGCCTTGATCCGCCCGGTTGGCCCGCTCCATCGACCGGTTGATGCATGCTGGCTGATGTACCTCAACGCCGGCTCACCCACAGCTGCTGGCTCGTCTCTGCCATCCCCCACTGCCGTAAGCTGCCGTGGCCGAGCCATGGGATTCATTACTGCCATGAGCCGCCGTGGCCGACACTGCCGCTGCGACTGGGTCTCGCCTCGCCGGTATTGCCACCGTGGCCGTCGTAGAGCCGTTTTCCAAGCCACCGACCTGACCTCTGCTTGTTGATATGCCTTCCTGCCGTTTCAGCCGCTGCACGTCGAGCCACCATCCATTTGGAGATGTTTCAGATGAGCTGCCTTGTTCCTATTGATCCGTTGAAGAGCCGCTTCAAGCCACCCGTGCTAGACCTCAACTTGCCGCTGACATGGCTGAGCCGACGCTGCCGCTCTCCGCCTCTACCATGGCCTTCTGTTTTGGCCTTGATCTGAGCGCTTGCCGCCTCCATGGATGAGATGAGCAGCTGCGCCGCCGATTCACCGTTGAGACTTGTCCGAGATCTGCTGAGCCACCATTGTTCTCCATCTCTTCCACTGCGCCTCTGAGCCATTTGCATTAGGCCATTGCGCCCCTGAGCCACCTCCGCTAGACTGCTGCACTACCGAGATGCCCTTAATTCTCCCAGTCTCCAGCTTGGCCTTACGCTAGCTGCGAGTCACGCCGATTCAAAGCATCACTGCTTCTGCCGCGTATCCGGCTCCGCTGCAGGTCACGTCCATCAAATTTGCTGAGTCGCCACCGGGTCAAGCCCCTGTTTCTTCGTTGGGTTGTTGAGAAAGAAAAGAAAGAGGCCGCAACTCCTCGGAGAAGATTAAAAGCCAAAGTGTGACAAGGGGTCACATAATAAGTGATCAGGAATTACATCATATTATTGTTTGCTATCGTTGGTTATTTGTCTCTGGCTGATAAAGCTACAACGCAACACTGGTTTTGGCATTGTCCAATGGACACAAGTGGAGCCTGTGGCAAAGAAAAAGAAAAGGTCGAGCTAGTGTTACACCAGAAGCATCAATGCAAATATTCTAGTACGGACAAGCCGGCCAGGAAGGGCTTCAATCGCCATTGAAATTATTGGAGATTATCTATGGACGTCATACATAAATCATTTATCGTCTGGACTACTCAGGTGATATTTGTCCAAGTTTATTATATTAGCACATATTGTTTTTATCAAAGAACAGCTTGTCTTTGCCTTGGTCTACAATATTGTTTATGCAGGGCAATTATTTATGACATATTATACCGCAGAGATGGAGGCATGCCAACATCTTTGGGCATAGATGGTCGTCGTTACTCAACAGACTCCCGCACCGGCTTACAACGCCGTGGCCGTCTCTCGCGACCACGCCAGCTTATAACAAGGAGGACAACTTGCCCGTTCGCACTGGCTTACAACGTCATGGCTGTCTCTCGCGACCACGCCGGCTTACAACAAGGAGGTCAACTTGCCCGTCCGCACCGGCTTACAGCGCCACGGCCGATTTATCTGTCTATGCCGCCTCAGATGTTGCGGTCGTCTTTACCATCCGTCTCTCGTGGCCTGGTCTACATCAACACATCAGGCCGCACCTGTCTGCATGAGTTGTTTATTGAGTATGAGCAAGTCACTACTTGGGAAGCCCGGTTTTCTTCCAACAAATTGGAGGCAAATTATCATGTATTATCAGCCGCCGTCTGCACTGGATGGCTCAATGGGCAGACGCATAAGTCGCCGCCACTATGGTTTGGTTAACTTCAAATAGCCAGTTGGAAGGAACCATTGGCCGAGTTGCTGTCATGGTTCATACGGGATCTTTTGTAACCTGCTGCAGTCACCTCAACCTTCTGTGGATTCACAGCGCGTTATCAACGCCAATGATATACACCTTCTGCTATGGTCAAATATGGAGAATCTCAAGCCAACTCTTCGAGTCATCTTGAGACTCGGGGGCTACAATGGTATGGCTCGGCAAAATTTCCGGGTTCAATGGATTCAAGAACTCCGGATCATTGGAGGGAAGGTAACCCGGTTCCAGAGGCTACCGTTACATTGGTGAAAAATTTAAAGGCCGTTAGAAAATTTCTGGCTTAAAAAGAAGGACTTCGGTTTAAAATTTGGTTCAAGAGACATCTCTCTCCCACAAAGCATTTACACTCTTAATATTTGGTTTAAAACCGGTTCAAGGGAAATTCATTTACCGCAAGGCTTTGAAGCTCTCAAATCCGGATCAAATTCGGCTCATGGTAAATTTATCTCTCTCAAAGTTTTGAAGCTTTCAAATCCGGTTTAAACTTCCAGTTCAAAAAGAATTAATCTCTTGCAAGTTCGAGTTCTCAGAAAGATTAAAGGGTGCCAAAAAGAACTTGCTGCCATGATGTGCGGTTCAAACATAGGTATCATGCCTTACAGCTTATCGTATTATGGTCACTTGGGGGCTTCCTGCTCATCGGGCATAGCTATCAGTACCCTCTTGATCGGTGCAATGCCAAAATTTATATGGTCACTTGGGGGCTTCCTATTCAAACATAGGTCGTATTCGAACCAAAGAGAACATAGTTGTCGATACTCTTTTGATTAGCAAACTGCTGAACCTACTTGGGGGCTTCTTGATCGTATCCGAATCATAGCTCAACCCCTTTGGGAATCGACGTGGATCGTATTCGAATCAGCGTTGTTAAACAACTTTTAAGGTCATTTGGGGGCTTCCCGTTCAAACATAGGTCGTATTCGAACCAAAGAGAACATAGATGTCGATACCCACTTTGATCGGCAACGCCAATGCCAGTGGGGGCTATATGATCGTATTCGAATCTTAGCTTAACCCCTTTGGAACGGTTTACTGATCGTATTCGAATCACAAGCCTCAAAAAATTTATCTATTTTTATACAATTGCAAGTATTTGAGTTGTCACAAATATCATATGTGCCGGCTCTTACAGAGTTGAGTTATCAACTTCACTGTCCGAGTCACATAAATTGGCGGTATCATTCAAAGGATCATAGGGATCTTGTGATCTACTTGTGTGCAGGATAAAACTATATTTGGGTGGTTACCCGCCCTGGCTTTTGACATTAAGTCGCCAGGGCATATGTTGTTTAAACTCTGTGCAGGATTTACAGAGCTATGGCGTACATAAATGATCAAGTTCAAGCCCATCATCAAAGATTGAAATTGATGTCTCAAAAGGGTTATTAATTCTTGATTTTCTCAAAGGCTATACGCCACCGGGTTACCATGAATGCGCATTAAGTCGTCATCGGCCAAGAGCCGCCAGATATTTAAACTCTGGTTTTACATGTCAACCGATGAGGTATTCAAATCTTTAATAGCCAAAACTGGCTGGATTCTCATGATGATATTGAGTGATTGAGGTTTTCATACCGGATTATATTGTTCAAATCTTAAATAGCCAAAATGGCTGGATTTCTATTGTGATTATCAATAACCAGTGTTAGGATTGAGGTTTTCAAAGTCGCTTTAGCGCAACGACTATTATTTTTATCAATGGGCATGATTTATTTTACAATGGAGGAAATAGTCCCGAGTCGCTGCAGGCTTACGATCCCGGCACTTGGGGGCTACATTGTTCAAATCAAGATTGCATCGAATATACAAGTCCCATGTCACTGCCAACATGCACCATGGTACTTGGGGACTAATGCAAAGTCATTTTTTCTCAACTTATTGAAGACCCGACTCATCACATTTTAAATGAGCTGGCCCTTGGGGGCTACCAATTGCTTCTATCAAAAATTCAAGGTACACAAATCTTAGTCCATTACATTAAGAGATCCACTACTCAGTTGGTAAAGTACAAAGCTCTTAACCTTATGGACGTGGGTTCAAGCCCCATGGTGGAGATTACATCATATGATGTTATTATCAATGAATTATTTACAAAGTCCCTGCTCATTATTGCATAATGACCCGGCCCTTAGAGGCTACACTGGTTGAAGTTTTTATGAGCACAAGGCAATTACAAGTCCCAGGTTTTCTGCAAGCATGACAACCCGGCACTTGGGGGCTATATATGTGGAATATTCAGTTTATGACTAATGATTGAGATGAATAACCCAGATTTCTTCAAGGTTGCAACACTTATATTGAAGCAAGTCTTAAGTTATCACTATGTTCTCCTCTTGAGCCTTGGGGGCTATAGGTATTATGCATATAAAGAAGGAACATCTTCAAATTCTCAGCTTTGAGTAAATCAAGAAGATCAATTACATGACCCAGTGTCAACAACAATTATGACTCGACATCATCAGTCTTTTATAACCCGGAGATTTTGGAAATTATAACTCAGCAAGATCTACATCTTTAAGCCGGTTGAAAATCAGATGAGTATTTCAAGACCTATATTTTTAAGCCGGTGCTTTGGAAGCCGTTTCAAATGGATTATTTGTTTACAATATTTCTTCTACAAGCAAATTGATTGTGAAGCTGGTCTATTGACCCCGATTTTCTAGAAGAAGGAAATGACAAGGACTTAAGGATGTTCAGGTGCCGGTTTACAAGAATTCTTAACCCGGAGCACAACCTGTCAAATTTGTTCTTGTGTTTATTTTGCAGCATAAGTTTACCATGGATAAATCCAACCTAAACTTGGGGGCTAATGTTGGGGATATACCCCGCGGTATGACCCGGCTGGATGTATAACCCAGCCGGACTTGGCGACTCACTGATGACCCGCCCTGACTGGACGACACACTAAGTGACCCGCCCGATCCTGGCAACTTATGGGTTACCTGGCAAGCAGATCAGAGGAGCGACAAGACCCGGGGGCCCAGGAGGCTCAAGGCCCAGAAGGCCGGCTTACGTTATGGTAGGCCGGCTTAAGAGGAAAGGCGTGAGGAATATCTCCCTTACAAGGAATCAAGACCCAGACTTGTATCCGGCTTGTAGTAGAAGATAGGTTAGTCCTAATCCTATTTGGACTCTACATGTAACCCGCCCCTCTAACTTATATAAGGAGGGGCAGGGCACCCCAAAGAGGGACAAGCAAGAAGAAATAATCTCTAGGGCTAGACACAAAGAGCCGGCGTACCGGCGACTCCCTCATGATCATAATGAGATCTAGCCACAAACAGCATGTAGGGTTATTACCGGATGATGTTTCCTGGGGACCAAAGCTGTCTAAACCCTTGTCTTGTGTTGCGTCTCTCGATTCCGCTCAACCCCTCTCAAGCTACAACATAGATGCGTTGTCCTCACGACTAAGTCCTTACACTAAGGACATCTGCCGTGACAATTCCACGACAGGTAGGACTCCTATGTGCGTGGATGGCAAGATTAGAGTCCGGATGTATTGTTTCCTTCCCTGGTGAACCGACTTTGTACAAACCCTAGGCCCCTCCGATGTGTATATAAACCGGAGGGTTTAGTCCGTAGAGGCCATCATCATACTCATAGGTAGACCAACTAGGGTTTAGCCATTACAATCTCAAGGTAGATCAACTCTTGTAACCCCTATACTCATCGAATACAATCAAGCAGGACATAGGGTTTTACCTCCTTTAAGAAGGCCCGAACCTGGGTAAACATTATGTCCCTTCGTCCACTGTTACCATCGATCCTTAGACGCACAGCTTGGCCCCCCCTACCTGAGATCTGCCGGTTTTAACACCGACATTGGTGCTTTCATTGAGAGCTCTGTTGTGTAGTCCCGAAAAAGTGATATATGGCACGCCTAGTCATCAACGACAACATTACCTCTAGAAGGAGCCTGACTTCTGGGCAGACCCTCCAGCTCGGCGGTTTCATCGTAGGCGCCCGTACGGCCGTCAAGCCTACAACACCCCCTACGACCGTCGAACACCGTCTTTGCATCGGTCTCGAACACTCCAAAAAGATGGTTCGGCAGGCGTCTCATCCTTAAAAGAGCTGCTAGACCGCATCACTGCCCTGGGGGTTTCAACAAATTATGGTTGGATCGGGCTTAAGCCTGACCAAAGGGATATTTATCTCCCACCAATCACCCACCTGGTAGCGGTCGTCGAGGAACGAGCTGAGGACACTTCTCCCCCTATGTTGAAAACCAATATGTTCGGATCTCCGAACCTTTCGAGTCGGATACTCTCCTTTCAAGCGGGACTCCAAGTCCCCCGAACTCTGGCTCGGGTATAGGATCGGGGGAGCACTTTGATCTCCCCAGATTCGAACCGGTCACTTCAAAGATTTTCCAAGCTCCAAGCACTGATGTGGGTCGGGATTCAAATTTTACCCTGCCACCACAATCAATACTCCCCAAGCAACTCATGCCCTCCAGACATATATGACCTGATGTATATACGGCAGCAACCTTAGGAAATGGTCCATCACTTTTGGGCCAGATTCCTACTTGTCAAAAGCAAGATCAAAGATTGTTGTGACGATGATGTAGTCTCGGTCTTCCATCGCAATTGTACCGACAAGGGAATGCCCTCGGCCGTCGTCACATACAGAGCTTCAAGGAACTATCATAGGTAGTGCAAAAGTACTGTGTGATGGAAAGCACATGGAAGGCCCAGAAAACTCAACTGGAGCCTGCTGCCTTCAAGCAGTGTGCGGCTCGGACTAAATGGATGCACCCTAGCGGGCCATCCGATCAACAGTCTGTCAGAAAAAAAATCCCTCTATGGGATATAGGTCCGTTCTTGACGAACTCCTTGACAAGCCCTGTCTGATACATGCGACTTTGAGCACAGACCCAACCCATAGCCTTCGAGCATGTTGGGTACTCCGGTAGGTAGCAAAGAGTGGAGAGGCCATCCTCACCACCATAACTCCAGAGAAATACTAACCGTGGAGGGACGATTTTAACGTCCTCGCGGTCTTCGAGACCTTTTCTTCAAATAATCGGCAAAAAAGGGCGCTCCGCGACCTCGCTGAAGTCCACCAAGTTACTGCACTGAGCCCATGGAACGACGCGACAATAACCTTCACCGCCGAAGACGAACCAAAGGCTCAGTCAGTCCGAGCACCCGCCGCCCTAGTCCTAAATCCTATTGTGGATGGCTTTTGGCTTACCAAAGTGCTCATGGATGGTGGAAGTGGGCTTAACCTCATATATGAAGACATGCTCAACAAAATGTAGACCGATAGAACACGCATTGAGCAAAGCAATACCACCTTTCAAGGAATCATCATCAGCCGAGAAGCATGATGCTCTGGGAGAATCAAATTGGATGTGGTATTTGGCACGCCCGAAAACTACAAGTCCGAAGAGTTGCTCTTTCATGTGGTCCCCTTCAGCAGTGGGTATCACGCCATCCTCAGACGGGGTGCCTTCTCACGCTTCCAGGCTATACCCCATTACGGGTATACGAAGGTTAAAATACCCGGACCCAACGGAATCATCACAATCTCGAGCGGCCCAGACAAAGCACTCCGTGCCGAAAACAAAACCGCATCCTTGGCCCTCGAGGCATTATTCGAAGCCCTAGCGGTTGAAGAACTAACCACCCTACAGTCCACGGTGGACAAGGACGATGTGCTCCTCGATAAGATACCTAATTCCACCTCTTTCAAGCCAGCAGAGGAAATAGTTAAATTTCAAGTGAACCCGACGGACCCCAACAAGACAGCGTCTACCCGACGGATCCAGAGTGGACGCCGCTTTACGCACATTCTTGCACGAAAATTGGGATATTTTTGCCTGGCACCCTTCGGACATGCCCGGCATCCCGCGCAGGCTGGTCGGACACAGCCTAAACATAATTAAAGGGTTTAAACCCATGAAGCAGACACTGTGGCGATTTTTTGAACCCAAGCGTCAAGCCATGGGAGAAGATCTAGCCAAACTGCTAGAGGTCGGGTTTATTAGGAAAATTAAACATCTGGATTGGTTAGCCAACTTGGTTAGTGTACCAAAGAAGGACAAATCCTGGCGCCTTTGTGTCGACTTCAAAGACCTAAATAAGGCCTGCCCTAAAGATCCTTTCCCATTGCCCCGCATTGACTAGATCATTGATGCGACTGCTGGACACGATTCATTGTGCTTCCTCGACGCCTATTCCAGATACCATCAAATTAAAATGAAGGAATTGGATCAGGTTGCAACAGCGTTCATCACTCCGTACGGCCCTTTCTGTTTCAATACTATGCCCTTTGGGCTCAAGAACACTGGGGCCACTTACCAAGGTATGATTCAAACATGCTTGGAAAAACAAATCGGCAAAATAGTCGAAGCATATGTGGACGACGTGGTCATCAAGACAAAACACGTCAAAACACTGGTGGACAATCTTCGCCTCACCTTCGACAACCTCCAGACATACGACATACGGCTCAATCTGGAAAAATGTGTCTTCGAAGTTCTAGCCGGAAAATTACTAGGGTTCATTGTTTCCCATAGAGGAATTGAAGCAAACCTATCTAAGATTGGAGCTTTGTCACAATTGGCTATACCAACAGATCTAAAGCAAGTCCAAAAACTAGCAAGGTGCGTCGCGGCCTTAAGCCGCTTTATCTCCAGATTAGGAGAAAAAGCATTACCACTTTACAAGCTACTAAGACGCACTGATAGCTTTGAATGGACGGATGCTGCCACAGCCGGATTGGATGAAATCAAGGCCCTGTTCACGAGTAACCCAATCCTGGCTCCCTCGAGCATTGGCGAGCCTATGTTGTTGTATATCTCGGCAACCAACCAGGTAGTCTCTTTGTCGAGCGAGGGGAACAGGGACATAAATTCCCCACCCAAAACTAGTTTATTATGTATCGGAGGTCCTAACACCATGAAAACCCCGATACCCCCACTACCGAAAGGTAGCCTATACGGTCTTCATGGCATCCCAAAAACTATGACACTATTTTCAAGAGTGTTAGATCACAGTGGCATCGGAAGTACCACTTAACGACATTATCAACAACAGGGATGCCACTGGCCGCATAGCCAAATGGGCCATCAAACTTCTACCATTCGAAATAACATACAAGCCACGCCATGCTATTAAATCCCAAGTGCTAGCCGACTTCGTCGCTGAATGGATGGAGGCCGAACTCCCTATAGAGTATAGTTCATACTCCAACTGGATTATGTACTTTGACGGATCCAAAATGCTAGCCGGACTGGAGGCTGGCGTCTTCTTGACATCCCCCACAGGGGACACAGTCCACTACATGTTACAAATAATGTACACGGTCTCCAATAACACAGCCAAATACGAGGCGCTTCTACATGGTCTTCGCATGGTTGTATCCATGGGTATACAACGCCTCGAGGTGCGTGGCAATTCAAACCTCACAATATACCAGGTCAATGGAGAGTTCAATGCAAAAGATCCAAAAATGGCGGCATACAGAAATGTTGTATTAAAAATATCAGCTCGATTTGAGGGAGTTGAATTCCATCATGTCGCTCGAGACAGTAACTAGGCAGCCGACATCCTCGCTCGCATGGGCGCTAAGCGCGACCATGTACCACCTAGCACCTTCATGGAAAGGCTCTTCAAGCCTGCCGTAGTATGGCAGGGTGAGAGCAGAGAGTCTAGTATGGACTTGGTCACACCCCCAGCAGCCGAACACAATGCAGATACCGTCGGGGGTTCGGATATCAAAATAACACCCTCTGCTCATGAGATCATGGCTGTTATCGCCACATGGACCGAACTCTTCCTGGCCTACCTTAATAGACAGGAGCTTCCCGACGATTAGAATGAAGCTCGTTGCATTCTTCGGCGCTCTAAAGCCTACAAAGTGCATGTGGGTGAACTGTACAAAAAAAGCACTACCGAAATACATGCTGGTCTGGGCGGTCATCACGCCGCAGCTTGGGCCCTTGTAAGAAAGGCTTTCTGGACAGGTTTTTTCTGGCCTACGGCCCAAGCAGACGCACAAGCCCTTGTACAACGCTATGTGGGTTGTCAGCGTTTCACCAATCAAAGTCATATGCCTCCCACTGCCTTAAGAACAATCCCCATTACCTGGCCCTTCGCGGTCTAGGGGCTTGATATGGTTGGTCCCCTTAAAGGGGGAAGCCACAAAAAGAAATACTTGCTGGTGATGGTAGACAAATTCACTAAATGGATAGAGGCCAAACCAGTAAAAACTACTGAAGCAGGGCCAGTGATTGACTTTATATCTGGCGTGGTACACCGTTACGGTGTTCTGCATAGTATCATCACTGATAATGGCTCCAATTTTACTGCCGATGAGGTGAAAACCTGGTGTGCTAAGTTGGGCATTAAGCTCGACTATGCATCTGTATACCACCCTCAAACAAACGGCCAAGTTGAATGGTCCAATGGTCTGATCATGAGTGGCATTAAGCCCAGACTGGTGTGCTCCTTATGAGAATCAGATAAGCACTGGGTTGAGGAACTCGATTCTCTACTCTTGGGGCTACGGACCACACCCAATCGAATAACCGGATACACACCCTTCTTTATGGTGTACGGAGCAGAAGTTGTATTGCCCTATGACATTATTCATGACTCACCTCGAGTGTGCATGTATGAAGAGCGAGAAGCCGAACTAGATTAGCAGGATAACCTAGACGGACTCGAAGAGGAGCGCGACGTTGCAAAGGCTTGTTCTACATTTTATGAACAACAGGCCAAGCGGTACCAAAGCAGAGAAGTGCGGGCTAAGACATAAAATGTTGGAGAACTTCTTTTACGCCTCCCAGAGAAGAAAAAAGAAAAGCTCAAACCAAAATGGGAGGGCCCCTTCATTATAGTTGAAGTCCTTACAGGAGGCGCCTATCGCCTTGGCAATGCAGCAGATAATCACGAACACATCCAACGCCGCGCGGCTCCGAAGATTTTATGCATAGTTCGGACTTTTTATGTTTTACTTTGACTAGGTTCTTCCTTTCTCCCTTCCTTTCTTGTTTTTCCTTTTTTATCCCAGGGTATGTTTGGATCTACCGCACTGTTAGGGGTACACATCTTTAAATGTTTACATCCCACTATACATGGGGGCTTCTCTAACGAAGCTTATTACTAAAAGCTTGTAGCTTACACTGTCTATGTAGATTGTTTTATACATATTTTTGCCATTATATGCACCTCTATGACTTAAGTTTTTGCCAAGCTGGGTTGCCTTGCTCCTATGCTTATACCGTACGTTCCTGATTGTTCGGCTAGGGTGTAAAGGGAGTACCTCTGCGATTGTTACAACTGGGTTATCCAGACCTGTACCTCAAATGGGTGAAGCCGAAAGCTAGCGTTCTTAAGGGAATAATTGGTCGGCAAATAGAGGCGGACTGTTTTGCGTTTGCAATAAATATGGAGTAGGCTGCCCACAATTTGGATGCAAGCCTAGACATGCATGATTCCGCATGTCGACCCAAGGAAAGGAACCCCTAACGGAACTATTTTCCTTGGAAGATGTTTCTTACATTAAGAAGTAATATAACATAACTCCCCGAATGCACTTTTGTCTGTTTGACCAATATGACCAGATTGTCTGGTTTCCGGACATACTAAATGTTTTTAATATAGTATCTGGAAACACTCCAACTTCTTGGTTCGGAGGTTAAAGCCGAAGGCCTGCGGTGACAAATTTTTGCAAGTTCGGTCGGAGATAAAGTTCGATAATAAAGTAAATTATTACATAGAATCAAATGCCTACTCTTTTTCTACACCATCTATAAGACTATCTAGCTTACAATCTTCTTGCGAATATTTCGCGGCTATCATCACTTGGTCATATACCAAGTTTACAGGAATTTCTTTTCCATCCGATCCCTGAGGCCCAACTCAGGCCATATGATTTGGATCAAGTCCGGTGTAGCGCGTCTTCACCATTGCCCATGCCTATCACGCACCTTCTCGGCATGCTGACGTCTTCCATAACTCGAAGCAACGCCGAGCACCCTTGTACAGGTCTGCCAACCCCTCCATACTTCCGGGAGGGGCATCGGAAGGCCATAGGGATTTGACCATATTCTTCAGGGCTTTCCAGGCCCACTCGTGCACTTTCGACAGTTCTTTTAGAATGTTGCCTTGGAACCCGGACACTTCTTTGAGATGGCCGGTTAATAGACCTGCAAGAACTGCATTATAATATTCCATATTATAGGATTCTGCAAGTCCTATGGATGGTTCAAGAGTCATACCGAATATGCCGCCCTTCAACTTTTGGTTCTCCTTCTGCGCATCCGAGAGTTGAGCCTTTAAGCTCTTTATCTCTTTGGCTTGCTTATTCACTTTCTCCTCTAGCTTTTTCTTTTCGCCCCTGGTCATGGGAGCGCTCCTCATTTCTTCAAGCTCTACAACAGCAACATTGAGTTGTGTTCGGTTTGTTTCGAGCACCTGGGACAGTGCACTGTTCTTCTCTTTGAGAACCTACAGTTTTAACGATTCTTAAATCGGTTTGTCTCTACCACTTTAAGTCTCGGGGGCTACTAGCACATATCTATTCAAATTACACAAACTGTTACCTGTATATCTTTTGAAAATAGGTGAGCAGCCCTAGTAAGTCCATCCCGGCCAGTCCGGATATAGGCATCCACGGTACTAAGAGCGGCAAATTCCTGCTCAGTAAAGGCCGGAGTGTGCAAGGTCTCCTTCAGACGTTGATGGTTCATCGCGCTCTCTACTTCTGAATTTGTGACAGATACATTATCTAAATCCTCTTGAGGTGGATGAGTCGGCGCCACCCCCATATGAGCCCCCATCCTAGCTGACAAGTCTGGCACCGGATTGGCTGCAGCTTGGCTGGCCGGGATCTTTGGTACGGTTCGCCATGTACCTCTCCTGAGATGGTAGGAGGAAGAAAATGATGATTCGGCCTTATGACTAGGCATGAAGTGAGGAATATACCTCTTTGGTGATGGAGGGCCCCATTGGCGCTTTTGGTCCCCTTTCATTTCGCATGCTCGGCCCGCGAAGGCGTTGTTTTTCTTTTGGTTGCCCCTGCTTGGGTACGGCTTGCTGAGCGCTAATCCTATAAAACACGGTTCACTATGGTGGATGAGATGTGAGTGGAGGTATCTATCTTTTAAAATGATTTCCGAACACTTACCTTAACGAAAGGGTAGAGGTCGGGGTAGTAGGCCATAATGGCTACCTCCGAGCCGTCAAGGCTCGCCTGGTAGTAGACTCCATCATCGAATTCTACAAATATATCCGGATCCTCGTGGAATCCAGGGTCTTCGTTGCGAGCATGGTCCTCTGGCTGAGGGGGGCAATGGATGTTTTCGACTATCTTCCTCCATGTGTGCTTAAAGGCAACCAGAGAAGCTTGATTACCGAATCCCAAACGATAAGGGAAAATTAAATGTTGATAAATGATCAACTTACCCATGCGATGGGGTTGTACATAGAAAAACCTTCCCGACAATTCAAGCAGGCGAATTCTTCTTCCTCCCACTTATATAGGTCGGCCATCATGGCAGCCAGAGCGGCTTGGTTATCCAGACCCTCTCACCTATAACGAGACGCATCATCCTCCTCGTTATAGCACCATAAAGGGGCTATGGATTGGAGAGGCTGGATGCATTGTTTTATCGCGATGGCCATGACTTCAATGATGGAGAGTCTGGAATGGGCAAGTAGTCTGACCTTGCTAACTAGTCTCATTACCTCCACACTGTCCTCTTGCTTGGGAGACTTGGGGCACCAGTTGAGTAGCTTCTTCAGAGGAGCGCTAGAAAATTAGGGAAGTCCGCACCGAATTGGTCTGGAAGGGGAACATCCTCTATGTAAAACCATTCCAAAGACCACTCTTCGGACCCCCTTTTTGGAGTCCCGATAGGGTAGCCGGATCCGGTTATGTGCCATACTTTGGTGCCACCCACTTTGAATATAGACCCTCCACCTTGATGACGGGGGACGAGGCAAAAGAACTTTCTCCATGGTTTGAAATGAGCCTCGGAGCCTAAAACAATTTGCAGAGAGCAACAAAACCTGACATGTGTAGAATAGAACCTGGTGTGAGATTGTGTAGTTGGATCCCATAGAATTCCAATAGGCCCCTGAGGAAGGGGTGGATTGGGAATCCTACGCCCCACAGAAGGAACGAAATGAAGCACACCCTATCCTCTTGGCTAGGGTTGGGGAAGTTCTGTGCTAACACATCATCACCCATAGAGGCTAATCCCGCCCGCATGGGGACTAGATCCGCAGGGGGGATATCCTTGCGTCTAAAGTCGACTCAGCTGAACATGGGATACTGAGCAGCTTCGCCAATCCCCCTTCTGAGGGCCATGGGGCGTGAGGAGGAGCCAAGGATGCTTGCCATGGTTTGAAGTTTTTCGTGGTTTGCTCCGGTGCTCTTTGGGCATTGTGAGGTAGCGTTTGGGGACCTAACTTCGTTATATAGACGCCACCCGCGCCTGGTAAAGGGTTAAATCGTAAAAAAGTTACGGACTGCTGCATTTGCTCAACGCATGGAAAATGAGGCCACGATAGGAAGGAATCATAAAGACTGGGCTCAGAAGCCGATGCCGGACTATCATCAATCTGGAGTATGGTGAAGAACCCGCCTTGTAAAGCCGAATACATGAATCCGCATACTACATCGTCATTGAAGGCAAGTTCAGGGACTATTGAGGGAGTCCTGGTTTCAGGGGTCCTCAGGTGTCTGGCTCGAGATGCGGGCCAGACTAAATGGGACGTGAAGATAAAGCTAAAGGCCATCCTCCATGTTCGGGTAGGACTCCTATGTGCGTGGACGGCAAGATTAGAGTACGGATGTATTGTTTCCTTCTCTGGTGAACCGACTTTCTACAAACCCTAGGCCCCTCCGGTGTGTATATAAACCGGAGGGTCTAGTCCGTAGAGACCAACTAGGGTTTAGCCATTACAATGTCAAGGTAGATAAACTCTTGTAACCCCTATACTCATCGAATACAATCAATCAGGACATAGGGTTTTACCTCCTTTAAGAGGGCCCGAACCTGGGTAAACATTGTGTCCCTTTGTCCACTGTTACCATCGATCCTTAGATGCACAGCTTGGGCCCCCCTACCCGAGATCTGCCGGTGTTGACACCGACAATAGGCTCTACGTTCACATACAATGGGTGCAAGCCAGTTTTGCACATGCGGAATACTCGGGTTAAACTTGACGAGCCTAGCATGTACAGACATGGCCTCGGAACATTGGAGACCAAAAGGTCGAACGTGAATCATATAGTAGATATGATCAACATAGAGATGTTCACCATTGAAGACTACTCCATCTAACGTGATGATCAGACATGGTTTAGTTGATTTGGATCATGTATCATTTAGATGACTTGAGGGATGTCTATCTAAGTGGGAGTTCTTAAGTAATATGATTAATTGAACTTAATTCATCATGAACTTAGTCCTAATAGTTTTTGCATATCTATATTGTTGATCAATAGCTCGTGATATAGCTCCCCGTTTATTTTTTTGATATGTTCCTAGAGAAAAATAAGTTGAAAGATGATAGTAGCAATGATGCAGACTGGGTCCGTGATCTGAGGATTATCCTCATTGCTGCACAGAAGAATTATGTCCTTGATGCACCGCTAGGTGATAGACCTATTGCAGAAACAAATGCAGATGTTATGAATGTTTGGGAAGCTCGATATGATGACTACTTGATAGTTTAGTGCACCATGCTTTACGACTTAGAATCGGGGCTTCAAAGACGTTTTCAACGCCACAGAGCAAGAGCTGAAATTGGTATTTTAGACTCATGCCCATGTCGAGAGGTATGAGACCTCTGACAAGTACTTTGCCTACAAGATGGAGGAGAATAGCTCAGCCAGTGAGCATGTGATCAGAATGTCTGAGCACTACAATCGCTTGAATCAAGTGGGAGTTAATCTTCCAGATAAGATAGTGATTGTCAGAGTTCTCTAGTCTCTATCACCAAGCTACTAGAACTTCGTGATGAACTATAATATGCAAGGGTTGACGAAAATGATTCCCGAGCTCTTCACAATGCTGAAATCAGTGAAGGTAGAAATCAAGAAAGAGCATCAATGTTGATGGTTAAGAAGACCACTAGTTTCATGAAAAAGGGCAAAAGGGAAAGAAAGGGAACTTTAAGAAGAATGACAAGCAAGTTGCCACTCCTGTGAAGAAGCCCAAAGCTAGAAATAAGCCTAAAACTGAGTGTTTCTACTGCAAAGGGAATGTTCACTGGAAGCGGAACTACCCCAAATATTTGGCGGATAAGAAGGATGACAAAGTGAACAAAGGTATATTTGATATACATGTTATTGATGTGTACCTTACTAGTGCTCGTAGTAGGCCCAGGTTATTTGATACCTGTTCGGTTGCTAAGATTAGTAACTCGAAATAGGAGTTGCAGAATAAATGGAGACTAGTTGAGTGTGAAGTGACGATGTGTGTTTGAAGTGGTTCTAAGATTGATATAATCATCATCGCAGACTCCCTATACTTTCGGGATTAGTGTTGAACCTAAATAAATGTTATTTGGTGTTTTCGTTGAGCATGAACAAGATAGGATCATGTTTATTGTAATACAGTTATTCACTTAAGATAGAGAATAATTGTTATTCTATTTACATGAATAAAACCTTATATGGTCATACACCCAATGTTAATGGTTTATTGAATCTCGATCGTGGCACTACCATTTAGGTCATATTGGTGTAAAGCGCATGAAGAAACTCCATGCTGATGGGCTTTTGGAATCACTTGATTATGAATCATTTGATACTTGCGAACCATGCCTCATAGGCAAGATGACTAAAACTCCGTTCTCCGAAACAATGGAGCGAGCCAATGAATTATTGGAAATAATACATACCGATGTATGCGGTCCGATGAGTGTTGAGGCTCGAGGCGGGTATCGTCATTTTCTAACCTTCACACATGATTTGAGCAGATATGGGTATATCTACTTAATGAAACACGAGTCTAAAACTGTCGGTGTTCTGGATATGGGGGTACCCAGACTTGCCTGCCTGCGGCCCACGGCGTGGCTCCACCAGCGTCCTGGTACGGCCTAGTTTCGACATCAACAACCCAAAACCCTCGTGAGGGGCCAAGCCTCGCGAGGCAGATGACATCAAGACCTCCAAAGGGATCGGCCTCCTCACGCTGGCCTCTAAGGAGCGGAGATTTATATGCAAGGCTCACCTCGCCAGGTTCGGATGACATGAGCCATGATGACCAAGGACAGGAGGGCGCTAGCGGGCGCAGAGTACCAGTTTCCTCTTCGGTGCAAAGGAGGCAAGCAGCAGGCGCGGAGTCCCGAGGAAGAAGCCAAAGGTTTCCATTCTTGTGCAACAAGACCAAGATCGCCAGGACGGTAGGACGGAGGTAATCACCGAGCCCACCGCAGCGTCACGACCAGAGGCTTTTGCAGGCGAAGACCACTTTAGTTAGGATAAGATGTACTTGTTGTTTCCCTTCAAATTTGGCTGTTGTGCAATCCCTTCCCACCTCCATTTGGGAAGAGGACCAAGGCCACTATAAATAGGACCTAGCCACCACCAAGGAGGGGGTTTGGATCCATTCCACCCTCACCAGCTCACTAGCTCACTTAAGCCCAAGAACACGCCTCCTGAGGTTGTTCTCCACTATACTAGTTCTTCCTCAGCCCCTCGAGGCAAATCCACCACAAAGCAGGAGTAGCGTTTTACACCGCAAGATGGCCCGAACCTAGGTAAACTGTTGTGTCCCATTTCCTTCGAGCTCGACACGTTAGGCTATGAGATTGGCGAGTCGGCAGACTAGGGAGAGTGAGATCTTCGCACGCACACCAGAATTCGAACCTCTCAAGGGTTTGCGGAACCCGTAATCCGACAGAAACATTTGAAAAGCTCAAAGAATTTTAGAGTGAAGTGGAGAATCATCGTGACATGAAAATAAAGTTTCTATGATTTGATCGTGGAGGTGAATATTTGAGTTATGAGTTTGGCCTTCATTTAAAACAATGTGGAATATTTTCACAACTCACGCCACCTGGAACACCACATCATAATGGTGTGTCCGAATGTCGTAACCGTACTTTACTAGATATGGTGCGATCTATGATGTCTCTTACCGATTTACCACTATCATTTTGGGGTTATGCATTAGAGACAGCTGCATTCACGTTAAATAGGGCACCGTCAAAATTTGTTGAGACAACACCATATGAACTGTGGTTTGGCAATAAACCTAAGTTGTCATTTCTTAAAGTTTGGGGTTGCGATGCTTATGTGAAAAAGCTTCAGCCTAATAAGCTCAAACCCAAATCAGACAAGTGCGTCTTCATAGGATACCCAAAAGAAACTGTTGGGTACACCTTCTACCACAGATCCAAAGGCAAGATCTTTGTTACCAAGAATGAAACATTTCTAGAGAAGGAGTTTCTGTAAAAAGAAGTGAGTGGGAGGAAAGTAGAACTTGATGAGGTAATTGTACCTTCTCTCAATTTGGAAAGTAGCTCATTTGAGAAATTCATTCACGTGATGCCTACACCAACTAGAGAGGAAGCTAATGATAATGAGCATGAAACTTCAGATCAAGTTACTACAAAACCTTGTAGGTCAACTAGAGCACGATCTGCACCAGAGTGATACGGCAATCCTGTTCTGGAAGTCATGTTACTTGACCATGACAAACCTACAAACTATGAAGAAGCTATGATGAGCCCAGATTACAATAAATGGCTTGAGGCCATGAAATATGAGATGGGATCCATGATGAGAACAAAGTATGGACTTTGGTGAATTTCCCCAATGATCGGCGACCCATAGAGAATAAATGGATCTTCAAGAAGAAGACGGATGCTGATAGTAATTTCACTATCTACAAAGCTCGACTTGTCGCAAAAGGTTTTTCGACAAAGTTCAAGGAGTTGACTACAATGAGACTTTCTCACCCGTAGCAATGCTTAAGTCTATCCAAATCATGTTAGCGATGGCCACATTTTATGATTATGAAATCTGGCAAATGGACGTCAAAACTGCATTCCTTAATGGATTTCTTAAAGAAGAGTTGTATATGATGCAACCAGAAGGTTTTTTCAATCCTAAAGGTGCTAACAAAGTGTGCAAGCTCCAGCGATCCATTTATGGACTGGTGCAAGCATCTCGGAGTTGGAATATACGCTTTGATGAGGTGATCAAAGCATATGATTTTATACAGACTTTCGGAGAAGCCTGTATTTACAAGAAAGTGAGTGGGAGCTCTGTAGCATTTCTAATATTATATGTGGATGACATATTGTTGACTGGAAATGATATAGAATTTCTAGATAGCATAAAAGTATACTTGAATAAAATATTTTCAATGAAAGACCTCGGTGAAGCTACTTATATATTAGGCATCAAGATCTATAGATCAAGACGGTTAATAGGACTTTAACAAAGCACATACCTTGATAAAGTTTTGAAGAAGTTCAAAATGGACCAGTCAAAGAAAGGATTCTTGCCTGTGTTACAAGGTGTGAAGTTGAGTAAGACTCAAAGCCTGACCACAGCAGAAGATAGAAAGAGAATGAAAGTTATTCCCTATGCCTCAGTCATAGGTTCTATAAAGTATGCCAATAGTGATCCCGGAGTAGATCACTAGACAGCGGTCAAATTATCCTTAGAGGACTAAGGAAATGTTTCTCAGTTATGGAGGTGATAAAGTGCTCATCATAAAGGGTTACGATGATGCAAGCTTTAAACACTAATCTAGATGACTCTGAGTCTCAGTCTAGATACATATTGAAAGTGGGAGCAATTAGCTAGAATAGTTCTATGCAGAGCATTGTAGACATGAAATTTGCAAAATACATACGGATCTGAATGTGGCAGACCCCTTGACTAAACTTCTCTCACAAGCAAAACATGATCACACCTTAGTACTCTTTGGGTGTTAATCACATAGCGATGTGAACTAGATTATTGACTCTACTAAACCCTTTGGGTGTTGGTCACATGGTGATGTGAACTATGGGTGTAAATCACATGACGATGTGAACTATTGGTGTTACACATGGCGATGTGAACTAGATTATTGACTCTAGTGCAAGTGGGAGACTGAAGGAAATATGCCCTAGAGGCAATAATAAAGTTGTTATTTTATATTTCCTTATCAATGATAAATGTTTATTATTCATGCTAGAATTGTATTAACCAGAAACTTGATACATGTGTGGATACATAGACAAAACACCATGTCCCTAGTATGCATCTACTTGACTAGCTCGTTAATCAAAGATGGTTAAGTTTCCTAACCATAGACATGTGTTGTCATTTGATGAACGGGGTCACATCATTAGGAGAATGATGTGATGGACAAGACCCATTCTTTAGCTTAGCATTATGATCGTACAGTTTTATTGCTACTGCTTCCTTCATGTCAAATACATATTCCTCCGAATATGAGATTATCCAACTCCCGAATACCGGAGGAATGCCTTGTGTGCTATCAAACGTCACAACATAACTGGGTGAAAGATGCTCTACAGGTATCTCCGAAGGTGTTTGTTGGGTTGCATAGATCGAGATTAGGATTTGTCACTCCGAGTATCAGAGGTATCTCTGGGCCCTCTCGGTAATGCACATCATAAGAAGCCTTGCAAGCAATGTGACTAATGAGTTAGTTGCGGCATGATGCATTACGAAACGAATAAAGAGACTTGTCGGTAATGAGATTTAACTAGGTATGAAGATACCGACGATCAAATCTCGGGCAAGTAACATACTGATGACAAAGGGAATAACGTATGTTGTCATAACGGTTCGACCAATAAAGATCTTCGTAGAATATGTAGCAGCCAATATGAGCATCCAGGTTCCGCTATTGGTTATTGACTGGAGAGGTGTCTCGGTCATGTCTACATAGTTCTCAAACTCGTAGGGTCCGCACGCTTAACCTTAGGTGACAATTTGTATTATATGAGTTATGTGATTTGGTGACCAAATTTTGTTCGGGTCCCGGATGAGATCACGGACATCACGAGGAGTCTGGAAATGGCCGAGAGGAAAAGATTCATATATAAGACGATAGTATTCGGATGAAAGTGTTCCGGGGTTACCAGGTACGTATCGGGTCACTGAAAAGAGGTTCCGGGCACTCCCGGGCAAAGATATAGGCCTTATGGGCCAAGAGAGTGACAGACCAGCCCCTGGTGTCCTGGTGCGCCCCCATATAGGCTGAAATGGGAGGAGAAGGAAGGAGGGGAAGGGAGAAGGAAAGGGGAGGATTCATCCTCCCCCTTTCCTTCTCTCCCCCCTCTTTTCCTTCCCCCTCTGACACTTATGCAAGGGGCGGAGACCGACTTGTGGGAGGCACCCAAGTCGGATTACTCCTACTTGGGGCGCCCCTTGCTGCCCCTCTCCCTCTCCTACCTATATATATATATATGAGTGTGTGTGGGGGGGGCACCGCTAGAACACACAATATTGATTCCTAGCCGTGTGCGGCGCCCCCCTCCATAGTTTATGCCTCCGGTCATATTCACGTAGTGCTTAGGCGAAGCCCTGCATGGATAACTTCACCATCATGGTCACCACGCCATCATGTTGATGCAACTCTCCCTCGACACTTTGCTGGATCAAGAGTTCAAGGGATGTCATCGAGCTGAATGTGTGTAGAACTCGGAGGTGTCGTACGTTCAGTGCTTGATCCGTCGAAACGAGAAGAAGTTTGACTACATCAACCGCGTTAACAAATGCTTCCGCTTTCGGCCTACAAGGGTACATGGACACACTCTCCCCCTCTCGTTTCTATGCATCTCCTAGATAGGTCTTGCGTGAGCGCAGGGATTTTTTTGAAATTGCATGCTTTGTTCCCCAACAATAACATATTCTCTAATTGTTCCACATGCATGCAAAGTTGACACTCTTCCAAAATAGTGGGATTAACATAGAATAAAGTCATTACTTCTCTAGGATCAATCTCCAAAGTAGTGGGATCAAGCCCACTTTTAATATTATTGCAAACATTATCAAGATCATATTCATCATGAGGCTTAAATAAATTTTCAAGATCATAAGATGCATCACCCCAATCATGATCATTACAATAAGTAGTGGACATAGCAAAATTAGCATCCCCAAGCTTAGGGTTTTGCATATCATTAACACAATTGACATTAATAGATTTATAATAACATCATTGCAATCATGCTTTTTATTCAAGGAGCTAGCATGAGTCACTTTATAAATTTCTTCTTTCAACACTTCATCACAATATTCAAATTCACGAATTTCAAGCAAAACTTCATAAAGATAATCTAGTGCACTCAACTCACTAGAAATTGGTTCATCATAATTGGATCTTTTCAAAAGATTAGCAACAGGATGAGGATCCATAAATCTCCTTTCTTTTGAATTGCAATAAACACAATTATGCCAAGCAAACAAGCAAACAAACCAAGTAATATATAAAGGCAAATGAAGAGAGGGCAAATAAAAGGTAAATATTTTTGTGTTTTTCTAAAAACTTTTTAGAAATGGGGGAGAGGAAAATGGGAGGCAAATGGCAAATAATGTAAATGCAAGAGATGAGAGTTTATGATAGGTACTTGGTAGGCTTGATGTGTATCCTCCCCGGCAATGGCGCTAGAAATTCTTCATCCTAATTCTTGAGCTTGCGTTTATTTTTCCCTTGAAGAGGAAAGGGTGATGCAGCAAGTAGAGATAAGTATTTTCCTCACTTAAAAACTAAGGCATCAATCCAGTAGGAGGCAACAGCCATTCTCCAATATATGCACCTACACAAACAAACAAACACTTGCACACAACGCAAAAAAGGGGTTGTCAATCCCTTCACGGTCACGAACAAGAGTGAGATATAATAGAGATAGGTATAAAAGATAAATAAAAGAGCAAGCTAAAGTAAATATAAATAAATTACAGCAAGGTATTTTTGGGTTTTTTGGTTTATAGATCTGAAAATATATGATGGAAAATAGACTCGGGGGCCATATTTTTCACTAGAGGCTTCTCTCTTGAATAAGCATACGATGGGTAAACAAATTACTGTTGAGACATTGATAGAAAAGCGCATAATAATAACGATATCTAAGGCAATGATCATGAATATAGGCATCACATCCGTGACAAGTAGACCTAAACGATTCTGCATCTACTACTATTACTCCACACATCGACCGACTCCTGCCTGCATCTAGAGTATTAAGTTCATAAGAACAGAGTAACTCTTTAAGCAAGATGACATGATGTAGAGGGATAAACTCAAGCAATATGATATAATCCCCATATTTTATCATTAATGGCAACAATACAATACGTGCCTCGCTTCCCCTTTTGTCACTTGGAGAGGACACCGCAAGATTAAACCCATCATAAAGCACTTCTCCCGTTGCAAGAAAAACCAATCTAGTTGCGCAAACCAAATCAATAGATCGAAGAGACTTACTGATCTATCTCAATCATAAATAAAAGAGTTCAGAGAAGACTCACATAATGTTCATAGATAATCTGATCATAAATCCACAATTCATTGGATCTCAACAAACGCACTGCAAATGAAGATTACATCGAATAGAACTCTAAGAACATCGGAGACAACATTGTATTGAATATGAAAGAGAGAGAGAACAAGCCATCTAGCTACTAGCTATGGACCCTTAGGTCCGTGGTAAACTACTCACGCTTCATCGGTAGGGCAGCAAGTTTGATGTAGAGGCCCTTCATGATCGAATCCCCCTCTAGCGGAGTCCCGGAAAAGGCCCCAAGATGGGATCTCATGAGGTCAGAGGCTTGCGGCAGCGGAAAAGTATTTTTGTAGATGGTTCTGATGTTCGGGGAATATTTGAGAATATATAGAGCTGGAATTAGGGTTGGGGGACCCTCGATGAGCCCCCAAGCCAAGGGCGCCCCCCCCCCGGGGGGGCGCCCTAGATGCTTGTGGCCTCCTCGGGACTCCTCTGGCCCTCTCCCCAAGTATCCAGGGTGTCTTCTGGTCCAAGAAAAATCATCGTAAAGTTTTATTCTATTTGGACTCCATTTGATATTCCTTTTCTGTAGAAGTCAAAAACAAGGAAAAACAGAAATTGGCACTGGGCTCTAGATTAATAGGTTAGTCCCACAAATAATATAAAATAGCATATTAATGAATATAAAACATCCAAAACAGATAATATAATAGCATGGAACAATCAAAAATTATAAATACATTGGAGACGTATCACACCATCAGTCATTAAATATCTAGGCACTCCAAACCTTGGGAAATAACTTCTTTAAGCATTTTAATGGAGGTGTTTGATAAGCAGTACTAGTTGGAATAGCTTCTACCCACTTAGTAACATAATCAACAACTACCAAAATATGTGTATACCATTAGCGGAAGGAAAAGGTCCCATATAATCAAAACTCCAAACATCAAATGGTTCAACAACAAGTGAATAATTCATAGGCATTTCCTGACGCTTGCGTATATTACCTATTCCTTGACATTCATCATAGGAAAAGACAAACTTACGGGCATCCTTGAAAAGAGTAGGCCAATAAAAACTAGATTGTAATACCTTGTGAGCAGTTCTATCTCCCGCATGATATCCTCCATAAGCTTTAGAGTGACATTTCCTTAGGATTTGTTCGTGTTCATGCTCAGGTACACAACATCTAATAATACCATCTACTCCTTCTTTATAAAGATGTGGGCATCCCAAAAGTAATGTCTTAAATCATAGAAGATTTTTTTTCTTTTGTTGGTATGTGAAACTAGGTGGTATAAATTTAGGAACAATATAATTAGCATAGTGAGCATACCAAGGAGTATTATCAGAAGCATTTATTATAGCTAGCTGTTCATCAGGAAAGCTATCATCAATAGGTAGTGGGCATCAAGAATATTTTCTAACCTAGACAAGTCAAATTCTTGTAGCAAGAGAACCCACCTAATGAGTCTAGGTTTAGCATATTTATTTTCCATAAGATATTTTATAGCAGCATGAACAGTGTGAACAATTACTTTAGAATCAACGATGTAAGATCTGAATTTATCACAAGCAAAAACAACTGCTAAAAATTCCTTTTCAGTAGTAGCATAATTTTTTTGGGCATTGTCTAGAGTTCTACTAGCATAATGGATAACATTTAATTTCTTATCAACTCTTTGTCCTAAAACATCACCAACAACATAATCACTAGCATCACACATAATTTCAAAAGGCAAGTTCCAATAAGGTGGTTGAACAATAGGTGCAGAAATCAAGGCTTTCTTAAGTGTTTCAGAGGCTTCTACACAATCATCATTGAAAATAAATGGAACATCCTTTTGTAAAATATTAGTAAGAAGCCTAGAAATTTTAGAGAAGTCTTCAATAAACTTCCTATAGAAACCAGCATGATCAGAGAAACCACGAATACCTTTGATATCTTTAGGACATGGCATTTTCTCAATTGCATCAACTTTAGCTTATCCACCTCAATACCTCGTTCGGAAATTTTTATGCCCCAAGACAATGCCTTCATTAACCATAAAGTGGCACTTCTCCCAATTCAAGACAAGATTAGTTTGTTCAAATCTCTGCAAAACTCAATCAAGGTTGCTTAATCATGAAAAGAAGTTCCGTAAATGGAAAAATCATCCATAAAAACCTCAACAATCTTTTCACAAGAATCAGAGAATATAGCAGCCATACATCTTTTGAAAGGTAGTAGGTGCATTGCATAAACCAAAAGGCATACGTCTATAAGCGTAGGTTCCAAAAGGACAAGTAAAAGTGGTTTTCTCTTGATCAGGTTGTGATATAGGTATTTGAGAGAAGCTAGAATATCCATCAAGAAAACAAAAGTGTGTGCTTAGATAATCTTTCTAGCATCTGATCAATGAAAGGTAGAGGGTAATGATCTTTTCTAGTAGCTTTATTTAATTTTCTAAATCAGTTACCATTATATAGCCAGTAACAATTCTTTGTGGAATAAGTTCATTTTTATCATTAGGAACAACAGTGATACCTCCTTTCTTAGGGACACAATGAACAAGACTTACCCATCTACTATCAGCTATGGGATCGATTATACCTTCTTCTAGAAGCTTTAGTATTTCAGTTCTTACACTTCTTTCATCTTAGGATTTAATCGTCGTTGGTGATCAACAACGGGTTTAGCATCAGGTTCCATATTAATCTTGTGCTGACAGAGAGTGGGACTAATGCCCTTAAGATCATCAAGAGTATATCCAATAGCAGCACAGTGCTTCCTTAGAATTTTTAATAATCTTTCTTATTCATGTTCTGAAAGGTTAGCACTAATAATAACAGGATATATCTTTTTCTCATCAAGACAAGCATACTTTAATTTGTCAGGTAATTGTTTTAATTCAAACACATGATCACCTTTAGGTGGAGGAGGACCTCTTAGAGTTTCAATAGGCAAATTTTGTTTAAGGAGAGGTTATTGTTCAAAGAATATTTTATCTATTTCATTTCTTTCATGAAAGTGCATATCATTTTCATGGTCTAGCGAATATTGTTCTAGTGGATCAGTAGGAGGTACGGCAATAGAAGCAAGACCAAATATTTCATGTTTACTAGGCGATTCTATATTATGAGGTTGTCTATGAAATTTAGAAAAATTAAACTCATGAGACACATCACCAAAGCTAACACTGACGGTTTCTTTTTCACAATCTATCTTAGCATTGACAGTGTTAAAGAAAGGTCTACCAAAGATAATCGGACAAAAGTCATCTTCTGATAAACCAATGACTAAAAAGTCAGTAGGGTATTTTATTTTCCCACACAAGACTTCAACATCTCTAACAATCCCAAGTGGTGTGATGGTATTTCTATGAGCAAGTTTAATAGTGACATCCATGTCTTCTATTTCAGTGGGTGCTATGTCATTTATAATTTCTTGGTATAAGGTAAAAGGAATAGCACTCACACTAACACCTAAATCACATAGGCCATGATAACAATGATCTCCTATTTTAACTGAGACAACAGGCATGCCAACAACAGGTCTATGTTTTATCTTTTTCATCGGGTTTGACGATTCTAACTGCTTCATCACAGAAGTAAATAACATGCCCATCAATATTTTTGACCAAGAGATCTTTTACCATAGCAACACTAGGTTCTACTTTGATTTGTTCAGAGGGTTTAGGTGCTTTAATATTACTTTTGTGAACCACGGTTGATACCTTCGCATGTTCATTTACCCTAACAGGGAAAGGTGGTTTTTCAATATAAGCAATAGGCACAACTAGATCAACATTGTAAATGATGGTTTCATCTTTAGCTATAACTGCTTCTTTAATTTATTCTTTAATAGGGAGATGATATTGAAACCACTTCTCCTTAGGGCGATCAACATGAGTAGCAGATGATTCACAAAAGAGTCTACTATCTCAGAGTCAAGTCCATATTTAGTTCTAAACTTGTGAAAAGCATCGGTATTCATGAAAAATTTAACACAATCAAACTCAAGTTTAATACCTGACTCTTTACCTTCATCGAGTTCCCAATCATCAGAGTTGCATTTAATTATTTCTGAAAGATCCCACCTGAATTCACTAGTCTTCTTCATAAAAGAACTAGTACAAGAAGTATCGAGCATGGATTGGTCATCCCAAGAGCCGAGCATAAAATTTTTGAATAATAATTTCTCTTGAGAGCTCATGATTGGGGCATGAATATAACATTGACTTAAGCCTCCCCCAAGCTAGAGTGATACATTCTCCTTCACGAGGCCAAAAATTATATATATAATTCCGATCATGATGAACTTGATGCATAGGATAAATTTGTGGTGAAATTCCAATTTCAATCAATTCTAGTTCCAAGATCCAATATCATCGCATAACCTATACCATGTCAATGTTTTTCCCTTAAAAGATAAAGGGAAAACCTTCTTCTTAACTTCATCTCCGGGTAAACCTGCAAGCTTAAACAATCCACAAATTTCATCCACATGTATCAGATGCATATCGGGATGCTCAGTTTCGTCTCCTGCATAAGGACTAGCTAGCAGTTGTTCTATCATACCGGAAGGAATTTCATAACCAATATTTTTAGTAGGTGCAGTAGGTTGAGGGGAAACTCTTTGTGTTTTCGGTCAAGGTGAAGATACCCCGAACAAACCCCTCAAAGGATTATCTTCCGTAGCAATAAGTGACAATAAATTTCAGCATGTAATATAAATTTTTCCTACCGATTTCCACTTACCAAGAGCGCTTCACTCCCCGAGAACAGCGCCAGAAAAGAGTCTTGATAACCCACACGTATAGGGGATCAATTCTAGTCCTTTCAATATGTAAGAGTGTCGAACCCAACGAGGAGAAGAAGGAAATGATAAGTGGTTTTCAGCAAGGTAATTTCTGCAAGCACTGAAATTGTCGGTAACAGGTAGTTTGATAGCAAGATAATTTGTAAAGGACAAGTAACAATAATGGTAAATAAAGTGCAGCAAGGTAGACAAATACTTTCTGTAGCAAAGGACAGGCCAAAATGGTCTCTTATAATAAGCAAAGCATTCTTGAGGGCACACGGGAATTTCATCTAGTCACTTTCATCGTGTTGTTTGATTCGCATTCGCTACTTTGATAATTTGATATGTGGGTGGACTGGTGCTTGGGTTCTATTCTTACTTGAACAAGCCTACCACTTATGATTAACCCCCTCGCAAGCATCCGCAACTACGAGAAAAGTATTAAGATAAAACCTAACCATAGCACTAAACATATGGATCCAAATATGTCCCTTACGAAGTAGCGCATAAACTAGGGTTTAAGCTTCTGTCACTCTAGCAACCCATTGATATGTCTCCAACGTATCTATAATTTATGAAGTATTCATGCCATGTTTACAACAATTTTATTTGGTTTTGGTATGATTTGCATGGAACTAACCCGGACTGACGTTGTTTTCAGCAGAACTACTGTGGTGTTGTTTTTTGTGCAGAAATCAAAGTTCTCCAAATGCAATGAAACTTTTTGACGATTTTTTATGGAACAAAAGAGGCACTAGAAGCTTTGTGGGAGGGCCAGAAGATCCATGAGGTGAGCACAACCCACTAGGGTGTGCCAGCCCACCCAGGCGCGCCCTGGTGTCTTGTGCTCACCTCGAGGCCCATCTTCACATGAAACCAACGCTGAAAAATCCTATAAATAGAGAAACCATCAAAAATAACCCTAGATCATAAGTTCCGCTGCCGCAAGCCTCTGTAGCCACGAAAAAACAATCTGGACCCTGTTCCGGCACCCTGTTGGAGGGGGAAATCGTCACCGGAGGCCATCTTCATCATATCGGCGGCCACCATGATGAGGAGGGAGTAGTCCACCCTTGGGGCTGAGGGTTTGTACTAGTAGCTATGGGTTTAATCTCTCTCTTTCTCTCTCTCTCTCTCTCTCGTGTTCTTGAGATGGCACGATCTTGATGTATTGCGGGCTTTCTAAATATAGTTGGATCATATGGTGTTTCTCCCTCTCTATCTTGTTGCGATAAATTGAATTTTCCCTTTGAGATTTCGTTCTTATTGAATTGAATATTTTTATGGATTTGAGAGCACTTGATATATGTCTTGCATATGAATACCTTGGAGACAATGGGGAATTATATTGATTCACTTGATATATGTTTTTGGCACTCAACTCGTGGATTCCCGAGGTGACATTGGGGTAATCTATGCATAGGGGTTGATGCACGCTTTCATCCTACTTTCTCCAGTACAAATCTCGAGGCACTCTTTGAGGTTCTTTGTGTTGGATTGAGTATTATGAATCTGAATTTGTTTTGGTGTTATTTTAGTACGAACTCTTGGGTAGATTGATCGGAAAGGATAACTTGGTGTTATTTTAGTATGAACTCTTGGATAGATCGATCGAAAAGAATAACTTTGAGATGGTTCTGTACCCTACAAACAATTTCTTCTTATGTTCTGCGCTAGATAATAACTTTGGTGTGATTCTTCATCGCACTTTGAGGGATGGTTATATGATCCAATTAGATTACCATTGTTGAAAGATTGCACTAGCGACAGTACGGACCCTAGGCCTCATTTTCAAGCATTGCAATATCATTTGTGCTCAATTTTGTTACTTTCTACCTTGCTGTTTTTATTTATTCAGATTAGAAAGTTATATTACTATCATCTATATTACACTTTTTCACCATATCTTCGCCGAACTAGTGCACCTATACAATTTGCCATTGTATTGGGTGTGTTGGGGACACAAGAGATTTCTTGTATTTGGTTGCAGGGTTGTTTGAGAGAGACCATCTTCATCCTACGCCTCCCACGGATTGATAAACCTTAGGTCATCCACTTGAGGGAAAATTGCTACTGACCTACAAAACTATGCGCTTGGAGGCCCAACACAAGTCTACAAGAATAAAGTTGCATAGTAGACATCAACCTCTTTTCTGGCGCCGTTGCCGGGGAGGTGAGTGCATGAAGGTATATCTTTAGATCTTGCTTGAATCTTTTAGTTTCTTGTTTTATAAGTAATTTGGTTTAAAAAAGAAAACTACAAAAAAATGGAAATGAGGTGGTCTCATATTGCATCTTTATAATGTCTTTCTTGAAAATGATGGATGAGAAAATTGTGCTCAATTGATAGAAGAAGAATTCAATAAAATGTTTGCCATAAATGATGACCATGATTGAAATGTTGCTAGTATGAATTCTTTGAATATCCATGATGCTAGTGATATGCAAAGCCATAAGCTTGGGGATGCTATGTTTGATGAAGACGGTATTTTTAGTCCCCCAAGTTTTGATGAGAATGTTCGTTATGATGAAAGCATGCCTCCTATTTATGATGATTATATTGATGAAAGTGTATTTGAGAGGTCATGACTTTATTTAATGATGACTCCACTACTTTGGAAGAGGTTTCAATTGATTATGACAACAAAATTGCTATTTATGATGATTATGGTGATGACATGTATGGTATAAAGAGTAATCATAACCATGGAACTTGTCACCGTGATTTTAATTTTTAATATGATTATGCCAATCAAGCATCACATGATAGTTAATTTGTTGAGTTTTCTCCCACTGCTATGAATGAGAATAAATTTGCTTATGAGGAGTGTAGTAAGATTTCTATGCTTATGAATCATGAAAATAATACTTTATGTGATAGATATATTATTGAATTCATTCATGATGCTTCTGGATCAGAACATATAATCTTCCACCAAATAAACCATATAGTAATCAACACTACTAGTCAGCCACAGGTACCAATCTGAGGTTCCGGTACAAAGATTGAACACAGGAGATGAACTAGGGTTTGAGATGAGATGGTGTTGTTGAAGATGTTGATGAAGATTGGCCTCCCAAAGAGGAGAGGGTTGTTGGTGATGACGATGGCTTCGATTTCCCCCTCCGGGAGGGAAGTTTCCCCTCCGAAATCGCTCCGCCAAAGGGCAAAAGTGGTGCTGCCCAAGTTCCACCTCGAGACGGCGGCGCTCCATCCCGAAAGTCCTCCCCTTATTTTTTTCTAGGTGAAAAGACCTTATATACCAGAAGATGGGCATTAAAGGTGGGCTGGGCTGCCCACCACCCACCAGGGCATGCCCTGGTGTCTTGTGAATACCAGGCAGCCCCCCTCTCGTAGTTATTTGCTCCAATAAGTATTATATATTCCAAAATAATTCTCCGTAAAATTTCAGCTCATTTAGAGATGTGCAGAATAGGTATCTCTGACGTAGCTTTTTCAGGTCCAGAATTCCAACTGTGGGTATTCTCCCTCTTTGTGTAAACCTTGCATATTATGTGAGAAAAGGCATTAGAATTACACCATAAATTGTTACTATGCATAAAAACATTATAAATAGGAGTAGTAAAACATGATGCAAAATGGACGTATCAACGGTTCTGCTACGTCTTGAGCTTGCGTTGGTTTTCCTTGAAGAGGAAAGGGTGATGCAGCAAAGTAGGATAAGTATTTCCCTCAGTTTTTGAGAACCAAGGTATCAATCCAGTAGGAGGCTCCTCAGAAGTCCCACGCACCTACACAAGCAAACAAGAACCCGCAACCAACGCAATAAAGGGTTGTCAATCCCTTCACGACCACTTGCAAAAGTGAGATCTGATAGAGATAATATGATAAGATAAATATTTTTGGTATTTTTATGATATAGATTGTAAAGTAAAAGATGCAAATAAAAGTATATTGAAAGATTATATGATAAAAGATAGACCTGGGGGCCATAGGTTTCACTAGTGGCTTCTCTCAAGATAGCATAAGTATTACAATGGGTGAACAAATTACTGTCGAGCAATTGATAGAAAAGCGCATAGTTATGAGATTATCTAGGCATGATCATGTATATAGGCATCACGTCCGTGACAAGTAGACCGACTCCTGCCTGCATCTACTACTATTACTCCACACATCGACCGCTATCTAGCATGCATCTAGAGTATTAAGTTCGTAAAGAACAGAGTAACGCATTAAGAAATATGACATGATGTAGAGGGATAAACTCATGCAATATGATATAAAACCCCATCTTTTTATCCTCGATGGCAACAATACAATACGTGCCTTGCTGCCCCTGCTGTCATTGGGAAAGGACACCGCAAGATTGAACCCAAAGCTAAGCACTTCTCCCATTACAAGAAAGATCAATCTAGTAGGCCAAACCAAACTAATAATTCGAAGAGGCTTGCAAAGATAACTTAATCACACATAAAATAATTCAGAGGAGATTCAAATATTTCTCATAGATAAACTTGATCATAAACCCACAATTCATCAGATCTCGACAAACACATCGCAAAAAGAGTTACATCGAATAGATCTCCAAGAAGATCAAGGAGAACTTTGTATTGAGATTCAAAGACAGAGAAGAAGCCATCTAGCTAATAACTATGGACCCAAAGGTCTGTGGTAAACTACTCACAACTCATTGGAGAGGCCTTGGAGATGATGTAGAGGCCCTCCATGGTCGATTCCCCCTCCGGCGGAGCGCCGGCGAAGGCTCCAAGATGGGATCTCGCGGATACAGAAGGCTACGGTGGTGGAAATAGCTTTTCGTGGTCGCTTCTGATGTTTTCAGGGTATGTGGGTATATATAGGAGGAAGAAGTAGGTCGGTGGATGCTCGAGGGTCCCATGAAGGTGGGGGCGCGCCCACCTGTAGGGGGGCGTGTTGGGCACCCTCCTGGCCGCCTCCTCTGTTGCTTGACGTCCACTCCAAGTCCCCTGGATCACGTTTGTTCCAAAAAGATCGCTCCCCGAAGGTTTCATTCTGTTTGGACTCTGTTTGATATTCCTTTTCTTTGAAACACTGAAATAGGCAAAAAAACAGCAATTCGGGCTGGGGCTCCGGTTAGTAGGTTAGTCCCAAAATGATATAAAAGTGTAAAGTAAAGCCCATAAACATCTAAAACGGGTAACATAATAGCATGGAACAATCAAAAATTATAGATACATTGGAGACGTATCAAGCATCCCCAAGCTTAATTCCTGCTCGTCCTCGAGTAGGTAAATGATAAAAACAGAATTTTTGATGTGGAATGCTACCTAGCATAATTCTCAATGTAATTTTCTTTATTGTGGCATGAATGTTCAAATCCAAATGATTCAAAATAAAAGTTCATATTGACATAAGAAATAGTAATACTTCAAGCATACTAATCAAAGCAATCATGTCTTCTCAAAATAACATGGCTAAAGAAAGTTCATCCCTACAAAATCATATAGTTAGACTATGTTTCATTTTCATCACACAAAATACTCCCATCAAGAACAACCCCGGTTTCAGCCAAGCAATTGGTTCATACTTTTTAACGTGCTTCAGCCTTTTTCAAGTCTCACGCAATACATGAGCATGAGCCATGGATATAACACTATGGGTGGAATAGAATATGATGATGGAGGTTGTGTGGAGAAGACAAAAAAGGAGAAAGTCTCACATTGACGAGGCTAATCAACGGGCTATGGAGATGCCCATCAATTGATGTCAACATGAGGAGTAGGGATTGCCATGCAACGGATGCACTAGAGCTATAAATGTATGAAAGCTCAACAAAAGAAACTAAGTGGGTGTGTATCCAACTTGCTTGCTCACGAAGACCTAGGGCACCCATCGTAGGAATATAAAAGCCAAGTTCTATAATGAAAAATTCCCACTAGTATATGAAAGTGACAACATATGAGACTCTCTATATGAAGAACATGGTGCTACTTTGAAGCACAAGTGTGGAAAAGGATAGTAACATTGCCCCCTTTTTTATTTTCTTTTTCTTTTTTCTTTTTCCTTTTTTTTCTTTTTCTTTTTCCTTTTTTCCTTTTTTTTTTCTTTTGGCCTTCCTTTTTCCTTTTTTTTTCTTTGGCCTTTATTTTTTATTTTATTTTTGGCCTTCCCTTTTGGGGGGGGGGGGGGACAATGCTCTAGTAATGATGATCATCACACTTCTATTTATTTACAACTCATGAATTACAACTCAAAGTTAGAACAAGATATGACTCTATATGAATGCCTCCGGCGGTATACCGGGATGGGCAATGAATCAATAGTGACATGTATGAAAAATTATGCATGGTGGCTTTGCCACAAATACGATGTCAACTACATGATCATGCAAGGCAATATGACAATGATGATGCATGTCATGAAAAATGGAACGGAACGATGGAAAGTTGCATGGCAATATATCTCGGAATAGCTATGGAAATGCCATAATAGGTAGGTATGGTGGATGTTTTGAGGAAGATATAAGGAGGTTTATGTGTGATAGAGCGTATTGTATCACGGGGTTTGGATGCACCGGCGAAGTTTGCACCAACTCTCAAGGTGAGAAAGGGCAATGCACAGTACCGAAGAGGCTAGCAATGATGGAAAGGTAAAAGTGTGTATAATCCATGGACTCAACATTAGTCATAAAGAACTCATATACTTATTGCAAAAGTTTTATTAGCCCTCAAAGCAAAGTACTACTACGCATGCTCCTACGGGGGAGGTTGGTAGGAGTTAACCATCACGCGCCCCCAACCTCCACTCAAGGGAAGGCAATCAAAAGAGCACCCCATGCAATAAATTTGTTACACAACTTTTACCATATGTGCATGCTACGGGACTTGCCAACTTCAACACAAGCATTCTTTAAATTCATAATCACCCAACTAGCATGACTCTAATATCACCACCTCCATATCTCAAAACAATTATCAAGTATCAAGTTGATCATAGCATCCAATTCACTTCCTATGATAGTTTTTATTGTACCCAACTTGGATGCCCATCATTCTAGGACCAATTTTATAACCATAGAAAATACCATGCTGTTCTAAGAGACTCTCAAAATAATATAAGTGAAGCATGAGATATTAGCAATTTCTACCAAATCAAGCCACCGCCATGTTCTAAAAGATTTAAGTTAAGTACTAGAGCAAAACTACTAGCTCAAAAGATATAAGTGAAGTACATAGAGTATTATAATAAATTCCAATCAAGTAAGTTTCTCCCAAAAGGTGTGTACAGAAAGGATGATTGTGGTGATCTAAAAAGCAAAGACTAATATCATACAAAACGCTCCAAGCAAAACACATATCATGTGGCGATTAAAAATATAGCTCCAAGTAAAGTTACCGATGAACGAAGACGAAAGAGGGGATGCCTTCCGGGGCATCCCCAAGCTTAGGATTTTGGTTATCCTTGAATATCTTGGGGTGCCATGGGCATCCCCAAGCTTAGGCTCTTGCCACTCCTTATTCCATAGTCCATCAAATCTTTACCCAAAACTTGAAAACTTCACAACACAAAACTCAACAGGAAATCTCATAAGCTCCGTTAGTGCAAGAAAGAAAAACCACCACATAAGGTACTGTAATGAACTCATTCTTTATTTATATTGGTGTTAAACCTACTGTATTCCAACTTCTCTATGGTTCATACCACTTAATACTAGCCATAGATGCATCAAAATAAGCAAACAACACACGAAAAACAGAATCTGTCAAAAACAGAATAGTCTGTAGAAATCTGTAACTCTCGAATACTTATGGAACTCTAAAACTCCTAAAAAATAGGAAGTCCTGGGAAATTTTTATATTGATCTACATCAAAAAGAATCAACGCAAAAGCACGTTTCTGTGAATTACTAAAATTGTTTTCGTGCGTGCAAAGTTTCTGTTTTTCAGCAGAATCAAATTAACTATCACGATAGGTTATCCTATAGGTTATACTTGGCACAAGCACTGGTTAAAACATGAAAACACATCTAAACAGAAGCTAGATGAATTATTTATTGAGTAACAGCAAAGAAAAATATCGGGTTGTATCGCAACAAGCGCTTTTCTTTAAAGCCTTAGCTAGGCATTGATAATTTTAATGATGCTCACATCAAAGACAAGAATTGAAGCGCAAAGAGAGCATCATGAAACACATGACAAACACATCTAAGTCTAACATACTTCCTATGCATAGGCATATTATAAGCAAACAAATTTGCAAGGCAAGAAAAAACTAGCATATGCAAGGAAGAAGACGATAGCAATCTCAACATGAAGAGAGGTAATTTTGCAACATGAAAATTTCTTTAACCATATTTTCCTCTCTCATAATAATTACATGTAGGATCATAAGCAAATTCAACAAAATAGCCATCACATAACATATTCTCAACACGATCCACATGCATGCAAAGTTGACACTCTTCCAAGATAGTGGGATTAACATTAACTAAAGTCATGACCTCTCCAAACCCAATTTTATCAAAAATATCATAAGATTGAACACACTCCAAATATGTGGGATATAAAGTTAAACTCTTCCAGACCCACTTTCAATATTATTGCAAACACTATTATCAATCTCATATTCATCATGGGGCTTAAATAAATTTTCAAGATTATAAGAATAATCACCCCAATCATGATAATTGCAACAAGCAGTTAACCTAGCAAAACTAGCATCCCCAAGCTTAGGGTTTTGCATATTATTAGCACAATTCACATCAAGAGAATTTATAGTAAAATCATTGCAATCATGCTTTTTATTCAAGGAGTTATTGTGAATCTCTTCATAAATTTCTTCATCATAATTTTCAGATTCACGAATTTCAAGCAAAACCTCATAAATATAGTCTAGTGCACTCAACTCACTAGCAATAGGTTCATCATAATTGGATCTCTTAAAAAGACTAGCAAGTGGATGAGGATCCACAAACTTTTAGCAAGCGAAGATGCAAGCAAAAGGAGATGAACGGGAAAGAGAGGGTGAATAAAACGGCAAGGGTGAAGTGGGGGAGAGGAAAATGAGAGGCAAATGGCAAATAATGTAATGCGAGGGAGATGAGTTTGTGATGGGTACTTGGTATGTATTGACTTGAGCGAAGACCTTCCCGGCAACGGTCCAAGAAATCCTTCCTGCTACGTCTTGAGCTTGCGTTGGTTTTCCTTGAAGAGGAAAGGGTGATGCAGCAAAGTGGCATAAGTATTTCCCTCAGTTTTTGAGAACCAAGGTATCAATCCAGTAGGAGGCTCCTCAAAAGTCCCACGCACCTACACAAACAAACAAGAACTCGCAACCAATGCAATAAAGGGGTTGTCAATCCCTTCACGGCCACTTGCGAAAGTGAGATCTGATAGAGATAATATGATACGATAAATATTTTGGTATTTTTATGATATAGATTGTAAAGTAAAAGATGCAAATAAAAGTAGATTGAAAGCTTATATGATAAAAGATAGACCCGGGGGCCATAGGTTTCACTAGTGGCTTCTCTCAAGATAGCATAAGTATTACAATGGGTGAACAAATTACTGTCAAGCAATTGATAGAAAAGCAAATAATTATGAGATTATCTAGGCATGATCATGTATATAGGCATCACGTCCGTGACAAGTAGACCGACTCCTACCTGCGTCTACTACTATTACTCCACACATCGACCGCTATCCAGCATGCATCTAGAGTATTAAGTTCATAAAGAATAGAGTAACGCATTAAGAAATATGACATGATGTAGAGGGATAAATTCATGCAATATGATATAAAACCCCGTCTTTTTATCCTCGATGGCAACAATACAATACATGCCTTGCTGCCCCTGCTGTCACTGGGAAAGGACACCGCAAGATTGAACCCAAAGCTAAGCACTTCTCCCATTACAAGAAAGATCAATCTAGTAGGGCAAACCAAACTAATAATTCGAACAGGCTTGCAAAGATAACTTAATCACACATAAAAGAATTCAGAGGAGATTCAAATATTTCTCATAGATAAACTTGATCATAAACGCACAATTCATCGGATCTCGACAACCACACCGCAAAAAGAGTTACGTTGAATATATCTCCAAGAAGATCGAGGAGAACTTTGTATTGAGATTCAAAGAGAGAGAAGAAGTCATCTAGCTAATAACTATGGACCCGAAGGTCTGTGGTAAACTACTCACAACTCATCAGAGAGGCCTTGGAGATGATGTAGAGGCCCTCCATGGTCGATTCCCCCTCCGGCGGAGCTCCGACGAAGGCTCCAAGATGGGATCTCACGGATACAGAAGGTTACGGCGGTGGAAATAGCTTTTCGTGGTCGCTTCTAATGTTTTCAGGGTACGTGGGTATATATAGGAGCAAGAAGTAGACCGGTGGATGCTCGAGGGGCCCACGAGGGTGGGGGCGCGCCCACCTGTAGGGGGCGCGTCGGGCACCCTCGTGGCCGCCTCCTCTGTTGCTTGACGTCCACTCCAAGTCCCGTGGATCACATTTGTTCCAAAAAGATCGCTCCCGAAGGTTTCATTCTGCTTGGACTTTGTTTGATATTCCTTTTCTTCGAAACACTGAAATAGGAAAAAAAACAGCAATTCGGGTTGGGCCTCCGGTTAGTAGGTTAGTCCCAAAAATGATCCAAAAGTGTAAAGTAAAGCCCATAAACATCCAAAACGGGTAATATAATAGCATGGAACAATCAAAAATTATAGATACGTTGGAGACGTATCAGGTTCCCAAACAAAAACTAAAGGTTATTTCCTTTCCAGCATTCTTTCACAATCCATGGCTAGCCGTAGGCACATGTGCCTTCCATACCAACACTTTCCAAGGAATTTATTATTATAGTTTTTTTTCAGGACTGGGCATCTCTATTACCCACCACACTCTCGTGCAATAGCAAGTGAATAAACACTCATCGTGAGAATAAAATAACTAGCATGGAAAATATTGGCCACCCCTGCCTCTTCGTGAGCGGTACAAGCACAAAAAAAGGAAATTCATTTTGAAAATTAGAGTTGGCACATAAAAAATTACTTGGAATGACATGGAAATACCGCATGTAGGTAGGTATGGTAGACTCATTTGGCACAACTTTGGGTTTAAGGAGTTGGATGCACAAGGAGTATTCCCGCTTAGTACAAGGGAAAGGCTAGCAAATAGATTGAGAAGCAACCAACCAGAAAACAAAAAAGGTCATAAATGAGCATTGAAAATAATTAACACCGAATAATGCACCACAAGTAGGATATAATTTCATTGCATAACTATTGACTTTATCTGCATGCCTAGGGAATCACAAACCTTAACACCAATATTCTTACTAAAGCATAACTACTCACCAATATGACTCACATATCACTATCTCCATATGGCAAAACTATTGCAAGGAATCAAGTTTATAATATCCAATGATCTTCATGAAAGTTTTTGTTATATCCCCCTTGGATAACTATCACTTTGGGACCAAATTCATATCTCGTGCAAATTACCATTACTATTCTTAACTCTCAAAAAGATCTAAGTGAAGCACGAGTGCATAAATAATTCTTCACAAAAAATCAACTCTCAAAATAATATAAGTGAAGCATGAGAGCATATTCCTTTAAAATTTACTAACTCTCAAAATAATATAAGTGAAGCATGAGAGCATATTTCTTTAAATTACCAAGTCTCAAAATAATATAAGTGAAGCAAGAGAGTTTATTTCTTCAAAATATAACCACCGTCATGCTCAAAAAGATATAAGTGAAGTACTAGAGCAACTGCCCAGCTCAAAAGGTTTAAGTGAAACACATAGAGTATTCTAGCAAATCAAGATATGCGTGTGGCTCCCTCAGAGAAGTGTGTTCAGCAAGGATGATTGTGACAAACTAACTAATAAAACAAGCAAAGACTCATATATTACAAGACGCTCCAAGCAACACTCATGATATGTGACAAATAAAAATATAGCTCCAAGTAAAATTACCGATGGTTGTTATAAGAAAGAGGGGATGCCTTCCGGGGCATCCCCAAGCTTAGTTGCTTGGGAGTCCTTGAATATTACCTTGGGGTGCCTTGGGCATCTCCAAGCTTAGGCTCTTGCCACTCCTTATTCCTTCATCCATCATGATCTCACCCAAAACTTGAAAACTTCAACCACACAAAACTTAACAAAACCTTTGTGAGATCCGTTAGTATAATAAAGCAAATCATCACTATAAGTAATGTTGCAAACCCATTCATATTTTATTATTGTATTATACCTACTGTATTCTAACTTTACCATGGCTTATACCCCCCCCCCCCTATACAATCCATAGATTCATCAAAATAAGCACACAATGCAACAAAAATAGAATCTGATGAAAATAGAATCTGTCAAAAACAGAACAGTCTGTAGTACTCTAAACTTTGACCATACTTCTGTAACTCCACAAATTATGAAAATTAGGACAACATGGGCAATTTGTATCTCAATCATGTGTAAAAAAATCAGAATTTTATCACACTCGAGTAAATTTTAACAATTCTGCTACTGGACGCAAAAGTTTCTGTTAATACACAAAATCAAATCAACTATCACCCAAATCATCCCAAAGGCTTTACTTGGCACAAACATTAATTAAACCACTAAAACACAATGATAACAGTAGCATAATTTCATATTTATTGAAAAACATGAAGGGAAACAAAAAATTAAAAGATAACTATTGGGTTGCGTCCCAACTAGCGCTATTGTTTTATGCCCCTAGCTAGGCATATTGCGAAGATTCAAGTGTTGTCATCTTTGGTTCTTTAGATTTTTGTGGGAGTTTTCTCATATCCGGGAGACTCTTTATGCTTCCCATTATTCTCAGGAAATGAGACCATTTTGAGATCTAAAATATCCAATCGCTTATTACACAGAGTAATCAAAGTATTCATGCGACTGAGGTTCCCACTAACATTTTTGAGAGGTTCATTAGACTTTTGCAACTCAACCAAATTTTTTTGTATGTCACCCAATTTGTCTAATATTCTAATCCCCTCTTGAGTAAAATTAAATCCCTTTTGTGGTGGTGGAACTCCCAATATTCCCTATATTATTTCATAGGCAGCATTAGCATCAATCTCAACAAAAATTCCCTTTAGCGGCAAAATCCAAAAGTGGTCTATGATGCATGGTTAAACCTATATAAAAATTGTGAAGCACAATTTTTGCATCCCCTTTTATGGAGCAAACACGGTAAGATTCCATTAACCTGTACCGGCTCGGACTCTGTAAGCCGTCGGGCATCAGCCTGTATATAAAGAGTGACACGGCGGCGGGTTAACGAAAAAGAAAACAATTGATCGAGCACTAGGTCAAGCATATTCGCTCCCTAGTAATTGAAACACAAGCAATACAATCGAAAGCAGGAGTAGGCTTTTAACATTGAGAGGGGTCGAACCTGGGTAAACTCTCTGTGTCATTTGTCTTTAACCCCTTTTAGCTAACCTAGTTGCGATGGCTCCACACCTAAGTCCTTTTGCTAGGGCATCTGTCGTGTTAAATCCACGACAGTTGGCGCCCACCATGGGGCCAAAGCATGGTGGTTTTGAGTTCTTGAAGGGCAGCTTCTCGGGGATCAAAGGATACGTTGTAGGCCGGATGACCAAGAGTCGCCGCGGCAAAATCTACATCGACGACGCAGGATGGGGTCCTGAGGCTGATTCAATCGAATACGGGTACCAGGTCCCCTTTGGCGGAATGCATGTCTTCATCAGCAAGATCGGTGAGTTGGAGCCTGAGCCGGACACCTGCACCGACATCATCGAAACGGCTCAGCGCGTGCGACCCGCCAAGGGTCAAGCCGCCTTGAAGCGTGCTTTTGTGGGCTTTACTCAAGGAGTGGGTCTTGAAAGAGGATCTATGTCTGGTGGAGAGATGACCATCTACTCTGGCGACGAGTCCTCAACCAGCGAGACCAATTCCATGTATCAATTGCAGAATGATAGGCTTGGGGGCTGTTCCGATGGCGACAGTATTACGGACCCCTGTTAGCCGTTGAACCGGGTTGCGATCTTCATGGCCGGCACCCAACCAGTGCAGAATTCCTCAACCACAGTAGCAATGATCACCGATTCAGCAGCCGCTATGACAGTCGGGGCAGGAGGCCCTGTGCGCCCGTCGGCTCAAGTTTTATCTGAACTTTTGGAGGCTTTGGCAACTTTGCTGATGGTGGAGGTAACCCCGGTGAACCAAGCACAACATAACATGGACGTTGCGAAGTTGCGTGACGAGATAGCTCAAGCTAAGGAGGATCTTAATGCAGACAATGCTAGGATGGCAACAAAGCGAGTCGCCTTGGAGACAGAATTGCAGCGGATTCAAGCAGAAACTTTCGTCTAAGCTTGGACCAGAATGCATCAAACGCTCTCTTTAACAGGAGATACTAGAGTTGTCTGCCTCATGAGTTTGATGCAAGAAGTCTCTTCAATACGCCTGGGGCAAGGCCGAGCAACCCGCCCGGCGTGACCCGGGACCATGAAGCGCCCAGGACTGGAGCGGCGGCTCAACCCCATGTGGCGGATCTGGCTTGTGTCAATTTAACCCCGCCTCAGCGAATCTCAACACCTCCGGGTCACTTCTCTAACCCGTTGGACAACATGGTCGCAGCGGCATCATGATTGGCGGCTTTCCTGGTGACAGTGAGAGTCCTGAGGCGGTCGAGGCTCGGAAAGCCGTGGAACTTCTTTAAATGGCGGTGGCGCAGTAGGCGGCTTACTCCTACAGCCGTGATCGAATCCATTCAACTCCACGTCCGAGTCGAAGCTATAGCCGGCACATGGAGTCACCGGCGGTTTCAAGCAGCGGGCGGTATCATAACCATCCCCACGGGCATGACCCGCCATGGGCTGATAACCATGCTCAGTGGTTGGTAGATCAAGCACGGGCTCGCCATGAGGCAGAGCAGGCGGCTCAGTTGGCGGCCCAGCGGCCTCAGTTACCCCCTTTGACATCCATAGAGGTTGGAGTGACCTCTAGGATGGTGGGAGTGCCATGTTTAGTGTCTGGTCTACACAATGAGCGGTTACCCAAGGACTTCAAGGGCCCTCGAAAGGTACCCAATTACACAGCGGATCAACCCCCAGAGGCTTGGATTGAGAGCTATGATATGGCCATGGAGATGTTGGATGTCAATGACGCTGCGTGCACTAAGTATTTCACCATGATGCTAGATGGGCCGGCTCGAACCTGGTTGAAGGGATTGCCCCCTAACTTAGTCAGATCTTGGGAAGAATTGAAGGCGCGTTTTATTTAGAATTTCAAGGATACATGCAGCAGCCCATGTCGATTCTTGATTTAGACACTTGTGTCTAGAGTGAGGGTGAGTCAACTGCCCATTGGGTACGCCAGATCTCGGCCATTATCCACTCATCAGACAGCATCAATATCGGCTCAATTGTCTTGACTTCGGAGAAAAATTGTCGTTTCCTTCCCCTCAAGCAGAAGCTGGGCGGCTTAATCACCATTGCAATGACATGGGGGAGCTCATGGCGGCTCTTGTCAAATATGACGATTCTGTAAGCACTAAGGATCCTGAGTCTGATGAGGAAAAAGCTGGTAAGGGGAAGAAGAATGGCAATGCAAAGGGACAGCAGCACAAAGCGGCGGGTCAAGGAAATAATGGTAAGCGCAAGCAAGCTGACGGTGGTTCAGATTTTTTGGCTAACACGCGGAGTAATAGTGGTAAGCGTAAGGGAAAGTCGTCAGCACCCCGTTTTGGTGGGCCAAAATTCAACCTTAAGGCGATGATGAATCAGCCTTGCCCAAAGCATGGTACTCAAGATAAGCCGACCACTCATCTCTGGAAAGATTGCTTCATCATGAGGGAGTATAGAAATTCTGGTTTTTATCAGGGTAACCAGGGCCCGCACGGCGGGTCAGGATCCGGCTTTGGAGGTGGCGGCTCAAGCTCTGGATTCCAGGGTCAAGGTAATCAAGGCGGTTTTAACCGGCAATCTAATTAGGGTAATTAATAGCAACAGCAGTAGTCTGGTTATCAAAGTCATTCGAAGCAGGTGAATAGTGGTCAATATCATGTGTTTACCACAAGTTTGTGCAAGTGAGATCAGAAGATTCACAAGACGGAGCGCGTTGAGCCGGTGGTCCCCCAATATTTACGATGGTCAGAGCAACCCATTGTATGGAGCCGCAAAGATCACCCGCCCGGGGTTGATAATACGGGTCAGCTGGCTTTGGTGGTGGCACCGCAGGTCGGAGAATACAAGTTCACTAAAGTGCTCATGGATGGAGGCAGTAGCATCGATATCCTCTATTATGATACTTTTCATCATATGAATTTGACTGACAAAGATCTTAAGAAATCCTCTACAGTTTTTCATGGGGTGGTGCCCGATAAGTCGGCATATCCAGTGGGCAAGATAACCTTTGAGGTGGTTTTTGGTAATGAGCATGACTACAGGGCTGAAAAATTGACTTTTGAAGTGGTCAAGATCAAGAGCCCTTATCACGCCCTGTTTGGACGGTTGGCTTATGCTAAATTTATGGCACGGCCTTTTTATGTTTATATGCAACTCGAGATGTCGGGTTATAAGGGAACCATCATGGTGCATGGAAACAGAAAAATAGCTCTGGTGTGCGAAGAGGGTGATGCTGCCTATGCTGAGTCAACCTGTGCAACAGAGGAGTTGAAGTTCTATAAAGATAATGTTGACCCGGTAGATATGACCCCCTTGAAGAAGCCAACTACAGAGCAGGACCCACTATTGAAGTTTAAGTCGGCTGATGATACTAAACCGGTTGACTTCGTTCCTGGCGATTCATCCAAGCAATTCATCACCAGTGCTAACATGGATACGAAATAGGAAAGCGCGTTCATCGAGTTCATCTGTGAGAACCGGGACATCTTTGCATGGAAACCTTCTGACATGCCAGGTGTACCGAGGGAACTCGCTGAGCACACTCTTAATATTGATCCAAAGTTTAAGCCGGTAAAGCAAGTCCTTCGTTGTTTTAATGAAGAAAGGCGCAAGGCCATTGGTGAAGAAGTGGCCCGGCTCTTGGCGGTTGGGTTTATTGTTGAAGTTTTTCATCCTGAGTGGTTTGCTAACCCGGTGCTGGTGCTTAAGAAGAACGGCACTTGGCGTATGTGTGTGGATTACACGGACCTTAACAAGGCTTGTCTGGCTAATCCTTTTGCTCTCCCTCGTATTGATCAGATCATTGATGCTATGGCGGGTTCTGAGCGTTTGAGTTTTCTCAATTCTTATTCTGGTTATCATTAGATCAAGATGGCAGTTAAGGACTAGGAGAAGACATCCTTCATCACTCCTTTTGGAGCCTTCTGCTACGTATCTATGCCTTTTGGGCTCAAGAGTGCCCAGGCGACTTATCAGCGTTGTGTGCAGAATTGTCTCCACAACCAGATTGGGCGCAATGTTCATGCTTATGTGGATCATATCATTGTGAAGTCCAGGAAGAAGGAAACCTTGATTGATGATTTGAAGGAGACTTTTGACAATCTCTAGGTCTACATGATGATACTTAACCTGGATAAATGTGTTTTTGGTGTGCCGGCATAAGCTCTTGGGTTTCTGGTCTCTGAGAGAGGTATTGAAGCTAACGCAGAGAAGATCAAGGCTATCACTTCCCTGGCTAAGCCGGCGTGTGTCAATGATGTTCAGTGTTTGGCGGGTCGTATTGCGGCCTTAAGCCAGTTTATAAGCCGCCTGGGTGAAAAGGCTATTCCTCTTTACCAGATGATGAAGAAGACAGATCACTTTGTCTGGAGTAATGCTGCCAACAAGGCATTTGAGGCACTTAAGAAACAGCTGGCTGAGCCGCCGGTTCTTGCAGCTCCTATTGATAAGGAGCCCTTGCTTTTATATGTGGCTGCTAATAGCAGAGTTGTTAGTGTGGCAACTGTGGTGGAAAGGAAGGAATCGGGCAAGGAATATCCGGTTCAAAGGCCAGCTTATTATGTCAGTGAGGTGATAATTGAATCTAAACAGAGATACCCACATTGGCAGAAGCTAGTCTATGGGGTGTTCATGGCTAGTCGCAAGTTGAAGCATTATTTCTTTGGTCATCCCATCACTGTAGTCAGTTCTGCTCCTCTGGGGGATATTATTCAAAACAGAGAAGCTACAGGTTGGGTGGCTAAGTGGGCAATTAAACTTGGACCCCATGGTTTGAAGTATATGCCTCAAACATCCATTAAATCTCAAGCCCTTGTTGTTTTCATCAATGACTCGATAGAGTTGCAGATACCTAAGGATAAGTCGGATAGCACGTATTGGACTATTCATTTTGATGGATCCAGGAAATTGGAAGGCTCGGGGGCTGGAGTTATTCTGACTTCCCCATGAGGTGATAAGTTATGTTATGTTTTGAGGTTGATGTTTCCTTGCACTAACAATGCAGCTGAATATGAGGCTTTACTCTATGGTCTTCGGATGGCTAAGGAGATGAACCTAAGTCGGGTCAGGTGTTTTCGTGATTCAGATCTGGTGGCACAGCAGGTCTCAGGAACTTGGGATTCCAAAGACCCGCTCATGGAGGCTTATCGCTGGGCGGTTGATGATATTGCTGGTCATTTCAAAGGCTATCAGGTGGAACATATTGATCACAGAAAAAATGAGGCGGCTGATGCTTTAAGCCGGCCGGGGTCCCAGCGTAAACCGGTACCACCTAATGTTTTTCTTGATGTTCTGAATAATCCTTCAGTTAAAAGAAGAGGATCTTGCTATCCCTGACCCGGAGGCACAATTGGTGGTGGCTCTCCATGCTATTCCTGATTGGGTTGTTCCATATTTGGCTTATATGACCTGGGTGAGTTACCTGATGATCAAACATTAGCCAGGCAAATAACCCAGCGTTCTAAGTCAATGACCATTGTCAATGGCGAGTTACACCGATGCAGTGTTACATGGGTGTTTCAACGATGCATCTCTCTTGAGGACGGTCGTGAAATTCTAAGGGAGATTCATGAAGGAGATTGTGGCCATCATGCTGGCTCTAAATCTCTCGTCGCTAAGGCTTTTCGTCATGGGTTTTTATTGCCTAACGACTCATGCTGATGCAGAAGATCTGGTAAGTGTGATGGATGTCAGAAATTTTCAAAACAAGCTCATGTGTCGGCTCAAGAATTAAGGATGATCCCAATTACTTGGTCGTTTGCAGTCTGGGGGCTGGATATGATTGGTCCTTTCAAAAGATCTAAGGATAATAAGACTCGCATTTTGGTGGCAGTTGACAAGTTCACAAAGTGGGTTGAGGCAGAGCCGGTCAGCAAATGTGATGCGGCAACGGCGGTTCAATCATTAAAAAGGTGATTTTCCGCTTTGGTTATCCTCATAGCATCATAACTAATAATGACACTAACCTGTCTAAGGGTGCTATGAAAGAATTTTGTCAACAAGAGCATATTCGCCTTGATGTCTCGTCAGTGGCTCACCCCAAGTCCAATAGTCAAGATGAAAGGGCCGATCAAGAAATCTTGAGAAGTATAAAGCCCCGGATTATGGTCCCTTTGTATACGACTCCGGGTTTTGGGCGGAAGAGTTACCCTCAGTGCTTTGGAGTATCAATACCACCCCCAACAGATCCACGGGTTATACGCCTTTCTTCATGGTTTACGGAGCAGAGGCGGTTCTTCCCAGTGACATCCGTCAGGACTCGCCCCGTGTGGCGGCTTATGTTGAAGCTGATAATGAAAAGGCACGTCAAGATGCTCTTGACTTGTTGGGTGAAGAGCGCGACCTTGCAGCGGCTCGTTCGGTAATATACCAAAAAGATCTGCGTCGTTATCATAGCCACCAGTTTAAGACCCGAACCTTTCAAGAAGGTGACTTGGTGCTCCGACTCATCCAGGATCAGACATATATGCACAAATTATCCCCACCTTGGGAAGGACTCTTTGTGGTTAGCAAGAACTTGAACAACGGCTCATACTATCTCATTATTGTTCGAGACCACAAGGACTCATGCACATCGGAGGAGGAGACCCGTCGACCTTGGAACATTGATCATCTTCGGTCTTATTACACATGAGCCATTGGCTCTTGTGTTGTGCATACTTTCATCCATGTATATATTATGATCAAGTATAAGAAAGTCGGCATCACTGATAATTCAGGGCCTCTGTCGTTTCATTTCTGAGTATCTGAGTCTTTATTGCCAATTCATAGGAACACTTGGGGGCTTCCTGCTCATTGAGCATAGCTGTGACTACCCTCTTGATCCGGCTTGTACGCCTTGTTAAAAAATCACTTGGGGGCTTCCTACTCATTGAGCACAGCTATGACTACCCTACGGATCCGGCTTAGAACTTGTGGCAGTGCACAATTCAAACATAGGTATCCTGCCTTGAAAGGCTTAATATATGTCACTTGGGGGGCTCCCTGTTCAATGAACACAGCTTTTGTTAAACCCTTTTTTGGCTGGTATGCCAGGTGTAAATCACCAAAATTCCGGTTTATCCCGCCTTGTTTGTCTGTCACTCCACCCAGGTAATCCTGGAATGACCGCCGTACTCATGACAGTCAATCTTATAAAGACCCTGAACTTGTCTAAAGTTACAATGGCGGTTGGTCATGTGAGGCCTGGCTTACAGGTTTGAATGAAGGATTAACCTAGTGGTTGTGCGGCCCATGAACAACACTTGATATTGAGGCTTGGCAGCCTATGAAAGCCTTGTTTTTTCTGATTTCTTGTTTTCTGAACATTGTTTCAAGTTGATATCTTTGTACCATATTGACTTATGGTTTAACACGATTTTGGCCATGTAGCCTTAATCATTATGACTCATATTTGAGCACATCTAAGGTTTTGATGACCCGTTCTGGTTTTGGACGATAAGTCGCCAGCATATTTGAATTATTCACTTGGAGTTGTATGCTCTAAGCTATGGAACTATCATCCTTATGGGATATGGCAACATAAGCCAGCAGTATGAACTAATTTCATAGGTATGTTCTACTTGTTGAATATGAATATGCAGGGTTTTGACAACTTGCCCTGATTATAAGACTTTGACAAGTCATGATAACATATTGTGTTGAGCAATATAACCCGCCCTGGGGTAAACTGCCAGGGCACAAGTTGTTTATTTGTGCAAATACAGGCATCACAACATTATTGGATATGACCCGTCTGATGGATCAATATGATGAAGCATAAAATATGGGTCTTCATACATCAGAACGACGGTTTAACATGTTCAAAGCGTCAAAACATGCACGATGGCATGGCAGATCATCATTTTTAACTAGCCTATTACAAGGCTAACATGCAGCCCAAATGATTAAGTGTTTTGAGGCAAAAAGCATCATCTTGCAAATTGGTAAACCACCCCATGGATCAAGTCTCATGTTCTTGGTGGGTTGAGGTTTCCGGGTCATCCTGTGCCGGTTCTTCATCTTCCTCCGTCATCTGGAAGTTAGGCGATGACCAATCAATCCCAGTAAAAGCTTTGAAAATAGTTTCATCGTTTATAAGGGTTGACGGGTCAATGTCAGGAGCGAAGCGTGTTGGCGGGATAAGGTCCATGGCCTCATGAACCGGCGCCTTCACTTTGGCGTTTTCAGCATCATAAACCGGATGATATTTGGAGAGATCAGTTTCTTCGGCCAATTTTCTTGCGAAAGGACACATCTCCTTTACTATTTCTGTGAAGTCCTCTGCACTGAAGGGAGACCCGTCTTCTTTTAAACTAGGGCAGCTGGTGGCTAGTTCTTCTGGGTCAAGCTCTGCTTGCCATGCTTTTTCCTGGCTCAGGGTAGTAACAACACCGGCTCTGGCGGCTGATCGCTTCCATTCTTCAACTCTTTGAAGCAGCACAGATAGCTTCTCCAGCACTTCCTTGATGAGGGGAGGTGGTTGCTTATTATGGGAGGCAGCAGAGATAGCCCGTTGAGCACCAGTGTACAGTTGCTCCACAAGAGTGTATACAGCCTTAAGCCTGATGCGCATGTCTTGACCCAGCTTGGAGCTTCTGGAGCCTGCATTACCAAAGATATTTATAAACCGGCTCAATGGTTGATCAATATTAATGATGAAAGATTGAAGTACAATAATACTTACCAAAGATGGCCGCTGTCATGTTGTTGATTTGATACTTTAAGCTGGACAACTCATCGGTTACCGGCGTAAGGGCAGCGTTGAGATCTTCTGTTCTTTTCACTAGAGCTGGCTTTTCGGTCTCCCAGCCGGTTCTATCAGCACTGAAGTCCTTTTTCAGTTTTTCAATATTTTCCAAAGTAGTCTTCAGCTCTGATTTGTCCTTTAAAGTCTTAGATTGCTATGTTTGAATGTTTTGCCTTAGATCATTGACTTGGGATTCCTTCATATTTAGTTCAGCCTGCAACATGAACAAGATAGGAGGAATTATGAGCATCTTATTTGAAGTCCTAGGCACAATACAAGTATTTTACTTGGCACTTGGGGGCTAATGTACATTGCTCTTTTTTAAAAGACAAATCTTTAATGACCTGGTTTAGCCATGACTGATTACACCGGCTCATGGGGGCTACATATCTGGATTTTTGTTCATAATTCTGGTGATAAGTCCTGGCTTAGCCATGCTGATTAAACCGGCCCTTTTGGGCTACATGTGCAAAACTGAGCACTCCTATTTGAAGTTCTGACTCAACTTGTCATTTTAAGCCAACCGTTGGGAGTTACATATGTGAAATTAAGAGCTACATTTTGAAGTCCTGGCTTCAGCTATGCAGCTTAAGCCGGCCCTTGGGGGTTTCTTGTGTTGATTCTGCAGTTCTAACATGCTATGACATGGATATCAAGATCAGCAAGGATATTTAAAGTCTATAGCATATTCAAGTTTATCTTATCCAGTAGACTTGGCGGCTGACAGATATATATTTGTGTGAGACAAGGTTTTTGCTTACCTCAAAACGATCTTTCATAAGATTAATCAAGCCGGCTTCAAAGTCACGGCTAGTGTGGAGGCGGTTTAAGTAGCCAGTGTGGAGCTCCTGGGCATTAAATTGAGCATAGCTTTCCAGATCCAGTTTCCACTTGCCTTTGGCAGCAGCTGAGATTTCCTCTTTGGCACTGTGCTTGGAAAGGACGGTGGGGTTACCTGGTGCTGTGTAAGCCATCCCAGTAACTATGATGTCTTCGGTTTCTTGAGCCGGCTGAGCAGGGCTGGGCGGCTTAGCATTCTCCGGGTCAATATTCATGGGGTCCGTGGTGACACGGTGCTCTTCTGGTAGTGGATCATCCATGGTTGCTTCAAAAGTTTGATGCAAAGACTCAGACATTGTCTACTTCTCTGGATTAGTGACCTTGGGATCTTCGGCCGACTTAGCAACTTTCAGCCTCTTGCTAGGTTTGGCCATAGCACTAAAAGAAATACCTGATGAGATAAGTATATCAACTGAATAAGGTGTTAAAATAGGCAGGCTTAAGTGTTCTTACCTAGGTACAATCTTGAAAAGAGGGACGTGAGTCCCAGTTGAGTCACTAGAAGAAGAGTGAGAGGTTCCCTGATAGTTTGAATCAGAAGGGTTAAGAGGTTGTCAAAAAAAGAGCCACCTTTGGAAAAATTAAGCCGGAAATGTGAAGCCTCTGCTTAGCGCTTGCGGGGAACCGGCGTGTTGGGTAAGCCAGTAGATAATATCCCACCACTGTTGTTCCGGGTTGTGCGACAAACTTCATGTTGTTGTTTCTTCATAATAAAGTTGGGATCTACATAAGCTAAAGGGTGAGAAAATCTTACTTTTCGGCTTGCCTGACGCACACTATGTCTGATCAGAGGTTCAGAGTCGGATGAAAGGATAGTTACCTCTTAAACATTTGCTTGGCTTCCTTCCGCATCATCCTGAGTGATCATTATCAATAAGATGTACAAAAAAGGAGCCAAGGGAGTCAAGCTTTACCTCTGACTCAGAGTCGTCTAAAGCAAGCTGATCTGCGAGAGTGGTCTTCTCTCTGGCAGGCTTTTTGACAGCCTTGTTTTTTTCCCTGGCCTTCTTGGCCAGTTTAACCTGAAGCTTCTTCTTCCAAAATGAGGAGTCAGCTTGCAGAAAGTCAAAACAAGAATGAGAGAGCAGATTAACACCTAATGAATAAATGGAAGAATTGTTTAAGTACTTACATCTGGAGCTTTATTCTTTGTATAAAATGGAGCTAAGCCGGTCTTGCAACAATCTTTCCAACTCTCACTGAGCAAAGACTTGGTCATTGTGTTGATTGCATCATCATCCATTTCAATTTTACAGTGACGTTGAGGATCTTTCACGCTACCAGTATATTCACACATTAAGCCAGGCCGGCGACTTAGGGGTAAGATCCTCCATGCGACCCAGCATCGAACTAGGTCGATTCCAGTTAAGCCATTAGCCATTAAGGCTCTAATCTTTGAAAAAAATGGGCATATATTTGGCTCGTGCTTCCGTGTTGATCCGCTCTAGAAGATTATGTCTGTTGCTGAGCCGGCTTTCGCAGAAACCTAGCAGAGGATATTCATTTGATGGGGAGGTATCTTGAATATTAAACCATGTCTGGTTCCAGTCATTAGGATGACCGGGAAGTGTGGCAGCAGGGAAGGTGGCTTATTTCCACCTCTCAATGGAAATGCCGCCTAATTCTAGGCTAGGCCTGTCGGTGAACTCGGTCTGCCAGTTTAAATAGTAAAATTCCCGGAACAGTTTGAAGGAAATATGCCCTAGAGGCAATAATAAAGTTATTATTTATTTCCTTATTTCATGATAAATGTTTATTATTCATGCTAGAATTGTATTAACCAGAAACATAATACATGTGTGGATACATAGGCAAACATAGTGTCACTAGTATGCCTCTACTTGACTAGCTCGTTAATCAAAGATTGTTAAGTTTCCTAACCATAGACATGAGTTGCCATTTGATTAATGGGATCACATCATTAGGAGAATGATGTGATTGACTTGACCCATTCCGTTAGCTTAGCACTTGATCGTTTAGTATGTTGCTATTGCTTTCTTCATGAATAATACATGTTCCTATAACTATGAGATTATGCAACTCCCGTTTACCGGAGGAACACTTTGTGTGCTACCAAATGTCACAACGTAACTGGGTCATTATAAAGGTGCTCTAAAGGTTTCTCCGAAGGTACTTGTTGGGTTGGCGTATTTCGAGATTAGGATTTGTCACTCTGATTGTCGGAGAGGTATCTCTGGGCCCACTCGGTAATGCACATCACTATAAGCCTCGCACGCTTAAAGTTAGATGACGGTTATATTATGAGTTTATGTGTTTTGATGTACTGAAGGTAGTTCGGAGTCCCGGATGTGATCACGGACATGACGAGGAGTTTCGAAATGATCGAGACATAAAGATCGATATATTGGACGACTATATTTGGACACCAGAATGGTTCCGGGTGAGATTGGGACAATACCGGAGCTCCGAGAGGTTGTCGGAACCCCCCGGGAGGTATATGGGCCTTAATGGGCTTTAGTGGAAAGGAGGGGAAAGGAGCAAGGGACGAGGCACCCCCCCCCAAGCCCAATCCGAATTGGGAAGGGGGCCGGCCCCCCCTTTCCTTCCTCCCTCCTTCCTCTTCCTTCCATCTCCTTCTCCAAAGAGGAAAAGGAGGAGTCCTACTCCCGGTGGGAGTAGGACTCCCCCCCTTGGGCTCGCCTCCTCCTCTTGGTCGGCCCCCTCCTCCACTCCTTTATATACGGGGGAGGGGGCACCCCAGAGACACAACAATTGATCCCTTGGATCTCTTGCCGTGTGCGGTGCCCCCCTCTACCATAGTCCACCTCGATAATATCATAGTGGTGCTTAGGCGAAGCCCTGCGTTGGTAGAACATCATAATCGTCACTACACCGTCGTGCTGACGGAACTCTCCCTCAAAGCTCGGCTGGATCGGAGTTCGAGGGACGTCATCGAGCTGAACGTGTGTTGAACTTGGAGGTATCATGCGTTCGGTACTTGATCGGTCGGATCGTGAAGACGTACGACTACATCAACTGTGTTGTGCTAACGCTTCCGCTTTCAGTCTACAAGGGTACATGGACAACACTCTCCCCTCTCATTTCTATGCATCACCACGATCTCGCGTGTGCGTAGGAAAATTTTGAAATTACTACGTTCCCCAACAGTGACATCCGAGCCTGGTTTTATGCATAGATGTTATATGCACGAGTAGAACACAAGTGAGTTGTGGGCGATACAAGTCATACTGCTTACCAGCATGTCATACTTTGGTTCGGCGGTATTGTTGGATGAAGCGGCCCGGACCGACATTACGCGTATGCTTACGCGAGACTGGTTCTACCGACGTGCTTTGCACACAGGTGGCTGGCTGGTGTCAGTTTCTCCAACTTTAGTTGAACCGAGTGTGGCTACGCCCGGTCCTTGAGAAGGTTAAAAAAACACTAACTTGACGAACTATCGTTGTGGTTTTGATGCGTAGGTAAGAACGGTTCTTGCTCAGCCCATAGCAGCCACGTAAAACTTGCAACAACAAAGTAGAGGACGTCTAACTTGTTTTTGCAGGGCATGTTGTGATGTGATATGGTCAAGACGTGATGCTATATTTTATTGTATGAGATGATCATGTTTTGTAATGGAGTTATCGGCAACTGGCAGGAGCCATATGGTTGTCGCTTTATTGTATGCAATGCAATCGCCCTATAATTGCTTTACTTTATCACTAAGCGGTAGCAATAGTCGTAGAAGCAATAGTTCGCGAGACGACAATGATGCTACGATTGAGATCAAGGTGTCGCGCCGGTGATGATGGTGATCATGATGATGCTTTGGAGATGGAGATCACAAGCACAAGATGATGATGGCCATATCATATCACTTATATTGATTGCATGTGATGTTTATCTTTTATGCATCTTATCTTGCTTTGATTAACGGTAGCATTATAAGATGGTCTCTCACTAAATTTCAAGATAAAAGTGTTCTCCCTGAGTATGCACCATTGCCAAAGTTCGTCGTGCCCAGACACCACGTGATGATCAGGTGTGATAAGCTCTACGTCCATCTACAACGGGTGCAAGACAGTTTTGCACACGCAGAATACTTAGGTTAAACTTGACGAGCCTAGCATATGCAGATATGGCCTCGGAACACTGAGACCAAAAGGTCGAGCGTGAATCATATAGTAGATATGATCAACATAGTGATGTTCACAATTGAAAACTACTCCATTTCACGTGATGATCGGTTATGGTTTAGTTGATTTGGATCACGTGATCACTTAGATGATTAGAGAGATGTCTATCTAAGTGGGAGTTCTTAAGTAATATGATTAATTGAACTTAAATTTATCATGAACTTAGTCCTGGTAGTATTTTGCAAATTATTTTATAGATCAATAGCTCGCGTTGTTGCTTTCATATGTTTATTTTGATATGTTCCTAGAGAAACCTGTGTTGAAAGATGTTAGTAGCAATGATGCGTATTGGATCCGTGATCTAAGGATTGTCCTCATTGCTGCACAGAAGAATTATGTCCTTGATGCACCGCTAGGTGACAGACCTATTGCGGGAGCAGATGCAGACATTATGAATGTTTGGCTAGCTCAATATGATGACTACTTGATAGTTTAGTGCACCATGCTTAACGGCTTAGAATTGGGACTTCAAAGACGTTTTGAATGTCATGGGCTATATGAGATGTTCCAGGAGTTGAAGTTAATATTTCAAGAAAATACCTGAGTTGAGAGATATGAAGTCTCCAACAAGTTCTATAGCTAAAAGATGAAGGAGAATTGCTCAACTAGTGAGCATGTGCTCAGATTGTCTGGGTACTACAATCGCTTGAATCAAGTGGGAGTTAATCTTCCAGATAAGATAGTGATTGACAGAGTTATCTAGTCACCATCACCAAGTTAGTAGAACTTCATGATGAACTATAGTATGCAAAGGATGACAAAAACAATTCCCGAGCTTTTCGCGATGTTGAAATCAATGAAGGTAGAAATCAAGAAAGAGCATCAAGTGTTGATGATTGACAAGACCACAAGTTTCAAGAAAAGGGCAAAGGGAAAGAAATGGAACTTCAAGTAGAATGACAAGCAAGTTGTCACTCCCGCGAAGAAGCCCAAAGCTGGACCAAAGCCTGAAACTGAGTGCTTACACTGCAAAGGAAATGGTCACTGGAAACGGAAATACCCTGAATATTTGGTGGATAAGAAGGATGGCAAAGTGAACAAGGGTATATTTGATATACATGTTATTGATGTGTGCCTTACTAGTGTTTATAGTAGCCCCTGAGTATTTGATACTTGTTCGGTTGCTAAGATTAGTAACTCGAAACAGGAGTTACATAATAAACAGAGACTAGTTGAGGGGAAGTGACGATGAGTGTTGGAAGTAGTTCCAAGATTGATATGATCATCATCACACACTCCCTATACTTTCGGGATTAGTGTTAAACCTAAATAAATGTTATTTGGCATTTGCGTTGAGCATGAATATGATTTGATCATGTTTATTGCAATACGGTTATTCATTTAAAGTCAGAGAATAATTGTTGTTTTGTTTACATGAATAAAACCTTCAATGGTCATACACCCAGTGAAAATAGTTTGTTGGATCTCGATCGTAGTGATACACATATTCATAATATTGATGCCAAAAGATGCAAAGTTAATAATGATAGTGCAACTTATTTGTGGCACTGCCGTTTGGGTCATATCGGTGTAAAGCGCATGAAGAAACTCCATAAAGATGGATTTTCGGAATCACTTGATTATGAATCACTTGATGCTTGCGAACCATGCCTTATGGGCAAGATGACTAAGACTTTGTTCTCCGGAACAATAGAGAGAGCAACTGACTTATTGGAAATAATACATACTGATGTATGCGATCCGATGAGTGTTGAGGCTCGCGGTGGGTATCGTTATTTTCTGACCTTCACAGATGATTTGAGCAGATATGGGTATATCTACTTGATGAAACATAAGTCTGAAACATTTGAAAAGTTCAAAGAATTTTAGAGTGAAGTGGAAAATCATCGTAACAAGAAAATAAAGTTTCTATGATCTGATCATGGAGAAGAATATTTGAGTTATGAGTTTGGCCTTCATTTAAAAACAATGTGGAATAGTTTCACAGCTCACGCCACATGGGACACCACAGTGTAATGGTGTGTCCGAACGTCGTAACCGCACTTTATTGGACATGGTGCGATCTATGATGTCACTTACATACTTACCACTATCATTTTGGGGTTATGCATTAGAGACAGTTGCATTCACTTTAAATAGGGCACCATCAAAATCTGTTGAGACGACGCCTTATGAACTGTGTTTTGGCAAGAAACCAAAGTTGTCGTTTCTTAAAGTTTGGAGCTGCGATGCTTATGTGAAAACGTTTCAACCTGATAAGCTCGAACCCAAATCGGAGAAGTGCATCTTCACAGAATACCCAAAGAAAACTGTTGGGTACACCTTCTGTCACAGATCCGAAGGCAAAATATTCGTTGCTAAGATGGATCCTTTCTAGAGAAGGAGTTTTTCTCGAAAGAAGTGAGCGGGAGGAAAGTAGAGCTTGATAAGGTAATTGTACCTTCTCCCGAATTGGAAAGTAGTTCATCAGAGAAATTAGTTCCAGTGATTCCTATGCCAATTAGTGAGGAAGTTAATGATGATGATCATGGAACTTCGGATCAAGTTACTACCAAACCTCGTAGGTCAACCAGAGTAAGATCCGCACCAGAGTGGTACGGTAATCCTGTTCTAGAGGTCATGTTACTTGACCATGACGAACCTACAAACTATGAGGAAGCGATGATGAGCCCAGATTCCGCAAAATGGTTGGAGGCCATGAAATCTGAGATAGGATCCATGTATGAGAACAAAGTGTGGACTTTGGTGGACTTGCCCGATGATTGGCAAGCCATAGAAAATAAATGGATCTTCAAGAGGAAGATGGACGTTGATAGTAGTGTTACTATCTATAAAGCTAGACTTGTCGAAAAAGGTTTTTGACAAAGTTCAAGGTGTTGAACACGATGAGATTTTCTCACTCGTATCGATGCTTAAGTCTATCTGAATCATGTTAGCAATTGCCACATTTTATGAAATTTGGCAAATGGATGTCAAAGTTGCATTCCTTAATGGATTTATTAAAGAAGAAGTTGTATATGATGCAACCAGAAGGTTTTGTCAATCCTAAAGGTGCTAACAAAATGTGCAAGCTCCAGCGATCCATCTATGGACTGGTGCAAGCATCTCGGAGTTGGAATATACGCTTTGATAAGTTGATCAAAGCATATAGTTTTATACGGACTTGCAGTGAAGCCTGTATTTACAATAAAGTGAGTGGGAGCACTACAGCCTTTCTGATAAGTATATGTAAGTGACATATTGTTGATCAGAAATGATGTAGAATTTTTCTGGAAAGCATAAAGAAGTGTTTGAAAGGAGTTCTTTAAAAGAAAGACCTCAGTAAAGCTACTTACATATTGAGCATCAAGATCTATTGAGATAGATCAAGACGCTTGATAAGATTTTTAATGAGTACATACCTTGACAAAATTTTGAAGTAGTTCAAAATGGAACACTCAAAGAAAGAGTTCTTGCCTGTGTTGCAAAGGTATGAAATTGAGTAAGACTCAAATCCCGACCATGGCAGAAAATAGAAAGAGAATCAAAGGCATTCCCTATGCCTCAGTCATAGGTTCTATAAAAGTATGCCATGCTATGGACCATAGCTATTGTATACTATGCCCTGGTTTGGCAAGGGAGTACAATGGTGATCTAGGAGTAGATCACTGGACATTGGTCAAAATTATCCTTAGTGGAATAAGGATATGTTTCTCGATTATGGAGGTGACAAGAGGTTCGTCGTAAAGGGTTACATCGTTGCAAGATTTGACACTGATCCAGATGACTCTAAGTCTCAATCTGTACACATATTGAAAGTGGGAGCAATTATCTAGAGTAGCTCCGTACAGAGCATTGTAGACATAGAATATTTTTGCAAAATACATACGGCTCTGAATGTGACAGACCCGTTGACTAAACTTCTCTCACGAGCAAAACATGATCACACCTTAGTACTCTTTGGGTGTTAATCACATAGCAATGTGAACTAGATTATTGACTCTAGTAAACCCTTTGGGTGTTGGTCACATGACGATGTGAACTATGGGTGTTAATCATATACATATATGAATATTGGTGTTAAATCACATGGCGATGTGAACTAGATTATTGACTCTAGTGCAAGTGGGAGACTGAAGGAAATATGCCCTAGAGGCAATAATAAAGTTATTATTTATTTCCTTATTTCATGATAAATGTTTATTATTCATGCTAGAATTGTATTAACCAGAAACATCATACATGTGTGAATACATAGACAAACATAGTGTCACTAGTATGCCTCTACTTGACTAGCTCGTTAATCAAAGATGGTTAAGTTTCCTAACCATAGACATGAGTTGTCATTTGATTAATGGGATCACATCATTAGGAGAATGATGTGATTGACTTGACCCATTCCGTTAGCTTAGCACTTGATCGTTTAGTATGTTGCTATTGCTTTCTTCATGACTTATACATGTTCCTATAACTATGAGATTATGCAACTCCCGTTTATCGGAGGAACACTTTGTGTGCTACCAAACGTCACAACGTAACTGGGTGATTATAAAGGTGCTCTACAGGTGTCTCCGAAGGTACTTCTTGGGTTGGCGTATTTCGAGATTAGGATTTGTCACTCCAATTGTCGGAGAGGTATCTCTGGGCCCACTCAGTAATGCACATCACTATAAGCCTTGCAAGCATTGTAACTAATGAGTTACAGGATGATGTATTACGGAACGATTAAAGAGACTTGCCGGTAAGGAGATTGAACTAGGTATTGAGATACCGACGATCGAATCTCGGGCAAGTAACATACCGAGGACAAAGGGAACAACGTATGTTGTTATGCGGTTTGACCGATAAAGATCTTCGTAGAATATGTGGGATCCAATATGAGCATCCAGGTTCCGCTATTGGTTATTGACCGGAGACGTGTCTCGGTCATGTCTACATAGTTCTCGAACCTGTAGGGTCCGCACGCTTAAAGTTAGATGACGGTTATATTATGAGTTTATGTGTTTTGATGTAACGAAGGTAGTTCGGAGTCTCGGATGTGATCACGGACATGAGAAGGAGTTTTGAAATGGTCGAGACATAAAGATCGATATATTGGACGACTATATTTGGACACCGGAATGTTTTCGGGTGAGATTGGGACAATACCGGAGCTCCGGGAGGTTATCGGAACCCCCCGGGAGGTATATGGGCCTTAATGGGCTTTAGTGGAAAGGAGGGGAAAGGAGCAAGGGAGGGGGCGCCCCCCCCCAAGCCCAATCCGAATTGGGAAGGGGGCCGGCCCCCCTTTCCTTCCTCCCTCCTTCTTCTTCCTTCCCTCTCCTTCTCCAAATACGAAAAGGAGGAGTCCTACTCCCGGTGGGAGTAGGACTCCCCCCCCTTGGGCGCGCCTCCTCCTCTTGGTCGGCCCCCTCCTCCACTCCTTTATATACGGGGGAGTGGGCACCCCATAGACACAACAGTTGATCCCTTGGATCTCTTAACTGTGTGCGATGCCCCCCTCCACCATAGTCCACCTCAATAATATTGTAGTGGTGCTTAGGTGAAGCCCTGCGTCGGTAGAACATCATCATCTTCACCACGCCATCATGCTGACGGAACTCTGCCTCAAAGCTCGGCTGGATCGGAGTTCAAGGGACGTCATCGAGCTGAACATGTGCTGAACACGGAGGTGCCGTGCATTCGGTACTTGATCGGTCGGATCGTGAAGACGTACGACTACATCAACCGCGTTGTGCTAACGCTTCCGCTTTCGATCTATGAGGGTACGTGGACAACACTCTTCCCTCTCGTTGCTATGCATCACCATGATCTTGCGTGTGCGTAGGAATTTTTTTGAAATTACTACGTTCCCCAACACAATTCTACAATGGGTTCCTGTTGGAGATACACCTCGCAGAACACTTGAAAATTGCAGATGTTTGAAACAGAGTTGGGCCCAATATCTTGAGGATGGAGTTTGAAGAAGTATAACATGTCATGGAAGAATCTTGAGCCGGGTGGGGTGAACCCAGGAAGCATGTGATCAGTAAAAACTACAACCTCGCCTTCCTTTGGGGCGGGTATGGCTTCGTCTCCTGGAACTCTCCAGTGGATATCCTCTTTAGGGGCTAAGACGCCCTCCTTGACATGGTCATTTAGAGCTTCCTCCGTGACAGTGGAGACAACCCAGTTGCATGAAGTAACAGTCTTTGTCATTTTTTGATGAAAAGCCTAGAAAAAAAGAGATTATCGGGTTAAGAATGATGTTAAGCCGGCTAGTGATTTGAGGACAGGTATGCAAGGCGAGAATAATTGATCAACAAGAGTAAGTGCTATAAAGATGAGCATGGTTAAACCGGCGGGGAATAGCCGGGTTATGTCAGAATACTACATTGGCAGTTTAAAATTACTCAAAGATAAGTCGGCAACTATTCAATGAGCTACAGATTTGTCATTTAAGCCGTCATGAGGGGACTAATGCTATATGGTGGGTTATGGCTTATCATATAAGCCGCCCGTATGATCGCAGTGTGACAGATCTGAAAGTGAATTTTTGCTAAGTAATGGACAAACAGATTCCACAGATTGATGCTACGGTTTTGGATCTACGGCAGTTCAGAAAATAAAATAAATTTTAGACCTAAAGTGAAGGCAGTGGAAGAACTCATGTGTTTAGATGGATCTTATATAGAAAAGGCGTCCACTGCGATTGGAAAAGGGATGTTAAGCTACTACCGCGTGTCTTTGGTATCATGTGCAGAATCAACTACGTGATCTAAAGAAGGAAAAGAAGAACAGAGAAGAACTCCGGATAACTGGGCAAACCCTAATGGAGATCTGCTACGTGGGAGGAGGAGTGCTTACTGATGTTGTTGAAAAGTGGAGGTGCGCCGCAGTGCTCTGGTCCGTTCAGGTTGATGCAGCGGACAGAGTTGAGGCAGTTGACGAAGGCCGACAGCGGTGGAGCTCGGGCGCGCAGGAGCGTTGCAAAGAGGAAGACGAAGACGAGGGGGCAAGGGTGAAAAAAAATGAAAAAGGACCCCCTGCCCCTATTTGTAAGGAAGTGGATAGATGGCATGCGCGAGAATCGAGGAGGCCAAAAAATGATTATGTGGTTATGTGGACGCCTCGATTTTCGGGAGGTCCATTAAGATAAAAGATCTGTTAAGATGTCCCGAGCTTTGTGCGAAGTTAATGAGCAATGACGTCATGGCGGGTCAACACAGTTCTGAAATGTGACGTCATGGCGGGTTGCAATGAAATGGCACGAAAAAATTCTTCTAAGTCAAGTGACGAAGATTGATGTGAACAAGTTCAAATCAACCTGGGGCCTAATGTTGGGGATATAACTACTGGTATGACCCGTCCAGGAGGGGCCGGGTCATGCCACTGGCGACTTAAGATGAAGAGGCCCAAGAAGATATGAAGATGGTGGTTCATAGAGCAAGCTTATTGAAGGCCCAAGACCCGGGGACGATTTGAGGCCCACGAGTGTGAGCCGCCATATGCTTAACTTGTATTGTAAGGCAAGTTTAGTTAGTTACCGAGCCGGACATGTTGTGTATGAGCCGGCCGGGACTTTGTAAGCCGCCGGGCATCAACCTGTATATAAAGGAGTGACCCGGGGGCGGATTAAAAAAAGAAAACAACTGATCAGGTACTAGGTCAAGCGTATTCGCTCCCTGGTAATCAAAACACAAGCAATACAATCGAAAGCAGGAGTAGGCTTTACCTCAATGAGAGGGGCTGAACCTAGGTAAACTCTATGTGTCCTTTGTCCTGTTTAACTCCTTTTAGCTAACCTAGCTGCGATGGCTCCACACCTAAGTCCTTTTGCTAGGGCATCTGTCGTGTTAAATCCACGACAGTTATGCTAGTCATGATGACAAGATAACCAAGACAAAAAGGCAAACGAAAAATATTTTTGTATTTTTGTAAAAACTTTTTAGAACTGGGGGAGATGAAAACGAGAGGCAAATGGCAAATAAAGTAAATGCAAGGAGATGAAAGTTTATGCGTAGGTACTTGATATATGTTGATGATGTATCCACGACAACGGCGCCAGAAATTCTTCCTGCTACATGTGAGCTGCGTTGGGATTTCCCTGAAGACGAGAGGATGATGCAGTACAGTAAAGGTAAGTATTTTTCTCAGTTATGAAACCAAGGTTAACAATCTAGTAGGAGAACCAAGCAACACTATGTAAACATCACCTGCACGCAAACAACAAATACTTGCAACCCAACACGTAGAGGGGTTGTCATCCCTCAACGGTATTGAGAAAGATTAAATTGTATGGGTTTTGATAAATAGATCTAACAAAAACACAAAATAAAATAAATAAAAGAAAACTGCATCAAGGTATTTTTGGTCTTAATATATGATAGAAAATAGATTCGGGGCCCATAGTTTTCATTAGAGGCATCTCTCGAGAAAATAGCATACGGTGGGTAAACAAATTACTGTTGGGCAACTAACAGAAAAGCAAATAATTATGACGATACCCAAGGAAATGGTCATGTATATAGACATCATGTCCAAGATTAGTAGACCGACTCCTAGCTACATCTACTACTATTACTCCACACATCAACCGCTATCCAGCATGCATCTAGTGTATTAAGTTCATGAAAGAAGGGAGTGATGCCTTAAGCAAGATGACATGATGTAGACAAGATAAACTCACATATGAATAAACCCCGTCTTGTTATCCTTAATAGCAACGATACATGCATGTCATGTCTCTTTCTGTCACTGAGATTGAGCACCGCAACATCAAACCCATGGCAAGAAAAATCGATCTAGTTGTCCAAACCAAACCAATAATTCAGAGAAACAAATACGAGGCTACAACAATCATGCATAAAAGAGTTCAGAGAAAACTCAAATAATATTCATGGATAGAGCTGATCATAAACTCACAATTCATCGGATCCCAACAAACACACCGCAAAAAGTCCCTACATCAAATAGATCTCCAAGAACATTGAGGAGAACATTGTATTGAATATCAAAAAGAGAGAAGAAGACACCTAGCTACTAACTATGGACCCATAGGTCTAAGGTAAACTACTCACGCATCATCGGAGGGGCAACAAGGATGATGATGAACCCCTCCGTGATCGTTTCCCCCTCCGGCAGAGTGCTGGAAAAGGCTTCTAGATTAGATCTCGTGGTTCTGGAACTTGCGGCAGCGGAAAAGGTATTTCGTGGACTCCCCTGAGGGTTTTGGGATTTTAGAGTATTTATAGAGGCGGAGGTAGGTCAAGATGGTGCCTGTGGGCCCCACTACTCACCAGGGCGCGCAGAGGCCCCTGCCGCGCCCTGGTGCCTAGTGGGCCCCACTTTCATCTTCTCATGGCCTCCAGAGCTTCCAGGGTCTCTTATCACCAGAAAAAAGAAACTCCAAAAAGTCTCGTTGCATTTGCACTTCGTTTGGTACTGATATTCTGCAACGTAAAAAACAAGCAAAAAACAGCAACTGGCACTGGGTGCTAAGTTAGTAGGCTAGTCTCAAAAAAATTGATATAAAGTTGCTTGTAAATGTATATAAAACATCCAAAATTGATATTATAATAGTATGAAACAATCAAAAATTATTGATACGTTGGAGACATATCACTGCACCAGGGGCTAGCTTGGAGCAGCGGCTTGCTCCTCCACTTGCCCGTCTGCAGCCTCGTCAATGGTACTGACGGCCTGGGGCAAGGAGGGAGGTGGAGCAGTGAGTTGCCTAGCTCGTATCAGGCAGGCTTGGCGGGCCACCCAACCAGCTTTTATGTCGTAGAACCCCTCTTCCTACTCGTTGGATGCCATGAAGAGTGTGCAGAATATGATGCAAGGAGGAGATGGGGAGCGAATGTGTGGTGCGGTCTTGCCCAACGTCTGCCTCGTTTAGATAGCGGGCGGACACGAGGAGCCAACCGGCGTTGTGCTTAATGCCGGCCGGCCGGCTGACGAATGTGTGGCCACAGTAGGTATCTCGACACACACGCTGGTTCAATGGAGCTAGGCAGGGCATTCTGAAGCCGATTAAATGAGGCGAGGAGGCGTGTTCAGCTGGGCGCTTGGCCGGCTTGCCACTTCAATGCCAGAGGCCGTGTCCGCTCTGACCAGGCATGAATGCGAAGCTGACACTCTAGAGTGACGCCGACTGTTCCGGCGGGAAGGTGCGGGGGCAAAGGAGTTTTTTTTTGTAGACCGGGTTAGTCAGACGCGGACCGTAACTGCTATCTTGTCTTCAGTTTGCGGGAAAGTGTGCGTTCGGACCGCCAAGTGGACCGATACATGCCCGCATTCGTTAGCACATGTCCGGACCGTACTATCCCCGTTCGTTGGCACATGTCCGGACCGTACCATCATCGTAGATGCCCTAAAGTTTCTTCCTCGCCTCGGTGGATGCCGCAATCGTCTTTGGCTCAGCCTCGGCGTGCCGCTCCTCACGTTGTCCCACCACCAGCCCCGAGCAATGCAGAAACTTACTAACACAAACTAAAATCTCAGGCACCTGAGATTTAGCAAAACCACTCTGAGATACATTTTCAAGGCAGTTGAATGCAACTCATTAGCACATGGCTTTCAAATGACATGAAAAGATTTCAATCTTACGCAGAGATGTATGATTCTTTCTTCAAATGAAAGAGATGTATCATTGCATTCTTCATTTTTGCTCTAGTGCCAGACATCATGTAACCCAGTTGGTACACGTCAAACATTCAGCCTAACATGATAACGTTGTGTTGATGAATTTGGTAGACTGACTGCACGTCCGAAAGACATGGATTGATGAACCAACATAAAGTACAAGTGTTTACAAAGACTAAACTCTCACTAATGCCAATGCAGAAGCCGGTAGATCAAACGGTGGAGTAACATGACCTTGATGACAGAGTCGGCGGTTCAAATTTATCTCCACCTAGGGCCTCCCAACCTGATAACCTCCTCGGCACATGAATCATGGTGAAGCCACCTGGCATCACTGTCATCCTTCTTCTCAGTTACGTCGCCGTACAGGTCTTTCAGCTTAGCTAGGTTGCTCGAGGCAGCAGCAGCCTTCTCTTTGCTTGTATCCCCAAAAGGACTAGATCGATGCTCATTCTTGCTCCGACTCCGGCTCCTGCTCCTGCTACGACTCCGGCTTCTGCTCCTATGACATGAGCTGGAGCGTCTGTCTACTATTGTCACGCTCGCTTCCGTAATCCCTTCTTTCTTCTGAATGCCTGGACCTGTAATAGTCACAATCCCTGCTGTCACGGTCATAATCACGCTCTCTGTCATGGCTTGAACGATCACGCTCTCGGTGACGGCTTGAATGGCCAGTATCTCGGTCATGGCTTGAACGGCCAGTATCTCGGTCACGGCTTGAACGGTCAGTATCTCGGTCACGGCTTGAACGGTTACCTTCTCGGTCGTGACTTGAACGGTCATTGTAAGGCCCCTCCCGACTTACACTGCGACGAAATGGTGAAGATGATCTCCGATGATCATCTTGGGTGACTGTTCGCCGCACTGGGGAAGAATCCCGTGTGGAAGCACGGTGTGGCGCACGCTGTCCAAAAGAAACCGACAGAGAAGCTTTAACAGAAGGGGGGCGACGGGCAGTGTCCTCTGATCCGTGGCGACTGTCTCCAGTCACCCCAGAAAGCTTGGTAGGCAGCTTCATCTTCTCAAGATTGGTTGTTACTTGACGAACTACTGGAACAGGAACTCTTGGAAGGATACTATCAAAGTAGTACTGCCAAGGAAAACAGAGCAACATGCTGGTCAATATAAACTTGCTAACATAAAGTCAAATTAGGTGACACAATTCAATCCAATCTTGTGATATGGCCATTGAGAATCACAAATAAACCTTTAACCAACTATCTATGAATTTGACACAGCTTCTTGGAAAAGAGAAGAGCATATACTATGAACAAGCTATGTTGTTGAACCATGACTTGCCTGCCTAAGAAATTTGTCCAGCTAGTTGGCATAGTTTCTGAACATATATACAATAAACACAAGATTAAAAACTGTTAACAGCATCAGAAAATAGAAGGTGAGAAGTAGCATGGAGAAATAAACTCATGTAGTATAGTAATCTAGTTCACATGAGAATTAAAAGGATTGGCTACAGGAAGGTGAGACAATAGAGAAAGGAACAAACATTCTTCAGTTATAACGACAGAAACAGGAAAAAAATGTCAAACAAGTGCAATTATTTTTATTCTGAAAGCAAGAACTTGAGATGCAGACCTGTCCAAGTATAAGATCACGCACATATACACCCATGGTTGTCATGCGACCATTAGATCCGGGGGAGAATTCCTGCATCAAGCCAAAAATAATAATTATATGGCTAACTAGCTAATTAGTTAATATGATGAAATCAAATGGACTTGATATATTTCCTTATTAATTATAAACTTCTATTCCTTGGTTTGTACACCATGACTTCTGCAATTAGCACATCTTTCTTGAACAAGCTAGTTGCAGGCCATATAGCTCCTCTAATGGAAGCTCAATATGGTTATGGTCTTATGGACTTATGAAAGTACATATAACAGCAAAAAACATAAAAGTACAAGAAATATACAAATGAAAACTCAAAAACAGCAATACCTCATCATCCTTCAAGTAGGGCTCATACCATGTCCATAGGATCTTTGGATCTGCAACATATCGAAGATACAAAAATCCTATCTGCAAAAAACAAACACCAATTGGTTATTTAGTAGAAGCCAGCTGATTATCTAACATGATAAATGAAGACAAACAAAAAATGCTCACAAATCCAATGCACAGACTGGTACACTACTGCTTGCAAACTTTGTTCATCCACGTGTCCTAGGACCAAAATCAAGACACAAGGCCATGCAAGAAAGCAAGTCATATGACTGTTAGTGGTTATAACCAAAATGTAATAAGTGAACATAAAAAAAATGGAAGTGTTGATTGCTTAGGATAGGTTGATAACACCAGTTTGTCACTGCAAACATACTAACACTTTGTTTTCGTACAACTTTGACATACAACCTAGTGCATGCATTAATCACAAACAAATGTAACGAGTAGACACAACAGCCATGATGCGTGTATTTGTCAAAAGTAACTTATGTCAAAGAAACTTACAGCTCTAATGTATGGCGAGTCAGGATGCTTCAACAAACCATGCATCTGTTTCACAGTAAGCTTCATTGTGAAGAACTTGTAGAGGAGACAAAATGCAGTGGAAGGACCCCTACAATTGCCAGTCATCCAAGGCTCCACATGATCAACTTGGTTGTAGATCTCGTCAATGACCTCATGATAGGTCTTCATCCTGTAGAGCTCCTTGAAGTAATCAGAAGAAAGAATATTCATACAGAGAACCTTCTCCATCAGCATATCAATGGGCTTCCCTGAAGTCTGTATCTCCATATTTCAGCGAACACAAACCTGGACCAAAAACAGAGGGATCCTCTCAGCTTAAAGCCTCAAAGCTTATGTCACACACAAGTAGAAAAGTATAATATAATGAACCTTTTCCCAAAATACGAAGAAAACTGGATTTAGTTCTGATAGAAATATTACGCAAATATTTACAGATGTATTGCCACCTGAGAAAAATGTAGATCAGTCTTTACCTCAAATGGCTGAAAATTCATGTGTCCCTTACTACCCATGAAATGCCCAATTAAGCTCGGCAAATTCTACTATGTTACCATCAGTGCGTCTGACAAGTGACAAGTAATGGCACGCAAGCAAACCCCGAGAGTGGCTGATAGTTTTACCATGTACTCAATTAAGAGAGTCCCAACTGTGATGTCCAGACAACCTGCACTGAGCCTTTTCCACTATCTAGCCTAAGGATTCCCCCCCAATAACCCCAATAACTTAATCCCTCCAAATCGCTGATGCGGATAAATGCAACCCACCATACACTTGTATTTCTATGGGGCCAAGTAGAACTAGACTAGAACTATTTTACACAAAGAATTTTCCGTCGCCTTTAATCACAAGATTCATCGGAAACCCTATCGTTAACGTACACGATTTCGCCAGAGTACATTCTCATCTATTCCGCACCTAATATAATAGCAAAAAAGGTCTCAAACTAGTAATTGCCTCTACTTAACTAATAACTGGCGAGATGAATCTATGTACGCAGAGACAGAAGAGATACTCACACGCAGGATGGCGAACCCTAGGACCTCCTCGGCTTCGAGCGCGGGCGGCTCGCGGAGACCCCAAAGCAGACGGGATGACGACGCTAGGTAGAGGATGAACTCGTATCGGCTTCGACGGCGGCGGCGGCGGCGGGTGAGATGGTTGGGATTCGTCGGTAGCTGGGAGGTAGCTGGAGATGGGTGAGGGAGGGGAGGGGAGGGGAGGCTGTGGATTTGTGGAGGTGTGGGAGAGTCGCGTACGACTCGGAATCCAGTCATCTATTGGGCTTTTCCAAGCAGCTGATGCCCTTTATTGGGCTCTCCGCGAGGTTTTGCCCGTTACAGGACCAGACTACATGTTGGGCTCTTTTCCTCTTCTTCTTTTCAAAAAAATTGATGGATGAGAGATTTTATTGTTGTTCTACTTGGTTTCAATTTTTTTTTATTATTTTTTTTACTCAATAAAATCTCCAGTACAACATATGTATATACAGAAAATAAAGTCACAAGTACATATGTTCTTCTTGGTCTCGCATCCATATGTTGTACTGGAGTATTATTTTTTCACTCAAAAAAACTTTTATTTTTTGTAGAAAAAAACAAAGTCACAAGAACAACTGTACAAGGCACAGGCAGAGTCGTATAGGCAAACTAGTCGGTTTCCTCGCACCGCTAACGCTTCATGCACTTTGGCGGTGTTTATTTTAGCTTTACTGGAGAACAAATTCATCTTTGAAAAAACTAAATTTGAACCAAACTGCTATTTCAAATCAGCTACAATCTGATTCAGGCTAGTTTTCGGTGTATTGGGCAAAGCACTTCCCGACGAATCAGCTTCTTTCACCTACAAAGGTCATGATTTATTTATTTATTTTTTGCTTTTTAAGTTTTACTCCATTCTTGATATGTTATGTAGTAGCTGAACAAGGCCCCTTCTTTTTTCAGAGGAAATGAGTTTTATTCCAAGATTATAGAGTTACAGTTGAGAGGCAAGAATTCTTCGATACATGGGACCCCTCTATGCAGCCAAATAGTGGTGCTAACAATCTGATATTTTATTCTGACCACGATGAAACTTTTGTGGATTTTTTTTCGAAAAGAGGGTTTGCCCCGGCCTCTACATCAGAACGATGCATACGGACATATTGTTGATAACCAAAAAGATCCAACATAAGTCTCGAGTTCTCAAACAAAAATAAAAAATGCTCACTAAGAGCCTGAAAGCAAGAACAGGATAGCCACAGCCGGCCAGGCAAAATAAAGAGATGGGAAACTAAACCCCTGTCCTATATTCCTATTACATGACCGCCACCGAAACCGGTTGAATATATTCCGTGCTACCATCTCCCATAGGATAGATCCAGTAACCAAATGCACCATGGCCTCCATCGGAGTGACTAGCGACCACATACGGATGAGTGTAGTGGCCCTGAAAATCACCTGCAAGAAATGAATATTTGTTGTTCTGTTAAAAATCAAGTCGTTTCTGCAGTTCCAAACTGCCATAATAAAGCACAAACTCCTACACGGTTGTGTCTCATGGTTTTTGCATCAATCCCATCTAACCACGTCCCAAATAACGTGTTGATGGAAGTCGGAGGAGTAATATTAAAAGCTATGTGGACCGACCTCCACAAAATTTTTGCCTATGGGCAGTCAAGAAAGAGGTGTTTGATTGATTCATCACTATCACAAAAACTGCATCGTTTAGATCCAGTCCAGTTGCACTTCACCAAATTGTCCTTAGTTAGAATAACTTGTTTGTGGACAAACCACATGAACACTTTGATTTTTAAAGGCACTTTGACTTTCCAAACATGTTTCGAACTATGAAGAACGGTAGTATTGACAATATCCACATACATGGATTTAACCGAAAACTCACCACTCGTAGTTAATTTCCAGCGCAATTGATCGGGTTATTGAGATAGGTGGACATCCATCAATCTTCTCACCAGATGGAGCCATGCTTCCCAATGGTTGCCCGCTAGCGTCCTCCTGAATTGAACATTCAGAGGATTGGACTGTAGTATTGTTGCAACGTAAGCGTCTCTTCGCTGAACAATACTATAGAGAGAAGGATATTGGATCGCCAGGGGCGTCTCCCCTAGCCATGTATCCTCCCAGAATCTTGTAGAAGTACCATTTCCAACCACAAATTTTGTCCTGTTGAAAAAGACTGATTTCACTCTCATCAGTCCCTTCCAAAAAGGCGAATCAGTCGGTTTTATCGTCACCTGGGACAAGGTTTTGGACTGGAGGTACTTATTACGAAGAATCTGAGCCCAAGTGGCATCCGCCTGTACAGATAACTTATACAGCCACTTGCTGAGAAGACATCTGTTCTTCACCTCTAAATTTTCAAGGCCCAGCCCCCCTTGATCTTTCGGCCTACAAATGATATCCCACTTAGTGAGTCTGTACTTACGTTTTAAATCATCACTCTGCCAGAAGAAGCGTGATCGATAGAAATCTAGCCTTTTCCGTACTCCAACTGGTACTTCAAAAAAGGACAAGAGAAACATAGGCATACTTGTGAGAACCGAATTGATCACAATCAATCATCCTCCGTATGACATAAGCTTACCCTTCCAGCAGCTCAGTTTTTTTTTCAAATCGATCTCCAATGCACTTCCACTCCTTATTGGAAAGCTTGCGATGATGGATTGGTATACCCAAATATGTGAAGGGTAAAGACCCCAAATCGCACCCAAACAATTCCTTGTAAGCTTGTTGTTCATCTTTAGCTCTTCCAAAGCAGGACAATTCACTTTTATGGAAGTTAATCTTTAACCCCGATAATTGTTCGAACAAGCACAACACCAGCTTCATGTTTCTAGCTTTAGCCAAATCATGCTCCATGAAGATGATAGTATCATCAGCGTATTGTAGGATAGACACTCATTCGTCCACTAAATGCGGAACGAGGCCACCAACCTGGCCATCATCCTTAGCCCTGCCTATTAGGATTGTCAACATGTCAACAACTATGTTGAACAGAATCGGAGACATCGGATCTCCTTGTCTCAAACCCTTGTGTGTCTGTAAATAATGACCTATGTCATCAATTACCCTGATTCCCACACTCCCTTTTTGCATGAATGCTTCTACCTGGTCCCTCCAGACCTGGTCGAAACCTTTCATACGCAAGGCCTGTTGTAGAAATGGCCATTTTACCTTGTCGTACACTTTCTCAAAATCCACTTTGAAAACCACCCCATCGAGTTTTTTTCGTGTGGATTTCATGGAGCGTTTCATGTAAGACCACAACCCCTTCTAGGATGTTTCTATCCGGCATGAAAGCAGTTTGAGATGGCTGCACCATAAAATGAGAAATCTGCGTGAGCCTATTAGTCCCAACTTTGGTGAAGATTTTAAAGCTAACATTAAGCAGGAAGATTGGCCTAAATTGCTCAATCCTCACGGTCGCAGTTTTCTTAGGAAGCAAAGTAATCGTTCCGAAGTTCAAGTGAAACAACTGCCACTGCCCTAAGAAAAGATCATCGAACATCAGGAGCAAGCCCCCCTTAATGATGTGCCAGCACTTCTTATAGAACTCCACCGGAAAACCATCCGGGCACTGGAGCTTTATTATTTTTCATTTGTGAGATTGCTTCAAACACCTCTTTCTCCAAAAATGGGGCGGTCAAAATATCGTTCTCATCCGCAGCTAGTTGAGGAACATCCTCAACCTTGGACTCATCCAATGATACGAAATTATCCTCGGGAGGCCCAAACAGCTGCTTATAATAATTGGTGATATAAACTTTTAGGTTCTCCTATCCTAAGATCGTCCCATCATCTTGCTCAAGCTGAAAGATTCTCTTCTTTCGATGCTTGCCATTCGCAATCATATGGAAGAATTGTGTGTTATCATCCCCTTGGACGATTTTTCGCACTTTAGCTCGCAGTGCCCACTTCAATTCCTCCTCATGCAGCAGTTCTTTCAGTCTTAATTCCGCCTCCACTTTAGTTTCCAGCTCTCCGGTATCTAAAATGAAGGACTCGGCTTTTAATTCTAGGGATTGAATAAGTAAGATGAGCCTTTCCTTCTCAGCCTTATATATCCCACTCAGGTGTTTGGCCCAACCCCGTAAGAACTGCCTTAAATGCCTAATCTTATTTTGCCTTAAACTTTTGTGGAATAAACTTTGGAACCAAGGTTTGATCTTCAATGCTAGATGACCATATGAAGACCGGACTAATATGCCTTTAGGGCAACTCAAAAACATATGCCTTTACAACGTGTTTACCCTGTAAGCGGATGCCTTTCTTCACATTTTTTGCATGAAGGTTCAAGTTGTACATGCACGAGACTTTGTGTTTGCATATGTTTAATTTGCTGCCACTTAATCTGCTATTTTGGATAATATGCAAAACAATAAAAACTGAATCACACAACTCTGACTAAAATGACAATTCAAGATTTGTAAGTTTGTACAGTTTTAGATTCTGGGTATAAGTTCAGAAGGAGCCACTGAAAAAGGACGAAGGAAACTGCCCCGCGTCGTCCGCGTGGGCGACTAAGGAGGCCACTCGATCCATTTTTTCCGGCGACCATCACTGTGCCCCTCCCCCTCGCTGCTGCCGGTCGGCACCGCCGGGCTTGCCCGCACGGCCGACGGTGGCGACGGGGTTCTATTTCCGTTGCATGTTGGGCAGCGTTTGGTGAGTTGCTGGTAGCGGCTAGACGCCATGAAGGAGGGAAGTTGCAGCGGTCGCCGCAGTTCATGGATGTGGGCGGCACCCTCGTGCGGACTACATGGATGTGTTTCTTCCCTAGGCGATGGCCTCATTGAAGGCGGGACCTGCAGCAGCCATGATTCAACCTGGAGATCGCGCTCATGACAAGGCCACTACTCCTGAGTACCTCTTTGACACCGGGCATAGCATGCAGCTTGTGGAGGTGATGGCCAAGCAGTGGTTCCCGCGCCTGGCGTCCTCCGCTTGGACTCGTGCTCAAGATCAGGCGGCATCGGCCTTACGAAGGTCGCCCAAGGGACTTCGACTTTCTGATCCAGCGCCAACGTCGGCCTTGACGAGTTAGTTCAGTCCAGATCTGCAATCAGAGGTGCAGAGTTGTCCATGGTTCCCTTGTGGGCTGGCAGTGTGCGTTGGATGGCTCACAGTCTGCATCGCTACATGCTATGCATGACGGCGGCCATGTCCTTCCCTCAATATGATATATGCTACCATAAGCGAGCACGACGGAGTTACTGGCAGCACATGGTGGTGTTGTCTGATATAGATCAACCATCGGTTACCGCTTGTATGGACGGTGCGAGGCCTCCAAAGCGTCCCAAACTGAGGATTTTGGTGGTGTCGATGTCCTTACTCCCTGTCAAAGACTTTGCCATGTTGTGGTAAGTGGCTCTTGCCGCATCTTGTCAGCCCACTTGTGCAGGCATGGCCTTTGCTGGCGTCAGGACCTTGCGAGTATGCAGCTGTCGGGATGAGGCAAGTGGAGGAGACAACACAAGATGACTTTGAATGGGTGGTGCTTCTTGAGTACCTGGTCTCGGGCTCCGGGGTGAAAATCATAGGTCATACCCTAGTTGGTTTACCTGGCAATGGCGGCATTCTTTATGTCGTTGCCTTTATGAAGGCATTGCTTTAAGTTTGCTCGGACTTGATCTTCGGGGTGAAAACCCATGATCTGGCCTTTGGTGGTTGGATCCGGCGATGGTGGCGCTTGCGCGTCGTTTGCTTCCTGGAGGCATCACTTTTGAAGAACATTTGTTGTAGTACTTGTGTTGTCAAGATATGGTTGGTGCTGATGGTCACTATTGTATATCCCCAATCGTTGTTTTCTTTGCTTCATTTTTTTCCTACGCCTAGACATAGCTTTGGTCTTGTATGACTTTGCTTTTTGTTGGCGTGATCATGTGTGTTGGTTGTGTGCATCCTAATTATGCAGAGGTCGGGTGTATGCTCATTATGATTGGATCCCTCGATGCTACATTATCAGTTAATTAAAGGCGCCCTTTATCAGAAAAAGGAGTCGTTTTGACCAACTCCACCATGGTGTGGATGTGATCATGTAACTGAACATTAGTTTGTACTAATGTTTTGACAGACTAAATGCAAAGCCAACTGTGAAGCGAAGAATAGAAGCTTCTAACCAATCGATTATCTCTTGCACCAACCAATCGATTATGGAACTATAACCTCGTTTATAATTGTTGAATGTGATATATTTGTACTTATCTCCGATTGATCCTCGTATGATCTCTAGCCTTGTATAGATTAACTAGTAGAGATATTGTATGGTTGGTTGGCTTATCACGCAAGACATCACATGTATATATTGTAATAGACTCCGATGAATACAATTGAGTTGCAATCTATAGTCTTCTACATGGTATCAGTTTCCCAATGATCTCCATCGCTTTTGCCCTAGGCTGCTGTCGTGCCCTCAATCAATCGGCGCCTCCTTTTCTTCCTGCCGCCGACGCTGCTTCCTTCTAATCTGCCACCGCCGTTGCTGCATCCTGATGTCTACTACGCAACCTTCTTCTTGTAGACTCGTGTTGGGCCTCCAAGCGCAGACTTTTGTAGGACAGTAACAAATTTCCCTCAAGTGGATGACCTAAGGTTTATCAATCCGTGGGAGGCGTAGGATGAAGATGGTCGCTCACAAACAACCCTGCAACCAAACAACAAAGAGTCTCTTGTGTCCCCAACACACCCAATACAACGGTAAATTGTACAGGTGCACTAGTTCGGCGAAGAGATGGTGATACAAGTGTAATATGGATAATAGATATAGGTTTTTGTAATCTGAAAATATAAAAACAGCAAGGTAACTAGTAACAAAAGTGAGCAAAAACGGTATTGCAATGCTTGGAAACAAGACCTAGGGTTCATACTTTCACTAGTGCAAGTCCTCTCAACAATGATAATTGGATCATATAACAATCCCTCAATGTGCAACAAAGAATCACTCCAAAGTTCCTATCGCGGAGAACATAAGATGAAATTACTTGTAGGGTACGAAACCACCTCAAAGTTATTCTTTCCGATCAATCCATTGAGCTATTCCTATAAGTGTCACAAATAGCCCTAGAGTTTGTAGTAAAATAACACCATATGACACACATCAATCAACCCTAATGTCACCTAGCCACTCCAATGTCACCACAAGTATCCGTGGATCAATTATACGATATGCATCACACAATCTCAGATTCATAATATTCAATCCAACACAAAGAACTTCAAGAGTATTCCAAGATTTCTATCGGAGAAAGGAATATCAAAACACGTACCAACCCCTATGCATAGATTACCTCAGTGTCACCACGGGAATCCGCAAGTTGATAGCCAAAACATACATCAAGTGGATCAACGGAACATCCCATTATCACCACGGATATCCCATCGCAAGACATACTAAAAGTGCAACTATCCCTAGGTGGTTTTGGTAATTCATAACAACATATAGCTCATTGAGCTAATGCTATTCCAAGACAAATATTTCAGGAAAGCTCAATGAATGGCATGGCATGGATGATGAAAGTGGATCCCTCAAAATATTAAGGACAAAGGATTGGCTCAAGCTCAAAAGCTCAAGACTCTACATTTTACATTTTAGTGATCCAAGATCACATTGAGTCTATAGGAAAAGCCAATACTATCAAGGAGGGATGAGGTGTTGCTTAATGAGCCTCTTGCTTCAAGTGCTTAGTGATATGCTCCAAAAACCCTCAACTACTTTCTCACATCCACATATGACCTAAACCCAAAGTCAAAATCAGTTCCACCGATTCTTTCTATCCGGCGCCACCGAGTTCAAATGTCACAGCCACTGCCACAAACCCTAGGCAAATCGGTCTCACCGATAGGGATCTTGGTCTCACCGAGATGGGATTGTAATCTCTCTGTTTCCCTTCGTAACGTTTCGGTCTAACCGAAGTGAGCGATCGGTCCCACCGAGATTGCAATGTAAACTCTCTGTTTCCCTTCCGTAACATTTCGGTCTCACCGAAAAGAGCGAATAGGTCCCACCGAGTTTACCTGACCAACTCTCTGGTTAGCTAATTACCAAAATCGGTCTCACCGAGTTTGTGTAATCGGTCTCACCGAGATTATGTTATGCCCTAACCCTAACCATATCGGTCATACCGAGTTGCATGTCGGTCCCACCGAAAATCCTAACGGTCACTAGATTTGCTAAATCGGTCCGACCGAGTTTGTTGATTCGGTCCCACCGAGTTTGGTAAATTGTGTGTAACGGTTAGATTTTGTGTGGAGGCTATATATATCCCTCCACCTCCTCTTCATTCGTGGAGAGAGCCATCAGAACAAACCTACACTTCCAACTTACCAGTTCTGAGAGAGAACCACCTACTCATGTGTTGAGGCCAAGATATTCCATTCCTACCATATGAATCTTGATCTCTAGCCTTCCCCAAGTTGCTTTCCACTCAAATCTTCTTTCCACCAGATCCAAATCCTATGAGAGAGAGAGTTGAGTGTTGGGGAGACTATCATTTGAAGCACAAGAGCAAGGAGTTCATCATCAACGCACCATTTGTTACTTCTTGGAGAGTGGTGTCTCCTAGATTGGCTAGGTGTCACTTGGGAGCCTCCGACAAGATTGTGGAGTTGAACCAAGGAGTTTGTAAGGGCAAGGAGATCGCCTACTTCGTGAAGATCTACCGCTAGTGAGGCAAGTCCTTCGTGGGCGACGGCCATGGTGGGATAGACAAGGTTGCTTCTTCGTGGACCCTTCGTGGGTGGAGCCCGCCGTGGACTTGCGCAACCGTTAGCCTTCGTGGGTTGAAGTCTCCATCAACGTGGATGTATGATAGCACCACCTATCGGAACCACGACAAAAACATCCGTGTCTCCAATTGCGTTTGAATCCTCCAAACCCTTCCCTTTACATTCTTGCAAGTTGCATGCTTTAAATTCCGCTGCTCATATACTCTTTGCATGCTTGCTTGAATTGTGTGAAGATTGCTTGACTTGTGCAAAGATAGCTAAAATCTTCCAAAGTCTAAAATTGGGAAAAGGTTAAGTTTTTAATTGGTCAAGTAGTCTAATCACCCCCCCCCCCCTCTAGACATACTTCAAGGTCCTATAAGTGGTATCAGAGCTTTGGTCTCCATTTGCTTTGATTTCCATAGCTTTTGGTGGTCATAGCCTTGGTTTCACAACCTAGGAGAGTATGGCGTCTAGCAAGGGAAATTATCACCATAGAGGTCCTTACTTTGATGGCACTAATTTTGCTAGTTGGAAGCATAAGATGAAAATGCATATTCTCGGACATAACCCCGCCGTTTGTGCTATTGTGTGTATTGGCTTGCAAGATGAATTCTTTGATGGGAGAGAGCCGAACCGTGAAGCTAGTGCGGATGAATTGAAGATGCTGCAATACAACGTTCAAGCTTGTGATATCCTCTTCAACGGCTTGTGCCCCGAAGAATTCAACAAAATCAGCCGTCTTGAGAATGCAAAGGAAATTTGGGATACTTTGATTGATATTCATGAAGGTACCGACTCCGTCAAGGAATCCAAGTTGGATGTGCTCCAAATTCAGCTTGACAAGTTCAAAATGAAGGATGTTGAAGGTGTCGCTGAAATGTACTCTAGGCTTGCTGTCGGTGTCAAAACCGGCGGATCTCGGGTAGGGGGTCCCGAACTGTGCGTCTAGGCGGATGGTAATAGGAGACAAGGGACACGATGTTTTTACCCAGGTTCAGGCCCTCTCGATGGAGGTAAAACCCTACTCCTGCTTGATTGATATTGATGATATGGGTAGTACAAGAGTAGATCTACCACGAGATCAGAGAGGCTAAACCCTAGAAGCTAGCCTATGGTATGATTGTTGTTCGTCCTACGGACTAAAACCCTCCGGTTTATATAGGCACCAAAGAGGGTTAGGGTTACACAGAGTCGGTTACAATGGTAGGAGATCTACATATCCGTATCGCCAAGCTTGCCTTCCACGCCAAGGAAAGTCCCATCCGGACACGGGACGAAGTCTTCAATCTTGTATCTTCATAGTCCAGGAGTCCGGCCGAAGATGATAGTTCGGCTATCCGGACACCCCCTAGTCCAGGACTCCCTCAGTAGCCCCTGAACCAGGCTTCAATGACGACGAGTCCAGCGCGCATATTGTCTTCAGCATTGCAAGGCGGGTTCCTCCTCCGAATACTCCATAGAAGGTTTTGAACACAAGGATAGTGTCCGGCTCTGCAAAATAAGTTCCACATATCACCGTAGAGAGAATAATATTTACACAAGTTCAATCTGCTGAAGTTTTTCATGGCGTGACATCACACGACAGCCAAGCCTTGATTCGAATCATTTTTACTATCCCACCTCAGCGCGTTTAGCGAGGCGGTTTCCTTGGCACGTCTTGTCAAAGCAGAGATCGTGTCCCCTTATTCCGGGATTCTCATCAATACAGGCGTGGGTAACCCAACCGCGCCATTGATTACGGCTCTTGGGAGGTAAGCGAGTTTTACCAGGCTGGTGGGGACGCATAGCTTCGTCCGTCCATATAAGGGGATAAGAATCCACCTTTTTACCTACGCCTTCTTCCTCCTTTGCTTATCCATTTCCGCGCACTCGAGCTCCAGCGCCCAAGTCCGCACATCTCACCTCAACCTTCCCCAGCCATGTTTGGAGCAGGAGGCAAGTGGATGGCCTCCTCCGTCACGGAGGGGCACATCAAGAGGCTGCGGAAGGCTGGATACTTGTCCAGCGACATCGCGCATCGGCTCCCCGACAAGGGGCAGCTCATTCCCACCCCCGGGCCCCATGAGAGGGTGGTGTTCCTCACCCACTTCCTCCGCGGACTAGGTTTTCCACTTCACCCATTTGTCCGGGGGCTCATGTTCTACTACGGCCTGGATTTCCATGATCTGGACCCAAATTTCATCCTCAACATCTCGGCGTTCATCGTCGTGTGCGAGGCCTTCCTCTGCATCCAGCCTCACTTTGGCTTATGGCTGAAGACCTTCAATGTCAAGCCGAAGGTTGTGGGCGGCCGCCAAGCGGAGTGCGGAGGTGCCATGGTGGGCAAGATGCCCAACGTCCTATGGCCTGAAGGCTCCTTCGTGGAGACCATAAAGGGGTGGCAATCGGGGTGGTTCTACATCACCAAGCCACATGACCCTAAATGGGTAGCGGCCCCCGAATTCCGATCTGGCTTCCCTACATGGCTCACCTCTTGGAAAGAGAAGGGCCTATCATGGGGTGATTCTAAAGAGATGACCGGACTCCAATCCTGCGTCAAAACCTTGGTGAACTAGAAGCTCAAGCTCGTCAACGTAGTCCAGGTCATGCTCATCCGCCGGATCCTCCCGTGCCAACAACGGGCCTTTAATTTTGGGAGTTTGATCTGGCACAGCACCAAACCTTGAGCAGGCTCTTCGATACTACATATGAAGATGCCTGGAAGGTGCTGTTCAAGGGCGCCAAGGCTCCCGCATCCGCTACCGAAGATCGCGGATTTAGCTCGCAGCGTCAAGCCGGCGGGGTAAGCTATTTTACCCTTTACAGGACACTTGTTTTTCATAGTTTGACTCTATGCGGGATCTAAACTCCCTTTACCTTTGACAGGCCTGGCAAAAGACGTCTGGGCAGGTTAACTGTCCGGCTCCCTTGCCAGAAGACCCAGTGGATGCCCAATTAATGGGGCTGCTGGCTCCGGCGCCTTACGTGGTGCCGGAGAAGAAGGCCAAGAAGAAGGCCACGGGAACTCGAAAGAGTTCCCGGCGCCAGGTGTTGTCGGACTCATCGTCCGACGACTCCGAGGCGGACTCCTCCCGCGAAGGCGAGGAGGAGGAAAAAGAGGCCTCTCCCCCAGCGGTGGGAGAGAGGAAAAGGAAGGCCGCCCCAACGAGGGAGGCCGAAGGGTCCAAGAAGGGAAGGACCCTCCCTCCGGACTACTTCACCAAAGCCGACGACGGCGAAGAGGAGTGGCCATCGAGGACTAAGCCCCTGGCGACATCGTAAGTGTTCGGATACCAGAATAATTCATGGCGTTTTGTTTGTCACGTAGAATCTCCTAATGCCGAATATAACCCTGCAGCCCGCCCAAGGACGGGCTCGACACTTCAACGAGCGGCTCCCTGGCTTCGTCGGACGTGAATAGCACTTCACTTCCGACCGTCTCCTCTCCTCGCGCTGCGGATGACGCCGAGGTGGGGTCCCAAAAGGGGCCCAGCCAGGAGGAGGGTGTCCCGGAGGCGCCGCAAGGCAACCTCCCGGACTATGGGCTCATGGGGGATCAAACCCCAAAGGGCTCTGAGTTCGGCCCTGGGCCAGACTCTGCACCAGAACCTTCAGTGGCTCCGGAGTCTGGCAGGTGGCCCCTTCGTAAGAAGGGCGAGACTGCGACACCGGTGACCTCCGTCCAACCGGAGGCACTGGATAATTTGCTGGAGGCGCTTAACGGCGCCTCCATCGACGAGGAGCACCGCACTATTATGAGTGTGGTGATCCAGAAAGTTTAGTCCGCCAAGAGCGGGCTGACTGAAGCCTGTGCCAACCTTCTAACAGGCTTTGAGGTATGTATTTAAGATATGTAGAAATATTACCGCATAGACAGTAGCCCCTGATGCTCAGTTTGGTGTTCGGGAAGAAAAGCCGAACTGAGGATCTAAAAAGATATACACAGGAGTCTAACATAAGCATGTCAATATGGGAATGCAGGCTGCGCTGTTGATCTCTGTCGCACTGACTGCGGAGGTCAATGCATTGAAGCAGAGCCTCGAGTGGTCCGAGAACGAGCTCGGCCTTGCCAAGAAGCAGCTCGAGGACAAGGAGGGTAAGTAATACCTTATGGAAGTATATAAAAGATGTGGTTGCAGAAAATAACAGGAATAACGTGAGAATTGCAGGGGCCACAAACGAGGTGGCGACCCTGAAGGAAGCGGTGTCCCAGGCCGAAAGCAATGCGGCCGTAGAATGCACCGAGCAAGAGAAGCAGGAGGCACGGGTGGCGGAGGTGCGGCAAGAGCTCCAGGCTCTCGTGGAAAAACACGAGAGTTTGGAGCATGACTCAAAGACTCGAGAGTCCGAGCTCGCTTCGGCTCTTGAGAGCGCTAGAGCCGCTAAGGCCGAAGCCCAAAAAGCCCTCCAGGAAATTGAGGCAATAAAGAAGATAGCGGCGGGTAAGGCATTCTTCATGCAAAGCAAGCACGTGAAAGTGAATTACTTGTTACTTACCCAAATCCGGAGCTCTCCAGGAGCATTCGTAGATCTACCCTGCAATGTGTCCGACGCTGCCGCATTCTACCAGGCCGAGGAGGGGAGCTCGACGGAGAAGGTGTTCTGGTCTCAGTATGCTGAGGCCGGACACCTGGTGCCCTTGAGCGACCAGCTGAAGCAGCTGGTCGAGCTCCATAAGGTGGCCGAACAGGCCATGAAGGGCCTCATAGTTCGGCTGTGGTCGAAGGAGGCCATGCCTGGGAGCTACTTCGGGCTGGTGAGGTGGCTAGTGGACGCTTGTCCGTGGATTGAAGTCGTCAAGCACTCCGTCTGTATCGAAGGTGCCCGTAGGGCCCTTGCCCGTGCTAAAGTGCACTGGGGCAAGATGGACGCTGAGAAGCTTGTGACGGACGCTCCACCGCCGGGCAGGGAGTATCGCAAGCCCGAGATGTATTATGTGGGCGTCCTGAAGGGTGCCCACCTTATAGCGGATGAATGCTCCAAAGATGTAATTTTTGAGTAAACTCGCATTTGTTATCCTGTACGCTTGAAAACTTGTTCATGTGCGCTAAGCAACGCTTGTGAATTTAAAATATTATCTTCTGTGCGGCCGTTTATTAAATTTGAGAGATGGCGAGTCGTCGGCTTCTGCCCCCATGCCACGAGTGCTGGGGTGTTCGGGATAAACTTGAGCGCTCTTTTTCCCATTCTTGGGTCCTTCGAGGGAGGCGCTCAACGCAACGAAGAAGGCAACCGGACTATAATGCTTGAACACTCTCACTTAGCCATAGAATTCTATAATTTTAAATTTCGGCGAAGCCCCTAGTATTCCGAAGGCCGAATTCGGGGCACTATCCACGCCTGGGTCGGACAAAGCTGACTCCTCGCTCTAAGCGGCATAAGTCTTTAGGGACTCAAAAACCTCTCAAACAACGACCGGCTCTCGCCCTATCATGACGGTCAGTTTTAGCTTTATCCACTGAGGTGCTCAACCCAGCTCAACTGGGGCACAATCGCAGTGGTTCTCCCAGCGCTACCTTAGCCGATATAACGGAATGTAAGGTACCAAAACATGGGAGCCGGGCAAACCCAACTATTGACCCAAGACATGATTCGGAGCCGATGCATATAATGCTATAAGTTCGGGGTGCCACACTTGTGAAAGTGTTCAGACTTATCACACCATATTTTGGGGTACTTAAGCCCCTGGTGTATTTGGCCGTACCAAAGCGTACGGATGCAACATGTCATAAGTGAACATATATATAAAAAAAGGAATGCAATAATAGGCAAAAGCTATCCATTGTTTATTCAAGAAAGCTGCGGTAAAAGCAGAACGATACAGATAGTGCGATAAGCAAGGGATGGGACTATTTGACATGTCCCCCTCCACAAGCGAGCTACGGGATTATATGTAAAACAAGTATACTGCTCATTATAGAGACCACCTGTACACTCAACGTAGCTTTCTGCTTCCCTGGCTGTTGCATCGTGTGTTCGGCGGTTCTACTGCCGGACAGGGCTTCTCGAGAAAGGAGTCCTAAAAGTAAGAAAAGAAAGGAAGAATGACACAATTGGGAGCCCCTGGTGCGGTTGATCTCGAGAAGCCGGACTGTGCAGTTGATCATGGCTACCCGACATTTGAATTTCTTCGTCGTCCGCATCCCAACCTTCCTGACCATAATCCGGCCAGGGCTCTCCTGATAAAGAGAGAAACTTTAGCGAATTCAGGATGTCACCAAAGGGCGAGTGCTGAAAGATGTCCGCAGCAGTGAACTCCATGATCGGCGCCCAATTGGATTCGATTGGCAAGGGCGCGGAAGGTTCGGAGTTCGGAGAGGAGTCCGGCACCTTGGAGTCACGAGCTTCGCAAAGGACAGGGTTGGTGTTCGGCTCAATCGCCGTAGAGATAGCAGCCCCCGAGGCGGTGTCCAGCAACCCATCCTCGATCGGCGCAGTCGGCTCCGAGCTAAGGGTCAGAGCGGACACTTGTGCGGCCTCCAGGGCACTGTCCGGCAGCAGAGCAAGATCATGCCCATCGTGACAGTGCGGCGCGCTTGGCTGCGGCTCGAACCCGTCGAAGATCAAGTCTTCGCAGACGTCATCCGTATAGTTCAAACTTCCAAATCTGACCTAATGGCCAGGGGCGTAGCTTTCAATCTGCTCTAGATGGCCAAGCGAATTGGCCCACAGTGCAAAGCCGACGAATACGAAGATCTGTCCGGGGAGAAAAGTCTCGCCCTGGACCACATCGTTGTCGATGATCGGAGGAGCCATCGGGCCTAAAGATGACGACACAGAGGAACTCTCAATGAAAGCACCAATGTCGGTGTCAAAACCGGCGGATCTCGGGTAGGGGGTCCCGAACTGTGCGTCTAGGCGGATGGTAACAGGAGACAAGGGACACGATGTTTTTACCCAGGTTTGGGCCCTCTCGATGGAGGTAAACCCCTACTCCCGCTTGATTGATATTGATGATATGGGTAGTACAAGAGTAGATCTACCACGAGATCAGAGAGGCTAAACCCTAGAAGCTAGCCTATGGTATGATTATTGTTCGTCCTACGGACTAAAACCCTCCGGTTTATATAGGCACCAAAGAGGGTTAGGGTTACGCAGAGTCGGTTATAATGGTAGGAGATCTACATATCCGTATCGCCAAGCTTGCCTTCCATGCCAAGGAAAGTCCCATCCGGACACGGGACGAAGTCTTCAATCTTGTATCTTCATAGTCCAGGAGTCCGGCCGAAGATGATAGTTCAGCTATCCGGACACCCCCTAGTCCAGGACTCCCTCACTTGCTCTTATCACAAATGAGATTGCCGGCTTAGGAAGCGAAGAGATGACCGACAGATTCATCATCAAGAAGATCTTAAGAGCATTGGATGGAAAATATGATACCGTGTGCACATTGATCCAAATGATGCCAAATTACAAAGATCTCAAGCCAAGGGAAGTCATTGGAAGAATTGTTGCTCATGAGATGTCACTCAAGGATAAGGAGGAACTTCACAACAAGTCAAGTGGTGCTTACAAAGCCTCATGTGAAGCCCCCACATCATCAAGTGAGAAACAAATCTTCAATGAAGAATTGAGCTTAATGGTGAAGAACTTCAACAAATTCTACAAGAGTAGAAGCAAAGAAAGAAGCTCTAAGTCAAGGTCCTACAATGACAAAAGATCTTCTAGTCGAGAGTGCGATTGCTACAATTGTGGGAGACCCGGACACTATTCCAATGAGTGTACGACACCCTACAAAAGAAGAGAAGATTCTCCAAAAAGAAGAAGTAGAAGAGAAGAATCACCACCAAGAGAGAGAAGGAGTAGAGATGATCATTATGAACGAAGACCCTCATGAAGAAGCAAGGATTCGGAAAGGAAGGACAAGTCATCAAAGAGCTACACAAAACAAAGACATCAAGCTCATGTTGGTGAATGGGTATCCGGCTCCGACTTCGACAATCACTCCGAGAGAAGCTATCACTCCGACTTTGAATATACTCAAGATGAAGGTGTTGCCGGTCTAGCACTTGTGTCAACCAACTCCTATGACATATTTGATTCACCAAATGAAGGAATTAGAAGATGCTTCATGGCCAAAGGTCCTAAGGTAACACACCCCGAGTATGTTGATTTTAATAGTGATGAAGATGACTTGTTAGGTGATGATGATTTACTTATTGACAACTCTAGTAATGAATACTATGATGAAACATCAATTAATCATGCTAATCAAGATAAAACGAATGACAATGATAAGGAGAAGATTGACCTTCTAACTAAAGAACTAAACACTCTTAAGTGAGCTCATGAAACTATCTTCGAAGATCATCGAGAACTTTTAAGGGCTCATGAGAAGTTACGCTTTGAAAAGCTCAATCTTGAGCAAGAGCATGAGTTCTTAAAGGCAATCAATGATGATCTCCGTAAGAAAAGTTCTTCTTACATTGCCAAGCGTTTACTCTTATCTACTTACATGCCTCAAGTCAAGTCTAGTAACAAGAACAAGAAAGATTCTTCCTCGAGTAGTAACAATAATAATGCTAAATCCAATATTGTTGCTTCTAGTAGTTCTCTTGATTCCACTAATGATTCTCTTAGCCAAGTTAGACTTGAGCAAGAAAATAGCTTATTGAAGGGAATTATAGAGAAAGGTGTATACAAGAGCCTTGCCGGGAGTAAGCAATTCGAGGAAATTGTACGCAAGCAAGGAAGGCACCGGAAGAATCAAGGTGTTGGTTTTGAATGAAAGTTCAATGCCAATGGAGTTGAGTGGGAAGAAGATCAATACCCCAAGACGAAGTTTGTTCCTCAACAAGAGAATTATGATCCTACTTCCTTCAAGGGAACACAAGCACAAGATGATCTTCCACCACAAGACCACAAGAAAAAAGGCAAGGACAAGCTTCAAGAGGAGATTGATGCATTTGAAGAAGCACCTAAGGCCTTGGTCAAGTGGGTTCCCAAGACTACGTCAAGTTCTACTTCATCAAGTACAACTACAACTCCAAGGATTCCCATCAAGATGATGTGGATCCCGAAGAATAAGAACTAGAGTGTTCTTGAGGGTGACTCCGCCAACATTCTTCACTCATATCATTATGGCAAGGACAAGTGCGATCAACTTCCATATCTTGCACTAGTTCAAGGAGTTACAAACCCTCATGTTGGTAAGGCAAGGGACAAGGTAACCTAATGTTTTCATGGACATCATTTGTGTGTGCATCACTCTATGTCTATGGATATTCTTGTTTGTTCCTTGTGGGACTAACCCATGTAGGTATTGAAAGTGCAACTCACTCCAAAGGATTGCTCCAAAGGATCTACATCAACATTGAGCATCCACATCTTCAACACCTACATGAAGTCATCATCGACAAAACCCAAGGTTAGTTCATCCCTCTAAGGGGGGATCTCACATCTAGGGGGAGCTTAACTCTAATAATTTAGTCAAAGCAACTCTAATGATGTGAACACATCAATGCATTATGTAAAAGTGATAACCCCACTTGAGCTTAAATGATGAGTATGACCTATGATCAAATGTTCTCATTTGACTCCTAAGTCAATATACTCATATATAGATGACCTAGTCATCGCCAATTGTTTGATAGATGCTAGAATTGGTTGTGCATGCTTTGCCACATATTTCATTTGCCATTTTATTGTGTGAGCATGCTGGTTGCATATTTTACTCATTCGAGGACATCCACTTGTTGTTTTGATTGATTGGTTTCTTTTTCTTTGGCCAAGTGGATGGACAAGAATGCCTAAGAACCTTCTCTAGCTATCTATGCTTTTCTCATCTCAAACTCTATTCATGCTACATCACAAAATTTGATCAAGTCAGAATCGAACCACTCTGTGTGAGGAGCACTCGGAGTCCTCGATTCGTCATAGACTTAAACTTCCAAAACTTCTTTGTGCTTTTTGGTCTGATCGATTCTTCCATTTCGGTCATACCGAGATCACTAAGTTGATCTAGGTTTTCAATCTCGGTGCAACCAATTTGAACTTTTCAATCACATCGAGTTGCTGTAACTGTCAACAATTATGCATCTCGGTGCCACCGAGTCGTTCCACTCGGTCACACCGACAGTGTCAGGCTATATATTCACACGGGCAAAATTTTGGAAAACTTTCTCCAAACCTCTTCGCCCGCGCATAGCTCGCTCTGCCTTCTAGGTCTCCGGATCGTCGACTTTGTCGCCAGCCGCCTCCTGTCGCTGGTCTCCACTGCCGTCAACGGATTTCATCTCCGCCGTTGCCGCCGTGGCGAGTTCATCACCGAACTAGGGTATGAACTCGATCACAGTGTTATCCTCGTCTGATTCTCAGCACATTGTGTTCATTATGATTCTTGCCATGATTGAAACACCTCTATCTAGTCAAAACAATCCTTAGAATAGATGCGATTTGAAAATTTAGGGTCAGGTTTCCGCCAAAACCATCTCGGACCCACCGAGTTGAAAAACTTGGTCCCACCGATTTGGCTAATGCCATTGCACCAGTAACTCTCGGTCTGACCGAGAATTGCTAATCGGTGTGACCGATTTTAGAACTTTGTGAAACCCTAGCAGTCTCGGTGCCACCGAACTGTGACTCGGTCTGACCGAGATCACTAGTTTAGGTTCCAAAACTGCTTCGGTATCACCGAGTTTGAAAATCAGTTGACACGAAATGCTTTCTATGGAAAACTAAAACTAAGTTTTTGAATCATTCTTTTGCAAAAATCTCTGCATTTTGTGATGCTCATCCACTCTATCTCATCTATAACTACTCATAGGGTCAGCAGTGAGTGTATTCAACATGTCAGACCAAAGTGACAGCCAGAACAGGGAAGAAGAGCAGATTCACATGAGTGAGGGCACTAGTCCCTCTAGTTCCTCAGATGATGGCAGCAGAAGCACTCCCAGCAATTTGCCTAAAGCAGCCACAAGAGCCAGAAGGAAGAGAACCTCAGACTCTGAGGATGAGGATTATGTGGAAGCTGAAGATGAGGCCACTTCCAAGAAGAAGGTGGTCAAGAAAGAATATGGTTTAGCTGCAGCCACTAAGCCAGTAGTGCAGAAGAAGGCACCTGCAAGAAGGGTTCCCACTTCCAATCCCAGGAAGGTTGCCACTGGAGAAACCATGAAGTTTACTATTGAGTCAGAAGATGAAGCTGCTGGTCAAGACAAAAAGAAAAAGAGAGTCAGAACCACTACTGCCAAAGTTCTTGGCAATCCCTCTATGAGGAGAGACTCTGAGGAGGAGGAAGAAGAGGTTGCTGCACCAACACCCAAGGCACAAAAGCTGATGGGTGATCCTATAAGGTCAGGGGCTGCAACATCAAAGCCCAAAGAAGCACCCAAAGCTGCCTCCAAGCCCAAGAATGCACCAAAGAGGAATACCAGGAGTATACCAGCTGCTGAGAAGAACAAGGCCCCAGTGCCTGAAGTTGCTGCTGAGGATGATGAAGGACAAGTCCTGAGGAAGCTCAAACCCAAGATTTCAGACCACAATGATGCTCATCCTGTGGCTGAGAACATGAAAATCAGGAGAGATTCAGGGTTGAGGCTATGGAGAGAGTCAGATCCATATGCCACTAGGAGAAGGACTGCTGTTGATTATAGGTTCCACACAAAGGAACAACAGGATTTCTATGAGACAATCTTGTTGGACAAGAAGCCTATAGTGTGTGATATGAGGTGGGTCGACTGGACCTACATGAAGGAGAATGAAGAACACTATCCTGGAGTATATGATAGCTTCAGTGCGTGTGGAGTTGCAGACTTTGTTGGGCAGAAGCTCACAAACTGGAATGATGAGCTCATTATGCAATTCTACTCCACAACACATTTCTATCCAGATGGCAGGATAGTTTGGATGTCTGAAGGTACGAGATACCAATCAACTATTGAGGCATGGGCCAATTTGATCAATGCCCCAAAGGAGAGTGAAGATGACTTGGACGTTTATGCCAAGAAAAAGATGGATCACAATTCTATGTCACATATGTACAAGGAGATCCCAGACAAATCTCTTGAGACTTTCAAGTTTGGGTCAGTCCATTTTCTTCTGTCAGGGCTACCAACGATCAACTGGATCCTAAGGCACACTCTTTTGCCCAAGTCAGGTGACCACAACATGATCAGAGGGCATGCAATTAATTTGCTACACATATTTGATGTGCCATAGAAATTCAAGGTCATGAGCCTCATGGTTGAGACTATCAAGAGGACAACAGCAGACCAAAAGAGAAGTTGTGGATATGCCCCACAAATTCAGGAGTTGATTAACTCAAAGATGGGCATAGGAAAATATCTGTTGGATAAGGAACACTTTGTTCTCTATCCATACTTTGAGGACAATCAAGTTGTGATGAATGATAATGAACCATCATTAGTACAAGCTCAAGAGAAGAAGGAGAAAGCAAAGAAAGAGAAGGCTGCCAAGATGCCAACTCAAGAGGAGGCATCTGAATACTTTTTGAAGAACAAGCAGGAGCAGCTTGGTTACTTGATAGCATCAACTCTGAGGATTGAGAAGGGGTTGGCCACCCTAACTCAAAACCAGGAGAGCCTGGAAAGAATCATGGAACAAAAATTCTATGATTTAGATGTCAAAGTAACTGAGATTCAGTCAGTTGTGGAGCAGCTACAGGATGACATGCAGGAGAGGAAGGGCAGGACAACTACTAATGCATTTGCCAGAGTGCCTCGAGCTCAGAGATCAGCTGCAGAGCCAGTAACAGACATCAGAGTTACTTCATCTGCACCAGCTACAGCTCCAGTGCAACCAACTCCAGCACCAACTCCTTCAGCTCCATCCACATCAACTGAAGTCTTCGTCCAAGGAGCCATCTCTACGCCACCAACTGAAGACCAAGCCTGAGAGACGATATAGTACTATGCATTTTCTAGGAACTTTTTGGTAACTTGTTGCCAAAGGGGGAGAAAAATGTATAGATCATAGGCTTCGAGAGAGAGAGTTTGCTTTTGTTCACTCTGGTCTTCTTGGTTGAACTTTGTTTGCTTTTGATTGCTTGAGATACTATGCTATTATCTGTGAGACATTGATGATCATGTGTTTGATCATAAGCTACACTTATGCTTGTTAAATGATATTATCTTACTTATCCTTATATGATCATTCACTTTGCTTGGTGATGAGTGCATGCATTCAATCTTTATTATTTTGAGCACTCCACCAAGATGTATGTGACATGGAAGAGTAACCCATGAGCCTAATTCCTTGTGCATTTGCAGTCCAAAGCAAATCTTAAACTATGCACAAATTTAGGGGGAGCTCTTGCTTATCACATACTTCTCAAAGCGACGATGTTTTTCAATCTTATTATCATTTGTCGAAGCTTTGATCTATATGTTGTCATCAATTACCAAAAAGGAGGAGATTGAAAGTGCAACTATCCCTAGGTGGTTTTGGTAATTCATAACAACATATAGCTCATTGAGCTAATGCTATTCCAAGACAAATATTTCAGGAAAGCTCAATGAATGGCATGGCATGGATGATGAAAGTGGATCCCTCAAAATATTAAGGACAAAGGATTGGCTCAAGCTCAAAAGCTCAAGACTCTACATTTTACATTTTAGTGATCCAAGATCACATTGAGTCTATGGGAAAAGCCAATATTATCAAGGAGGGATGAGGTGTTGCTTAATGAGCCTCTTGCTTCAAGTGCTTAGTGATATGCTCCAAAAACCCTCAACTACTTTCTCACATCCACATATGACCTAAACCCAAAGTCAAAATCGGTCCCACCGATTCTTTCTATCCGGCTCCACCGAGTTCAAATGTCATAGCCACTGCCACAAACCCTAGGCAAATCGGTCTCACCGATAGGGATCTCGGTCTCACCGAGATGGGATTGTAATCTCTCTGTTTCCCTTCGTAACGTTTCGGTCTAACCGAAGTGAGCGATCGGTACCACCGAGATTGCAATGTAAACTCTCTGTTTCCCTTCCGTAACATTTCGGTCTCACCGAAAAGGGCGAATCGGTCCCACCGAGTTTACCTGACCAACTCTCTGGTTAGCTAATTACCAAAATCGGTCTCACCGAGTTTGTGTAATCGGTCTCACCGAGATTACATTATGCCCTAACCCTAACCATATCAGTCATACCAAGTTGCATGTCGGTCCCACCGAAAATCCTAACGGTCACTAGATTTGCTAAATCGGTCCGACCGAGTTTCTTGATTCGGTCCCACCGAGTTTGGTAAATTGTGTGTAACGGTTAGATTTTGTGTGGAGGCTATATATACCCCTCCACCTCCTCTTCATTCGTGGAGAGAGCCATCAGAACAAACCTACACTTCCAACTTACCAGTTCTGAGAGAGAACCACCTACTCATGTGTTGAGGACAAGATATTCCATTCCTACCATATGAATCTTGATCTCTAGCCTTCCCCAAGTTGCTTTCCACTCAAATCTTCTTTCCACCAGATCCAAATCCTATGAGAGAGAGTTGAGTGTTGGGGAGACTATCATTTGAAGCACAAGAGCAAGGAGTTCATCATCAACACACCATTTGTTACTTCTTGGAGAGTGGTGTCTCCTAGATTGGCTAGGTGTCACTTGGGAGCCTCCGACAAGATTGTGGAGTTGAACCAAGGAGTTTGTAAGGGCAAGGAGATCGCCTACTTCATGAAGATCTACCGCTAGTGAGGCAAGTCCTTCGTGGGCGACGACCATGGTGGGATAGACAAGGTTGCTTCTTCGTGGACCCTTCGTGGGTGGAGCCCTCCATGGACTCGCGCAACCGTTAGCCTTCATGGCTTGAAGTCTCCATCAACGTGGATGTACGATAGCACCACCTATCGGAACCACGACAAAAACATCCGTGTCTCCAATTGCGTTTGAATCCTCCAAACCCTTCCCTTTACATTCTTGCAAGTTGCATGCTTTAAATTCCGCTGCTCATATACTCTTTGCATGCTTGCTTGAATTGTGTGAAGATTGCTTGACTTGTGCAAAGATAGCTAAAATCTGCCAAAGTCTAAAATTGGGAAAAGGTTAAGTTTTTAATTGGTCAAGTAGTCTAATCACCCCCCTCTAGACATACTTCAAGGTCCTACACATACATCAAGTGCTCTCACATCCAAAGATTCAATCCGACATAACAAAACCTCAAAGGAAAAGACTCAATTCATCACAAGGTAGAGAGGGGGAGAAACACCATATGATTCAACTATAGTAACAAAGCTTGCCGTACATCAAGATCATGCCAAATCAAGAACACAAGAGAGAGATCAAACACATAGCTACTGGTACATACCCTCAGCCCCGAGGGTGAACTACTCCTTCTTCGTCATGGAGAGCGCCGAGATGATGAAGATGGCCACCGGTGATGGTTTCCCCCTTCGGTAGGGTGCCGGAATGAGCTCCCGATTGTTTTTTTGTGGCTACGGAGGCTTGCAACAGCGGAACTCCCAATCTAGGTTTCTTTCTGGGTTTTTCTCTATTTATAAGAATTTTTGGCGTCGGGGACAAGTCAGGGGGTCCACGAGGCGATGACAAGGTAGGGGGCGCGCCCTGGGGGTGGGTGCGCCATGCACCCTTGTGGCTCGTGGCTCCTTTGGTACATCTCTAATACTCCGTGGGCTTCTTCTGGTCCATAAAAAATCTTTGTAAAGTTTCAGCTCGTTTGAACTCCGTTTGATATTCCTTTTCAACAAAACTCAAAAACAAGGAAAAAGCATAAACTGGCACTGGGCTCTAGGTTAATAGGTTAGTCCTTAAAATAATATAAAATAGCATATTAATGCATATAAAACACCCAAAACAGATAATACTTCAAGCATACTAATAAAGCAATCATGTCTTCTCAAAATAACATGGCCAAAGCAAGCTATCCCTACAAAATCATATAGTCTGGATATGCTCCATCTTCATCACACAAAATATTAAAATCATGCACAACCCTGATGACAAGCTAAGCAATTGTATCATACTTTTGATATTCTCGAACCTTTTCAAATTTCACGCAATACATGAGCGTGAGCCGTGGACATAGCACTATAGGTGGAATATAAGATGGTGGTTGTGGAGAAGACAAAAAGAAGGAGATAGTCTCACATCAACTAGGCATATCAACAGGCCATGGAGATGCCCATCAATAGATATCAATGTGAGTGAGTAGGGATTGCCATGCAACGGATGCACTAGAGCTATAAGTTCACGGGCGGAGCCAGGAATTGGACATAGGGGGTGAGTTGAAAACTGAAAATTTCGCACCCCGCAAAGCGTTGTGGTTTGTAAACAAACCTCTTTTTGTTAACCATCGTAAATAGCCATCTGTAACAATTATCTATATGTACAAAATCTAATACTTAGCTTGTAAAATATTGCCCAGAAGATGATACCATACAACTAAGAAATTTAATTATGTACAACAATATTTTCTAAAAGGTTCAAAGAAACGTTTAATTAGTAGATTGATCTGTTATCTTATTTGCTAGAATAGTTAGCTGCCATGTCGTGATCCATAAGAGGTACTAGCAGTAGGGAGAGTGTATGTTGGTGTACCTTTGAAACCGATCCCTAGACCATGCACAAATGCTTTGATTGACTTAATAACGAGGCTCCATATCTGAATCAACAGATTGACTAACACCATCGAAGCAACATGTGTCCACATAGTGATCTGAGTAGTTTGCTAGCTGCCGGCGGCGGGCTGGGGCAGTGCTCTGCGGTTGGAAGCGAGGCGGCTGGAGCAGCAAGCCACGAGCGGCGGCACGAACCCTAGATGACAACCGATGGTCCTCCCAAATTACTGAAAGAGCAAACGTGCATGTAGGCTTCCAGCCTTTCACAACCAATGGTCAAAGTGGGCTGGGCTTCGGTTTGTGTACTACACGGATTAGTATCAATTATGGGCTGACTTAATAATTAAGTTACCATTAGCTCTGGCCAATTAGCAGATGTATTAGCATAATACTACTAGTATGCCGCGTGGAACATTGAGGGGGGCCGATCGTTGGGGGGGGATCTAGCCCCTGCGCGCCCCTGTCTCCGCCCCTGTATAAGTTTATGAAAGCTCAAAAAGAAACTAAGTGGGTGTGCATCCAACTTGCTTGCTCATGAAGACCTAGGGCAATTTGAGGAAGCCCATCATTGGAATATACAAGCCAAGTTCTATAATGAAAAATTCCCACTAGTATATGACATCATAGGAGAATATCTATCATGAAGATCATGGTGCTACTTTGAAGCACAAGTGTGGAAAAAGGATAGTAACATTGCCCCATCTCTCTTTTCTCTCATTATTTTTTGTTTGGCTTCTTTGGCCTCTTTTATTTTTCCTCACATGGGTCAATGCTTTAATAATGAAGATCATCATACTTTTATTTACTTACAACTCAAGAAATACAACTCGATACTTAGAACAAAATATGACTCTATATGAATGCCTCCGACGGTGTACCGGGATGTGAATGACTCAAGAGTGCATGTATAAAAACTACGAGTGGTGGCTTTGCCACAAATACTATGTCAACCACATGATCATGCAAGGCAATATGACAATGATGAAGCGTGTCATAGTAAAATGGAATAGTGAAAGTTGCATGGCAATATATCTCGGAATGGCTATGGAAATGCCATAATAGGTAGGTATGGTGGCTGTTTTGAGGAAGGTATATGGTGGGTGTGTGGTACCGGCAAAAGTTGTGCGACACTAGAGAGACTAGCAATGGTGGAAGGGGGAGAGTGCGTATAATCCATGGACTCAACATTAGTCATAAAGAACTCACATACTTATTGCAAAAGTCTATTAGCTATCAAAACAAAGTACTACGCGCATGCTCCTAGGGGGATAGATTGTTAGGAAAAGACCATCGCTCGTCCCTGACCGCCATTCATAAGGAAGACAATCATTAAATAAATCATGCTCCAACTTCATTACATAAGGGTTCATCATATGTGCAGGCTATGGGAATCACAAACCTCAACACAAGTATTTCTACAATCCACAATTACTCACTAGCATGAATCTAATATCACCATCCTCATATCTCAAAACAATCATAAGGAATCAAATTTCTCATAGTATTCAATGCACTTTATATGAAAGATTTTATTATATCCCTCTTGGATGCCCATCATATTATGACTAAATTCATAACCTAAGCAAATTACCGTGTTGTTTAGAGAGACTCTCAAAATAATATAAGTGAAGCATGAGAGTTCATCAATTTCTTCAAAATAAAACCCACCGCCGTGCTCTCAAAAGATATAAGTGAAGCACTCACTAGAGCAAATGACAAACTACTCCAAAAGATATATGTGAAGATCAATGAGTAGTCGAATAATTATGTAACTATGTCAACACTCTCTAACATTTAAGAATTTCAGACCTTGGGATATTATTCAAACAACAAGCAAAACAAAATAAAATAAAATGATACTCCAAGCAAAACACATATCATGTGGTGAATAAAAATATAGCTCCAAGTAAGGTTACCGATGAACAAAGACGAAAGAGGGGATGCCATCCGGGGCATCCCCATGCTTAGATGCTTGGTTGTCCTTTAATGTTACCTTGCCTTGGGCATCCCCAAGCTTAGGCTCTTGCCACTCCTTATTCCGTAGTCCATCGAAACTTCATCCAAAACTTGAAAACTGCACAACACAAAACTCAACAGAAAACTCGTAAGCTCCGTTAGTATAACAAAGCAAAACACAAATTAGATACTATTGTGAACTCATTCTAAATTAATATTGGTGTTGTATCTACTGTATTTCAACTTATTCATGGTTCATACTCTCCAACACTACTTATAGATTCATCAAAATAAGCAAACAACACAATGAAAACAGAATCTGTCAAAAACAGAACAATTTGTAGTAATCTGGAAACTTCGTATACTTATGTAACTCCAAAAATTCTGAAAAATTAGGAAAACATAGGAAATTTGTATATCAATCATGTGTCAAAAATTCAAATCAAAATCACGTTCTAGTGAATTTTAAATATTCTTGGACTAAGAGCAAAAGTTTCTGTTTTTGCACAGAATCAAGTCAACTATCATCCGCACTATCCCAAAGGCTTTACTAGGCACTTTATTGAAAATAAGCTATAAAACATGATTACTACAGTAACTTAAACATGTGAACACACAAAAACAGTAGGTATAAGTGTTGGGTTGTCTCCCAACAAGTGCTTTTCTTTAATGCCCTTTTAGCTAGGCATGATGATTTCAATGATGCTCACATAAAAGATAAGAATTGAAACACAATGGGAGCATCATGAAGCATATGAATAACACATTTAAGTCTAACCCACTTCTTATGCATAAGGATTTTGTGAGCAAACAATTTATGGGAACAAGATTCAACTAGCATAGGAAGGTAAAACAACAAAACTTTAAGATTTTCAACACATCGAGAGGAAACTTGATATAATCGCAATATGTAAAATCATATGCTCACCTCTCATAGTATTTTTCAGTAGCATCATGAATGAATTCAACAATATAACTATCATATAAAGCATTCTTTTCATGAGCCACAAGCATAGAAATTTTACTACTCTCCACATAAGCAAAATTCTTCTCATTCGGAATAGTGGGAATATCATAAGAAACTTGAATACTATAAATTGTTTCCACATTAAATCAGTAATGTTCAGAAAAAGGGTAATCATTATTATGACAAGTTTTATAAATATAATAATCACTACTTTTTATAACATAAGTGTCATCACAATAATCATCATAAGTATCAACTTTGTTCTCATCAAAATTAATTGAAACCTCTTCCAAGATAGTGGAATCATTACTAAATAAAGTCATGACCTCTCCAAATCCACTTTCATAATTATTGCAATCATCATAAATAGGAGGCATGCTGACGGTGTCCTGGACTAGGGGGTACTCATCACGTCATCTCCCAATCTGTTAGATTGGGCCGAGGACCCCCATGACCGTATACTCATGGGCCAGTCTGGACAGCTGCCGCATACAAGGAAGAATCCACAAGACTTGGCGATCAAGACAAGGACTCCTCCCCCACCGGCGTATTCGGCTAGGACTCATGTTATCCTAGGCCTCTGGTGCATTATATAAACCAGGGCCAGGCTAGTCGATAGAGATATACAACAACAATCATACCATAGGCTAGCTTCTAGGGTTTAGCCTCCTTGATCTCGTGGTAGATCTACTCTTGTAATACCCATATCATCAATATTAATCAAGCAGGAGTAGGGTTTTACCTCCATCGAGAGGGCCCGAACCTGGGTAAACATTGTGTCCCTTGCCTCCTGTTACCATTGATCCTAAGACGCACTGCTTGGGACCCCCTACCCGAGATCCGCCGGTTTTGACACCGACATTGGTGCTTTCATTGAGAGTTCCGCGGTGTGATCGGCGAAAGGATCAATGGCTCGACTGCAGGTCAACTGCGACGTCGACTTCTTCGTCACCAGCTCGACTGGTCACTTTGGCTTGACCGAGGAATGCGCCTTACCTCCGATCGTCATGTTCGGATGAAGGCCTTCATCAACACCAACTCCGATCTCTATCAAGATCATGGAGAAGTCATCCACGGAGCTCGGGGGCTCAACGTCAACATTGCCCTCAGGCGACCGTGCCGTTTTTTTGGACAACAAACTTGTATCCGCCGCCACCGCCTCCTCGAGTGTGGCTTAAACGATTAGTTTGGTGGAATTATGCGGAATTAAGTCTACAACAACCCTGCAAAAATTTCATCGAGTTCCAATGGAGGAATCTCCGGCAATCTCCGATATACGGGAGCCCTGTTGAATCTGGACGAGAATCCGGACGAGTTTAGGGCATGGTATCCAGCATCTAGCTCGGATGTCCTTTGGAGGATCCAACCGTTGATTTGCCGCGGAATTCCCATATCTACCACCTGCCAAAAATTCGGCTCGATCCGACCGTCCAAACTCCGGGAAACTTCCGATTAGTGCATCACTTTTTGGATCTGTTTTCTGCGCGAGAACGAATCCGACCCGAATTCATCTTCTTTATGAACGGGATCTCGGACATCCTTTTTGAAGGAAGTTTTCGTATGGGGTGTTGTGTTTTATTCTCAAAAAGATCCTAGTAGTATTAAAAGTATTCTTGCAATACGAACTTCACCGTCGCGCCGGTGTCAAACCAGCCCGACAACATCACTCCACGGCGACCGACCTGCGTTAGACACGTCGTCGCTTTGTTGAGCCAAGCTCAATTTCTTTGGATCATCATCTCGGACGGCTGAACAATAGTTCGGCATCGCGAAGGATAAATCACATCACCACACGGTCACTTCATCAAGCCGGCATCGACCACGTCACGACCTGCATTGCTGGACCGGGGGCTTCATCATCTCTTCATCAACCTACTCCGGAGACTTCGGCGTCGCTAGCCGACCAGCTCCGTCACGTTAGCTGGACCGAGGGCTTTGCCTCGGTGAGCCAACCTTTGCCAGCATCGTCATGCTGTTGCTTTATCGCCCATCAGACGATAGGTGTGCGGATCGAGTCCCAATTTTGGGAATCACCTTTCTTCGGATTGCTATTACAAATAAGCCAGGTGCTATTAATCCTAGTATTTTTTGCTTGTTAAGGTTCATTTTTCCCAATGAATTATTACTCTGGTTTGTCCTTCATATGTACGCAGGTCTATCAAATGGTGACCGCATTAACGATGGTCGCATGGTGGTTCGGTCAGTTTCCGTACATAGTCTGGCGAACGCCGCATCCGGAACTCGAACCGACCTGTGAATTCAGGCCTTGCCATGCCTTTACCGCATCACGCCGCCGCCCTGCATCGACATTGACTTCTGCGCCAGGCCATATTTCTTTTATTACTCACTTTGCATAAATTATTTGTTATGCAATGAATTTTTATTTTTTTATTTTTATTACTATTATCTCCGGTTTGCACTATTTTTTGTGCACAGGAAAATGATCCAGCCGGACTATATCCTTTGGCGTCACCTCGGCTGGATGGGGGGTTTCGTCAACACTTCATTACCCCATGCTGGGGACTTCGGCATCACCCTGCCGTCCTGCATTGACCGTGCTATGTCACCACTTTGGAGTGCCGAGCTCTTTGCTCCGCCACCTCGGGACCGGCTCGGGGATGGAACCTTGTCCCGCATCAAGCTCGGACCGCGTCATCAATACCGAACACATTAACCAGCTAAGTTGTCTTCATGCTCAAAGTTTTAAATTTTTAACTTGTGTTCGGCTCAGCCAAGCATTATACTTTTTTAGTTGCTTGTAAAAATTTCCTTGTCCAAACTTTGTTTGTCACGCGCAAATTCAAATACCCCGTTTACTTGGGGGCTTCCTTCATGAAGCTTTTTCCTCTTGCATATGGTTATACTTGTACGGCTTCGTTCCTTGTTCATGTATTACGCCACAATATGCACCATATTGACTTAAGCGATTTGCAAGCTGGGTTGCCTGGCTCCTGTGCTTACCCCTACGTTCCCGATTGTTCGGCTAGGGAGTAAAGGGAGCACCTCTGCGATTGTCACGATCGGGTCACCCGAGCCGGACCTCAGACTGGGTGAAGCCGAAAGCTAGCGCTCTTATTGTTTTCAATCATGGTCGGCACACAACGGAACTCATGAGTACAAAAAATCCATTGCACAAGTCTCATATTAACAATGAGCATCGAAGAAAGGTATCGGTGGGGGCACTATTTTCTTCGAAGATGCTTCTTACACTTTATCAGTAATATAGCATAAGTTCCCTGAGCGCGCTTTGTCTGTTACAGCCTTATGACCTGATTGCCTGGTTATTGGAAACATCGTCGATATTCTCGACAGATGGAGTACATAACACTTTTCGGTCCTTGACCGAAGAGGGAGAAGCCGACGGTCGGTTAAGACGCGTTTAAAGTTCGGTTGAACATAGATATGATATAAGTACTTCAGTACATACAATCATTCTTTTACCCAAGTCACTTGGGGGCTCTTATGTTTATTTGAGCCGTTTTATAATAAGTGTTTTTCTTCTTAGTCGTTCCAGAGTTTTTATTATTATTTATCACTCCTTTTCTCGACACGAGTGTGCGCTCACTAGCCGGGGAGCCTAATTTCTCTCTCAAAACCGCTAGAGTTTAGTTTTCTAAACTGGCCTAATGAGAAGTACTTCACCTTCGGGATGGGAGACTGAAGCCGTAGGCTGACCCGCTTGAAGTCTTGAGATAGGGTGTGTCATGTTAAAACACGGCAGAAGCACTTTTTTTTTCTAAAGTCCAATTTTCAGATTGGCACCAAACACTTGATCTTGTTCGGACGTCATGTTTTTACTGACGTTTTTGGTTTTCCAAGCTTTTGGCACTTTTAAACTATTTGTGTGTTTTCAGCACAAGTCTCGCAGTGCAACGCCGGACACCTTTAGAGATTCGGCAAAAACATTCTCGGATATTGCTATATATGCATCGGTTTTGAATTGTGTCTTCGGTCAATAGTTGGGTTGCCCGGCTCCTGCGCTTGCCTCCTATGTTCCGCTTTGTTCGGCTAGGTGTGCAAAGGGAGAACCACTGCGATTGTGCTTCCAACTCACATGGTTAAGCACCTCAGTGGAGAAAGCCAAAAACTGACTGTCACAATAAGCGTAAACTGGTCGGTGATCCGATGACGGTGTTAAACGACGGGCCATTTATAACAATGGCTGAAGTGTTTACGGCTTGACCTCGACTGTCGCCGAACACTACCGGGGGCTATTAACTGGCCTCCCAAACTAAATCCTCGATATTTTGCTCTTACATTGGAGCTGAGGTTTCATGATCATGCTTAGCATGACAACCCAAAGAAAGGAACCGATAGCGGGACTATTTTCTTTGGAAGACATTTCTTCTGATAGACAGTAATATAACATGTCTCTCCGCATACCTTTGTTTATAAAACCGTATGGTCAGATTGCCTTGTTTGTTGTAAATCTTTGCCCTCATAAAGGCTTTATAAAGTAGGACAAACACTCCTTGGCTATTGGCCGAGGAGGTGGAAGCCGATGGTCGGTCAACAAAGTTTTGTACAATGCGGATCCGAGCATTAATGACGTAAAGTACTTGGATACATAGAGTCATTACACATAATTTGTGATTTTACTATGGATATCGATCCTTAATTCAGCCTCCCGTGCCCGCATTAAGGCTCGGAGGCTACTGGGCTTCGGGCTTATTATTTACAAATATTAAAGGGGCACATCGATCCCCTGATCTAGTGTTGCCACCCGACCAGTGTCTCGGGCGCTACTGCATTGCCTGTTCTATGCAGAAAATTTTAAGTGCAATACAGTGTCCGAGGAGATTTTGATCCTTAGGTTGGTCGGCCGCACCCAACCTGAGTCTCGAGGACTGAGCACGCCGCTTTTTGTGTCCCGAAGTATTCTGCTGAGCTAGGACTTGATCCTTAGACCGATTTTGCAAATCAACCTGAGTCTTAGTAGCTACGAGGATCAGCGGTCTTATGTCATCCTTCATGGGCATCTCGGGTTTTAGACCAGTACCCACCTTGAGGGCTACTGGCTATGTATCTCGGCAGAGAATAAATTGCACCAGTCAAAAAATATTGACAAAAATCGGCCCACATTCGGGGCGGTGCACCACCTCGGAAGCAGTCCGGCATAAAGCTTGGGCGCTAGTGGCTGGCTCCATAGAGGGCATTTCTGGCATTAAGCTCAGCTAAACTCCTTCAAACTTCTTTGAACCAAGGTGATTTATGACACCTCGGATACAGTCCGGCGTTGGAGCTCAGATACATAGTCCGGCGTTGGAGCTCGGATACAGTCCGGCGTTGGAGCTCGGATAAATAGTCCGGCGTTGGAGCTCGGATACATTCCGGCGTTAGAGCTAGGAAGCGGTCCAGCATTGGTGCTTGGCTGCAAAAGATACCTCGAATGCAGTCCGGCGTTGGAGCTCGGACGCAAGAGGATGTTGCCGCCCGGGAACAACTTCAAACCCGAGGTGTGGCATAAAAATAACAAGGCATTGATAAAGGTCGGAAACTTAAAGGGGCTCCTCGGATACCCGACGTGTAAAATCGTCGAATGTATTTCGGCGATGCTCAAGATAGAAGATGAGAAGATTTGTTGAACCGGTTTTCAAGATCGGCAACTGAAGATGAAGAACAGTTCGGAAGAATCGAGGAGCGTCCCTAACTTGAAGACCGGTTCAGGGGGCTACTGACGGTGTCCTGGACTAGGGGGTACTCATCACGTCATCTCCTGATCTGTTAGATTGGGCCGAGGACCCCCATGGCCGTATACTCATGGGCCAGTCCGGACAGCTGCCGCATACAAGGAAGAATCCACAAGACTTGGCGATCAAGACAAGGACTCCTCCCCCACCGGCATATTCGGCTAGGACTCATGTTATCCTAGGCCTCTGGTGCATTATATAAACCAGGGCCAGGCTAGTCAATAGAGATATACAACAACAATCATACCATAGGCTAGCTTCTAGGGTTTAGCCTCCTTGATCTCGTGGTAGATCTACTCTTGTAATACCCATATCATCAATATTAATCAAGCAGGAGTAGGGTTTTACCTCCATCGAGAGGGCCCGAACCTGGGTAAACATTGTGTCCCTTGCCTCCTGTTACCATTGATCCTAAGACGCACTACTTGGGACCCCCTACCCGAGATTCGCCAGTTTTGACACCGACACATGCTATTATCATAATAAATTTGCACATCAAAATTTGGGGGACTAAAAATATCATCTTCATTAAACATAGCATCCCCAAGCTTGGGACAAACATTAGTTGCGGCAAATAAATTCTCAAGCATGTCATTTTCATCAAACATAGCATCCACGAGCTTGTGCCTTTGCATATCATAAGCATAATCACTTTCATCATTAATAGTATGAATAGCACCAATAGTATAGCAATTATTATCATCACAACTTTCTAAGTTGGTGCCAAAAAGATTTTAAGGATTATAAAAAGTATTATTACTTTCCCAATCATAATCATTGCAATGAGTAATAGGCATAACAAAATCATCCTCAAGTGTATCATCTTCCACATTTATTTTTGATTCATTCTCATGAGGCATAACAATAATAGGAGCAACATCATTTGTGAGGGATGCTGTAGGACCTTGAGAAGAGGTGTCTAGAGCGGGGGGTGATTAGACACTAAGTGCCAAAGTTGCAGTTTTTAAGATTCCTTAAGTTTAAGTGGAGTTTAGGCACAAGTTTAACATTCACAATACATATCAAGCAAGCATGCAAAGAGTATATGAGCAGCGGAAAGTAAAGCATGCAACTTGCAAGAAAGTAAAAGGAAGGGTTTGGAGGATTCAAACACAATTGGAGACACGGATGTTTTTGGCGTGGTTCTGATAGGTGGTGCTATCGTACATCCACGTTGATGGAGACTTCAACCCACGAAGGGTAACGGTTAGGGCTAGAAAAAAAGCCTCGAAGCTCGTGAGCTAAACGAGTAGCTCGTGACTCGACTCGAATCGACTCGAACTCGAAGAATAACGAGTCGAGCCAAGCTTTAGTTTAAGATCGTTTATAGACCAAGTTAAACGAGCCAATCTCACGAGTACTCGTGTAACTCGTTAGGCTCGGTACAAAAGATCAGCCACTCCCAATACAAAAAAAGATCAGCCACTCAACACCCTATGTCCTAGGCGCACAACACAAGGCCTAGCAGTTGAAGGCCCAACCGCCTAGGAGACTCATGCGTTACAAGGAAATTACTATTGTTAGTGATATATATGTTTAATATATACATAATTATTTTTATAATATTTGAGGGTTTTATGTTCATATCTTTAACAAGCTAAACGAGCCAGCTCGCAAGTTATACGAGTCGAGCCCATCTTGGCTTTGAGCTCGTTATAATAACGAGTCAAGTCGAGCTAGCTCGTTAACGAAATGAGCTCTAGCGAGTCAAGCCGAGCTGGCTTGACTCGGCTCGAATTCCATCCCTAGTAACGGTTGCGCGAGTCCACGGAGGGCTCCACCCATGAAGGGTCCACGAAGAAGCAACCTTGTCTATCCCACCATGGCCGTCGCCCACGAAGGACTTGCCTCACTAGCGGTAGATCTTCACGAAGTAGGCGATCTCCTTGCCCTTACAAACTCCTTGGTTCAACTCCACAATCTTGTCGGAGGCTCCCAAGTGACACCTAGCCAATCTAGGAGACACCACTCTCCAAGAAGTAACAAATGGTGCGTCGATGATGAACTCCTTGCTCTTGTGCTTCAAATGATAGTCTCCCCAACACTCAACTCTCTCACATAGGTTTTGGATCTGGTGGAAAGAAGATTTGAGTGGAAAGCAACTTGGGAAGGCTAGAGATCAAGATTCATATGGTAGGAATGGAATATCTTGGCCTCAACACATTAGTAGGTAGTTCTCTCTTAGAAATGGTAAGTTGGAAGTGTAGGTTCGTTCTGATGGCTCTCTCCACAAATGAAGAGGAGGTGGAGGGGTATATATAGCCTCCACACAAAATCTAACCATTACACACAATCTACCAAACTCGGTGGGACCGAATCGTTAAACTCGGTCAGACCGATTTAGCAAACAATGTGACCGTTAGGGTTTTCGGTGGGACTGAAATGCATCTCGGTGAGACCGATTCGGTTAGGGTTAGGGCATAACGTAATCTCGGTAAGACCGATTACACAAACTCGGTGAGACCGATTTGGTAATAAGCTTTCCAGAGAGTTGGTCAGGCAAACTAGGTGGGACCGATTACTCAAACTCGGTGGGACCGATTTTGGTAATAAGTTATCCAGAGAGTTTGCATTGTAATCTCGGTAGTACCGATTGCTCAAACTCGGTGTGACCGATTTTGATAATGGACATACACAGAGAGATTACAATCCCATCTCGGTGAGACCGAGATCCCTATCGGTAAGACCGATTTGCTTAGGGTTTGTGGCAGTGGCTATGACTTTTGGAATCGGTGGCGCCGGATAGAAAGAATCGGTGTGACTGATTTTGGCTTTGTGTTTAGGTCATTTGTGGATGTGGGAAAGTAGTTGAGGGTTTTGGAGCATATCACAAAGCACATGAAGCAAGAGGCTCATTAAGCAACACCTCATCCCTCCTTGACAGTATTGGCTTTTCCTATAGACTCAATGTGATCTTGGATCACTAAAATATAAAATGAAGAGTCTTGAGCTTGAAGCTTGAGCCAATCCTTTGTCCTTAGCATCTTGAAGGAGTTCCCACATACTTTAGTCCATGCCACTCCATTGTTCAACTTATCTGAAACATACTGGATAAAAGTGTTAGTCCAACAAGAGATATGTTGACATTAATTACCAAAACCACCTAGGGAGCACTTGGGCTTTCAATCTCCCCCTTTTTGGTAATTGATGATAACATACATCAAAGCTTTAGATAAGGATATAAAGAATAGCACGTAAAGCTTTGGCAAGACATGTAACAAACATAGGCTCCCCCTACATGTATGCAATCATGTGAATATGGAATATAGAAGCATGTGAGAGCATAACCATGATAGAGTAGACAATGTGTTACATGTATCTTGGCCATATGCATCAGAGCAGAGAATATTAAAGAAAATACCTTCATGCCCATGAGTCCTTCTTGCAAACAGTATGTACATCAGCAAGAATTCCTCATGCACATGATTGTGATGCATATACTTACCTTGTAGTCTTGAGTTGGCTTGGGATGAAATGAACCTGCGCAAACAAGGTTAGATAACACAGATGCACCTAATAGCTAGAGCAAACAAAAGAAACCACAAGAATACCAAGATTGGGATGACATGTAGAAAGTGAGTACTAAGTACCACATTGGATTAGACATGTCCCCAAGAGTAAAGATACGCAATGAATTCAAATGATTTCTTTCCCTTAGATGTCTTGCTCCCCCTGAATCTAGCATGGGATACTGGGAGAAGATAGGGAATAGAAAATCAGAGCTAAAAGATATGAAAGATGATCAGAGCTAATGTATGCTAATGCAAATAAGCACAACAGATCATATGAACATGTCTCTCCCCTCAAGAAGACATGGTGGAATCTCTCCTCTTGAACACCAAGCATTTGGGATCCTTGAGAAATACTTCTCTACTTAAGTACTCTCTCCCCCTGAAGATCTCTCTTAAGTACTCTCTCTCTTCAAATGATAAGCTTTGATGTTCTCTCTCTCCCCCTTTGACATCAATTTCCAAGAAGGGTCTTCTGGAATCTGCCAAATGAGTTTGGTCCTTGAGACACAGAACAAAGCAATGATAAAATGTGATGCTTGTAAAGGACAAGATTCATTGAGTGGAGCTGGATCAGAAGAAACACAGAATTATGTGGCAAACTGTTTTTCCTGTTATAAAATTGGTGGCACCGAGTGGTATGCTTCGGTTGGACCGAGAGGATTCGGTTGGGCCAAAAATAACAAATCGGTGAAACCGAGTTCATCGCAGTGAAAACACTTGTCACCTCAACTCACTAGACTAGTAAGATCTCACAAAGATTTGCAAGGAATTTACTGAAAGATGTGCAATGAATTGGAATGCAGAAAATGCATAGCAAACAAAAAGAAATCTAGATGAAGTTTTTTTGAAAGGGGAAACAATTATGCACATGACAAATGCAAAAGCACAGAAAAGAACACAAGAGAACTTCATCTAGAGATGGTCAGCGACAGAGTCACCTATGTTAGAGTATATTGACTTAGGAGTCAAGTGAGATCACTTGATCATAGGTCATACTCATCGTTTAAGCTCAAAATGGGGTTGCCACTTTTCGGTTAAGCATCTTGATGTATTCTCATCTTGTCGAGTTGCTTTAGCTCATGACTTGGAGTAAAGCTTCTCTAAGATGGAATGACATACCTTGGTTGGTGGTGTAGTCCATGTAGTTGAACTTGTGTGGGTTGCTCAAGGTTGATATAGTTCATCAAGAATTGGAGCACCACTTGGAATTTGAGTCCATCTACCTACATGGGTTAGTTCTTGCAAGGAAAAGCACTTGTGTATCCAAAAATGACAATCATGAAGCTTAACATAGAATTTTGTCAAAGGATATGTTTGAGTGGTTTCGTCCTTCCTTGTATTCAACCACCATAGTGTAGAGTCTTGGTGATGTAGAGATTGCTCAAGATATGAGTAGAGTACAATCTCATGGAATGTTATTCCACCAAGTACCTACATGGTTTAGATAACATGCAAGATACAAATATATCCAAGACATAAGATTATCATCATCAGAAAAACATCAGGGATTAGTCGTATGCTCATGTCTTGCATGTATCCAATGAAGTTTCTATTCCAAGTTTGAAGCATCAATGATGTTCAATTCTCCTCTTAATCTGCAAAACACTTTCTCATCAAGAGGTTTAGTAAAGATATCCGCTAATTGCTTTTCGGTGCGAACATGCTTAAGATCAATGTCACCCTTAGCAACATGATCTCGAATGAAATGATGACGAACTTCAATATGCTTAGTTCGAGAATGTTGCACAGGATTATGACCAATTTTGATAGCACTTTCATTGTCACAAAGCAATGGAACATGTCTCACATATATCCCATAATCTTTAAGAGTTTGGGTCATCCAAAGTAATTGAGCACAACATGAACCAGCGGCAATATATTCAGCTTCGGCGGTGGATAAGGATACCGAGTTTTGTTTCTTGGAGGACCAAGATACAAGAGATCTACCAAGAAATTGACAAGTTCCCGAAGTGGACTTTCTATCAACCTTGTCTCCGGCATAGTCTGAGTCGGAATAGCCAACAAGATCGAAAGAGGCCCTCTTAGGATACCAAATGCCAAAATTTGGTGTATGGATTAAATATCTCACTATCCTTTTCACGGCCTTAAGATGACATCCCTTAGGAGCAGCTTGATATCATGCACATATGCATACACTTAGCATGATATCGGGACGTGAAGCACATAGATATAGCAATGAACTGATCATAGAGCGATAAACCTTTTGATCAACTGGTTCACTATCTTTGGTCAAGTCAAGATGTACACTAGTAGGCATGGGTGTAGACATACCTTTGCATTCTTGCATATTGAACTTCTTGAATAAGTCCTTGGTGTACTTTGTTTGAGAAACAAAGGTACCTTCCTTAGTTTGCTTGATTTGCAACCCAAGAAAGAATTTGAGTTCACTCATCATAGACATCTCAAACTTCTCCGACATTAGCTTCCCAAACTTTTCACTAAAATGAGGGTTAGTTGAACCAAATATAATATCGTCAACATAGATTTGGCACACAAATAGTTCTCCATTAACCCTTTTAGTAAAAAGAGTAGAATCAATTTTCCCAATTTCAAAGCCTTTTTCAATAAGGAACTTGGTCAAGCATTTATACCATGCTCTAGGAGCTTGTTTAAGACCATAAAGAGCTTTGTGAAGTTTGTAAACATGATTGGGTTTCTTAGGATTGACAAAGCCGGGAGGTTGCTTAACATAAACTTCCTCCTCTATTTCACCATTTAGAAAAGCACTTTTAATGTCCATTTGGTACAAGGTGATATCATGATGATTAGCATAGGCAAGTAAGATGCGAATGGACTCAAGTCTAGCAACAGGGGCGTAAGTCTCACCATAGTCCATACCTTCGACTTGTGTGTAGCCTTGGGCGACGAGACGTGCTTTGTTGCGAACTACTTGTCCATCTTCATCTCGCTTGTTGTGAAACACCCATTTGGTACCGATGACGTTGTGGTTATTGTCGGGCTTCTCAACCAATGTCCAAACTTGGTTCCTCTCAAAGTTGTGTAGCTCTTCATGCATAGCATTTATCCAATCCGGATCTTCCAATGCTTTTTCGACCTTCATAGGTTCAATGCTAGAGATGAAAGAATAGTTTTCACAAAAGTTAGCTAAGCGAGTTTTAGAGCAAGTGATTCTCCCGGTTTGAATGTCATTGTAGATTTGCTCGACGGGATGATCTTTAGCAATTCTTGCTCGAACTTGTGAGAGCTTTTGCTTGGGTCTTCGTTGAACATCTTCTTCATCTTGTTCTTCTTCTTCTTGGCCTTCTTCATTGTTGGCATTGTCGTTCTCTTGTCGTGGTGGAGAAGGAGGCTGTTGACGTTCATCTTGATGCACTTCCTTGTTTTCTTCATCTTGGTGTGTCCCGCTTGTGGATGCTTCCGTATCAACTCTTGGTCCACCTTGTTGTGAAGTTGAAGCTTCCACTTGGACGGACGAGGTACTCTCCTTCACCTCCGTTGGACGAACCTTGCCAATAGACAAGTCTTGGATTGCTTCCGTTGGATCTTTGTCACCTACATCATTTGGCAATTGCTCTACTTGTGAGCCGTTAGATTCATCAAACTTCACATCTACCGTCTCTTCAACCTCCTGGGTGAAATTGTTGTAGACACGGTAAGTGTGAGAGTTTGAGCCATAACCTAGTAGGAAACCTTCATGAGATTTAGGAGCAAATTAGAGCGACGATGCTTATCAAGAATGTAGCACTTTGAGCCGAATACTCGAAAGTATCCAACTTGGGGTTTGTTACCGGTGAGGAGCTCGTATGCCGTCTTGCCGAGTAGCTTGTGAAGATACAAGCGATTTTTTGCATGACAAGCTGTCTCAACCGCTTCTGCCCAAAAATGCTTCGGCATCTTGTACTCATCAAGCATCGTTCTCGCCATTTCGATGAGCGTCCGGTTCTTTCTCTCAACAACTCCGTTTTGTTGAGGTGTGTACGTAGCCGAGAACTCGTGTGAAATCCCTTCTTCGTCAAGAAAGGTGTCCACATTTGCGTTCTTGAACTCCGTTCCGTTGTCGCTGCGAACCTTCTTGATCTTCACTTCAAATTGATTTTGAGCCTTCCTTGCGAAGTTTTTGCAGATCTTTTGGACCTGCGATTTATCATCGAGAAAGAACACCCACGAAAATCTTGAAAAATCATCAACTATAACTAGACCAAAAGAATTTCCACCGAGACTCTTGTAAGAGTTGGGACCAAAGAGATCCATGTGAAGTAGCTCGAGTGGCCTCCTTGTGGTCATGATGTTCTTCATGGGATGCCTTCCTCCAACCTGTTTACCTGCCTGACAAGCGCTGCAAAGTCTATCCTTATCAAATATGACATCATTAACTCCAAGGATATGATTTCCTTTAATAAGCTTGTCAAGGTTTTGCATACCAACATGACCTAATCGTCTATGCCATAACCAGCCTTTTGAGGATCTAGCAATGAAGCAAGTTTTCGGTTGAGCCTTTTTAGTGAAATCAACAATGTATCGATCACCTCTACGCACACCGGTAAAGACCATTTTATGATTATCTCGACGAAACACTTGGCAGTCTACTTCAGTGAATAGAACATTGAAACCGAAATCAGCAAGTCTAGATACTGAAAGTAAGTTGTAACCAAGAGATTCAATGATCATGACATTTTGTATAGAGCTATCATGTGATATGGCCACCTTACCGAGGCTAACCACCTTACCCTTTGAGTTGTCACCGAAAGTGACATACTTTCCAGGACTATCATTATCAGCAAGCTCACGAAACATGTCTTTATCTCCGGTCATGTGATCGGTACATCCACTATCAAGAACCCATTCCTTTCCTCCTGACATAAATCCTTGAAGATTTGCCATAAGACCAAAATGTCTCATTGCATCATCAAGATCGAAGTCACTATCATCATCCTCGTCATAGTATCCATGTTCAACATCATCATGTGGTGGATCAAGTCCTAGAGAGGGTGATTCATTAGAGTGAGTTTGACAATGATCTTGCTTATGAATTTTTATAGCTTCGGAAATAATATCACTAATAATAACAACATTTCCTTTGGCACGCATAAGGTTTGTAAGCTCAAATAGACGATCACCAAACATAGGATCACTAGTATTCATCTTACTCAAGGCAATAGACTTATGGAGAATTTCATCAAGATTTTTCAAGGAATAATCTGGAAATCATTCCTCAAGAAATTTCCATATAGTGTAGGCACACTTGAAAGTAGGCAAGCATCCAATCAAGTTTCTAGGCAATCCTCTAAGGATAAGCTCGACAGTTCTAAGATTCCTAATCATGTCAATTGACTCATCATGGGTAGGATGCATAGGATCAACATAACGTGCACAAGGGCTAGCAATGTACTTGTTCAAATGATATTGATTGAAAATACCAAGCATCTCATTTTTCCACTCATGAAAATACTCTCCATCAAGAATAGGCACTCTATGTCTAAGACTCCCAATAGTAGACTCATCCATCTTCCTCCAATGGTGACTAAACCAAAGCAATGGAGATCAATGCTCTGATACCTCTTGTAGGACCTTGAGAAGAGGTGTCTAGAGGGGGGTGATTAGACACTAAGTGCCAAAGTTGCAGTTTTTAAGATTCCTTAAGTTTAAGTGGAGTTTAGGCACAAGTTTAACATTCACAATACATATCAAGCAAGCATGCAAAGAGTATATGAGCAGCGGAAAGTAAAGCATGCAACTTGCAAGAAAGTAAAAGGAAGGGTTTGGAGGATTCAAACGCAATTGGAGACATGGATGTTTTTGGCGTGGTTCTGATAGGTAGTGCTATCGTACATCCACGTTGATGGAGACTTCAACCCACGAAGGGTAACGGTTGCGCGAGTCCACGGAGGGCTCCACCCACGAAGGGTCCACGAAGAAGCAACCTTGTTTATCTCACCATGGCCGTCGCCCATGAAGGACTTGCCTCACTAGCGGTAGATCTTCACGAAGTAGGCGATCTCCTTGCCCTTACAAACTCCTTGGTTCAACTCCACAATCTTGTCGGAGGCTCCCAAGTGACACCTAGCCAATCTAGGAGACACCACTCTCCAAGAAGTAACAAATGGTGCGTCGATGATGAACTCCTTGCTCTTTTGCTTCAAATGATAGTCTCCCCAACACTCAACTCTCTCTCATAGGTTTTGGATCTGGTGGAAAGAAGATTTGAGTGGAAAGCAACTTGGGAAGGCTAGAGATCAAGATTCATATGGTAGGAATGGAATATCTTGGCCTCAACACATGAGTAGGTAGTTCTCTCTCAGAAATGGTAAGTTGGAAGTGTAGATTCATTCTGATGGCTCTCTCCACGAATGAAGAGGAGGTGGAGGGGTATATATAGCCTCCACACAAAATCTAACCGTTACACACAATCTACCAAACTCGGTGGGACCGAATCGTTAAACTCGGTCAGACCGATTTAGCAAATAATGTGACCGTTAGGGTTTTCGGTGGGACCGAAATGCATCTCGGTGAGACCGATTCGGTTAGGGTTAGGGCATAACGTAATCTCGGTAAGACCGATTACACAAACTCGGTGAGACCGATTTGGTAATAAGCTTTCCAGAGAGTTGGTCAGGCAAACTCGGTGGGACCGATTTTGGTAATAGGTTATCCAGAGAGTTTGCATTGTAATCTCAGTAGTACCGATTGCTCAAACTCGGTGTGACCGATTTTGATAATGGACATACACAGAGAGATTACAATCCCATCTCGGTGAGACCGAGATCCCTATCGATAAGACCGATTTGCTTAGGGTTTGTGGCAGTGGTTATGACTTTTGGAATCGGTGGCGCCGGATAGAAAGAATCGGTGTGACCGATTTTGGATTTGGGTTTAGGTCATTTGTGGATGTGGGAAAGTAGTTGAGGGTTTTGGAGCATATCACAAAGCACATGAAGCAAGAGGCTCATTAAGCAACACCTCATCCCTCCTTGATAGTATTGGCTTTTCCTATAGACTCAATGTGATCTTGGATCACTAAAATATAAAATGAAGAGTCTTGATCTTGAAGCTTGAGCCAATCCTTTGTCCTTAGCATCTTGAAGGAGTTCCCACATACTTTAGTCCATGCCACTCCATTGTTGAACTTATCTGAAACATACTGGATAAAAGTGTTAGTCCAACAAGAGATATGTTGACATTAATTACCAAAACCACCTAGGGAGCACTTGTGCTTTCAGATGCCTTTTTACCTTTGCTTCTCCGTCTTTTCTTTTTATTCTCCACATCATGTGTAGGTGTAATCACCTTTTTGGAGCTCCTTATTGATGAGATTGGTTGAATAAAAATCTCCTCCTCGTTACTTGATTCATCATAAGAAATAATAGGAGGATATTGGGAAACCTCTTCCCCTTCATTAGTATTCTCTTTATCTTATACTTGTTTTCTTGTCTTTAAGTAATTGGCAATATAAGGATTCTCAATGCAATTTACGACACAATACATATAAATTTCCTCTATATAAAAATCAAGAAATCTCTTAAGGTTATATTCTAGAATATCCTTAGTTATACGTTTCATTTATTCATAACCCAGAAGCAAGCTAAGTTCATTATGATGCGCAAGGGAAATCAAGTCATCAAAATTTTTGGACACGATTCGATCATGAAACAATTTGCATTGGAGATTTAAATGACCATGTTCATTGCAAAGTTCACGAGGACGACGAGAAAATTTAAATCTTTCAGCACAAACATATAGCCTCTCTTGCAACCATTTAGTTTCTAAATACTTATGCATCTTGCAAAATCTATCTTCCCTTTTTGGTATGTAATTGCAAACTCTATGCACTCCACAAAAATTGACATGCTTATAAGAAACATTTTTATCATGACTAGTGCAATCATCATTAGTACTATGGATATTCAAAGAATTCACTCTAACAACATTGCAATCGTGCTCATCATTCAAGGATTTAGGGATAAACATTTTATTGACTTCTTCTTCTAACACTTGAGCACAATTTTCCTTTCCATCGTTTTCACGAAAGACATTAAAAAGATGAAGCAAATGAGGCAACCTAAATTCCATTTTTTGTAATTTTCTTTTATAGGCTAAACTAGTGATAAAACAATAAACTAAAAGATTCAATTGCAAGATCTAAAGATATACCTTCAAGCACTAACCTCCCCCGCAATGGCGCCAGAAAAGAGCTTGATTTCTACTACGCAACCTTCTTCTTGTAGACTCATGTTGGGCCTCCAAGCGCAGAGTTTTGCAGGACGGTAGCAAATTTCTCTCAAGTGGATGACCTAAGGTTTATCAATCCGTGGGAGGTGTAGGATGAAGAAGGTCTCTCTCAAACAACCCTGCAACCAAATAACAAAGAGTCTCTTGTGTCCCCAACACACCCAATACAATGGTAAAATATATAGGTGCACTAGTTCGACAAAGATATGGTGATACAAGTGTAATATGGATAGTAGATATAGGTTTTTGTAATATGAAAATATAAAAACAGAAAGGTAACTAGTAACAAAAGTGAGCAAAAACGGTATTGCAATGCTTGGAAACAAGACCTAGGGTTCATACTTTCACTAGTGCAATTTCTCTCAACAATGATAATTGGATCATATAACAATCCCTCAATGTGCAACGAAGAATCACTCCAAAGTTCCTATCGCGGAGAACATAAGATGAAATTGCTTGTAGGGTACGAAACCACCTCAAAGTTATTCTTTCCTATCAATCCATTGAGCTATTCCTATAAGTGTCACAAACAACCCTAGAGTTCGTAGTAAAATAACACCATATGACACACATCAATCAACCCTAATGTCACCTAGATACTCCAATGTCACCACAAGTATCCGTGGGTCAATTATACGATATGCATCACACAATCTTAGATTCATAATATTCAATCCAACACAAAGAACTTGAAGAGTATCCCAAGATTTCTATCGGAGAAAGGAATATGAAAATGCGTACCAACCCCTATGCACAGATTACCTCAATGTCACCACGGGAATCCGCAAGTTGATAACCAAGACACACATCAAGTGGATCAACAGAACATCCCATTGTCACCACAGATATCCCATTGCAAGACATACATCAAGTGCTCTCACATCCAAAGATTCAATCCGACATAACAAACCTCAAAGGAAAAGACTCAATTCACCACAAGGTAGAGAGGGGAGAAACACCATATGATTCAACTATAGTAACAAAGCTCACGGTACATCAAGATCGTGCCAAATCAAGAACACGAGAGAGAGATCAAACACATAGCTACCGGTACATACCCTCAGCCCCGAGGGTGAACTACTCCCTCCTCGTCATGGAGAGCGTCGGATGATGAAGATGGCCACCGATGATGGTTTCCCCCTCCGGCAAGTTGCCGGAACGGGCTCCCGATTGGTTTTTCATGGCTACAGAGGCTTGCGGCGGTGGAACTCCTGATCCAGGTTTCTTTCTGGGGTTTTCTCTATTTACAAGAATTTTTGGCGTCGAGGACAAGTCAGGGGGGTCCACGAGGTGATGACAAGGCAGGGGGCAGGGGTGCCCTCCACCCTTGTGGATGCCTCGTGGCTCCTCTGGTCCATCTCCAATACTCTATGGGCTTCTTCTGGTCCATAAAAAATCGTCGTAAAGTTTCAGCTCGTTTGGACTTCATCTGATATTCCTTTTCCGTAAAACACAAAAACAAGGAAAAAACAAAAAATGGGGCACTGGGCTCTGGGTTAATAGGTTAGTCCCAAAAATAATATAAAATAGCACATGAATGCATATGAAACATCCAAAATATATAATATAATAGCATGGAACAATAAAAAATTATAGATACGTTGGAGACGTATCACAGCCAAACCCTGCCACGTCGTTGCTGCTTTCCTTCTAAGCTGCCACCCGCAAACCCTACCATGTTATCGCCGTCACCACCGCTTCTGCCCCAAGCTGCCGCCGTCCCCATCCATCATCATGGCTGGATCCTCCCCATCCTTCTCCAATGTAAGCTCCACCACTATCCTCGCCTTCACCTCCAAACGCCTCAACAATCTTCCCATCAAGGATCATGTCCCCATTGTTCTCGAGCTCGAGTCCCCTTCCTACAACGCATTGCACACCTACTTCGAGTTGCTCTTTCGCTCCTACAGCCTCATCGATCATGTTGATGGGAGCATCGACATCTTTGACATGAAAGATGACAACAAGTGGTTGGTCGTCAACACAACCATCGTCAAGTGGTTGTTCCTCATGATCACGCGAGGGCTCTTCGACATGGTGAACCTCCGCGACCCCTCCGTGCATGTAATATGGATGCGGCCATGCGACCTCTTCCTCGACAACCAGCTCCGATGCCCTGTGTTTCTCCAAGGCGAGTTCTTCACACTGCAGCAAAACGATATCACGATCGATGAGTACTACACGAAGCTGAAGGTGCTATCTAATGAGCTTCGTAGCGTCAGCATGGTGACCGATGACTCTGTCCTCCTCACCAACCTCCTCCGCGGCCTCGTCACCAACCTATCCCTCATCACGCCCTCCTTCACCAAGGCAGTCACCTACCTGCGGATGGAGGAGAAATGCCTCCACCAGTCGGCCAGGCAGGTGACCCTCCACGTTGGCACCACTATCCGCTTTGTCACGCCCCCGCCGGCTCCCCGCGCGCCTCCTCCAACCCCGCCCACCGCTCCTGATCACGATTGCCAGATGAAACAAAATGGAGGGCATGACGGGCGAGCCTGCAACCCGAGCTCCATGCCGCGCTAGGCCGCTGCATCTGCCACGGCGCCTCCGCCTCCCTGGTTCACTGGTTACAACCCATGGACTGGTGTGGTCCATGCGTACTTCATGCTGGTCCCACGTGCCCCTGCTCCGAGCCTCCTTGGCCCATCAGGCCCTCCCGACCGTGCCCGCCCTCGGCTCTCCCACGTATGGTGGTCCCAGCTCTGGTGGCTCTCTGGCAAATGGCTGTCCCTTGGTCTATGGCGGTCCCGCGACCTCTCCATATGGTGCCGCCTCTGGTGGTTCCCCCTACGACCTGGTGCTCCTCGCCGCCCTCCATGCTGCCCCTTCCTCGAGCAACTACAATAGCGCCAGGTAATGGTACATGGACACGGGAGCTAGCTCTCATATGGCATCTCACCCCGATATCATCTCTCATGCCTCTCCCTATCCTTTCTTCTCTCACGCCATTGTCGGTGATGGCACCACTCTTCCCATCATCCACCACGACGCCTCCTCCCTTCCCCTCCCATTGTGGTCATTACCTCTTAACAAGTGCTTGTTTCTCTGTCCTTGATCAAAAACTTATGTTTTGTTCATACTCTTACTCGTAAACACCCTATTAGAGTTGAGTTTGACAAACTTGGTTTTTTCTGTTAAGGATGCTCACTCCCAGAAGGTTCTGCACTGATGTGATTCCCCCGACGATGTTTATCCATGCGGTCCAATGGCGAGCAGCGGTCCAGTCACCCTCCACGCTGACATATCCCTTTGGCATGCCCACCTTGGTCACCCCGGCACCAACGCTCTTCATAAAATTTTGCACACTTTCCCTTTTTCATGTAATAAATCAGAGGCTCATACTCGTCATGCCTGTCGCATAGGAAAACATGTTCGTTTGCCATTTTCATCATTGTCATCAATTGCCACTTCTCCATTTGATGTTATTCATTGTGATGTTTGGACGTCTCCGATGCCTAGCAATTTGGGTCTTTCATATTACCTTGTGATTTTTGATGATTTCTCTCACTTTCACTTGGACTTTTCTGTTATGTCATAATCAGACGTCACTTCGACACTCCATGCATTTCATGCTTATGTTGCCACCCACTTTCATCGCACCATTGCCCATATCCAAATGGACACAGAAAAGAGTTTGATAATCTCGTTATTCGCAACCTTTTATTCACTCATGGCACAATTTTTCGTCTCACCTGTCCTTACACACCACAACAAAATGGACGTACCAAATGTGTTCTTCGCACGCTTAATGAGAGTGTTCATGCGTTGCTTTTCCATGCACTTATGCCTGTCCGGTTTTGGCCAGATGCTCTTGGCATCTCTACTCTCCTTCTCAACATTCGGCCTTGCAAACTGCGGTGGAACTACACACCTCGTCATCTTCTCTTTGGGTCTCCTCCGTCTTATGACGATCTTCATGTTTTCGGTGGCCCATGTTACCCTAACATCACAGCCACCCCACCACATAAACTTGCGCCTCGGTCTTTGATACGTCTCCAACGTATCTATAATTTTTGATTGCTCCATGCTACTTTATCTACTATTTTGGACTATATTGGGCTTTATTTTCCACTTCTATATTACTTTTGGGACTAACCTATTAACCGGAGGCCCAGCCCAGAATTGCTGTTTTTTGCCTTTTTTAGTATTTCGAAGAAACAGAATATCAAACGGAGTCCAAACGGAATGAAACCTTTGGGATCGTGATTTTCCAACCGAACGTGATCCAGGAGCTTGGACCCTACTCCAAGTAGTGCCCGAGGAGGTCACGAGGGTGGAGGGCGCGCCCCCCTACCTCGTGGGCCCCTCGGAGCTCCACCGACATACTCCTTCCTCCTATATATACCTAAGTATCCCCGAACAATCAGAACAGGAGCCAAAAACCTAATTCCACCGCCGCAACCTTCTGTATCCACGAGATCCCATCGTGGGGCCTGTTCCAGAGCTCCGCCGGAGGGGGCATCCACCATGGAGGGCTTCTAAATCATCACCATAGCCCCTCCGATGAAGTGTGAGTAGTTTACTTCAGACCTTCGGGTCCATAGCTAGTAGCTAGATGGCTTCTTCTCTCTTTTTGGATCTCAATACAATGTTCTCCCCCTCTCTCGTGGAGATTTGTTCGATGTAATCTTCTTTTTGCGGTGTGTTTGTTGAGAACGATGAATTGTGGGTTTATGATCCAGTATTATCTATGGAAAATATTTGATTCTTCTCTGAATTCTTTTATGTATGATTGAGTTATCTTTGCAAGTCTCTTCGAATTATCCTTTTTGGTTTGGCCAACTAGATTGGTAGTTCTTGCAACGGGAGAAGTGCTTAGCTTTGGGTTCAATCTTGCGGTGTCCTTACCCAGTGACAGAAGGAGCAGCAAGGCACGCATTGTATTGTTGCCATCGAGGATAACAAGATGGGTTTTTTATCATATTGCATGAATTTATCCCTCTACATCATGTCATCTTGCTTACAGCGTTACTCTGTTTTTAACTTAATACTCTAGATGCATGCTGGATAGCGGTCGATGAGTGGAGTAATAGTAGTAGATGCAGAATCATTTCGATCTACTTGTTTTGGACGTGATGCCTATATACATGATCATTGCCTAGATATACTCATAACTATGCTCAATTCTGTCAATTGCTCAACAGTAATTTGTTCACCCACCGTAGAATACTTATGCTCTTGAGAGAAGCCACTAGTGAAACCTATGGCCCCCGGGTCTATTCTCATCATATCAATCTATATCACTTTATTTACTTGCTTTGTTTTTACTTTGCCTTTATTTTTACTTTGCATCTACCTATCAAAAATACCAAAAATATTATCTCTATCAGATCTCACTCTCGTAAGTGACCGTGAAGGGATTGACAACCCCTAAGCATTGGTTGCGAGTTGCTATCGTTTTGTGTAGGTACGAGGGACTTGTGCGTGGTCTCCTACTGGATTGCTACCTTGGTTCTCAAAAACCGAGGGAAATACTTACGCTACTTTACTGCATCATCCTCTCCTCTTCGGTGAAATCCAACGCAGTGCTCAAGAGGTAGCAAGAAGAATTTATGGCGCCGTTGCCGGGGAGGCTCACACAAGCAAGTCAACAATACCAAGTACCCATTGCAATCCCTATCTCTCGCATTACATTATTTGCCATTTGCCTCTCGTTTTCCTCTCCCCCACTTCACCCTTGCCGTTTTATTTGCCCTCTCTTTCCCAATCTCCTCCTCTCTTTCCCGTTTGCCTTTTTCCCTTTGCCTTTCTGTTTGCTTGCGTGTCTTGGATTACTTGTTGCCATGGCGCAAGACAATACCAAACTGTGTGATTTCTCGAATACCAATAATAATGATTTCCTTAGTACTCCGATTGCTCCTCTTAATAATGATGAGTCTTGTGTAATCAATACCGCTTTGTTGAATCTTGTTATGAAAGATCAATTCGCCGGCCTTCCTAGTGAAGATGCCGCTACTCATCTAAACAATTTTGTTGATTTGTGTGATATGCAAAAGAAGAAAGATATGGATAACAATATTGTCAAATTGAAGTTATTTCCGTTTTCACTTAGAGATCGTGCTAAAGTTTGGTTTTCATCTTTGCCTAAAAATAGTATTGATTCTTGGAACAAGTGCAAAGATGCTTTTATCTCTAAGTATTTTCCTCCCGCTAAGATTATCACTCTTAGGAACGACATCATGAATTTTAAACAACTTGATCATGAGCATGTAGCCCAATCTTGGGAAAGAATGAAATTAATGCTTCGCAATTGCCCTACTCATGGTTTGAATTTATGGATGATCATACAAAAATTTTATGCCGGATTGAATTTTTCTTCTAGAAATCTTTTAGATTCGACCACGGGAGGCACTTTTATGGAAATTACGTTAGGGGATGCTACCAAATTGCTTGATAATATTATGGCTAATTATTCTCAATGGCACACCGAAAGATCTTCTAGTAAAAAAAGTGCATGCTATAGAAGAAATCAATGTTTTGAGTGAAAAGATGGATGAACTTATGAAGATATTTGCTCCTAAAAATACTCCTCTTGATCCCAATGATATGCCTTTATCTACTTTGCTTGAGAATAATAATGAATCTATGGATGTGAATTTTGTTGGTAGGAATAGTTTTGGAAACAACGCTTATAGAGGGAATTTTAATCCTAGGCCTTATCCTAGTAATCCTTCTAATAATTATGGAAATTCCTACAATAACTCTTATGGAAATTTTAATAAGACACCCTTTGAATTTGAGAGTAGTGTTAAAGAGTTTATGAATTCACAAAAGAATTTTGATGCTTTGCTTGAAGAGAAATTGCTTCAAGTTGATGATTTGGCTAGGAACGTTGATAGAATTTCTCTTGAAATTGATTCTTTAAAGCTTAGATCTATTCCTCCTAAGCATTATATCAACGAGTCTCTCAAATCCATGAGAATTTCCATTGATGAGTGCAAGGAAAGAACCGCTAGGATGCGTGCTTCCAAAGATGCCTTTATTAAAGCGTGTTCTTCCAATTCCTATGAAAATCAAGATGAAGATCTAAAAGTTATTGATGTGTCCCCCATTAAATCTTTGTTTTGCAATATGAATCTTGATGAATCTGAAGATTATCTTCCTTTACCTAGAAGGCGTTCTAAGAATTCAGAGTTTCTAGACCTTGATGATGAAATTGATGAAAGTGGGATTGAAATAAATAAAAACCGTGATGTTGCTAAACCCACTATTTTGGATCTCAAGGAATTTAATTATGAAAATTGTTCTTTGATTGGTTGTATTTCCTTGTTGCAATCCGTGCTAGAATCTCCTCATGCTTATAGTCAAAATAAGGCCTTTACTGAACATATTGTTGATGCTTTGATGCAATCTTATGAAGAAAAACTTGAGTTGAAAGTTTCTATCCCTAGAAAACTCTATGATGAATGGGAACCTACTATTAAAATTAAAATTAAAGATTTTGAGTTTCATGCTTTGTGTGATTTGGGTGCTTGTGTCTCTACTATCCCCAAAACTTTATGTGATTTGCTAGATTTCCGTGATTTTGATGATTGCTCTCTAAACTTGCATCTTGCGGATTCCACTATTAAAAAACCTATGGGAAGAATTAATGATGTTCTTATTGTTGCAAATAGGAATTATGTGCCCGTAGATTTTATCGTTCTTGATATAGATTGCAATCCTTCATGTCCTATTATTCTTGGTAGACCTTTCCTTAGAACGATTGGTGCAATTATTGATATGAAGGAAGGGAATATTAGATTCCAATTTCCCTTAAATAAGGGTATGGAACACTTCCCTAGAAAGAAAATAAAATTACCATATGAATCTATCATGAGAGCCACTTATGGATTGCCTACCAAAGATGGCAATACCTAGATCTATCCTTGCTTTCATGCCTAGCTAGGGGCGTTAAACGATAGTGCTTGTTGGGAGGCAACCCAATTTTATTTTGTGTTTTTTGTTTTTTATTCTGTTTAGGAATAAATAATCCATCTACCTTCTGTTTGGATGTGGTTTTATATTTTAATTAGTGTTTGTGCCAAGTAGAACCTATAAGATAACCTACGATGATAGTTGATTTGATTCTGCTAAAAAACAGAAACTTTGCGCGCACGAATTTAGTTATGATAAATCACAGGAACCTGATTTTGTGTTGATTATTTTTGCCGCTGATCAATAAACAAATTGTCCAGGAATTTCTATTTTGGTAGATTTTTTAGAGTTCCAGAAGTTTTCGTTAGTTACAGATTGCTACAGACTGTTCTGTTTTTGACAGATTCTATTTTTCGTGTGTTGTTTGCTTATTTTGATGAATCTATGGCTAGTAAATTAGTTTATAAACCATAGAGAAGTTGGAATACACTAGGTTTAACACCAACATAAATAAATAATGAGTTCATTACAGTACCTTGAAGTAGTCTTTTGTTTTCTTTCTCTAACGGAGCTCACGAGATTTCTGTTGAGTTTTGTGTTGTGAAGTTTTCAAGTTTTGGGTGAATTCTTTTGATGGATTATCGAACAAGGAGTGGCAAGAGCCTAAGCTTGGTGATGCCCATGGCACCCCCAAGATAATCCAAGGACACCAAAAAGTCAAAGCTTGGGGATGCCCCGGAAGGCATCCCCTCTTTCGTCCACTTCCATCGGTAATTTACTTGGAGCTATATTTTTATTCACCAACATGATATGTGTTTTGCTTGGAGAGTCTTGTATTATTTGTGTCTTTGATTGTTAGTTTACCACAATCATCCTTGCTGTACACATCTTTTGAGAGAGCCATACATGATTTGGAATTTGTTAGAATACTCTATGTGCTTCACTTATATCTTTTGAGCTTGATAGTTTTGCTCATAGTACTTCACTTATATCTTTTGAGCGTGATAATATTTGCTCTAGTGCTTCACTTAGATCTTTCAGAGCACGGTGGTGGATTTGTTTTAAAGAAAATATTGATCTCTCATGCTTCACTTAGATTATTTTGAGAGTCTTTAATAGCATGGTAATTTGCTTAATGTTAATATAATTGGTGTTCAAGATATGTGAAACTTTCTTTTGACTGAGTTGAATACTAAGATAAGTTTGATGCTTGATAATTGTTTTGAGATATGGAGGTGATAATATCAAAGTCGTGCTAGTTGGGTGATTATGAGTTTGAGAAATACTTGTGTTGAAGTTTGCAAATCCCGTAGCATGCACGTATGGTTAAAGTTGTGTAACAAATTTGAAATATGAAGTGTACCTGGCTTGTGCATCCTTATGAGTGGCGGTCGGGGACGAGCGATGGTCTTTTCCTACCAATCTATCCCCCTAGGAGCATGCGTGTAGTACTTGAATTTTTGATGACTTCTAAAATTTTGCAATAAGTATATGAGTTCTTTTGACTAATGTTGAGTCCATGTATTATACGCACTCTCACCTTTCCGCCTTTGCTAGCCTCTTCGGTATCGTGCATTGCCCTTTCTCACCTTGAGAGTTGGCGCAAACTTCGTCGGTGCATCCAAACCCCGTGATATGATATACTCTATCACACATAAACCTCCTTATATCTTCCTCAAAACAGCCACCATACCTACCTATCATGGCATTTCCATAGCCATTCCGAGATATATTGCCATGCAACTTCCATCATCATCATCATGACATACATTACTTTTGTCATATTGCCATTGCATGATCATGTAGTTGACATCGTATTTGTGGCAAAGCCACCATGCATTATTTTCCATACATGTCACTCTTGATTCATTGCACCATCCCGGTACACCACCGGAGGCATTCATATAGAGTCATATCTTGTTCTAAGTTTCGAGTTGTAATCCTTATGTTGTAATCAACAGAAGTGTGATGATCATCATTATTAGAGCATTGCCCAAATAAAAAAGGGAGAAAGGCCAAAAGAAAAAAAAAGGCCCAAAAAAACAAAAAAATAAAATAAAAAAGGGCAATGCTACTATCTCTTTTTCCACACTTGTGCTTCAAAGTAGCACCTTGTTCTTCATGTAGTGGGTCTCATATATTGTGTTTCAAAGTAGCACCTTGTTCCTCATGTAGTGAGTCTCATAAGTTGTCTTTTCATACTAGTGGGAATTTTTCATTATAGAACTTGGCTTGTATATTCCGACGATGGGCTTCCTCAAATGCCCTAGGTCTTCGTGAGCAAGCGGTTGGATGCACACCCACTAGTTTTCTTTTGTCTTGAATCTTTCGGATCTAAATATTCATATCACAATTAAGAAGATTTACATTGAAATTATGCCAAAGTATCACTCCGCATCAAAAATTCCTTTTTATCATTTACCTACTCGAGGACGAGCAGGAATTAAGCTTGGGGATGCCTGATACGTCTCCAACGTATCTATAATTTTTGATTGCTCCATGCTACTTTATCTACTATTTTGGACTATATTGGGCTTTATTTTCTACTTTTATATTACTTTTGGGACTAACCTATTAACCGGAGGCCCAGCCCAGAATTGCTGTTTTTTGCCTTTTTCAATATTTCAAAGAAACAGAATATCAAACGAAGTCCAAACGGAATGAAACCTTCGGGATCGTGATTTTCCAACCGAACATGATCCAGGTGACTTGGACCCTACTCCAAGTAGTACCTGAGGAGGTCACGAGGGTGGAGGGCGTGCCCCCTACCTTGTGGGCCCCTCGGAGCTCCACCGACATACTCCTTCCTCCTATATATACCTACGTATCCCCGAACGATCAGAACAGGAGCCAAAAACCTAATTCCACCGCCGCAACCTTCTGTATCCATGAGATCCCATCTTGAGGCCTGTTCCGGAGCTCCGCCGGAGGGGGCATCCACCATGGAGGGCTTCTACATCATCACCATAGCCCCTCCGATGAAGTGTGAGTAGTTTACTTCAGACCTTCGGGTCCATAGCTAGTAGCTAGATGGCTTCTTCTCTCTTTTTGGATCTCAATACAATGTTCTCCCCTCTCTCATGGAGATCTATTCGATGTAATCTTCTTTTTGCGGTGTGTTTGTTGAGACTGATGAATTGTGGGTTTATGATCCAGTATTATCTATGGAAAATATTTGATTCTTCTCTGAATTCTTTTATGTATGATTGAGTTATCTTTGCAAGTCTCTTCGAATTATCCTTTTTGGTTTGGCCAACTATATTGGTAGTTCTTGCAATGGGAGAAGTGCTTAGCTTTGGGTTCAATCTTGCGGTGTCCTTACCCAATGACAGAAGGGGCAGCAAGGCACGTATTGTATTGTTGACATCGAGGATAACAAGATGGGTTTTTTATCATATTGCATGAATTTATCCCTCTACATCATGTCATCTTGCTTACGGCGTTACTCTATTTTTAACTTAATACTCTAGATGCATGCTGGATAGCGATCGATGAGTGGAGTAATAGTAGTAGATGCAGAATCGTTTCGATCTACTTGTTTTGGACGTGATGCCTATATACATGATCATTGCCTAGATATACTCATAACTATGCTCAATTCTGTCAATTGCTCAATAGTAATTTGTTCACCCACCGTAGAATACTTATGCTCTTGAGAGAAGCCACTAGTGAAACCTATGGCCCCCGGGTCTATTCTCATCATATCAATCTATATCACTTTATTTACTTGCTTTGTTTTTACTTTGCCTTTATTTTTACTTTGCATCTACCTATCAAAAATACCAAAAATATTATCTCTATCAGATCTCACTCTCGTAAGTGACCGTGAAGGGATTGACAACCCCTAAGCGTTGGTTGTGAGTTGCTATCGTTTTGTGTAGGTACGAGGGACTTGTGTGTGGTCTCCTACTGGATTGATACCTTGGTTCTCAAAAAACTGAGGGAAATACTTACGCTACTTTACTGCATCATCCTCTCCTCTTCGGGGAAATCCAACGCAGTGCTCAAGAGGTAGCAGTCTCTTGCCTATGTCTTTCTTGGGAATCAACCTAACACCAAATGTTTCCACTGCTATGACCCGGTGTCCCATGGCGTGTTCGTCCCGCGACATGTTTAGTTTGATGAGATTTTTCCCCTTTCAGCAGGCACCTACGGGTTCAACCCCGTCTCTGGGTGCTCCATCTCACCAGCCTCGTAGAACCCTTGAACTCCATCTGCCATGGCGCTTGGTTGCGTCTGCAATCATCTTGGACTCCTTGTCCTCAGTTGGGACAACGCCGACCTTAATGTTTGCACCCCCGTTAGTGCCCCCTCGTCGCCTACGGCCGGACCCTCGTGCGCCTCCTCGGCGGAGTCCTTGGGCGCTTCTTCAGCCGGGCCATCAGTGCCTATTTCTCCGCCACCCGAGGCCTTGCCCGGGGCCCCATCACCACCCTCTGAGCCACCGATTATTGTGGCTCCTCGTGGCCGTGGCCCTCACCCGCCTCCTTTGCCGCCTCATCATTCCATGGTGACACATGCCAAGGATGGGCTCCGTCAGCCGAACCCGCGCTACCACAACCTCAGCATCATGACCATCTCTCTGGTCCTGCACTTGGCGCGTTCTGTGTTGAGTAATCCACATTGGACTGCTGCTATGCGCGCCGAGTACGATGCTCTTGGCACCAACCGAACCTGGACCTTGGTTCGTCGTCCTCCAGGCGAGAACGTCATCTTCGGCAAGTGGGTTTTTCCACTTAAGCTTCTTCTGGATGCCTCCCTCGACAAGTACAAGGCTCGCTAGGTTGTACGTGGATCCGCACAGTGTGCCGGTGTTGACTTCTCAGAGACTTTCTCTCCTGTTGTCAAACCCGCCACAATCTGTGTTGTCCTATAGCTCGCCGCCTGTCAACGATGGCCTGTACATGAACTTGACATCAACAACGCTTTCTTGTACAACCATCTCCAGTAGTGTGTTCTCTATTAGTAGTCGGCCAGTTTCATCGACCCACAACGACCGGATGACGTCTGCCTATTGTCACGGTCCTTATGCGGCCTCAAACAAGCTCCTCACACATGGTACCAGTGCATCGGGGCATTCCTTGTCGCTATTGGGTTTCGCAACACCACATCTGACATGTCGTTATTCGTGCTCCATTGGGCTGATCATGTCGCCATGCTCCTACTGTATGTTGATGACATTGTCATTACTACATGCAGAGAGTACCTTCTTCGCGACATCATTGTTGTCTTGGCTATAACACCCTGGATTTGCCTTCTCTCTTTCTCCGGACTTTCATTTGCATTTGCTTTGGATTTGGAGTTTTGAGTCAATTCAAATGGACTTGAACACTTGGGCCTACCCTTGATTTTCACCCAAGTGACCCATCCACCTCTAACTCACCTTTCCTTCTCTGAAAAACTCCAACAAAACCTCAAGGAATATTTTTCATAAAAGAAAAATATTCATTTTCTTCCCTGGAAATCACTTCAGAGAAGTATGCTCCAAAGCAACCCCTAGATTTCTTGCTCCAAAAATCCTGAATAAATTTAGAAATATTCTTTGAACCCTAGGGCACCTTCCTGAGCAAAAATATTGCATAACCTTTTGGAATATTTTTGCTACAGAAAATCGTTTCTGTTTCGAACAGAATGATCACTTTGCACAACAAGTATATTTTTGCTTGATCTTTTGGGGCTGATCTTTTCTAAGATTGATTACCCTCCTAAGAGATTGCTAAACCCCAAAGCACAACCTTTAGTTGTCACTAAATTTTTCTCAGTGAAGCTTACAAGTTTCTGTCCAGAAACTTGCCATGAAGAAAGCCACTCCCACAGTTCACTTGTGACCTAGCCAACCGTGCAAAATAATCAAAACCACTCAGGACTACCTGCTAAACATGGTGTTTGCGCTTAGATCAGCCTGATGCCAAAGTTCACGTGGTGACCACGTTCGTCCAAGGGGGTTGGCATGCGGCCTACGCGCTCTGTGGTGCGCCAGCTCCTCTGTTTCGCGTGTGGTCGCTGCCCAGGCTGCCGCACCTTGCCAAATCGCGCCCCCATCCAAGTTTACATCTCATTAACTCTGCCCTGGCGCTCGCCGATGTCGGGCTCGTCGCAGCAAGCACGGGCATGGCGCGGCCAAGGCAACAATGCGCCCATGCCCCTGTGCTCGTCGTGTACCGCGCTCCTATGCTCGTCGTAGCTCGTCTACAGCCCCGTGTGATCTTCGACATCTTCTCCCCCTCTCACTGACGCCATTTGTCACCGGGCGACACTCTAGAGAGCTCCGGCGAGCTCTCAATCCCCGCCTCGGCCTCGCCTATAAATAGAGCTCGCCCGAGCTCGTTTCTCTCCGCACACACACTCAGCACACCTCCACACCACCGTAGGAAGCCGCAGCCTGGCCGGGCAGGGCTCTGGCTGCTGTCCCCGCCCTGAGCTTGCCGGCGATCCCCGTCCTCTGCCCCTCCCTCTCCAGAGCCGCTCGAGCTCCACTGACCACTCCAGCATGTTCGTGGTGGTCCACTGGTGCGTGCTGGTGCCGTTGGAGCTGCTGGACTGGCCCTGCTTCACCGGAACCACCATCTCCGACGAGCTCCACCCGCCGTTGCCGCTGGAGAGCTCCATTCCGACCCTGTCCGACCACCCCTAGCCACGCTACGGGTACGGGCAGGTGCGCCTTGATCTCCTCTACAACCCTATCTTCCAAGCTCTCGTTGGTGGGCACTCCTCGCCGGAGAAAGCACCGTTGCCGCACCGCCCGAATCTACTTCTCTCCCCCTCCCCCTCCGGCCTGACCGTTGGGGCCTGCTGTCAGCCACTCAAGCCGCGGCTGAAGCAGTATGAGTGGTGGCGCCCAGCCGGTTTACGCCTTCAACGTCACCCCCCTCTGGTTTTTCTTTTAATTCAAATTTAGTTCAAATTTGAATAGAACTTTGAATAGCTGTAACTTTTATTCTACAAGTCCAAATGAGTTGATTCTTTTTGCATTCTGTTCTTAGTGGAAAATCCTAGCAGCACACCCAAGATGGGATTTCTCTTTGCTACCTAGAATTTCTGGTAATTTTCAGAAGTGATCTTGATATTTTCTTTTTGTCATTTGATTTATTTTCAGAAGGTGAAGCTTGTCTTGAAGGCATCCAGGAGGAGTGTGAAGCTCCTCTGCACTAAGGCAACCACAACAACATGGTCATGGTGTCTTTGCAATATCCATGGTTTTCTACTTGAATTTATATGATATTCATTGCATGTACTATTAAAATAAATAATGATTGTGTTATTTAGTTTTTCATGATCAAAATGCTTAGTTAACATAAATGAATGCTTGAACTTGTGAGATATAGCTTCAGTAGTTGAACTAAGTAAGTTTGTCATGGCTATAATAATATGATCATTGGTATTATTTTTCCTATATGCATAATGAGTTTTATTTGATAAATGCCAACTAAAGTGATAAGTATAATTAACCAGTAAGTAAGAACCAGAAATGTTGAAAGTTGAGGTTGTGCAAATAGAACTTTGAATAAGGTTGATCTATTGTTTCTAAGTGAAATGTGATGCATGGTTTATGGTTGCATGTGCATGGCATAGAGTGACTCAAACATTTTTATTTTCAAGTTAAACCTGATGATAATTGAACTTGAACATAAAGTTGGTCGGGTCATGGTGCCTTTGAATCGGGCTGACAAGTGCAACCACATTTGCCTTAGTATGGGGAGGCCGTTAGTCGTCCCGTTGTCATGCCTGTTGTCGGTACCTCCAACAAGGGAAGGTTATGGGCGTGCATTACCCTGGCCCGGTAAGCAGACATAACCTTGTGGATCTCTTGTTGTTATGGTACCTTGTCCCCGTCTGGGACTGTTTATTTGCCACGACAGTGGTTGTTTTGCCTTTGGTAGGCTCGGTCACCCAATGTCTAATCCCAGTGGGGAGTTGGTCGGAGTGGCCGTAAGAGTGTCATGGCAACGGGAGAGTTCTGTCGGAATGTCGTTGGTCCACCCGAATGGGAGTGCGAGGCCATGGGTTCCGTGGTGTGGGTAAAGTGTGCTACCTCTGCAGAGTGTATTAATCTATCGATAGTCGCGCCCGCAGATAAGGGCCCAGTTCGTAAGTAAGTCACACCATGGATCAAATTTCATAAATAAATCTTGCACACTAAGTTATTTGCATTGCACTGGTTGAATCATGATGATGTCAGTGAGACTGACTGTTGTGGTGTCACTTGTGATCTGGGAGTGATCACTGTTTGGTTACGAGGTAACCCGTTGAACCAAGTATGGTTCCGTTCATGATCCGCCGTGATCACTATTCGGTTGCGAGGCAACCTGTTGGTAAGAGAGAGTCCGAGTGACTGAATGCACAAGTTTGGTTTCACTGCATGAGTAGCATGTTGATGTTTGCATTTAACTTGATTAAATGTCATGATATTGTTTGTCATTATGGTTCTATTTGCTGTGAGCTTGCAAGTACATTCAATGTACTGACCTGGCGTGTTATGCCAGATTTCAGGAAAGTCTAACTGGATCGGAGTGCTGCCGTGTCTAGACCGTGTCCACATCGGTGTCCCTGTGCTATGGAGTCCCGCTACGTCGTTGTTCCGCTGCCGTGTAGATGCCGTGCTCGAGGCCCCTTTATGTTCACTAAATAATGTACATATTTTTCAGCCACACCGAGTGTGCTGCTTGGCCTCGCTACTTGATGTAATATCACACTATGCTTCCGCTAGTTTCAATAAAGCGGTGATTTCTGTACCAAGATGTTGTGCATTGCCAGAAGACATGATCTCTCGGTTGGCAATGCAAGGTAAACCGGTCGCTCTGAGACGGGGTGCCACATTGGCTCCGAGTTTCAGTTGAAGGATCTAGGCATGTTGCACTTCTTCTTCGGCATTAATGTGTGACGCGATGCCTCTGGGTTCTGCTACCTCTTGAGCTTGCTTTGGTTTTCCCTTGAAGAGGAAAGGGTGATGCAACAAAGCAGCGTAAGTATTTCCCTTAGTTTGGAGAACCAAGGTATGAATCCAGTAGGAGATGATGCACAAGTCACTGAATACCTGCACAAACAATCAACAACTTGCACCCAACGTGATAAAGGGGTTGTCAATCCCTTCATGGTCACTTGCAAAAGTGAGATCTGATAGAGATAGATAAATGGTAAAGTAAATATTTTTGGTATTTTTGGTTTATGGAACGAAAACTAAAGATTGCAAAATAGTAGATCAGAAACTAGCAAGATGTAACCGAGATTCAATATAATGGAAAAGAGACCCGGGGGGCATAGGTTTCACTAGTGGCTTCTCTCAAGATAGCAAATATTATGGTGGGTGAACAAATTACTGCCAAGCAATTAATAGAAAAGCACATAGTTATGACGACATCTAAGGCAATGATCATGAGCATAGGCATCACGTCTGTGTCAAGTAGACCGACTCTTGCCTGCATCTACTACTATTACTCCACACATCGACCGCTATCCAGCATGCATCTAGAGTATTAAGTTCATAAAGAATGGAGTAACGCATTAAGAAAGATGACATGATGTAGAGGAATTAACTCAAGCAATATGATGAAAACCCCATCTTTTTATCCTCGATGGCAACAATACAATACGTGCCTTGCCGCCTCTACTATCACTGGGAAAGGACACCGCAAGATTGAACTCAAAGCTAAGCACTTCTCCATTGCAAGAAAGATCAATCTAGTAGGCCAAACTAAACTAATAATTCGAAGAGACTTGCAAAGATATCAAATCATGCATATAAGAATTAGGAGAAGAACCAAATAATATTCATAGATTATCTTGATCATAAATCCACAATTCATCGAATCTCGGCAAACACACTGCAAAAGAATATTACATCGAATAGATCTCCAAGAACATCGAGGAGAACATGGTATTGAGAATCAAAGAGAGAGAAGAAGCCATCTAGCTAATAGCTATCGACCCGAAGGTCTGTGGTAAACTACTCACGCTTCATCGGAGAGGTAATGGTGTTGATGTAGAAGCCCTCCATGATCGTATCCCCCTTTGGCAGGATGCCGAAAAAGGTCCCTAGATGGGATCTCACGGGTACAAAAGGATGCGGTGGTGGAAAAGTGGTTTTGTGGCTCTCATGGATGTTTTCATGGTATAAGAGTATATATAGGCGAAGGAACTAGGTCAGGGAAGCCACGAGGGGCCCACAAGGGTGGGGGGTGTGCCCTACCCTGCTGGGCACGCCCTCCTGCCTCATGGCTTCCTCATTGCGTCTCCGACTTCATCTCCAAGTCTTCTGGTTTGCTTTCGGTCCAAGAAAGATCATCGCGAAGGTTTCATTCTGTTTGGACTCCGTTTGGTATTCCTTTTCCGCGAAACTCTAAAATAGGCAAAAAGACAGAAACTGGCACTGGGCCCTTGGTTAATAGGTTAGTCCCAAAAATAATATAAAATAGCATAAAAATGCCTATTAAACATCCAAAACAGATAATATAATAGCATGGAACAATAAAAAATTATAGATACATTGGAGACGTATCACGTTCTTCCTCCATCAAGGGCAATATGCCCTTGATCCGTTGGACTGTGCTGGCATGACCGACTGCAAGCTGACTGCCACGCCTGCTAAGGCCAAGTCGAAGCTTTCTGCCGCACCATTGTTGGTGCACTTTAGTACCTCACACTCACCAGACCAGATATTTAGTTTGTGGTACAGCAAGTTTGTTTGCATATGCACTTGCCACGTGACGCTCACTAGTATTCTATGGTATATTCACGGCATGCCGACCTATGGTCTTGGTCTTCGTGCCTCTGCCTCCACTGAGCTTCTTGCTTACATGAATGCGGATTGGGTTGGCTATCCTGACACATGATGTACCACGTCTGGGTACTGTGTCTTCTTCGGTGACTCTCTTGTCTCGTGGTCCACTAAGCGGCAGCCCACTGTCTCCCATTCGAGTGCCAAGGTTGAGAACCGTGTTGTTGCCAACATCGTTGCTGAGACTTGTTGGCTGTGTCACCTTCTTGGTGAACTTCAGGTCTTACTTTCAAAGGCTACAGTGGTTTTTTGTGATAATGTGCCGGTCACCTATCTCGCGGCCAATCCAGTGCAACACAAGCGCATCAAACATATTGAGCTGGATGTTCACTTTGTGCCCGAGAAGGTTCAGTTGGGTCAGCTTCGTGTCCTTCATGTACCGACTACCCAACAGTTCGTCGACATCATGACCAAGGGGTTGCCAACCACTACATTCTAGGAGTTTTGCTCCAGTCTGCATCGCTGAACTGCAGGGGGTGTTGAATGTGACATATCTATACTTATCTCTCCCATTGATCCTCATATGATATCTAGCCTTCTATAGATTAACTACTAGATATATTGTAGGGTTAGTTGGCTTGCCACGCAAGACATCACCTGTATTTATTGTAATAGACTCCGATGAATACAATTGAGTTGGATCCTATAATCTACTACAAAAATTACTAGCACATATGTCGGTGCGTTGCAACGTAAGAGATAATTGACATGTCCACTGAAATATATGTTAGCACAGCCGAAAAAACATCCGAATTGTACCTGGCCATGGCAGAGAGGCACACACTAAGGTCTAACAGAACTTCATATAAGTAATACATTAAGAAGCATGGTAACATACAATACTTTTTGTACAATTTCTGTACGACGATTCTGATCCCAATAAAATGATTCTATTAAATATGTTTTAGGCCATCTCTGGATACGCTTGAAGATTAATAAAAAAATTGTCTACGTCTGAGCGAAACGACCCTAGTTCATCGCATACAAATCGACACTTTTATTTCTATTGCATATAACGGTTGCACTACGTACCAACGCATATATGTGTGCCTCTCCCACGTCCCTCAGTACTGATTTCCTTTTATTATTGCATTACATTCATGCCACGCCCTTGATATTATACCAATTTCTTTGTGTTATTCCCTCCTTCATATTTTTTTTGAATCTCCCGTTCTTTTTTATTTCTACTGATCACGCCCTTTTTTCTCTCATTTCTTTATTACTCCTATATACCCATTGAAATTGATCATTCATCCCTTCGATGCATATAGGCTCTCGTAACATATTTCATATATATATATATATATATATATAGGGCTGGGCTATTCTGTTACCCATAACAGAATATTATTCTGTTACCCTCGGCTTTATATAAGAGCGATCCGACTAATCTATAAACTAAACACAGGAAAGTCCCAACTGAACATCTGACCCGAAGCCAAACCCTGTCGTCCCTAACCATTCCCCCTGATCTGATCCCGCGCCGCCGCGGCCTTCCCCTCCACCAGCGTGCCGCCGCGGCCTCCCCCTTCACCAGGGCGCCGCCCCGGCCTCCCCCTCCACCGTCGCGGCCGCCCCTGCCACCTCCCGCCGTGGCCGCCGCCCCAGCTCCAGCCGCGACCGCCGCCCCCACGTCCACCCGGGCCACTGCCCTACGCGCCAACGACCCCTCCCCCCGCCGCCGCGCCACGGGTCCACTTCGCCACGAGCTCCAGCGTCGACCATCCCGCCGCAGCTCGTGATCCTCTCTTCCATCAGCTCCACTTCACTGGAACCGTAAGTCCACAGGAGTATGCGTAGCAGGTTCACCAGATCCTCCTAACATCTTCTTCCTTCTCCAAAAATATTTTCTTTTATGTTCAATTCTTCGTCATATGTTCATTTCCTATTACCTGAGTGCCTTTCGCTTGAATTCTTGCTGATGCTGGCTGTAGCTTGAAACGGCTTCTCCTGCGTGCCTACGTGTGTGATTTTCTTCAGTCCAAAAGGGAGAAATATTGTCAGTTCATGAATAAAGAATTTTTGTACTAAACTTAACATTAGTTTGGTGTGCACTCGGTTGTCAGTCCTTGAAAAAGCGCAGAATAGTTGGTGCCTGTGAAAAAATATCGTCAGTACAAGTTTCAATTTCTGTAAGTTTAGATATATCACCTGAATAAGTAATGATTTGCGGCGAGTTTCTTTGATGTCAATTCTGATCCAAGAGCTGGTAGTGCCTCGTCTCTTCACCACATAGATTGCAGCTTTCTATAGGCGGAGTCCAATTGTGCAGCCGGCAAATGCTCTGTGCATTACGCTCTAGTATTTTACCCACTTGAATTATAGTCCCTAGAGTCCTTATGTGATCACCAGACTAGCACATTATACAGGGCACTGCGTATTCACTGCTTTTTCTCTTTTCAGCATTGTACTCCTTGCATTTTAATTGGCACATCATTTTCCATATCTAGGATGATACATCAACTTAGTGGTTATGCATACACCCACTATCGGCAAACTTGTGAATCGACCACCCGGGCCATACGTTGAAATCAGTGTTTATTTGTAATAATTAGTTTATGTCCATTCAGATTTTGTAGTCAACATTATGAATTTCTAAAGCATGAAAATGCATCACCCCCTGAGTAATTAATTTAAGTAAACTGGAGAGTCCATTGAGTGGTTTTTAATTTTGGCAAACACGATGCCCCTGCAATTGTTTGACCATATTCAGGTTCTTCTCTCCATTATGGCCCCCTCTTCATATCAGCAAGCATCTCCTCTTGCAGCAGGCATCTCCTTGCCCACCACATTGGCTGGAGCATGCCTGTTCTTAACTTTGTTTGATTTTGTCATGATTTATATAAAAGCCAGTAGCTGTGCTAGTACTTAACTACTTATGTTACAACAGGCCATTGACAAAAAAGCTACAAAAATCACTTTTTCTTATTGCAAAAATTTGTGAATTTGCTCAGTTCAACATGTACTGTATCATCAAACAACTCATATGCATTTTGATATGCATAAACCTATACAATTTCGTGTGTCAGTTCAGCTAAGATCAACCTATATGCAAAATTTTCAGTAAATGTTTAGCAGGATCTCTATGCTATTGGTTTCTTCAGTTTACTTGCAAGTTCTAGTAAAAAAAGTTGCATACACATCCTAGCCACTGCTCACCTCTGCCGCGCCCACCTGTATTCCTCCGGCGGAGCAGATGGCGCGGATCAGGAGGTGTGTGAGAAATGGTGGCGCTGGCGTGGTGGGGCCGCGAGGCTCGCCGTGGTGGAGCTCATCCGCCTCTAGCTGTCGATGGCAGTTGTGGGAAGCCCTGGTCGCCGTCGGGTGGCACCGTCTGCACGGCCTCTAGCAGTTCGACAAGTGCGCCTCCCTTAGTTCTAGGATGACGAGCTAGGCAGCCGCCCTCTTTGTGACCTGCTAATTTCCCCCTTGCACTAGCGGCCTGATGATGCGGGAGCCGCCCTCTTCACTCCAGCGGGCTTCTCGTACCGCCTATGCTGCTAGTAATGTTGCAGGTTGATCCTCTTGGATTTCTATTTGTTTCTTAGTTCTGGTGAAGTAGGTGAACTGATTTTGGGGCCACTTCTCTTACTTTGTGCAGTGACAGAGAACTTGGTGCTGAGGAATGGAGCGCAAGTACGGATGGTGCTTCCGTAATCTTAGGCGAGCTTGCGAATCTGTAGCACCCTGGTGATTTTAGTTGTGCTATTAGTCATGGAGTGAACATGGACAGATGAATGTGTTGCTAAACAGGGCTTCTGAATTTGCATTATCACCATGCTTTTTCCATTCGTATTCAGGTTGCAAAAATGTTCTTGTATGAGTACAAGCTAGTCGATCGATCTATCCAGTGGATTCAGTCCAGATGCTAGCTTATTCTTGGGAAGTCTTGATTTGGAGAAAAAATCATGTTGACTAGCTGTTCTTATGCCTCAAAGCAGAGACTTTATTTTACATTTTGATATCTAATGTTGGTTTATAATTCTCTGAATTTATTTATCCATTATGCTCTATTACTAGAACATCCTTTACTTGTTTTCTGCCGCGCGCTGTCCTAGCCTCCCTCCGCCGCCGCGCACCGCCATCCCTGCCCCGCGCCGCCACCCCGATCCCCTCCGCCGTGCGCCGCCACTCCAAGCCCCGCCGCCCTGCGCCTGTCACCCCCCGCCTTGCGCAGCATCCTACCGCCCGGACCTTCCGCCGGCCGAATCCAACCTCGCCTCCGAGCTTCCTCTTCTTCCTCGCCGAGACACGCGACAGCCACCCCAGTTCGGGCGTAGTAAGTACCTCAGTATGAGTTAAAAACGGTGGTTCGTTCGGAATAAAAGAAATGGCAGAAATTCAAATTGTAAAAATTCAAGCAAAAACAGAAACCCCATGAAAATCCTGCTCAGTAAGTACCTCAGTACAAGTCGTAAAACGAGAGAAGTTCAAAACATCATTGTCAAAAATATGTTGAGTTCAAAAAAAAGAAACAAAACAAAACATTTTCTTTTTGAACAAAATATCATTCAGTTCGATGATAGAAACCATGCAAGTACAAGGGCGACGATACAATAAACTGTTGAAAATTTACGAGCAAAAATATTACCCAAAAACAGAGCAAAAGCTAGTTAGTGAAAACATGCTTAGTACAAACCCATGCAAACATCAGTACAAGTACTCGTTTTTCAGAATAATTCAAAATTACTCTAACAAAATAGCTCAGTACAAACACACACATATATCAGTACGAGTACTCTGTTTTTCAGACGGGAAAACAGCAGGATCCATCTTGCCGTATTCCAAATTATTCTTAAACGGTTGCAAGGTAGAGAAAACGTCCAACATGACTAAGTTTTACATTTTTGATAGCTATCCAATGTTATATTATTTGCCCCATTTCGACAAACTTTTAAAAAAACCGTGTTCAAAACCAATTTTAATCGTATTTGAATTCGTATTTAAATCGTAAGGCATTAGAAAAAACTTTCTATACACAAAAGTTGCGCATTTTCCATAACTTTCCAATGCCGTATCATTTGCATCAATCCGACAAAATCGTTTGCAAAAAACAGTGAAAAAACATTTCGCCCAGAATTTTACCTTTTTCAAATTACTTTTAAATCATATAGAATTTGAAAAAATAGTAGATATATGGAAGATGCGGATTTTCACAAGCTTTCCAACGCCATCTCATTTACTCAATTCTGACAAACCGTTTGAAAATTAAGTCAAAAATACGATTCACGTTTTTGGTTTTGAAAAAAAGGTTTTTTCAAAACTGCTCTTAAATCATATTTTTTTTGCAAAAACAAATTATAAGATTGTAATGTGGATGTCAAGAGGTTTCCAACGATATATTACACGCCCCATTTCGACAAAAAATTTTTGAAGTAAAGAAGACCATTTTTAACAGCAACAGAAAGCATGAGTTCAACCGCTCGAATTTCATCACTTCAACCACTTGAATTCATTAGTTCAAGTAGGGTAACAGAATAATATTCTGTTATGCGTAACAGAATAGCCCAGATGTCTCTCTCTCTCTCTCTCTCTCTCTCTATATATATATATATATATATATATATATATATATATATATATATAGAAGTTATATTGTGTGTTAGCATTTTCCAAAATACACCATAACAATTAATTATGCTAATTAAGTTTATGCCCTAAACAGAATTTTAAAGTGGTTAACAGAGACAAATGATAGCATGATACGTCTCCAACGTATCTATAATTTTTTATTGTTTCATGCTATTATATTGTCAATCTTGGATGCTTTATATGCTATTCTATATTATTTTTGGGACTAACCTATTAACCCAGAGCCCAGTGCCAATTCCTGTTTTCTGGTTGTCTTTGGCTTTTCAGAAAATCAATACTAAACAAAGTCCAAACAGGATGAAACTTTACGGTGATTTTTTTGGACTAGAAGGGACCCTAGAACGTTCGGGAGGAGGCTAGAAGACATACGAGAGAGCCACGAGCTCACAGGCCGCCTCCAGGGGGTAGGCACGCCCCGAGCTCGTGACTCACACGCAACTCTGTTTGACCTAATTCAACCTCTATAACTTCCCAAATATTCCCAAACCAACACAGAGCCACCTGAAACACTTTTTCTGCCGCTGCAAGCTTTTGTTCTTCCATGATCCCATCTGGAGGCCTTTTTCGGTACTCTGTTGGAGGGGGGATCAATCATGGAGGGCTTCTACATCATCCTTGCTGCTTTCCGATGGTGCGTGAGTAGTTTGTCATAGACCTACGGGCTAGTAGCTAGATGGCTTCTTCTCTCCCTTTGATCTTCAATACCATGTTCTCCTCGATCCTCTTGGAGTTCTATCCGATGTAATCTTCTTTTGCGGTGTGTTTGTTGGGATATGATGAATTGTGGGTTTAAGAACAGATTATTCATTGAAAGTAATTGAGTATTTTCTGAACTTTATTATGCATGATTGTTATAGCTTTGTGTTTCTCTTCGATCTATCCGTTTGGTTTGGCCAACTAGACTGATTTATCTTTAGTGGGAGAGGTGCTTTGTGATGGGTTCAATCTTGCGGTGTCCTCACCTAGTGACAAAAAGCATAGAGAGGCACGTATTGTATTGCTGCCATTAAGGATAAAATGATGGGGTTTATTCATATTGATTGGGTTTACTTTGTCTACATCATGTCATCTTGCTTAAGCGTTACTCTGTTTGTCATGAACTTAATATCATAGATGCATGTTGGATAGCGGTCGATTGGTGGAATAATAGTAGTAGATGCAGGTAGGATTCGGTCTACTTGTCTCGGATGTGATTCCTATATACATGATCATTTCCATGAATACGTCATAACTATGTTCTATCAATTGCCCAATAGTAATGTGTTTGCCCACCATATGCTATGTGTTTGAGAGAGAAGACTCTAGTGAGAACTATGGCCACCGGGTCTACCTTTATCATATTATAAAAACCCAAAAATACTTTGCTAAATTTATTTACTTTATTTTATTTCACTTATCTTTTTATCTATCTATCAACATCATAATTAATCCTTGCAAGTAACGAGTTCAAGGGGATTGAAAACCCTCTTGCCCGCGTTAGGTACAGAAGACGGGAATTTGCATGGTTCTCCTATTGGTTCGATAACCTTGGTTCTCACTAAGGGAAATACTTATCTCTATTGTACTGCTTCACCCCTCCTCTTCGGGGGAAAACCCAACGCAGTTTATAAGTAGCAGGAAGAATTTTTGGCACCGTTGTCGGGGAGACATGATATGTCTCAAACTTATCTATAATTTTTTATTATTCCATGCTATTATAGAATCAATCTTGGATGTTTTGTATGCCACTACAAGCAATTATATATCAGTTTTGGGGACTAACCTATTAACTTAGTGCCCAGTGCCAGTTGCTATTTTTTTGCCTGTTTTTGGTTTTCCAGAATATCAGTACCAAACGAAGTCCAAATGCCACGAATTTTTTAGGAGATTTTTTCTGGACAAAAGAGATCATGGAAGCTTCGGGAGAGGGCCAGAAGATGAAGGAGGGGCCCACGAGGCACCAGGGCATGCCCAGGGTGGGTAGGCGCGCCCTGGTGGCTCATATGGCCCATGTTCATCTGCCTGACCTAATTCTGCCTCTATAAATTCTCTAAAATCGGGAAACCAACAGAGAGCCACCCAATATACTTTTTCCGCCACTGCAAGCTTTTGTTCTCGAGAGATCCCATCTGGAGGCCTTTTCCGGCACTCCACCGGAGGAGGATTTGATCATGGAGGGGCTCTACATCAACCTTTCCGCTGTTCCGATGATGCGTGAGTAGTTTACCACAGACCTACAGGTCCATAGTTAGTAGCTAGTTGGCTCTCTCTCTCTTTGATCTTCAATACAATGTTCTCCTCGATATTCTTGGAGTTCTATCTGATGTAATGACTTTTTCTGGTGTGTTTGTTGGGATCTGATGAATTGTGAGTTTATGATCAGATTTATCCATGAATATTATTTGAGTCTTCTCTGAACTCTTTTATGCATGATTGTTATAGCTTCATATTTTTCTTCGATCTACTGATTTGTTTTGGTCAACTAGATTGATTTTTCTTGCAATGGGAGAGGTGCTTTCGTGATGGGTTTGATCTTGCGGTGCTCAATCCCAGTGACAGAAAGGGACATGACATGTATTTGTATCATTGCCATTAAGGATAAAAAGATGGGGTTTATTCATGCATGAGTTTACTTTGTCTACATCATGTGATCTTGCTTAAGGCGTTACTCCGTTCTTTATGAACTTAATACTCTAGATGCATGCTAGATAGTGGTCGATGTGTGGAGTAATAGTAGTAGATGCAGGTAGGAGTTGGTCTACTTGTCTTGGACGTGATGCCTATATACATGATCATTGCACTGGATGTCGTCATGGCTATTTGCTTTTCTATGAATTGCCAACAGTAATTTGTTTACCCATGATTGCTTGTAATCTGTGTTGGTATTTCCCCGAAGAGGAGAGGTTGATGCAGCACAACAGAGGTAAGTATTTCCCTCAGTTATGAAACCAAGGTTATAATCTAGTAGGAGAACCAAGCTACAGTATGTAAACAACACCTGCACACGAACAACAAATACTTGCAACCCAACACATAAGAGGGGTTGTCAATCCCTCAACAGTATTGAGATAGATTAAATTGTGTATGTTTTGATAAATATATCTAACAAAAATACAAAATAAAATAAATAAATAAAAATTACAACAAGGTATTTTGGATTTAATATATGATAGGAAATAGACCTGGGGGCCATAGTTTTCACCAGAGTCTTCTCTTGAGAAAATATCATACGATGTGCGAAAAAATTACTGTTGGGAAATTGATAGAAAAGCAAATAACTATGACGATATCTAAGGCAATGATCATGTATATATGCATCACGTCCATGATTAGTAGACCTAAACGATTCTGCATCTACTACTATTACTCCACATGTCGATCGCTATCCAGCATGCATCTAGTGTATCCATTTCATGGAAAATGGAGTAATGTAATAAGAACGATGACATGATGTAGACAAGATAAACTCACGTGTGAATAAACCCCATCTTGTTACCCTTAATAGCAATGATACATGCGTGTCATGTCTCTTTCTGTCACTAAGATTGAGCACGGTAAGATCAAACCCATCAGAAAGCACCTCTTCCCATGGCAAGATAAACCAATCTAGTTGGCCAAACCAAACCAATAAATTGGAGAAGAAATACGAGGCTATAACAATCATGCGTAAAAGAGTTCAGCAAAGATTCAAATGATATTCATGGATAGAACTGATCATAGACTCACAATTCATCGGATCCTAACAAACACACCGCAAAAAAGAGTTACATCAAATAGATCTCCAAGAACATCGAGGAGAACATTGTATTGAAGATCAAAAAGAGAGAAGAAGCCATCTAGCTACTAACTACGAACCCATAGGCCTGTAGTAAACTACTCATGCATCATCGGAGGGGTAGCAAGGGTGATGACAAGCCCCTCCGTGATTGTTGCCCCCTCCGGCAGAGTGCCAAAAAAGGCCTATAGATTGGATCTCGTGGTTCTGGAACTTGCGGCGGTGGAAAAAGTATTTCGTCGAATCCGCTAGGGTTGGGATTTTGGAGTATTTATAAAGGTGAAGGTAGGTCAAGGGGGTGCCCGTGGGCCCCACTACCGGCCAGGGCATGCAGGAGGCCCCTTGCGTGCCCTGGTGCCTAGTGGGCCCCACGAGTGTCCCCTCGTGCCCTCCAGAAGCTTCCCGGTTGTCTTCCTGCCAGAAAAAAATCTCCAAAAAGTTTTGTGGCATTTGGACTTCCTTTGGTATTGATGTTATGCAAAGTAAAAAACAAGCAAAAACAGCAACTAGCACTGGGCACTATGTCAATAGGTTATTCCCAAAAAATGATATAAAGTTGGTATTAAATGTATGTAAAACATTCAAGATTGATCATATAACAACATGGAAAAATAAAAAAATTATAGATACGTTGGAGACGTATCTGCATCCCCAAGCTTAATTCCTGCTCGTCCTCGAGTAGGTAAATGATAAAAACAGAATTTTTGATGTGGAGTGTTGCCTAACATGCTCATCACATATTCTTTCCTTTTGTAGCATGGACATTTGGACTTCAGATGATTCAAAGCAATAGTCTACAATTGATATGAGGACATCAATACTCAAGCATATCAACAAGCAACCATGTCTTTCAAAATATCAACACTAAAGAAAGCTATCCCTAGCCCATTATGCTCAATCATTGATCTATTCATGATAATAGTGTTCCCTAGTTGGTTCTTTATAAGAGAAGATGGAGACTCAATAAAATAAAGTTGCATAAAAGTAAATAGATAGGACCTTTGCAGAGGGAAGCAGAGATTTGTAGAGGTGCCAGAGCTCAAAGCTTAAATTGGGAGATAAAATTGTTTTGAGAGGCATGCTTTTCCTGTCAATGAAAATGACCGAGAATTTCCAATATCTTCCATGCTAGATAAACCATAAGCGGTTCTAAACATAAAATAGAGCTTATTCCCTTTCCACCATTCTTTCACAAGCCATGGCTAGCTGATACGTCTCCAACGTATCTATAATTTTTGATTGTTCCACGCTATTATATTATCTATTTTGGATTTTATATGCAGTAATATGCTATTTTATATTATTTTTTGGGACTAACCTATTAACTTAGAGCCTGGTGCCAGTTTCTGTTTTTTCCTTGTTTCTATCAAACGGAGTCCAAACGGAATAGAACTTTACGATGATTTTTCTTGGACCAGATGCCACCAGGGAACTTGGAGGCCAAGTCAAAAGAGTCTCGAGGGCTCCACAAGCCCTCAGGGCGTGCCCTAGGGGGGTGCCCATGGCTTGTGGGCCCCATGGTAGTCCACCGACCTCCCTCTCAGCTCTTTAAATCCTCAAATATTCCAAAACCACCAAAAGTGTCCACCAAAATACTTTTCTGCCGCCGTAACCTTCTGTTCCCATGAGATCCCATCTTGGGGCCTTTTCCGACACACTGCTGGAGGGGGATTCGATCACGGGGGCATCTACATCAACTATATTACCCTTCTGATGAAGCGTGAGTAGTTTAGCACATACCTACGTGTCCATAGCTAGTAGCTAGATGGCTTCTTATCTCTCTTTGATCTTCAATACAATGTTCTCCTCAATGTTCTTGGAGATCTATCCAATGTAATGTTCTTTTGCGGTGAGTTTGTCGAAATCCAATGAATTGTGGATTTATGATCAGCTTATCTATGGATATTATTTGAATTTTCTCTGAGTTCTTATATGCATGATTTGATATCTTTGTACTTCTATTCGAATTATCGGTTTGGTTTGGCCAACTAGACCGGTTTTTCTTGCAATGGGAGAGGTGCTTAATTTTGGGTTCAATCTTGCGTGATTTCACCTAGTGACAAAGTATGGGTAGCAAGACACATATTGTATTGTTGCCATCAAGGTAAAAAGATGGGGTTTTCATCATATTGCTTGAGTTTATCCCTCTACATCATGTCATCTTACTTAAGGGGTTACTCCATTCTTCATGAACTTAATACTCTAGATGCATGCTGGATAGCTGTCGATGTGTGGTGTAATAGTAGTAGATGTAGGTAGGAGTCGGTCTACTTGACATGGATGTGATGCCTATGTGCATAATCATTGCGTTGGATATCGTCATAACTTTGCACTTCTCTATCAATTGATCGACAGTAATTTGTTCACCCATCGTGTTATTTTCCTTCAAGAGAGAAGCGTCTAGTGAAACCTATGCCCCTCGGGTCTATTTTCCATCATATATTTTCAGATCTATAAACCAAAAAAACCCAAAAATACCTTGTTGCAATTTATTTACTTTTTTTGTTCCACGTTTCAGTAATCTTTTCTATCTATCTCTATCAGGTCTAACCTTTGCAAGTGATCGTGAAGGGAGACTTTCTTGTATGATTGTTTGTGCAGGTGCATAGATTGGAGACTTGCTTGTATCTCCTACTAGATTGATACCTTGGTTCTCAACTGAGGGAAAACTTATCTCTACATTGTTGCATCACCCTTTCCTCTTCAAGGGAAAAACCAACGCAAGCTCGAGAAGTAGTAGGAAGAATTTCTGGCGCCGTTGCCGGGGAGATCTACATCAAGCCTACCAAGTATTCATCATAAACTCTCATCTCTTGCATTATATTATCTGCCATTTGCCTCTCATTTTCATCTCCCCCACTTCTAAAACGTTTTTAGAAAAACACAAAAATATTTGCCTTTTTATTTGCCTTCTTTCTGTTTGCCTTAATGTGTAGCGACCCGATCCCATTGGATCGAAGTCTCTGTGCTTAAGTGTCATCCCTGGATTGGTATGCTGACACACGCAGTACTTGAGGAATTATAATAGAGTTCAATCACACTTTATTACATCGAGGTCCTCAAAAAGAGTATTTATTACAATAATATGGCTGAAGGCCATCTTAAAAAATAACTACGGAAGCTTCAAAGGTAAATGAGTCCATCAACTCCACGACAAAGCTGAGTGCAGAACAACGACCTATCGCACCTTACTTCGTGTGAAAGATCTGCAACATGAGACGTTGCAGCCACAAAGGGTGAATACATTGAATGTATTGGCAAGTCACACCCAAAGTATGAAAACAGGCCTATCATCTACCTGCAAGGATATAACATGTGGAAAGCTCTAAGGTTTATTTTGCATAAAGCCAATTTTTCTTACTTCTACTCACTAGCCAAATTTTATTTATTTCATTTTTATGAACCTATTGTTAAATTGGACCGCCTCCAATTTAACCCACCTATGAGAGCCTCGGAGGATCATAGGTTCCCAAATTGTTATTTCCATGAGAGCCCCCGGGAATCATCGTTTAAATAAACCCACATCAGAATAATTTATTTGGGATGAGAAAATCTTCCAAAGGTTTCAAGTCCAGTTGCTCAAAGTTGTCTGTAACTGGGGACACAACTATTCATGAATAGTTTGTACACTCTGTAGAGGTTTGCGCACTTTTCCCCAGAAGATTCGATCCCTCCCTTCAAGTCCTTGATAACCCACAAGTATAGGGGATCGCAACAGTTTTCGAGGGTAGAGCATTCAACCCAAATTTATTGATTCGACACAAGGGGAACTAAAGAATATTCTCAAGTATTAGCAGTTGAGTTGTCAATTCAACCACACCTGGATAACTTAGTATCCGCAGCAAAGTATTTAGTAGCAAAGTAGTATGGAAGTAACGGTAACAGTGGTAAAAGTAACGATAGCAGTTTTGTAGTAATTGTAACAGCAGCAACGGTAAAGTAAATAAGCAAAGCACAATATCTGAAAAGCTCATAGGCATTGGATCAGTGATGGATAATTATGTCGGATGTGATTCCTCATGTAATAGTTTAACATAGGGTGACACAGAACTAGCTCCAGTTCATCAATGTAATGTAGGCATGTATTCTGAATATAGTCATACATGCTTATGGAAAAGAACTTGCATGACATCTTTTGTCCTACCCTCCCGTGGCAGCGGGGTCCTAATGGAAACTAAGGGATATTAAGGCCTCCTTTTAATAGAGTACCGGACCAAAGCATTAACACGTAGTGAATACATGAACTCCTCAAACTACGGCCATCAATGAGAAGTATCCCAATTATTGTCACTTCGGGGTTGTCAGATCATAACACATAATAGGTGACTATAGACTTGCAAGATAGGATCAAGAACTCACATATATTCATGAAAACATAATAGGTTCAGATCTGAAATCATGGCACTCGGGCCCTAGTGACAAGCATTAAGCATAGCAAAGTCATAGCAACATCAATCTCAGAACATAGTGGATAATAGGGATCAAACCCTAACAAAACTAACTTGATTACATGGTAAATCTCTTCCAACTTATCACCGTCCAGCAAGCCTACAATGGAATTACTCACGCACGGCGGTGAGCATCATGAAATTGGTGATGGAGGATGGTTGATGATGATGACAGCGACGAATCCCCCTCTCCGGAGCCCCAAACAGACTCTAGATCAGCCCTCCCGAGAGAGATTAGGGCTTGGAGGCGGCTCCATATCGTAAAATGCGATGAAACTTTCTCTCTGATTTTTTTTCTCCGTGAAAGAGAATATATGGAGTTGGAGTTGAGGTCGGTGGACGTCCAGGGGGCCCACGAGGCAGGGGGCACGCCCAGGGGGAGGGCGCCGCCCCCACCCTCGTGGATAGGGTGTGGGCCCCCTGGCACTATTTCTTTTGCCAGTATTTTTTATTAAATCTGAAAAGTTGCTCCGTGGATTTTCAGGTCATTCTGAGAACTTTTATTTTTGCACAAAAATAACACCATGGCAGTTCTGTTGAAAACAGCGTCAGTCCGGGTTAGTTTCATTCAAATCATGCAAGTTGCAGTCCAAAACAAGGGCAAAAGTGTTTGGAAAAGTAGATATGACGGAGACGTATCAACTCCCCCAAGCTTAAATCTTTGCTTGTCGTCAAGCAATTCAGTTGACAAACTGAAAGTGATAAAGAAAAACTTTTACAAACTCTATTTGCTCTTGTTGTTGTAAATATGTAAAGCCAGTATTCAAGTTTTCAGCAAAGATTATGAACTAACCATATTCACAATAACACTTAGGTCTCATATTTACTCATGTCAATGGCATAATCAACTAGCGAGCAATAATAATAAATCTCGGATGACAACACTTTCTCAAAACAATCATAATATGATATAACAAGATGGTATCTTGCTAGCCCTTTCTGAGGCCGCAAAACATAAATGCAGAGCAGCTTTAAGATCAAGGACTGACTAGACATTGTAATTCATGGTAAAAGAGATCCAGTCAAGTCACACCCAATATAAACTAATAGTAATGCATGCAAATGACAGCGGTGCTCTCCAGCGGGTGCTTTTTAATAAGAGGGTGATGACTCAACATAAAAGTAAATAGATAGGCCCTTCACAGACGGAAGCAGGGATTTGTAGAGGTGCCAGAGCTTGATTTTAAAATAGAGATGAATAACATTTTGAGCGGTATACTTTCACTGTCAACGCAACAACTATGAGATCTCGATATCTTCCATGCTACACACATTATAGGCGGTTCCCAAATGGAATGGTGAAGTTTATACTCCCCCACCACCAACAAGCATCAATCCATGGCTTGCCCGAAACAACGGGTCCCTCCAACTAGCAACAATCCTGGGGGAGTTTTGTTTAACTATTTTGATTTGATTTGACCTTTTTGATCATGGGACTGGGCATCCCGGTTACCAGCCATTTTCTCGTGAATGAGGAGCAGAGTCCACTCCTCTTGAGAATAACCCACCTAGCATGGAAGATACAGACAACCCTAGTTGATACATGAGCTGCTCGAGCATACAGAACATAATTTCATTTGAAGGTTTGGAGTTTGGCACATACAAATTTACTTGGAACGGCAGGTAAATACCGCATATAGGAAGGTATGGTGGACTCATATGGAATAACTTTGGGGTTTAAGGAGTTTGGATGCACAAGCAGTATTCCCGCTTAGTACAGGTGAAGGCTAGCAAAAGTCTGGGAAGCGACCAACTGAGAGAGCGACAACAGTCATGAACATGCAATAAAATTAATCAACACTGAGTGCAAGCGTGAGTAGGATATAATCCACCATGAACATAAATATCGTGAAGGCTATGTTGATTTTGTTTCAACTACATGCATAAACATGTGCCAAGTCGAGTCACTCAATTCATTCAAAGGAGGATACCACCCTATCATACCACATCACAACCATTTTAATAGCATGTTGGCGCGCAAGGTAAACCATTATAAACTCATAGCTAATTAAGCATGGCATAAGCAACTATAATCTCTAATTGTCATTGCAAACATGTTTATTCATAATAGGCTGAATCAGGAACGGCGAACTCATCATATTTACAAAAAAAAGAGAGGTCGAGTTCATACCAGCTTCTCTCATCTCATCCAATCCATCATATATTGTCATTATTGCCTTTCACTTGCACGACCGAATGGTGTGTATAATAATAATAGTGCACATGCATTGGACTAAGCTGGAATCTACAAGCCTTCAATTCAAGGGAGAAGACAAGGTAATATGGGCTCTTGGTTAAATCAACAATCATGCATATAAGAGACACACTAAACATTTTCATTATGGTCTTCTCCTCTCGACCCCCAAAAGAAAGAAAAGAAATAAAACTATTTACACGGGAAAGCTCCCAACAAGCAAAAGAAGAACAAGAAATCTTTTTGGGTTTTCTTTTAATTGCTACTACAAGCATAGAAATTAAACTAACTATTTTTGTGGTTTTTCTTAAGGTTTATCAAACACACAAGAAGAAAACTAGAAAAAGAAATTAAACTTGCATGGATAGTACAATGAAAAAGTATGAGCACCGGCAACTAGAATAGTGTGTGTGAACATGAATGTAATGTCGGTGAGAAATACGTACTCCCCCAAGCTTAGGCTTTTGGCCTAAGTTGGTCTATGCCCAAGGACCGCGGCTACTCTCCCCGGTGTATTAAGGAGTGTCATCGTACTGCCACTGGCTGGCGATCTCCTCTGGATCCCACCGATAAGATGATGGTCGATAAGGGTCAAGTGGTGGTTCCCGCTCAGGCTCTGGAGCCGATGTCTGGCCTCGGTGCGTGTAAATAGCCACCGGCAAGACGAGGTAATGGCCTGCAGTTAAATCAAACAAAGAGGGCGCATGCAAGATAATAATCTCATTGTGTTTCTAATTAAATCTCAGGCTATACAGAAGCATCTTATCATCATTGTTAACAATAAACTCATGTGCTACCATGCTCTTGTAATCTAAAAAGGTAGGGGACAACAATTTTTCCTCTTTCTCATAATGCCTAATAGGTATCTCGAAGTGTTTAGCAAGGCGTGAGGCATAGATACCTCTAAAGATGGAGCCCTTCGTACGGTTCAGGCTTAATTGTTTAGCAATAAAAGCACCCATACTAAAAGAGTTATCACAAAATAAGGCATGTAATAGAATAATAATATCAGGAACACTGAGGTTTCCACAATTTCCGCGACCAATTAAGCATCGACTAGCAAATATGGCAAAGTAGCGTAAAACAGGAAAAATGTATGCTAGTTATTCTTGCATCGGAAACCTTCCTCGATTCTCCTACAGTAATAGTATCAATAAAACCATCCACACCTTTATGATGTGGTTCATCTAAGCTGCCCTCAAAGGGTATTCTGCAAACCGCGCAAAAATTACGTAATAACATCTCCCTAGCCTCATCATATAAATGAAAAGCTACTAAAGGAGGTGAGTTCTTAGGATAATAGTAGAAGATTTGCACGAAAGTATTGGTGAGTAAGAGATACTGTTCGATCCGGTCGTGGAGGAAGTCGGTGAGGCCCGCATTATCAGCCAAAGAATAAAAGTCTTCATAAATCCCGGCTGCTCTCAAGAAATCATCAGAAGGCCATTCACACGGCCGTACTTCCGCTACGCGAGGAAGATTATACTTGGCCTTTTCTTTCTCCTTAGCTTGTTTATCCTTGGAGCTTTGGCTAGAAAAGCCCCTCAAAAATCTCTTCATCATTTTCTGAAATTTTCTGAAATTTTTAGTAACTCAAAATAAAAGTGAATCAAACTCAATAAAACTGATAGCAACTACTCCCACAAGTGCCTAGAGCCTATATCATGCATTAGAATTACTTGGGACCTCATAAATTTGACATGCAAGCTCAAGAACAGGGTCACCTAGGCAGAAAAAATTAGCAATGAATAAAGCACTAGAACAAAAACTAATTGGACCATTAGAGGAGTCACATACCAAGGAACAATCTCCCAAAGCAGTTTTATGAATGGAGCTTTGAGCAAGGAGATTGAAAATCGCAGCAAAATGAGCTAGAACTCATGCTTGAGCTGGATGGGGATTTTTTTGGGAGGAAGATGGAGTGTGTGGGTGCAGGAATAAGTGGAGGGGGGCCACCGTGGGCCCATGAGGTAGGGGGCACGCCCTGTAAGGGTGGGCGTGCCTTGGACCCTTGTGGCCATGTGCTTGCCCCCCCTGCTATGTTCTCAGTGCCAAATATTCTCAAATATTTCAGAAAAAATCATACTAAATTTGCAGGGCATTTGTAGAAATTTTATTTTCAGGTATTTTTTATTGCATGGATAATTTAGAAAACAGACAGAAAAATACTATTTTGCTTTATTTATTCTAAATAACAGAAAGTAAAAGGAGGGTATAGAAGGTTGTGCCTTCTAATTTCATCCATCTCATGCTCATGAAAAGGAATCCACTAACAAGGTTGATCAAGTCTTGTTAACAAACTCATTCTGAATAACATGGAATCGGAGAAATTTCGAATAACACTAGGTTACCTCAACGGGGATATGCACATCCCCAGTAATAAGAATATCATATTTCTTCTTGACAGTAGGAAGAGGAAATTCAAAACCTCCAATAATAATAGTTGGAATTTTTCTAATAGAATTGATGCTATGAACTTGAGGTTGTTTCCTCGGAAAGTGTACCATATGCTCATTACCATTAACATGAAATGTGACATTGCCTTTGTTGCAATCAATAACAACCCATGCAGTATTCAAAAAGGGTCTACCAAGGATAATCGACATACTATCATCCTCGGGAATATCAAGAATAACAAAGTCCGTTAAAATAGTAACGTTTGCAACCACAACAGGCACATCCTCACAAATGCCGACAGGTATAGCAGTTAATTTATCAGCCATTTGCAAAGATATTTCAGTAGGTGTCAACTTATTCAATTCAAGTCTACGATATAAAGAGAGAGGCATAACACTAACACCGGCTCCAAGATCACATAAAGCAGTTTTTAACATAGTTTCTTTTAATGGAGTATGGTATAGTTGGTACTCCTGGATCTCCAAGTTTATTTGGTATTCCACCCTTAAAAGTATAATTAGCAAGCATGGTGGAAATTTCAACTTTCGGTATCTTTCTTTTATTTGTAATAATATCCTTCATATATTTAGCATGAGGGTTTACTTTAAGCATATCAGTTAAGCGCATACGTCAGAAGATAGGTCTAATCATTTTAGCAAAGCGCCCAAAATCCTCGTTATCCTTTTTCTTGGATGGTTTAGGACGAAAAGGCATGTGTTTCTGAACCCATGGTTCTCTTTCTTTACCGTGCTTCCTAGCAACAAAGTCTCTCTTATCATAACATTGATTCTTTGGTTGTGGGTTATCAAGATCAACAGTAGGTTCAATCTCTACATCATTATTATTGCTAGGTTGAGCATCAACATGAACATTATCATTAACATTATCACTAGGTTCATGTTCATCACCAAATTGTGTTTCAGCATCAGAAATAGAAATATCATTGGGATTCTCAGGTGTGTCTACAACAGGTTCACTAGAAGCATGCAAAGTCCTATCATTTTTCTTCTTCTTCTTTTTAGAAGGATTAGGAGCATCTAAATTATTTCTCTGAGAATCTTGCTCAATTCTCTTAGGGTGGCCTTCAGGATACAAAGGTTCCTGAGTCATTTTACCAGTTCTAGTAGCCACTCTAACAGCAAAATCATGTTTATTATTTAAATCATCGAGCAAATCACCTTGAGCTTTAAGTACTTGTTCTGCTTGAGTGGTAACCAGAGAAGCATATTTACTAATGAGTTTAAGTTCACCTTTAACTCTCAAGCGTCCAGTCATGTAAGCATTACTCTTTAATTCTCTACCAACATAAGCATTGAAATTTTCTTGTCTAGCCATAAAGTCAACAAATTCATCCAAACATTGGCTAGGAAACTTCGTAGATGGGATTTCAACTTTATCATATCTATGGAGATAATTTACCTTTACTACCTGTGTCGGGTTATCAAGACCATGCGTTTCTTCAATAGGTGGTATATTAAGACCATGTATTTCTTCAATAGGAGGTAAATTCTTAACATCTTCAGCTTTAATACCTTTTTCTTTCATAGATTTCTTTGCCTCTTGCATATCTTCAGGACTGAGAAATAGAACACTCCTCTTCTTCGGAGTTGGTTTAGGAGTTGGCTCAGGAAGTGGCTCAAGAATTGGTTCAGGAATTGGCTCAGGAAGAGTCCAATTGTTTTCATTAGTCAACATATTATTCAATAGCAATTCAACTTGATCGACTGTTCTTTCCCTGAAAACACAACCAACACAACTATCCAAGTGGTCCTTGGAAGCATCAGTTAGTCCATTATAAAAGATATAAAGTATTTCATTTTTCTTAAGAGGATGATTAGGCAAAGCATTAAGTAATCGGAGAAGCCTCCCCCAAGCTTGTGGGAGACTCTCTTCTTCAATTTGCACAAAATTATATATTTCCCTTAAGGCAGCTTGTTTCTTATGAGCAGGGAAATATTTAGCAGAGAAGTAATAAATCATATCTTGGGGACTACGCACACAACCAGGATCAAGGGAATTAAACCAAGTTTTAGCATCACCCTTTAATGAGAATGGAAATATCTTAAGGATATAATAATAGCGAGATTTCTCATCATTAGTAAACAGGGTGGCTACATCATTTAACTTAGTAAGATGTGCCACAACAATTTCAGATTCATTGCCATAAAAAGGATCAGATTCAACCAAAGTAATTATCTCAGGATCGACAGAGAACTCATAATCCTTATCTGTCATGCAATTGTCACGTCAGATGTCCTCGTGAAAGGACTTAGTCGCGGGGCCAACGCATCTATATGGTAGCTTGAGAGGGGTTGGGCGAAATCGAGAGACGCTAGGTGGATCATCACACAAGACAAGGATTTAGACAGCTTCGGGCCCCGGGAAACATCATCCGGAATAGCCCTACATGCTGTTTGAGGCTAGGTCTCATTATGCTCATCGAGAGTCGCCGCATAAGTCGGCTCCCCCTTTGTGTCTAGCCCTAGATATTGTTTCTTGTTCCTTGTCCCTCTTTGCGGTGCCCTGCCCCTCCTTATATAAGTTAGAGGGGCGGGTTACATGTGGAGTCCAAATAGGATTAGGACTAGCCTATCTTCTACTACAAGCCGGATACAAGTCCGGGTCTTGATTCCTTGTAAGGAAGATATTCCTCACGCCTTTCCTCTTAAGCCGGCCTACCATAACGTAAGCCGGCCTTCTGGGCCTTGAGCCTCCCGAGCCCTCGGGTCTTGTTGCTCCTCTGATCCGCTTGCCAGGTCACCCATAATTCGCCAGGATCGGGCGAGTCACTTAGTGTGTCGTCCAGTCAGGGCGGGTCATTAGTGAGTCGCCAAGTCCGGCCGGGTTATACTTCCGGTCGGGTTACACCGCGGGGTATATCGCCGACATTAGCCCTCAAGTTTAGCTTGGATTTATCCATGGTAAACTTATGCTGCAAAATAAACACAAGAACAAATTTGACAAGTTGTGCTCCGGGTTAATAATTCTTGTAAACAGGCACCTGAACATCCTTAAGTCCTTGTCATTTCCTTCTTCTAGAAAATCCGGGTCAATAGACCAGCTTCACAACCAATTTGCTTGTAGAAGAAATATTGTAAACAAATAATCCATTTAAATCGGCTTCCAAAGCGCCGGCTTAAAAAATATAGGTCTTGAAATACTCATCTGATTTTCAACCGGCTTAAAGATGTAGATCTTGCCGAGTTATAATTTCCAAAATCTCCGGGTTATAAAAGACTGATGATGTCGAGTCATAATTGTTGTTGACACCGGGTCATGCAATTGATCTTCCTGATTTACTCAAAGCTGAGAATTTGAAGATGTTCCTTCTTTATATGTATAATACCTGTAGCCCCCAAGTCTTAAGAGGAGAACATAGTGAGAACTTAAGACTTGCTTCAATATAAGTGTTGCAACCTTGAAGAAATCCGGGTTATTCATCTCAATCATTCGTCATAAAACTGAATATTCCACATATGTAGCCCCCAAGTGCCGGGTTGTCATGCTTGCAGAAACCTGGGACTTGTAATTGTCGTATGCTCATGAAAACTTCAACCAGTGTAGCCCCCAAGGGCCGGGTCATTATGCAATAATGAGCAGGGACTTTGTAAATATAACTATGTAAACTTGAACAGCGACGTGCAACCCCCAAGGGCCGGCTTAGTAAGATAATACTGAGCTGGGACTTTGTATATAATTTTATTGATAATAACATCATATAATATAATCTCCACCATGGGGCTAGAACCCACGTCCACAAGGTTAAGAGCTTTGTGCTTTACCAACTGAGTAGTAGACCCTTGAATATAATGGATTAAGACTTGTGTACCTTGAATTATTGACATGAGCAATGGGTAGCCCCCAAGGGCCGGATCATTACAATGTGATGAGTCGGGTCTTCAATAAGTTGAGCAAAAAATGCCTTTGCATTAGCCCCCAAGTGCCATGGTGCATGCTGGCAGTGACATGGAACTTGTATATTCGATGTAATCTTGATTTGAACAATGTAGCCCCCAAGTGCCGGGTCGTAAGCCTGCAGCGACTCGGGACTATTCCTTCCATTGTAGAATAAATCATATCCATTAATAAAATAATAGCCATTGCGCCAAAGCGACTTTGAATACCTCATCTGTTGATAAATAAATCCAGAGTTTGAATACCCGACGCCTCTTGGCCGATTTTAATACACCTCCATTGTAAGCCGGAATTTTTATAACCGGGGGCTTATAGCCTTTGAGAAAAATCCAGAACGGATAATCATTTTGAAGCATCAACTTTGGTAATGAGCTTGAACTTAATCATTTATATGTCATATTTCTGCAAATCCTGCAAAGAGTTTAAACAACATATGCCCTGGCAACTTAACGTCAAAAGCCAGGGCGGGTAACCACCCAAATGTAGTCTTATCCTGCACACAAGTAGATCACAAGATCCCTATGATCCTTTGAATGATACCGCCGGCTTATGTGACCCAGGCAGTGAAGTTGATAACTCAACTCTGTAAGAGCCAACACATATGATATTTGTGACAACTCAAATACTTGCGATTGTATAAAAACAGATAAAAATTTTGAGGCTTCTGATTCGAATACGATCAGTAAACCGTTCCAAAGGGGTTAAGCTAAGATTCGAATACGATCATATAGCCCCCAGTGGCATTGGCGATGCCAATCAAAGTGGGTATCGACAGCTATGTTCTCTTTGGTTCGAATACGACCCGTGTTTGAACAGGAAGCCCCCAAGTGACCTTAAGAGTTGTTTAGCGACGCTGATTCGGATACGATCCACGTCGATTCCCAAAGGGGTTGAGCTATGATTCGGATACGATCAAGAAGCCCCCAAGTAGGTTCAGCAGTTTGCTAATCAAAAGGGTATCGACAACTATGTTCTCTTTGGTTCGAATACGACCTATGTTTGAACAGGAAGCCCCCAAGTGACCATATAAGTTTTGGCATTGCGCCGATCAAGAGGGTACTGATAGGTATGCCCGATGAGCAGGAAGCCCCCAGGTGACCATAATAAGATAAGCCGAAAGGCATGATACCTATGTTTGAACCGCGCATCATGGCAGCAAGTTCTTTTTGGCACCCTTTACTCTTTCTGAGAACTCGAACTTGCGAGAGATTAATTCTTTTTGAACCGTAAGTTTAAACCGGATTTGAAAGCTTCAAAACTTTGAGAGAGATAAATTTACCTTGAGCCGGATTTGAACCAAATATTAAGAGTGTCAGTTCTTTGTGGGAGAGAGATGTCTCTTGAACCGGATTTTAAACCAGAGTCCTTCTTTTTAAGCCGGAAATTTTCTGACGGCCTTTAAATTTTTCACCAATATAGCGGTAGCCCCTGGAACCGGGTATCCTTCCCTCCAATGACCTGGAGTTGTTGAATCCATTGGAACCGGCTAATTTTGCCGAGTCATACCATTATAGCCCCCGAGTCTCAAGACGACTCGAGGAGTTGGCTTGAGATTCTCCATATTTGACCATAGCAGAAGGTATACATCATTGGCGTTGATAGCGCGATGTGAATCCACAGAAGGTTGAGGTGACTGCGGCGGGTTATAAATGATCCCGTATGAGCCGTGTCAGCAACTCGGCCAATGGTTCCTTCCAACTGGCTGTTTGAAGTTAACCAAACTGTAGTGGCGATGACTTGTGCGTCTGCCCATTGAGTCATTCGGTGCAGACAGCGGCTGATAACACATGATAATTTGCCTCCAATTTGTTGGAAGAAAACCGGGCTTCCCAAATAGTGACTTGCTCATACTAAGTAAACAGCTCATGCAAACAGGTGCGGCCCGGTGTGTTGGTGTAGACCAGGCCGCGAGAGGACGGTAAAGACGACCGTGACATCAGAGGCGGCATAGACAGATGAACCGGCCGTGGCGTTGTAAGACGGTGCGGATGGGCAAGTTGTCCTCCTTGTGGTAAGCCGGTGCGGACGCGAGAGACGGCCACGGTGTTGTAAGCTGGTGCGGGAGTCCGTTGAGTAACGACGACCACCTGTGCCAAAAGATGTTGGCGTGCCTCCATCTCCGTAGTATAATATCACTTTTTGTCATAAATAATTGCCCTGCATAAACAATATTGCAGACCAAGGCAAAGATAAATCTGTTCTTTGACAAAAACAACATGTGCTAATAAAATAAACTTAGATGGATATCACCTATTTTGTTCGGATGATGGATGATCCATTCAACGTAGCGGGGGCGGCTCACATATGTCCATTGGACAGCTTGTGTGAGCAGACATGGCTGTGATTTGTTGATATATATGTTGGAGTCAACCTGCGACATTTAGAAGACGAAGCGGATGCGTGAGTCGGCCGTGACATTGTAAGCCGTATGGACAAACGAGTCGGTCGTGCGCGCGGATGGTTGAGTCGGCGCGGGCACGGTTAGATGAACCGACTGCAGGTGTGGTCCCGGTGAGTTGATGTAACCCGGACCACGGGGGCAGCGGCTCATACACATGGCCTTCGAGTAGCAAGGCACAAACGAAACGCCGGTGCAAAAAGTTGCTAACACGTGCTGCGCACCCGTGGTATAACACCAGCTTTGTAATAAATAACTTTGTCCTGCAGATGACAACACTGTATGGCAGAGTTGTTGTTTCACAAAAAAATAAACAAGCACTGATAAAAGACAAATTGAAAGGATATCACCTGGTGCATTGGTACGACAGATGATCCGTACGCAATGTCCGTAGATAACTTCTGTTCTTCTTAATAGCGCAGGATTAATCCGTCTGTCCTCCCACCAAGCAGATACCCCAAGGTGGAGGTGGCAGGCCGGCAAGTTGTTGTGGGGTCGTCTGGATTTTTATCCAGCCCGTAGTGACTTGGCAGAGGCTGCGGCCACACGGCCGTAGTAGTAAGACCCGCCAGCGGAGACGGATGCCCGCGAGTGACTCGGCAATGGAGCAGAATCCGGGTCGTGTCCCCTCTCCCTTTTTCAAATAAAAAAGCATGGCTGAGCAAGCCGGCTTAGATCGGTTTCCTCTGTATGACCACTTTTTGCAGGTGGTAATATGCTTTGGCAGACGCATCAGTTGATGGTAAAAGCAAAAGCTAATACCTTCCCACGCCATAGTGGCTATTGGAGTAGTACTAGTTGATGAATTGATTTTGGTCTTCACGCACAAAGCAGCAGCGGCAGATTGATTTTTGCCTCGGGACTTGAGACGTATGAATCAGTAGTTGCAACCCGGCGGAACAGCAAGGACAGCTGCAGTTTCTAGGGATTTCCACCGGGTATCACGGTGGAACAGCAAGGACGAGCGCGGCTGTGGCAACTTAGCAGAATTTATGGTCAGCCGGATCGCTTGAACTCCAGTTAGCCTCGGGGCAGTAACGTGGCAGATAAAGCACCTCGTGAAGAAGATGTCATCTTGGACTCGACGGATTGAGACGACATGACGGTGACGCAAACAGCCTCAAATTTTGTTTAACCTCACATATCATAATCCGGCCTGACAAACTTGAACTGATGCCAATCCTTTCAAACCGGCTCCTTTTCATCCAGAAAATTGCAAGCTCTTCGATCCCTAGGAAAGATCCCTCCAAGAACTCAACACCACCCTGCGCAGGCCCCACGGTGGGCGCCAACTGTCGTGGAATTGTCACGTCAGATGTCCTCGTGAAAGGACTTAGTCGCAAGGCCAACGCATCTATATGGTAGCTTGAGAGGGGTTGGGCGAAATCGAGAGATGCTAGGCGGATCATCACACAAGACGAGGATTTAGACAGCTTTGGGCCCCGGGAAACATCATCTGGAATAGCCCTACATGCTGTTTGAGGCTAGGTCTCATTATGCTCATCGAGAGTCGCCGCATAAGCCGGCTCCCCCTTTGTGTCTAACCCTAGATATTGTTTCTTGTTCCTTGTCCCTCTTTGGGGTGCCCTGCCCCTCCTTATATAAGTTAGAGGGGCGGGTTACATGTGGAGTCCAAATAGGATTAGGACTAGCCTATCTTCTACTACAAGCCGGATACAAGTCCGGGTCTTGATTCCTTGTAAGGAAGATATTCCTCACGCCTTTCCTCTTAAGCCGGCCTACCATAACGTAAGCCGGCCTTCTGGGCCTTGAGCCTCGTGAGCCCCCGGGTCTTGTCACTCCTCTGATCCGCTTGCCAGGTCACCCATAAGCCGCCAGGAACGGGCGGGTCACTTAGTGTGTCGTCCAGTCAGGGCGGGTCATTAGTGAGTCGCCAAGTCCGGCCGGGTTATACTTCCGGCCGGGTTACACCATGGGGTATATCCCCGACATTAGCCCCCAAGTTTAGCTTGGATTTATCCATGGTAAACTTATGCTACAAAATAAACACAAGAACAAATTTGACAGGTTGTGCTCCGGGTTAATAATTCTTGTAAACCGGCACCTGAACATCCTTAAGTCCTTGTCATTTCCTTCTTCTAGAAAATCCGGGTCAATAGACCAGCTTCACAACGAATTTGCTTGTAGAAGAAATATTGTAAACAAATAATCCATTTAAATCGGCTTCCAAAGCGCCAGCTTGAAAAATATAGGTCTTGAAATACTCATCTGATTTTCAACCGGCTTAAAGATGTAGATCTTGCCGAGTTATAATTTCCAAAATCTCCGGGTTATAAAAGACTAATGATGTCGAGTCATAATTGTTGTTGACACCGGGTCATGTAATTGATCTTCCTGATTTACTTAAAGCTGAGAATTTGAAGATGTTCCTTATTTATATGTATAATACCTGTAGCCCCCAAGTCTTAAGAGGAGAACATAGTGAGAACTTACGACTTGCTTCAATATAAGTGTTGCAACCTTGAAGAAATCCGGGTTATTCATCTCAATCATTCATCATAAAACTGAATATTCCACTATCTTCAAATTTAGGGGGAGAACCTTCATCATCACTATCTTCAATAATTTCATTCTCTCTAACCCTAGCAAGTTGTTCATCAAGAAATTCACCTAATGGCAAAGTAGTATCAAGCATAGAAGTAGTTTCATCATAAGTATGATGCATAGTAGAAGTGGCATCATCAATAACATGCGACATATCAGAATTCATAGCAGTAGTAGGTTTAGGTGTCGCAAGCTTACTCAATACAGAAGGAGAATCTAGTGCAGAGCTAGATTGCGGTTCCTTACCTCCCCTCGTTGTTGAGGGAAAAATCTTAGTTCTTTCGTCTTTCAACTTCCTCATAGTGATCAACAGATATAAATCCCAAGTGACTCGAACAATAGAGCTATGTTCCCCGGCAATGGCGCCAGAAAATAGTCTTGATAACCCACAAGTATAGGGGATCACAACAGTTTTTGAGGGTAGAGTATTCAACCCAAATTTATTGATTCGACACAAGGGGAGCCAAAGAATATTCTCAAGTATTAGTAGTTGAGTTGTCAATTCAATCACACCTGGATAACTTAGTATCTGCAACAAAGTATTTAGTAGCAAAGTAGTATGGAAGTAACAGTAATAGTGGTAAAAGTAACGATAGCAGTTTTGTAGTAATTGTAACAGCAGCAATGGTAAAGTAAATAAGCAAAGCACAATATGTGAAAAGCTCGTAGGCATTGGATCATTGATGGATAATTATGTTGGATGCGATTCCTCATGTAATAGTTATAACATAGGGTGAGACAGAACTAGCTCCAGTTCATCAATGTAATGTAGGCATGTATTCCGAACATAGTCATACGTGCTTATGGAAATGAACTTGCATGACATCTTTTGTCCTACCCTCCCGTGGCAGCGGGGTCCTAATGGAAACTAAGGGATATTAAGGCCTCTTTTTAATAGAGTACCGGACCAAAGCATTAACACATAGTGAATACATGAACTCCTCAAACTACGGTCATCACCGAGAAGTATCCCGATTATTGTCACTTCGGGGTTGTCGGATCATAACACATAATAGGTGACTATAGACTTGCAAGATAGGATCAAGAACTCACATATATTCATGAAAACATAATAGGTTCAGATCTGAAATCATGGCACTCGGGCCCTAGTGACATACATTAAGCATAGCAAAGTCATAGCAACATAATTCTCAGAACATAGTGGATACCAGGGATCAAACCCTAACAAAACTAACTTGATTACTTGGTAAATCTCGTCCAACCCATCACCGTCCAACAAGTCTACGATGGAGTTACTCACGCACGGCAGTGAGCATCATGAAATTGGTGACGGAGGATGGTTGATGATGACGGCGGCGACGAATCCCCCTCTCCGGAGCTCCGAACAGACTCTAGATCAGCCCTCCCGAGAGAGATTAGGGCTTGGCGGAGGCTCCATATCGTAAAACGCGATGAAACTTTCTCTCTGACTTTTTTCTTCGCGAAAGAGAATATATGGAGTTGGAGTTGAGGTTGGTGGACGTCCAGGGGGCCCACGAGGCAGGGGGCGCGCCTAGTCGGTGGACGTCCAGGGGGCCCACGAGGCAGGGGGCGCGCCCAGGGGGAGGGGGCACGCCCCGACCCTCGTGGACAGGGTGTGGGCCCCCTGGCACTATTTCTTTCGCCAGTATTTTTTATTAAATCTGAAAAGTTACTTCATGGATTTTCAGGTCATTCTGAGAACTTTTATTTCTGCACAAACATAACACCATGACAGTTTTGTTGAAAACAACGTCAGTCCGGGTTAGTTTCATTCAAATCATGCAAGTTAGAGTCCAAAAACAAGGGCAAAAGTGTTTCGAAAAGTAGATACGAGGGAGACGTATCAGTCCTCGCACTTCCAGTGCTTGAGAACGGGATGAACGAAACATGGTGTAAGTGCATCTAGTGCCACCCCTAGTTGGTTTTGGAGTATTGACGACAAACTTGGTTGAGGGACTAATGTGTTTGTGAGAATTGCAAGATAACACAGGTAGTAGTCCCATATTGATTCAGTTTACCTACCAGAGATGACCCCTAAAAATGTGTGAAGACAATGAAGTCAATGGTGGTCTGTGAAGATATTCACATTGAAGACTATGACAAGAGAAGACATCGCATGAAGACTATGGAGTGCGAAGACATAGTTGTTTTGTAGTTTCCTTTTCTTCTTTCTTGAGTCATAGGAACCACCGTACTGTAAAGTGGGGTCCAAGTGAACAAAGTCAGAGTGACTAAAGTGATGCTCAACCAAATCCTATGTCTTCGAGCGAAGACTATGAGAGCAAATCTTATCCAGAGCTGGATGAGTCAGCTTTACTTGTAGCCCAAGTCTAGCTGCCGCGTGTGTTTGAAATCTGACCATTGGACACGTGTCAGTTCCTTAGTGACCCAGGGTCATTTTGGACAAATCAGGTCGGGTTGCCTCCTGGCTATAAATAGCTCACCTCCTACACCATCAATTTGGTGGCTGCTCAGAGTTAGTGCACGACTTCTGTCATTTGAGAGCAACCCAGCTCCGAAGCCTTTGAGAGAGTAATCCTTGCGAGGACAAAGCCCAAAACACCCAGAGCCAAAGAGTGTTAGGCATCACTAAAGTCTTTCTGTCAGCATGATCTGAAGACTTATTCCACTTGAGGACTGTGAATCCTCCAGCCGGTTAGGCATCGCATTTTGAGCATCCAAGAGTCATTGTGGATTGTCGGTGAACGAAGTCTGTGTAGGTTTGGAAGTCTCCCTTGAAGACTTATCAAAGTGATTGGGCTAGGACTAAGTGTTCTTAGCTCAAGGGGAATAAGGTGAAGACACGGTCTTCTGAGTTGAATATCAGCCTCCCTAACCAGACGTACAGTTGTCACAGCAACTGGAACTGGTCCAACAAATCCCTGTCCTCTCTGAGCAACTGGTGTAAGATCGTGGATGTCGCCTAGAGGGGGGGGGGGCGAATAGGCGTTTTAAATAATTATGGTTTATGATTGAACAAATGTGGAATAAACCTAGCGGTTAATTTGTCAAGCACAAAAACTACAACAACTAGGCTCACCTATGTGCACCAACAACTTATACTAAGCAATATAAGCAACTAAGTGATAGCAAGATATATGACAAGAAACAATATGGCTATCACAAAGTAAAGTGCATAAGTAAAGGGCTCGGGTAAGAGATAACCGAGGCACACAGAGACGATGATGTATCCCGAAGTTCACACCCTTGCGGATGCTAATCTCCATTTGGAGCAGTGTGGAGGCACAATGCTCCCCAAGAAGCCACTAGGGCCACCGTAATCTCCTCACGCCCTCGTACAATGCAAGATGTCGTGATTCCACTAAGGGACCCTTGAGGGCGGTCACCGTACCCGTACACTTTGGCAACCCTTGGGGGCGGTCACCGAACCCGTACACTTTGGCAACCCTTGGGAGGATGGTTCCAAACAAACCAAGCTCTCCACAAAGTTTCATGATGGCACAAGGTACCAAAAAGAAGACGGCTTGTCTTCCACACACACACACACTTGATAAGGATCACAAGATGAGCGTTTTATAGAAAATAGGATAGCTCCCCCACGAGTTGTGCATTAGAGAGAATTTGCATTTGAATACAAAAGGCACAAGGTGGGATCACCACTTTCACTATATCTAGAAAACACTAGACAAGAACAAGAAATAAACAAGATCCACAAGTGGTATGGAAGACAATGGGGGTTGACACAAACCTTGGCAAGAGAAAAGGCAAATAAAAACAAAATCCAATGTAAAGATGATCAATAAAATCTACCACACATAAGTGACTACCAATTATCAAAAGACAAGAGGTAGATGGAAAGAATTCCCGGTGGTAGATAGCAAGGATATCCAACATCATCTTCACACCATACACAAGCAAATTGCAACTTGTAGAGCTAACATGCCACCTAGGAACACGATAATTTACAATATCAATTCTGTTGACAATATCTCAAATGTGCACATTTTCTAGGCTTGTAATATGCACATAGCATATTACCCCCCCCCATAATGTGATACCAATAAGAACTTAACAAGAGGCAATAAGAGGATCCAACAAGAGATAATCAATGGGATTTTTAGAATTTGAATTTCTCATGAGAGATATACCACCTAGGGACTAGATAATCTTGTAATATCAATACTAGATGGTATTCCTCATGTACAGTCATTTATAGGATTGTGAGGTGCACAAAGCATATCACTCCCCCATAAATAGATATTCCATTAATCTCTCACAAGAGCCAACTAGGATACAAACAAGAAGCATAAAGTCTCAACGCACGACACACACTTACATGATGTGCAAACCAACACACACATACTTCATTGCTCAAGATAAGCAAGTTGGAAGCAAAACATATACAAACACAAGCAAGGAACAAAACCAAAGCATGCAAGGGGGCAAGTAACTTTCAACGCAAACAATTTAAGTACTAGAAACTGCAAGGAGGCACATTGGATATAAGATAGAAACTTGATAATCCAATTGATTGGCTTGAGACAATAAGAATGATGAAGTCCCCTTAATTCTTCCTAATGTAGCCAAGTATCCAATGCCCTCCATCAACACCTATTGATCAAGTTTGAGCTTGGTGGTCCCCAACCAAGTTGGGTCCTAAGAGGTTAGTCACAATAGTCTTGGCTACCCAAATGGTTCTTTTCTTGACACCACTTTGAGTACCAACAAACTTGGCAAACACATTGCCAACCTTATCCTTCCCAAGAGAATAGATACCATCAATAATAACTGGGTTGGATAAGTTACCACTAGTGCATGAAGAAGCGACGTGACCTTTCACATGACATAAGCGACGTGACCGCATGTCCTTTCAATCTCCCCCATTTTGGTAATTGATGACAATCACTTTCAAGAGAGTTTATATAAGGAATTATGCTTCCCTAGAAATGCAACACCCAATAGTGCATGCGTATGAGATGCACATGCTAAGGAACACAACCAAAGCAAGAGGAGATAACTCTCTAAACTTCTCCATAAAACTCTCTGAAACTTCTCCCCCATTGGCATCGATTTCCAAAATGGGCGCAAGCTAAGAAGGCCAATATAAATTGTGGTCCTCCATAAATTGTGTATTTCTCGACAAGAGAGTGGAATGCAATACACATATCCAACAGTAAATACTTGGAGGAACACAAACTATATTGACGCAAAAAGATTGCTAAAGAAAGATATGCCACGAAGACATAACAAAGAGAGACACAAGCAATCAAAAGATACCAATTGAAGCAAGCAATCAAAGGATATCAATTGAACCAACCAGACCAATGATCCTACGAGCCACATGAAAAAGATATTATGATATGAGCAAAGGAGTGTTCTAAAGAAACTAGAGAAGCTCCCCATGATTTGTGCACAAATAAGAATATTTGTATTGGATACAGAGTGCACAAAATAGGATCATAGCTCCCCCAAAATCAATAGAAACTTACAACAATTGTAAGTGAGCATATAGGTAACAAAGCCTAGCACTTGCAACAGACAAAAGATTGAGCAATCATGAAAAAGAGGCAACTAAGAATAGGCTCAACCAAAATGATGTGTGTGAGTCATGACAAAGCACTTGAGAAGACTAATATAAGGATGAGCATAAAGCATCAACATAGCCTTAGGTAAATGAAATACATGGTGCATGACATGTCGTCCCCACACACATCCAACAAGCAAATGGGTTCACAAGCTCACTAGAATGTGAGTTAACAACAAGGCTTGCGGCAACCCATGGTGAAGAAGGAAAAAGAAAGCCTTATCAAGACGAGGGATACCAATGAAGATGGCAAGCCTCGTAAAGACAAGCACGAGGAAAAAAAATCTTCACCACACAAGAGTGCAACAGGATGCAACAAGATATAAGATCCACACTCAAGACAAAAGCTTTCACGGAGCCACCAAAGAAATAACATAAGAAAGACAAGGTGGATGTGAAAGAAAGGAGATCATCTAGAGATGTAAATTCTCTCAGGTGTATAAGGTTCTAGGTAGACGAAATCATGATGATATGTGTATACAAAGAAGGATGTACACCTGACATAGTTACAACACGAAGGAACATGATATCCAAAAGGAAGTCATACATATACAAATAAGATATTTTCTTGGAAGCATAGCACATGGCTAGATATGGTCTTATTGTATATAAATGAATTCCTACCACACAACCATCAAAGACATCGCAACTAGCAACATGAGATCATCGTTGAGATGCTTTGAGAAAGGAAACAAGTATCACAAGAAAGAATGAAATACATGCCATGATACAACCTACACAAGGTTGATGCAAGAAATGTGTGCATGAAGTAGATGATGATACTTGTTACTGAGATACCATTGGAAGGATGTAGTAGATACCAATTGAAGGTAGATAGTAGTTCATTGATCATCCTAGCTTGGCTCTAATAAGCACATGGTGACAACACCTTCCTTGTGAGTGAGCCGAGCATCCAATGCATCTCCAAATGTTCCTAGAAGAACAACACAAACTAAACGGTACCCAAACTTATTGGGACCAAATAGTTAGAAACACCAATACATATGATAAACTCCACATAAATATGTGCATATAGATATGAAGATGAATTTCATGCACATCTCATCCAAATTGAGACTAGGTGGAGTTTCCCCTATATATTGGGTCAAAGAAAGAAAGCATGCCAAATAAAATACATGAAGTAAACATGCATGCTCAAGACTTTCAAGAACCGAAACCAAATGACAAAGAAAAGCCAAGTGAAAAGGATACCAAATGGAGAAATCATCACTTGGAAGATACCATTAAAGATACATCAAGGAATGAGATATCCATTGATAAACACTAAATTAAAGATGTCAAACTCCCAAAGAGAGGATGGTTCCAAACAAACCAAGCTCTCCACAAAGTTTCATGATGGCACAAGGTACCAAAAAGAAGACGGCTTGCCTTCCACCCACACACACTTGATAAGGATCACAAGATGAGCGTTTTATAGAAAATAGGATAGCTCCCCCACGAGTTGTGCATTAGAGAGAATTTGCATTTGAATACAAAAGGCACAAGGTGGGATCACCACTTTCACTATATTTAGAAAACAGTAGACAAGAACAAGAAATAAACAAGATCCACAAGTGGTATGGAAGACAATGGGAGTTGACACAAACCTTGGCAAGAGAAAAGGCAAATAAAAACAAAAGCCAATGTAAAGATGATCAGTAAAATCTACCACACATAAGTGACTACCAATTGTCAAAAGACAAGAGGTAGATGGAAAGAATTCCCGGTGGTAGGTAGCAAGGATATCCAACATCATCTTCACACCATACACAAGCAAATTGCAACTTGTAGAGCTAACATGCCACCTAGGAACACGATAATTTACAATATCAATTCTAGGTGACAATATCTCAAATGTAGACATTTTCTAGGCTTGTAATATGCACATAGCATATTACTCCCCCATAATGTGATACCAATAAGAACTTAACAAGAGGCAATAAGAGGATCCAACAAGAGATAATCAATGGGATTTTTAGAATTTGAATTTCTCATGAGATATATACCACATAGGGACTAGATAATCTTGTAATATCAATACTAGATGGTATTCCTCATGTACAAACATTTATAGGATTGTGAGGTGCACAAAGCATATCACTCCCCCATAAATAGATATTCCATTAATATCTCTCAAGAGCCAACTAGGATACAAACAAGCATAAAGGCTCAACGCACGACACACACATACATGATGTGCAACCAACACACACATACTTCATTGCTCAAGATAAGCAAGTTGGAAGCACAACATATACAAACACAAGCAAGGAACAAAACCAAAACATGCAAGGGGGCAAGTAACTTTCAATGTAAACAATTTAAGTACAAGATACTGCAAGGAGGCACATTGGATATAAGATAGAAACTTGATAATCCAATTGACTTGGCTTAAGACAATAAGAATGATGAAGTCTCCTTAACTCTTCCTAATGTAGCAAGTATCCAATGCCCTCCATCAACACCTATTGATCAAGTTTGATCTTGGTGGTCCCCAACCAAGTTGGGTCCTAAGAGGTTAGTCACAATAGTCTTGGCTACCCAAATGGTTCTTTTCTTGACACCATTTTGAGTACCAACGAACTTGGCAAACACATTGCCAACCTTATCCTTCCCAAGAGAATAGATATCATCAATAATAATTGGGTTGGATAAGTTACCACTAGTGCATGAAGAAGCGACGTGACCTTTCTCATGACATAAGTAACAACATCTACTCTTCACTTTCTTCTCACTTGATTTTTCCACAATAGAAGCATTAGCTTGAGTCTTCTTGGGAAGTGGCCTTTCTTCAACTTGAGGTTGAGCATGAGATTGAACTTGTGGCCTCTTCCCTTGTTGCTTGTCACTAATGGCCTTCTTCTTAAATGGGCAAGATCTAACATGATGCCCTTCAATTTTGCACTTGAAGCAAATAATCTTGGAGGAATTCTTGACTTGTTCTTGGCCCTTCTTCTTGATTCTCTTGGACTTCTTCTTCTTATTGGAGTTGAATCCAAGTCCACCTTTGTCATTGGGGGATTTTTGCACACTCAAGATATTGTTGAGTGTGGCCTGCCCTTCATGACACTTTTCCAAGTCTTCCTTCAAATAAGTGACTTGTGCCTTGAGCTCTTTGATTTCCTCTACATGGTTAGTCTCAACACAAGCACTAGAGGAAGTATAAGCTTCATCGTGAGAGCAACAAGGCAAGGAAAGAAATTCATCACAAGATGTACCAATGTTATGCATGGATGAATCATGAGGACTAGCACAAGGCAGTATAGCATTTTGACTAAAAGTAGTGCTAGTATCCACATGAGGCTCACTTGATGTTACCTTAGCAATCATGGCCTCATGAGCTATCTTTATCACATTATGGGACACTAGAAGATCATCATGAGAGCTTGAGAGCTTTTCATGGCTTTCTTCCAATTTCCCATAATTGATAGATAGCAATTCAAGTTGAGCCCGTAGCTCAACATTCTCCTTCAAAATGGATGCTTGACAAGAAATAGAGTTAGTAGCACAAGCATCATCATTGACAACAATAGGAGAAGGCAACTTGGCAAGCTCTTTCAAATAGGAAGCTTTAAGTTGAGCATGAGACTTGGTGAGCTCGATGAACTTACTCTTAATGACCCTAGAGCCATTTTCGAGGTCCTCAAAGTCCTCAAGGAGTCTAGCATGAGCAACTTCAAGCTTAACATTTTGAGTTTTGAAATCATTGGCCACCTCTAGAGCTCTATCATGAGATTCCCTCACTCTAGATAATTCTAGAGAAAAAGTCTCCTCAAGAGATTCGGAGGTGGTTTGTTCATGTTCAAGAGCTTGAGATAGCTCCGCGATCTCATTTGCGTAATCACGCTCATGAGCTTCCATTTTCTCAATGGTGACCTCATGCTCCTCTAGATGAGACTCCAACTCCTCGATGTATTTCTTGCCTTAAATGGCAATGGACATTATTTCCATGAAGTTGGAACGAGCAATTTTATTTTTATGAAGAGCTTTAAAAATCATTTCCCCCTTGGTTTTCAAGGAGGCAACATTATCATTCTCTTCATCATTATCCTCATCATCATTAGCATCAACATCATCATCAAGAGACATATTGGGGTTCAAGGTAGGAGATACCTTTGAAGCCTTGGCCATAAGGCGAAACGCAATAGATGATAATGTAGGATCCCTTGTAGCACCATTTAAAACCACATCTTGTTCCGTGGAGTGTTGGGTTTCCTCTACATTGTTAGCACAACAATTCTAGGAAAGGGATGCATTTTTATCATGGCAACAAGACATAGCAAGCATATCATCATGAGATTTAGTCAAGCAATTTCTACATGATATGCAAGGACTATCAACACAAGCATGTGAAACATTTGGAGTGCTCGAAGTGTTAAAGCCCAAAGAAGGAGCATTGCAATAAGATAGTGATGAAGGATCATCCATAATAAACATACTATCATCATTGCAATGACCAACACTACTCACCATATTATTACCTTCTGGCAAACCACATGTAGGTGAAGTAGAAGAAGTTGAGAAGACTATATGACCGGAGGTGGAGGGAGAACAATCATCCCCACAAATCTTGCACACACCATATTTATCTTGAAGATTCGTCCACAACTCATGAGCATCCCGTAACGACATGAGTTGAAATATAACTGCATTGCTCAAAGCATCGAAAAGCACATTAGAAGCTTGAGCATTGAGATAAGAGTTTTTCTCATCCTCTAAAGATAATCTTTGGGGATCATTTGGAGGAGAAAAACCCATATCTACAATTCGCTCTAAATTTGGGTCCATGACCCTAAAGAGATTAAGCATGCGAATTACCCAAACATCAAAATTTGTGCCATCGAAACGAAGAGTGTCAGAGAATCCTAATCCCCTAGTCGACAATTTTTACTCTCTAGGCGGTTAAGCCTAATAAAGAGAGATGAGGCTCTGATACCAATTGTAAGATCGTGGATGTCGCCTAGAGGGGGTGGGGTGAATAGGCATTTTAAAATAATTACGGTTTAGGATTGAACAAATGCGGAATAAACCTAGCGGTTAATTTGTCAAGCACAAAAACTACAACAACTAGGCTCACCTATGTGCACCAACAACTTATACTAAGCAAGATAAGCAACTAAGTGATAGCAAGATATATGACAAGAAACAATATGGCTATCACAAAGTAAAGTGCATAAGTAAAGGGCTCGGGTAAGAGATAACCGAGGCACACAGAGACGATGATGTATCCCGAAGTTCACACCCTTGTGGATGCTAATCTCCGTTTGGAGTGGTGTGGAGGCACAATGCTCCCCAAGAAGCCACTAGGGCCACCGTAATCTCCTCACACCCTCGCACAATGCAAGATGTCGTGATTCCACTAAGGGACCCTTGAGGGCGGTCACCGAACCCGTACACTTTGGCAACCCTTGGGGGCGTTCTCCGAACCCGTACACTTTGTCAACCCTTGGGGGCGGTCACCGGTACCCGTCAAATTGCTTGGGGTGATCTCCACAACCTAATTAGAGACCCCGACGCTTGCCCGGAGCTTTACACCACAATGATTGAGCTCCGAACAACACCAACCGTCTAAGGCGCCCAAGCACCCAAGAGGTACAAGCTCAAGGGTACCAAGTACCCAAGAGTAATAAGCTTCTCAACTTGTAACTTCCACGTATCACCGTGAAGAACTCAACCCGATGCGCCAAATGCAATGGTAAGGGCACACGGAGTGCCCGAGTCCTTCTCTATCAAATCCCACCGAAGCAACAAATGCTAGGGAGGAAGATGAGAGGAAGAACAAGAAGGAGAACACCAAGGACTCCAAGATCTAGATCCAAGGGGTTCCCCTCACATAGAGGAGAAAGTGATTGGTGGAAATGTGGATCTAGACCTCCTCTCTCTTTTCCCTCAAAAACTAGCAAGAATCCATGGAGGGATTGAGAGTTAGCAAGCTCGGAGAAGGTTAACAATGGGGGAAAAACACGAGCTCAAAGGGTAAGGTTCAATGGGGAATAAGACCCCCTTTTATAGGTGGGGGAAAATCCAACCGTTATGCTCACAGCCCGCACAGAGCGGTACTACCGCTAGGGCGGTAGTTCCCCTTTGAAAAACAACAGCGAGGAGGCCAAAGGCCAGTAGAACCACCGGAGCGGTACTACCGCTCGTCCTCACGATACTACCGCTCGACCTCACGGTACTACCGCAAATGGTAGCGGTACTACTTCTTGTGAGCGGTACTAAAAAAAATACTTCCGTACCTACCTCCGCTGAGCAAAACACGAGATTCTGGTCCGGAGCGGTACTACCGCTCAGGAGCCGCGGTAGTACAGCTCTGGAGCGGTACTACCACTCAGGATCCGCGGCAGTACCGCTCTGGAGCGGTAGTAAAAATTTACATCCGCTCTAGTCATGGTAGTACCGCTGCAGCCCTTACCAAAACAGGCACAACTTCTACAAATGGACTCCGAATTCAATGAAACCAAGTTTGCTGGAAAGCTAACGACATGGGATAACACAATCTTGATAGAAATATCAATAAGAAGCAAATGAGAAAAGTCCCATAATAAAATGGTGAGAACTCTTCCTCGGATAAGACCGGTAAAACCTCCAACATCGAAAACATCATAGAAGACGCATGCGAACTCCGTTTTCGATGAACTCAAGCTTGTCCTAAAGATGACCATAAGCTCTAAGACTCACAAAGAGAACAAAACAAGAACCAAGAAACATGATGCAAGGATGCAATGGTTTGAGCTCTCTACTAACGATATGATCAAGCTACCAACTTGAGAGCCCCCCCCCTTGATAGTACAACAAACGATCCTATAACCCGGCCTCCCAACTACCACCATGAGACCAGTAAAATAGAAAACCTAACAAGGGCAAACCTTTGCCTTGAACATGGTCCACTTGAGCTAGATGATGACGATCTTGACTCCCTCAAGTTGGACCACCTTTCTTGATTGTGTTGGCTCGATGAAGACTAGATGATTGCTCCCCCATAGTCCACTATGGGTGAGCCACTCTTTGGCACATCTTCACAAGTCCATTGACACCACAATGGACAGCAAGCATCAAGCACTTGATCTCTTTGTCATGCTCCACTTGAACTTGCACATTGCAATATTGATGACGATCACCACTTGATGTCATCCTCTCCATGGGTTGAGTGATATCTTCCTCTTGACGCAAGCCCATGAACACGTACCTAACCCCACATAGAACTCTCACATAGACCATGGGTTAGTACAGAAAGCACAACGGACAATGCTTACCATACCATGGGATCACTTGATCCCTCTCGGTAAATCTTCTACGCTTTGTGAGTTGATCAACTTGATTCACTCTTGACTTAGTCTTGATCAACCTTGAATCTTTCCAACTCTCTTCATTTGGATGATGTCTTAAAGGTAAACATGAATGATCACACAATCTTCTTCTTCAAGACATGCTTGCAATAAGCACAACACTCACCTAACCAATCTTTGGATAAGTCCTAAATAGCACCTTGGTCAACACATAAACTCCTTGAAACCAACACATGGACTTCAAGAAGTGCCTATGGACAAATCCTTCAAATATAACTCAATGCAACCATTAGTCCATAGAGAGTGTCATCAATTACCAAAACCACACATGGGGGCACCACATGTCCTTTCAATCTCCCCCATTTTAGTAATTGATGAGAATCACTTTCAAGAGAGTTTATATAAGGAATTATGCTTCCCTAGCAATGCAACACCCAATAGTGCATGCGTATGAGATGCACATGCTACGGAACACAACCAAAGAAAGAGGAGATAACTCTCTAAACTTCTCCACAAAACTCTCTGAAACTTCTCCCCCATTGGCATCGATTGCCAAAATGGGCGCAAAGCTAAGAAGGCCAATATAAATTGTGGTCCTCCATAAATTGTGTATTTATCCACAAGAGAGTGGAATGCAATACACATATCCAGCAGTAAATACTTGGAGGAACACAAACTATATTGAGGCACAAAGATTGCTGAAGAAAGATATGCCACGAAGACATAACAAAGAGAGACACAAGCAATCAAAAGATACCAATTGAAGCAAGCAATCAAAGGATATCAATTGAACCAACTAGACCAATGATCCTACGAGCCACATGAAAAAGATATTATGATATGAGTAGAGGAGTGTTCTAAAGAAACTAGAGAAGCTCCCCATGATTTGTGCACAAATAAGAATATTTGTATTGGATGCAGAGTGCACAAAATAGGATCATAGTTCCCCCAAAATCAATAAAAACTTACAACAATTGTAAGTGAGCATACAGGAAACAAAGCCTAGCACTTGCAACAGACAAAAGATTGAGCAAGCATGAAAAAGAGGCAACTAAGAATAGGCTCAACCAAAATGATGTGTGTGAGTCATGACAAAGCACTTGAGAAGACTAATATAAGGATGGGCATAAAGCATCAACATAGCCTTGGGTAAATGAAATACACGGTGCATGACATGTCGTCCCCACACACATCCAACAAGAAAATGGGTTCACAAGCTCACTAGAATGTGAGTTAACAACAAGGCTTGCGACAACCCATGGTGAAGAAGGAAAAAAGAAAGCCTTCTCAAGACGAGGGATACCAATGAAGATGGCAAGCCTCGTAAAGAAAAGCACGAGGAAAAAAATCTTCACCACACAAGAGTGCAACAAGATGCAACAAGATATAAGATCCGCACTCAAGACAAAAGCTTTCACGGAGCCACCAAAGAAATAACATAAGAAAGACAAGGTGGATGTGAAAGAAAGGATATCATCTAGGGATGTAAATTCTCTCAGGTGTATAAGGTTCTAGGTAGACGAAATCATGATGATATATGTCTACAAAGAAGGATGTACACCTGACATAGTTACAACACGAAGGAACATGATATCCAAAAGGAAGTCATACATATACCAATAAGATATTTGCTTGGAAGCATAGCACATGGCTAGATATGGTCTTATTGTATATAAATGAATTCCTACCACACAACCATCAAAGACATCACAACTAGCAACATGAGATCATCATTGAGATGCTTTAAGAAAGGAAACAAGTATCACAAGAAAGAATGAAATACATGCCATGATACAACCTACACAAGGTTGATGCAAGAAATGTGTGCATGAAGTATATGATGATACTTGTTACTGAGATTGTCGGTGTCAAAACCCGCGGATCTCCGGTAGGGGGTCCCGATCTGTGCGTCGAGGCTGATGGTAACAGGAAGCAAGGACACAGATGTTTACCCAGGTTCGGGCCGTCTCGATGGAGGTAAATCCCTACTTCCTGCTTGATTAATATTGAAGATATGGGTAGTACAAGAGTAGATCTACCACGGGATCGTAGAGGCTAAACCCTATAAGCTATCCTATGATGGTATGATTGTAATTGCGATCGGCCTTCTAAGGACCAACCTCTCCGGTTAAATATAGACACCGGAGAGGGCTAGGGTTTACATGGAGTCGGTTACAAGGAAGGAAACACAATATCTGGATCGCCAAGCTTGTCTTCCACGCAAAGGAGAGTCCCATCCGGACACGGGCCGAAGTCTTGAGTCTTGTATCTTCGCGCTTCAATAGTCCGGACGATGTATACAGTCCGGCTGTCCGGATACCCCCTAATCCAGGACTCCCTCAGTAGCCCCTGAACCAGGCTTCAATGACGATGAGTCTGGCGTGCAGTATTGTCTTCGGCATTGCAAGGCGGGTTCCTTCTCCGAATAATCCAAAGTGGTTATCGAGCACGTAGACCGTGTCCGGATCTGCAAGATGATCTTCACATAGCATAAATCTGATTCGCTGGCAATCTTCGTGCGTCGTGCCCTTGCATCATGCCCTGGTCCAACGCGAACCGGCGTTTCTTACCCTACCTCGACTCGTGTTACGATGCAGTTTTATTGGCACGTCCCGTCGAGGCAGAGATCGTGGTCCTCTTATTACGGGATTTTCCATTAATACGGGCGTGCGCGACCCCACGACGGCCGTTGGTATAACTCTGTGTGTTTTTAGATAAGCCTCAAACGGTCACACCGAGGACTCTTGATATTCACCTCCTTTATAAAGGGGTCGAGGCCTATGCCTCTTTTCCACCTTCCTCGCGCCTTCTTGCACCTCGAGTTCTAACACCCGAAACCTAAGCTCCAACACCCCATATCCTCCAATATGTCCGGATCCGACCCTCAAGGCCGGTGGGTGGCCTCCTCGATTCAAAAGGAAGACATTGCAAAGCTTAGGGAGGTCGGATACCTGACCGCCGATATCCAGCACAGGCTTCCTGCTCCAGGGCAGGTCATCCCCACACCGGAGCCCAATGAGTGGATCGTTTTTGTCCCACACTTCCTCCGCGGCTTGGGCTTCACCCTCGACCCCTTTGTGAGGGGGCTCATGTTCTACTATGGGTTGGATTTCCATGATCTGGCTCCGGACACTATCCTTCATATCTCGTCATTCATTATCATGTGCGAGGCTTTTCTTCACGTCACCCCACACTTTGGCTTATGGCTCAAGACCTTCAACGTGAAGCCGAAGATGATCAAGGGGAGACATGTGGAGTGCGGAGGTGCCATAATAAGCAGGAACACCAACGCCCCATGGCCAGAGGGTTCTTTCCCGGAAGTACCTGGTGTATGGTAGCGGAGGTGGTTTTATGTTACGGCCCCCAGGGGCACAAAGTGGGTAGCCGCCCCCAAGTTCCGCTCGGGCCCTCCGTCACAGTTGGCGTCTTGGACAGACCTAGGACGGAGTTGGGGGCCCACTGGTGATGTACCAGTACTGCAGAATCGCATTCGGGAGCTTCTTGAGAGGGACATTAACCTCGTTAGTATAATGCAAGTGATGTTAATCCGACGGATGTTGCCGTGCCAATGCCGGCCTCTCCGGATGTGGGAGTTCAATCCGGAGGGCCAGCGGACTGTCAAGCACTTCTTCGGCTTGAAGCTCGAAGGGATGTGCAAATTATTTTTTGGACAGAAAGTAGAGTGTCCGGACACCACCGAGGATGCGGGCCTAAGCTGCAATCGACTAGATACCCAAGTGAGTAGCCTTGATACCGGACACCTTGTTTTGAATTTGTCATAATTGTTTATTCTGAAAATCGTCCGTGGCCAGGAATGGCTCAGCAAGGCAGAGAGAATCAGGTGTCCGGCGCCACTTCTCGAAGGCTCGCCTGGTCCTACCATGGCCAAAATGCTCGACCGGGTACTCAGCAGAATGCCCTCGGGGAAAGACAAGGGGAAGAATGAAGAAACCGAACTCCACACGCTACGCATCCGAACCAGGGGAATTGTTACCTCCCCCAAGGAGGATAATCGGGATGGGGAGGCTAAGGCCTCCTCCCTGCGTGGGAAGAAGAGGGTCGCCTTCGAAGACTTGGAGACAGAGATGCCCAAGCAAGGGAAGAAGGTATCACCAAGGGGCTTTGCCGCAACGGGCATCCTCACCGTGTTATGCCCGCCAACGGGCCAGCCCTCCACTGAGCTGTAAGTCAATCGATAATTCGAAGGTATTGTGTTTCTCCTGGATCAATAACCAGGTTCCGTATTTTGCAGTCCGGCTAGCAGCTCTTCTCGATAGAGTTCGTCTTCGGGGGATCTTCCTCCGAAGATGATGGAGAGCGAGACCCCACCCACCTCTCCGACTCATGAAGCGGGCGACACCGAGGTGTCGTCACGGAGGAGTCCGGATCTGCCAAAGCCGGAAGCAAATGCGTCAGCCGCCCTGAGCCCGGAGCGTTTGGCTCCCGCGAGGGGCGATGGGGAGGGTCCGACATAGTTTAATGTCCGGCCGGATGTACTGACAGGCCTACTGGAGCGAGTTGCGCTCTCGGAGGAGCACCACTCATTAATGAGCACGGTGCTCAAGAAGATTTCATCCGCTACAAGCGGTTTGAATGAAGCATTCACAAGCCTGCTCAAAGGCTTTGAGGTATGTAATGAAGAATACACTGTTTCTTTGGCTGTGAGGCACGCGCTAGGTGTGCTCCATATAGATAGTAGCTCCTGAGACTCTGGTTGCCCGCCCTAGGTGGCAAACGGGGGATCATAAACCAATGATTGTGCTGCAAATATGTGCAGATACCTATGAGTCCGGCCGCTGGCCAGTCCATTGAAGTTGTCGAACTAACGAGGTAGATTGTATCGATCGATGCCGATATCACGCTAGTGAACGAGCGGCTGGACAAATCACAAGGTATGTGCTCTGCCTTCCTTTATATAGGAAAATATGAAGGCGGCATGATATTAATGTAATATGTCTCGACTGCAGATGGTGCTGCTGCCGTGGAAGCCTTGAGGGCGGAACTTGCCCAGGCCAAGGAGCAGGCTCGGGCTAGTGATGCAACTTCCCTAAAGGCGGCCGAGGAATTGAGATCCGAACAGGCTGCTCATCGCCGAAGCGAGGAAAAGATAGCCGAAATGGCTTTGGAGTTAAAAAATGCCGCTGACCGATATGAGCTCCTGAAAAAGGAGCATAAGGATAATTCGGCCGATCTGGACAAGGCACTGAATGCTACCAAGGAAATACGGACTGAGCTCAGGAGTGCGTGTGAGAAGCTTCAACATGCCGGTAAAATTGCGGCTGGGGGCTCCTACTTGCTATGGGCGAAGTTTTTCGATCCGAAGTACGCTCCCCTGTATGGGCGCTGGAGTCCTGCGGACGCGTATGCGGATTTGGTGAAGTGTACAGCTGATGCTGCCAAGTTCTTCGATGATCAGGGTGATAAGGAAGTGGAGAAGCTTTTCTGGTCGCAATTCAATGCTCCCACTCGCCCGCTGCCGTTAAGTGACAAGATGGCTGCTGTAGCGGAGCTTTACAGGCTGTCCGGGCTTGCAATGCGATCTGTAATAGACCATCTTTGGCCGAAGGGGCCTAAGACGGATAGTTACTTTGGCTTAGTGCAACAATTCCTTGGGGCCGTGCCTCGAATCGATGCCAGGAGGAGGTCGGCGTGTATAGAGGGTGCACGGATGGCTCTTGCCCGCGTTAAAGCCTATTGGACGGATATGGATGCCACCATTATAGCGGCCCAGGATCCGGTGGGGGGCCAATATCCGGCCGAGCACTACTTGGCGCAGGTCACAGAGGGTGCCCGCCTAATAGAGGCGCAGTGCTCGAAGAATTTCTTGTTCGAGTGATGAATCGAATCATTGTAAAAACAATGTTTATTTTCATTATAAGGCTATATTTATACTGTTTGCCTGGAAATATGATTGTGTCCCCTGTGCGGCCATTTATATATATATATATATATATATATATATATATATATATATATATATGTAATCCGAAAGTTAGCAGTCATTGGCTTCAGCCCCCACGCATACAATGCGGGGGTGTTCGCGAAAAATATGCTTAATCGCGCTTGATCCAACGTCTTGGCCCATTAAGGAGGTGATCGCACGTCGAACTAGGCAACCGGACTATATAGCTGTAACACTTTCGCTTAGCCACGAGAGTCTAACATTGGGGCTACTATGTAGCCCCTAGTACCTTCGCGTGCATCCGAATACGGGCACGTGTGTACATGGCCGGGAAACGGCCCTTCATTAATGTGGAGGAATCCTAAAGATTCCAGTGATTCTTCGAGTGGTTGATCAGTCTCTCGCTGTATCATGACAGTCAGTTTTCGGCTTTCTCAACTGAGGTGCTCATCCAGAATAACCAGGGCACAATCGTAGTACTTCTCCTTTGGCCACCTTAGCCGATAATAACGGAACATAAGGCGGCAAACCCAGGAGCCGGGCTAACCCAACATTTGACCAAAGACGTGATTCGGAGCTGATGCATATAAGGCCAAACTCGTGACGACGAACACTCCCGAAGGTATTCAGACTTTATAACAGATGATGGGCTCAAGAATGCCCATTCATTATAAACCCTGTGTTTCCAGGTACGTGCATTAATCTGTCATGGAGAAATGCCAAAAACGGCAGTATCCTCTGTGGGTATGGAACCCATGGGATGGTTAAACAACAAGAGGCAATAGAAAAGGTTTACACAGGGGCTTAATCTAAAAATAAACCTGTTGAACGGGGCCATGCTGCACATCTGCGCCTTTGTCTCTGTTGTGTCGTATCCTGGAAGGGTATCGCGCGAACATTGTCTGTGGAAAAAGAAAACTCATAGGAGAGTACAACGTGAGTATGTGATGGATACTAAAAGTGTAAGATGTTGGCCTGCCAATAAGGTTGAGCCAAGTGTGGGACTATATTTATAACCCCTAGTGTCTGCTATGGGATTACATATACGGTGCCCTGGTTCAATTTTATCTGGGCTACCGGACTCGTCTAACCGTGTCCTTGGTCTTAATGACCAGTCATGTTTTATGATATTGGAGGTCACTTATAGTCCGGCCACTAGGGCCGTCATGTGTTCCTCTGCGTGTGAAGGGCGCTCTGTTATTCCGCTAACGGTGATGACGCCATGTGGACCGGGCATCTTGAGTGTAAGGTAGCCATAGTGCGGCAATGCGTTGAAGCGGGCGAAGGCCGTTCGTCCAAGCAATGCGTGATAGTCGCTTTGGAAGGGTGCGATGATGAAAAGTAGTTCTTCGCTTCTGGAGTTGCCTGGAGAGCCGAATGTTACCTCCAGTATGACGGAGCCCCGGCTGTAGGGTTCAACGCCTGGTATCACCCCTTCAAAGGTGGTGTTGCTTTGACTAATTCTGGATGGGTCTATCCCCATCCTACGAACAGTGTCCTCATATATTAGATTGAGACTGCTGCTGCCGTCCATGAGGACGTGGGTGAGATGGTATCCGTCGATTATTGGTTCAAGCACCAAGGCCTCTGATCCTTCGTGCCGAATACTAGTTCGGCCGTCCAAGCGGTCGAAGGTGATTGGATAAGACATCCAGTAGTTAGGTGTAGGTACGATGGGCTCTATATCACGCGCGTCTCTATGCGCGCGTTCGTGCCTTCTCATGGATGTACGAGTCGCGTGGATCATGTTCACTGTTTTAACCTCTGGCGGGAATTTTTTCTGCCCTCCAGTGTTCAGCTGGCGAGGTTCGTCCTCGTCTTCACTTGGTGTTTCCCTTCCCTTGTGTTCGGCATTTAATTTGCCAGCCTGCTTGAAGACCCATCACTCTTTGTGCGTGTGGTTTGCAGGTTTGTTAGGGGTGCCATGAATTTGGCACAGTCTGTCTAGGACTTTATTCAGACCGGACGATCCCTCTTTGCTGCCTTTAGATGGCTTTTTTTGCTGATCAGGTCGAGAGCCCCTAAATCCGGCATTGACCGTTGTGTTATCCGGGCTCTCCTCCTTGTTCTGGCGTTTGTTTTTATTACGTCGTGGCTTCCCGTTGCCATCCCTTATTTCGGATGTGCTGGGGTCGCTAGTGCCTTTACGGGCTAGCCAGCTATCTTCACCTGTGCAAAAGCGGGTCATAAGGGTTGTTAGGGATGCCATTGTCCTTGGATTTTCCTGGCCGAGGTGTCTGGTGAGCCACTCGTCGCGGATGCTGTGTTTGAATGCCTCTAAGGCTTCGGCGTCCGGACAATCGACAATTTGATTCTTCTTAGTGAGGACTCTCCGGGCTGTTCTAAAGCTTGCGGGCGGACTCTCCGGGCTGTTGGATTATGTGACTTAAATCGTCAGCATCCGGAGGCCGGACGTAAGTCCCTTGAAAATTGGCCCTGAAAGCGTCCTCGAGTTCCTCCCAACTCCCAATTGAATTTTCGGGGAGGCTTTTCAACCAGTGTCGAGCTGGTCCCTTCAGTTTGAGGGGAAGGTATTTGATGGCGTGGAGGTCATCCCCACGAGCCATGTGTATATGCAGGATAAAGTCCTCGATCCAGACCCCTGGGTCTGTTGTTCCGTCGTATGCCTCTATGTTCACATGTTTAAAGCCCTGTGGAAATTCATGGTCCAGTACCTGTTCGGTAAAGCACAGGGGATGAGCAGCCCCTCTGTATCTAGACGTGCTGTGGCATGCCGTCGGCTATTGTTGTGTCTGGTGTTTATTCCGAACTGGTATTTGATTGGCATAATCGTTTTGACGACCATAGTCCCTCACCGGGGTGTGTCCTTTAGACCCGTAGATGGACCTAGCTGCGCCAACTTTCTTATCCAGGTGCTCATGTAGGTCATGCGCGGCGTCGGTAGCCGCTTTGTCGCGGTTGTGGAGCGGTACATTGGGCCTGCTGGTCGTGTTAGTCTTTGGTGGAACAGCCTCATCATCGAATTCTGGCAGTAGTTTGCGTTTTGGATAGCTCTTTGTATGGCGATCATCGTCATATCTTTCTTCAGTGTCTAGTACTTTATTCCATCTACGGTTGAGCATTTCCTGTGCGGCCTTGAGCCGTTGCTTCTGCTTCTTCAGACTTCTCGTTGTGGCCATAAGCTTTCTCTGTAGGTTACCTCGTTCCATGCGTTCTTCCGGAATGATGAATGCATCATCGTCCGGACATTCTTCCTATCCTGGGCCGGTTTGATGAACTCGTCCCTCTGGATCATTGTCCTCGGTCGTCTGCTCTGAACTGTGTTCGGCATGACCTGGTTCGTCCTGCTCCATCGCTGGTTCCGTATGGTCGTTGTTGCCTTCGGGGTTGACCGGAGTATCGATCCTTCTAGCACTCTTGCTGATATTTTTACTGTTGCTGGACTTGGAACGGCGTCTGCGCCATCGCTTTGGCTTTTGCCCGGGGGTTTTATCTTCCGGATTGTCACTGTTGTCCTCCTTGGGCGTATCCACCATGTATATGTCATGTGACGAGGCGGAAGTCCGGTACCCCATAGATTCTGAATCTTCTCCTGCATCGTCGTCCATACCGTCGACGCCTTCGGAGTCGAAGTCAAGCACGTCGGTTAAATCATCAACCATGGCGATGAAGTGGGTGGTGGGTGGGTAACGAATTTCTTTGTCGCCTGCTTCCCATTCGAGCCGAACATAGTTCGACCCGGAATTTTCTGTCAAAGAGAGAGTTTTTAACGAATTCAGCATATCGCCAAAGGGCGAGTGCCAGAAGATATCTGCAGTGGTGAATTCCATTACCGGAGCCCAACCAGGCTCGGCGGGCTCGGGAGCGCGTGGACTGGGACCAACATCCGGATGCGGATCCGGGGGTCCGAAGTGACACGCCACCACAGAGGTGAGGCCCGTGTTCGGCTCCATCGCCGATGAGTGTGCGACCTGCAGGGTGAGGTCCACCCCTCCATCCTTAGGAAACGCAACTTGCTCTAGGTTTAGATCCCAAGCTTTGTCCGACAGCAGGTTTAAGCCATGCTCGTCATGACTGTTCGGTGCTCCTGGCGCAGGCCCAAATCCGTAGAAGATTATGTCTCCGCGAATATCAGCCGTGTAGCTCAAGTTTCCAAACCTAACCTGGTGGCCTGGGGCGTAGCCATCGATTTGCTCCAGATGGCCAAGTGAATTGGCCCGTAGTGCGAAGCCGCCGGATACAAAGATATGTCCGGGGAGAAAGGTCTCTCTCCCCATGGATCATGTTGTTGACGATTGAAGGCGCCATCGAGCCCCGCAGCGATGACACAGAGGAACTCTCAATGAAAGCACCAATGTCGGTGTCAAAACCGGCGGATCTCAGGTAGGGGGTCCCGATCTGTGCGTCAAGGCTGATGGTAACAGGAAGCAAGGGACACAGATGTTTACCCAGGTCCGGGCCCTCTCGATGGAGGTAAAACCCTACTTCCTGCTTGATTAATATTGAAGATATGGGTAGTACAAGAGTAGATCTACCACGAGATCGTAGAGGCTAAACCCTAGAAGCTAGCCTATGATGGTATGATTGTAATTGTGATCGGCCTTCTAAGGACCAACCTCTCCGGTTTATATAGACACTGGAGAGGGCTAGGGTTTACATGGAGTCGGTTACAAGGAAGGAAACACAATATCCGGATCACCAACCTTGTCTTCCATGCAAAGGAGAGTCCCATCCGGACACGGGCCGAAGTCTTGAGTCTTGTATCTTCACGCTTCAATAGTCCGGACGATGTATACAGTCCGGCTATCCAGATCCCCCCTAATCCAGGACTCCCTTAGAGATACCATTGGAAGGATGTAGTAGATACCAATTGAAGGTAGATAGTAGTTCATTGATCATCCTAGCTTGACTCTAATAAGAACATGGTGACAACACCTTCCTTGTGAGTGAGCCGAGCATCCAATGCATCTCCAAATGTTCCTAGAAGAACAACACAAACTAAACGGTACCCAAACTTATTGGGACCAAATATTTAGAAACACCAATACATAGGACAAAGTCCACATAAATATGCGCATATAGATATGAAGATGAATTTCATGCACATCTCATCCAAATTGAGACTAGGTGGAGTTTCCCCTATATATTGGGTAAAAGAAAGAAAGCATGCCAAATAAAATACATGAAGTAAACATGCATGCTCCAGACTTTCAAGAACCGAAACCAAATGACAAAGAAAAGCCAAGTGAAAAGGATACCAAATGGAGAAATCATCACTTGGAAGATACCATTAAAGATACATCAAGGAATGAGATATCCATTGATAAACACTAAATTAAAGATGTCAAACTCCCAAAGAGAGGATGGTTCCAAACAAACCAAGCTCTCCACAAAGTTTCATGATGGCACAAGGTACGAAAAAGAAAACGGCTTGCCTTCCACCCACACACACTTGATAAGGATCACAAGATGAGCGTTTTATAGAAAATAGGATAGCTCCCCCACGAGTTGTGCATTAGAGAGAATTTGCATTTGAATACAAAAGGCACAAGGTGGGATCACCACTTTCACTATATCTAGAAAACACTAGACAAGAACAAGAAATAAACAAGATCCACAAGTCGTATGGAAGACAATGGGAGTTGACACAAACCTTGGCAAGAGAAAAGGCAAATAAAAATAAAATCTAATGTAAAGATGATCGATAAAATCTACCACACATAAGTGACTACCAATTGTCAAAAGACAAGAGGTATAGCAAGGATATCCAACATCATCTTCACACCATACACAAGCAAATTGCAACTTGTAGAGCTAACATGCCACCTAGGAACACGATAATTTACAATATCAATTCTAGGTGACAATATCTCAAATGTACACATTTTCTAGGCTTGTAATATGCACATAGCATATTACTCCCCCATAATGTGATACCAATAAGAACTTAACAAGAGGCAATAAGAGGATCCAACAAGAGATAATCAATGGGATTTTTAGAATTTGAATTTCTCATGAGAGATATACCACCTAGGGACTAGATAATCTTGTAATATCAATACTAGATGGTATTCCTCATGTACAGACATTTATAGGATTGTGAGGTGCACAAAGCATATCACTCCCCCATAAATGGATATTCCATTAATCTCTCACAAGAGCAAACAAGGATACAAACAAGAAGCATAAAGGCTCAATGCACGACACACACGTACATGATGTGCAAACCAACACACACATACTTCATTGGTCAAGAGCAAGTTGGAAGCACAACATATACAAACACAAGCAAGGAACAAAACCAAAACATGCAAGGGGGCAAGTAACTTTCAATGTAAACAATTTAAGTACAAGTTACTGCAAGGAGGCACATTGGATATAAGATAGAAACTCGATAATCCAATTGACTTGGCTTGAGACAATAAGAATGATGAAGTCTCCTTAATTCTTCCTAATGTAGCCAAGTATCCAATGCCCTCCATCAACACCTATTGATCAAGTTTGAGCTTGGTGGTCCCCAACCAAGTTGGGTCCTAAGAGGTTAGTCACAATAGTCTTGGCTACCCAAATGGTTCTTTTCTTGACACCACTTTAAGTACCAACAAACTTGGCAAACACATTGCCAACCTTGTCCTTCCCAAGAGAATAGATATCATCAATAATAATTGGGTTGGATAAGTTACCACTAGTGCATGAAGAAGTGACGTGACCTTTCTCTTGACATAAGTAGCAACATCTACTCTTCACTTTCTTCTCACTTGATTTTTCCACAAGAGAAGCATTAGCTTGAGTCTTCTTGGGAAGTGGCCTTTCTTCAACTCGAGGTTGAGCATGAGATTGAACTTGTGGCCTCTTCCCTTGTTGCTTGTCACTAATGGCCTTCTTCTTAAATGGGCAGATCTAACATGGTGCCCTTCAATTTTTCACTTGAAGCAAATAATCTTGGCCGAATTCTTGACTTGTTCCTGGCCCTTCTTCTTGATTCTCTTGGACTTCTTCTTCTTATTGGAGTTGAATCCAAGTCCACCTTTGTCATTGGGGGATTTGTGCACACTCAAGATATTGTTGAGTGTGGCCTCCCTTCATGACATTTTTCCAAGTCTTTCTTCAAAGAAGTGACTTGTGCCTTGAGCTCTTTGATTTCCTCTACATGGTTAGTCTCAACACAAGCACTCGAGGAAGTATAAGCTTCATCATGAGAGCAACAAGGCAAGGAAAGAAATTTATCACAAGATGTACCAATGTTATGCATGGATGAATCATGAGGACTAGCACACAAGGCAATATAACATTTTGACTAAAAGTAGTGCTAGTATCCACATGAGGCTCACTTGATGTTACCTTAGCAATCATGGCCTCATGAGCTATCTTTAGCACATTATGGGACACTAGAAGATCATCATGAGAGCTTGAGAGCTTTTCATGGCTTTCTTCCAATTTCCCATAATTGATAGATAGCAATTCAAGTTGAGCCCGTAGCTCAACATTCTCCTTCAAAATGGATGCTTGATAAGAAATAGAGTTAGTAGGACAAGCATCATCATTGACAACAAGAGGAGAAGGCAACTTGGCAAGCTCTTTCAAATAGGAAGCTTTAAGTTGAGCATAAGACTCGGTGAGTTCAATGAGCTTACTCTTAATGACCCTAGAGCCATTTTCGAGGTCCTCAAAGTCCTCAAGGAGTGTAGCATGAGCAACTTCAAGCTTAACATTTTTAGTTTTGAAATCATTGGCCACCTCTAGAGCTCTAGCATGAGATTCCCTCACTCTAGATAATTCTAGAGAAAAAGTCTCCTCAAGAGATTCGGAGGTGGTTTGTTCATGTTCAAGAGCTTGAGATAGCTCCACGATCTCATTTGCATAATCACGCTCATGAGCTTCCATTTTCTCAATGGTGACCTCATGCTCCTCTAGATGAGACTCCAACTCCTCGATGTATTTCTTGCCTTCAATGGCAATGGACATTATTTCCATGAAGTTGGAACGAGCAATTTTATTTTTATGAAGAGCTTTAAAAATCATTTCCCCCTTGGTTTTCAAGGAGGCAACATTATCATTCTCTTCATCATTATCCTCATCATCATTAGCATCAACATCATCATCAAGAGACATATTGGGGTTCAAGGTAGGAGATACCTTTGAAGCCTTGGCCATAAGGAAAAACGCAATAGATGATAATGTAGGATCCCTTGTAGCACCATTTAAAACCACATCTTGTTCCATGGAGTGTTGGGTTTCCTCTACATTGTTAGCACAACAATTCGAGGAAAGGGATGCATTTTTATCATGGCAACAAGACATAGCAAGCATATCATCATGAGATTTAGTCAAGCAATTTCTACATGATATGCAAGGACTATCAACACAAGCATGTGAAACATTTGGAGTGCTCAAAGTGTTAAAGCCCAAAGAAGGAGCATTGTAATAATATAGTGATGAAGGATCATCCATAATAAACATACTATCATCATTGCAATGACCAACACTACTCACCATATTATTACCTTGTGGCAAACCACATGTAGGTGAAGTAGAAGAAATTGAGAAGACTATATGACCGGAGGTGGAGGGAGAACAATCATCCCCACAAATCTTGCACACACCATATTTATCTTGAAGATTCGTCCACAACTCATGAGCATCCCGGAATGACATGAGTTGAAATATAACTGCATTGCTCAAAGCATCGAAAAGCACATTAGAAGCTTGAGCATTGAGATAAGAGTTTTTTTCATCCTCTAAAGATAATCTTTGGGGATCATTTGGAGGAGAAAACCCCATATCTACAATTCGCTCTAAATTTGAGTCCATGACCCTAAAGAGATTAAGCATGCGAATTACCCAAACATCAAAATTTGTGCCATCAAAACCAAGAGTGTCAGAGAATCCTAATCCCCTAGTCGACATCTTTACTCTCTAGGCGGTTAAGCCTAACAAAGAGAGACGAGGCTTTGATACCAATTGTAAGATCGTGGATGTCGCCTAGAGGGGGGGGAGTGAATAGGCATCTTAAAATAATTACGGTTTAGGATTGAACAAATGAGGAATAAACCTAGCGGTTAATTTGTCAAGCACAAAAAATACAACAACTAGGCTCACCTATGTGCACCAACAACATATACTAAGCTAGATAAGCAACTAAGTGATAGCAAGATATATGACAAGAAACAATATGGCTATCACAAAGTAAAGTGCATAAGTAAAGGGCTCGGGTAAGAGATAACCAAGGCACACAGAGACGATGATGTATCCCGAAGTTCACACCCTTGCGGATGGAATCTCCGTTTGGAGCGGTGTGGAGGCATAATGCTCCCCAAGAAGCCACTAGGGCCACCATAATCTCCTCATGCCCTCGCACAATGCAAGATGTCGTGATTCCACTAAGGGACCCTTGAGGGCGGTCACCGAACCCGTACACTTTGGCAACCCTTGGGGGCGGTCACTGGTACCCGTCAAATTGCTCGGGGCGATCTCCACAACCTAATTGGAGACCCCGACGCTTGCCCGGAGCTTTACACCACAATGATTGAGCTCCGAACAACACGAACCGACTAGGGCGCCCAAGCACCCAAGAGGAACAAGCTCAAGGGTACCAAGCACCTAAGAGTAATAAGCTTCTCAATTTGTAAGTTCCACGTATCACCATGGAGAACTCAAACCGATGCGCCAAATGCAATGGCAAGGGCACACGGAGTGCCCAAGTCATTCTCTCTCAAATCCCACCGAAGCAACTAATGCTAGGGAGGAAGATGAGAGGAAGAACAAAAAGGAGAACACCGAGAACTCCAAGATCTAGATCCAAGGGGTTCCCCTCACATAGAGGAGAAAGTGATTGGTGGAAATGTGGATCTAGATCTCCTCTCTCTTTTCCCTCAAAAACTAGCTAGAATCCATGGAGGGATTGAGGGTTAGCAAGCTCGAAGAAGGTTAACAATGGGGGAAGAACACGAGCTCAAAGGATAAGGTTCAATGGGGAAGAAGACCCCCTTTTATAGGTGGGGGAAAATCTAACGGTTATGCTCACAGCCCGCACAGAGCGGTACTACCGCTCCAAGGAGCGGTACTACCGCTAGGGCGGTAGTTCCCCTTTGAAAAACAATAGCAAGGAGGCAAAAGGCCTGTAGAACCACCGGAGCGGTACTACCGCTTGTCCTCACGGTACTACCGCTCGACCTCACGGTACTACCGCTCGACCTCACGGTACTACCGCAAATGGTAGCGGTACTACTGCTTGCGAGCCGTACTAACAAATACTTCCGTGCCTACCTCCGCTGAGCAAAACACGAGATTTTGGTCCGGAGCGGTACTACCGCTCAGGAGCCGTGGTAGTACAGATCTGGAGTGGTACTACCACTCAGGATCCGCGGCAGTACCGCTCTGGAGCGGTAGTAAAAATTTACATCCGCTCTAGTCATGGTAGCACCGCTACAACCCTTACCAAAACAGCCACAACTTCTGCAAACGGACTCCGAATTCAACGAAACCAAGTTTGTTGGAAAGATAACAACATGGGCTAACAAAATCTTGATAGAAATATCAATAAGAAGCAAATGAGAAAAGTCCCATAAGAAAATGGTGAGAACCCTTCCTTGGATAAGACCGGTAAAACCTCCAACATCGAAAACATCATAGAAGACGCATGCGAACTCCATTTTCGATGAACTCAAGCTTGTCATGAAGATGACCATAAGCTCTAAGACTCACAAAGAGAACCAAACAAGAACCAAGAAACATGATGCAAGGATGCAATGGTTTCAGCTCTCTACTACCGATACGATCAAGCTACCAACTTGAGAGCCCCCCCCCCTTGATAGTACGACAAACGATCCTATAACCCGGTCTCCCAACTACCACCATGAGACCGGTAAAATAGAAAATCTATCAAGGGAAATCCTTTGCCTTGAACATGGTCCACTTGAGCAAGATGATGACGATCTTGACTCCCTCAAGTTGGACCGCCTTTCTTGATTGCGTTGGCTTGATGAAGACTAGATGATTGCTCCGCCAAAGTCCACTATGGGTGAGCCACTCTTCGGCGCATCCTCACAAGTCCATTGACACCACAATGGACGGCAAGCTTCAAGCACTTGATCTCTTTGTCATGCTCCACTTGAACTTGCACGTTGCAATATTGATGACGATCACCACTTGATGTCATCCTCTCCATGGGTTGAGTGATATCTTCCTCTTGACACAAGTCCATGAACATGTACCTAACCCCACATAGAACTCTCACATAGACCATGGGTTAGTATAGAAAGCACAATGGACAATGCTTACCATACCATGGGATCACTTGATCCCTCTCGGTACATCTTCTACGCTTTGTGAGTTGATCAACTTGATTCACTCTTGTCTTAGTATTGATCAACCTTGAATCTTTCCAACTCTCTTCATTTGGATGATGTCTTGAAGGTAAACATGAATGATCACACAATCTTCTTCTTCAAGACATGCTTGCAATAAGCACAACACTCACCTAACCAATCTTTGGATAATTCCTTAATAGCACCTTGGTCAACACATAAACTCCTTGAAACCAGCACATGGACTTCAAGAAGTGCCTATGGACAAATCCTTCAAATATAACTCAATGCAACCATTAGTCCATAGAGAGTGTCATCAATTACCAAAACCACACATGGGGGCACCGCATGTCCTTTCAACTGGTTCTATCCTTGCTCTCTCTTTATTTGTTGGTTGTCTTCGTGAAGTCATTGTCCATTTGCCTGATCTGATTGACTTCATTGAGTGAAGACTGTTTATTGTTTGGCTTCATACTATCTTCCATCCTGATCCATACTACCTAGCTGCTGATAGTCTTCGTGCTTCCACTACATTTCTTACTTGACTATGGCTTGTCTAGTGTAGTCTACCTTCCGCTGCATATCAATAGGTTCATTTCTATTGTTTGTCTTCAAAGCACCCATGTTTTGAAGACTTTCATAAAAATCGCCTATTCACCCCCCTCTAGTGAATACTAGCACTTCCAAGATCGTGTGAGTGCTCTGGAAACTGCGAAGCTAGTCTGGGACTGGCTCTCCAAGGTCAATGAAGGCATGTCCACCCAAAGAGATTCAAGGACCAGTGTTCTTCACAATCTCTTCAACCGCTTCAAGAGAAATGACAATGAGAATGTTCAGCTCACATTTGATTGCCTCATTGATATCACAAATGAGCTTCATGCCCTTGGCACCACTGAGATCACCAAGCATGAAATCGTCAAGACACTTCTGAGATCACTTGACAGCTCATTTGACACCCTGGCCCTAATGATTCAAGAGCGCCCCGACTTCAAGACTCTCAATCCGTCTGACATACTTGAGAGGCTCAACACACATGAGTTCCAGCTATCTAAGAAAAGAGATATCTATGGTCCCAACTATGGCCGTACTCGCGCTTTGAAGGCAAAGGTTGTTTCCTCATCTGAAGAAGAATCTGACTGCAGTTCTGGGGATCCTGAAGATATTGGAAAGGAGCTTGCTATGCTTGGGAAGAAGTTCCAGAAGTTCACCAAGAAGAAATGCTTCAGAAAGTCTTCAAGATCTAGCTCTAGGAATGATGAAGCTTCCTCTCGTGACCACAAGAAGAGAACCTGCCACAAGTGCAAGAAACCTGGTCACTACATCTTTGAGTGTCCATAGTGGGACAATGAGACAAAGAAGAAGAAGAAGAGCAAGGAATATGATTTTGATGACAACAAGAAGAAGAAATCCTCAAAGTCTTCTTCCAAGTCTTCGTTGAAGTCTTCATTACACAATAAGAGCTCATCAAGCAAGGCCCGTGCATTTGTTGGCAAGGAGATGGATTCAGAGGAGGAGTCTGCATCTGAGGAGGCAGAGGTGGAATCTGAAGAGGAATCTGATTCTAGAGTAGCAAGCCTGGCTCTAGCTTCTGCATATGTCGCCAAGTCCATCTTCAACACTGAAGACAATGGCCTCGTCACCAACGCTGATGCCAAGGATGAGGATGACTGTGCTCCCACCTACTGATTCATGGCACGTGGTGCCAAGGTAAACTCACGTGATGCTTACTTTCAAACATCAAGCAAAGATGACTCTAAATGTGAATCTAAACCTAGCTACAAAACACTTGCTAAAATTGCAACTGAACAACAAAATGCTATGGAACATATTCAAAAGTTGCTAGACAAAGTGATGACCTGTTGGACGCGGAAATGACCCGAACTCAGTCCTTAATTGAAGAAATTAAAAATCTTCATGTTAAGTACGAGGAACTTGAAATTCCTCATGAATCGCTCTCAACAACTCATGAAAAGCTCTCCTATGATTATCTTCAAAGGAAGCAAGAGCTTGAGAAATTGAGATCGGCTCATGAAGATCTTCAAAAGGAGAATGAGTCACTCCGTGCTCAACAGATCAGTTCCGCCCAGGAAGGATTTGAACCACCATGTCTAAAATGTCTTGAACATGATAATGTTGTCTCTGTTGTTGAATGTTCAACTGCTGCTACTGTTGCAATATCTTCAACTGCTAATGTTCTAACTAACCCCTCTGCTGAGGATACCACTACTATTGCTGATGAGAATGCCAGGTTGAAGACATTGCTTGAGTCAGGAATGTACAAAAGTCTCAAAGGGCATCAGACACTATGTGATGTCCTCAAAAATTAGATTTTGAACCAAAACCCTAGGAAAGAGGGTGTTGGGTTTGAGAGGAAAATGAATGTTGATGGTTCTTACTGGATGCCTGAGAAGTACCCCAAAACCACATGGGTTGCTGCAAAGGGACCTTCAGTGGATCCATCTACCTTATCTGGCTTCTGTTGTGCTAACCCAATTATCATTGATGAATCCTTTGATGCAAACTATAAACTGTTTAGGAATCAGAATGGTGAAGTGTTTGCCATGTACATTGGTACTAACTGCAGGAATGGAACACCTCTTAAGAAGATCTAGGTACCCAAAAGTTGTCTTGTAAGTCTTCCCGTGAATGTCATCATGACACCACCAGGGAAGAAGACAAATCTCGGACCAAAGGCTTCATATGGTCCAAAGGCTTCATACAGACAAAGGACTCACCTGAGTCACCCTAACGCTAATGTTTTGCAGGGAAACCATACTCAGACATTTGAATATGAGCGTGTTTCATGAAACCGCTATGTTCATAAGACCAAGAACTTTTCTGCTTATTCTTATGAGTATTATGCACCTCCTGCAAGGGTATTTGCTAGGGCTCCAAAGCTGAAGTTCTCAGATGCTGCACTTAGACTCATTGCTTCTAAGCCACCCCTGAAGATGTGGGTGGTTCAGAATACTTAACTCTCTTTTGCAGGGTAAGGTCTCCAGCTGGAAATCAAAGGCATCTGATGCTTATGTTGGGGACCTTAAACATCTTGCGGGACGCAAGATAAAATGTCTAAATGGTCTTACTATGTATTTCATCCCGGGATTCCTTGACAATCATCCTATTTATCCTAACCAAGATCTGAATTTTCATATTCCGCTTGTTCGTCAAATGTTTCTGCTTCACAATACCCTTGGTGAAACCTATCCCCCAAACTATACTATAGGATATGACACCAAAGGCTTCAGAATGGATTATGGATAGTGGATGCACTAACCACATGACTGGTGATTGAACTCTTCTGATGGATTCAACTCTACGCCCGTCTGACAGAAGTCACATCACATTTGCTGACACTGGTAAAAGCAAGGTATTGGGTCTGGGTAGAGTTGCAATCTCAGGGGATCATCACATGGATAAAGTGATGCTTGTTGCATCCCTTGGTTTCAACTTAATGTCTGTCTCAATGCTTTGTGATTTGAACATGATTGTGATATTTGGAAAATATCATTGCCTTGTGCTTATGGAATCCGACAAGTCTCTAGTCTTTGAAGGGTATCGAAAAGATGATCTGTATATGGTAGATTTCTCAGCAGGACCATAGTTGGCCGTATGTCTTCTAGCAAAAGCTTCAGAGTGTTGGCTCTGGCATCGGAGGCTAGGACATCCTGGCATGAGGAACTTGTACACTGTAAGTGCATCTAGTGCCCCTTAGTGATTTTGGTGTATTGAAGACTTATAGGTTAAGGGACTAATGCGTTTGTGAGTGTACACGGGTCTATAAGTCTATGAGGAGTTTGATATTTACAGAGAAAGTCGACCCCTAAAAATGAAGTTCTTCAACTGAAGACTTTGACTTTCTGAAGACTTTGAAAGTGAAGAAATTGGTGTGACCTTGAAGACTTGGTATTCATTTGTGGAACATGAAGCGTGAAGACTTTTGTTTTCGTAGTTTCATTTTCTCTTTCTTGAGTCATAGGAAACACCGTACTGTTAAAGGGGGTCGAGGAAATACTAAGGAAAAATTTCCATGTGATGCTCAACTCAAAATCCTACACCTACCAATCCATTTGAGTGAAGCCTTTGGAAATCTCATACAGTTCAGTCACTTTCTTCAGTGACAGAGACGAAGTTCTTCTGGTCACTGATGAATTTGTTCTGACTGAGGAGTTAGGAATTCGTCAGTGTGAATTACCTACATAGTGAGGAACATGATAGCCCTAAGGAATTTGAGAGTCAAATTTCCGACCGTTGCTGTGCTGCGCGCCAGCTGTCCCAAAATATCTTATCCACCTAACGGTCATATCATTGAGGGGCATTTATGTCTTATCATGTCGGGCTGCTCCCTAGGCTATAAATAGCCTCCCCCTACAACCACTAGCTGGTTGGCTGCTCCGAGAGAACTTGACACTTGTCATTTGAGAGCAACCCATCCTCCGAGGACTTTGAGCAAAAATCATCGAGTGAGGAAAACCCAAAACCAAACCCCTACAAACCCAAAGTGATTGAGCATCACTGAACAAATTGATCCTGCGTGGATCCGACGCTTGTTACCTTTGAAGACTGTGCTTCTTCCAAACGGTTAGGCGTCAAGGTCTAGAACATCCAAGAGGAATTGTGGATCACCGAGTGACCAAGTCTGTGAAGGTTTGGAAGTCGCCTGAAGACTTACCACGAGTGATTGGACAAGATCTGTGTGATCTTAGTTCAAGGAGAATACGGTGAGGACTAGGTTTCCTGAGCTGCGTGCTCAGCGACTGGGTATCCGGGATTGTGTGTCCTCGAGTTTAAATACTCAGCCGCTCCAACCAGACGTACAACTGAGACAGCAGTTGGAACTGGTCTACCAAATCATTGTCTTCATCAACCTACTGGTTCTATTTCCTCAACCCTTTCATTTCCTCATTACTGTGTTGAGTGTTTGTTCATATCTGTGTTTGAAGACTTTGACTGAAGACTTTCTCAATTTCCTCAGTTCAATTTCTTCAGTCTGTTTGTCTTCATCTTGTGTTATCCTGTGATTATGCTTTCTGTACTCTGTGCTAGTCTTCATTTCATCATGATGACCATGCTTGTATTCTGTTATGCTTACTTCTGAGTACTTATTCCGCTGCTAATAGTTCTTCGCTAAGGAATTTCCTCACCAGCAAATTCCTCAGTGAAGAATTCATAAAAAATCGCCTATTCACCCCCCCTCTAGTCGACATAACGCACTTTCAATTGGTATCAGAGCAAGGTACTCCCTTGTTCTGTGTGATTTTGGTTTAACCGCCTGGAGTTTTAGTTATGTCGACCGCAGGTATGAAGAAAGTGACATGCCCTATCTTTGACGGTCATGATTATCCCAAGTGGAAGGCCATGATGAGGAAGCGCCTCATGGCAAGGGACAGCGAGCTGTGGACCGTCACTGAGATTGGTCTTACTGATCTATGCAAGTCGGCGAACGCAGATGATATTCGCAAATACACTCGACTTGACTTCATGGCGAAGGATATCATCTGTTCCTGCCTATCCAGAGATCAATTCAGGCACATTATGCATCTTTGCAATGCAAAGCTTATCTGGGACCGAATCTCCAACGTCTATGAAGGTCATCGAACCCGTCATGATCCTTGGTTTGAGGACTTCAAGGAATCTCTCAAAACGATGACTTTCGAACCAGAATCATCATCTTCTGCATCATGTCTCATGGCAAAGGGTGTCGAGGTAACCGAATGTTCCTCATCTGAATTTAGTGACTGTGAATCTGATGATGATATTGAACCTAGCTATACCAAACTTGTTTGCATTGCCACCAAACAACAACATGCCTTGGAAAAGGTTCAAAACATGCTAGACAAAAGTGATGATATGTTGGGTGAAGAAATGGATCGCACTAAAGCCCTGACTAAAAATCTTTAGAGACTTCAGTCTAGGTTTGATAACCTTCAAAGTCATCATAACACTCTCTTATCTGATCATGAGAAACTTTCTTATGAATTTCTTCAAAGAAAGCAAGATCTTGAGAGGCTAAGAGTGAGTTATGAAGATCTTCAGAAGGAGCGCGATTCATTACTTGCTCAACAAATCAGCACTTCTCAGGAAGAATTTGTTCCTCCATGCTTAAAGTGCATTGAACGTGAATCTGCTAATTCTTCACCTGAATGTTCAAATGCTTCAACTGTTACAAATTCTTCACCTGCCTCTGCTATCACTAATTCCTCATCTGAGGACATTGCTAGTATCACTGACGATACAGGGCTGAAGGAATTGTACATGACAGGCATGCACAAAAGCCTCAAAGGGCATCAGATTCTTTGTGATGTGCTCACAAAGCAGATTCTCAACAGAAACCCTAGGAAAGAGGGTATTGCCTTTGAGAGGAAACTTAATGCTGATGGAACATAGCCTGAGCAGTACCCCAAAACCTCATGGGTTGCTGCAAAGGGACCTCCAGTTGATCCATCCAAGTTATCTGGCTTTACATGTGAATCTCCTCATTCTTCTGATGAGTCATTTGACTCCAACTATAAATTGTTCAAAAATCGGAATGGTGAAGTATTTGCTAGATATGTTGGGACTAACTGCAGGAACGGTTCCCCTATGAAGAAAAACTGGGTTCCCAAAAGTTATGTTGAAAGTCTTCAGGTGAATGTCCTCATGACACCACCTATGAAGAATAGGAACCCCAGAACAAACTCTTCATATGGACCTAATTCTTCATATGGATCCAAGTCCTCATATGGACCAAATTCCTCACGTGGATCAAATTCCTCAAATGGATCAAAGTCCTCATATGATTATCATCGTGCTAACAACTCTGTTTCGCAGGGTAGAGCTAAGGGCTACGAATATGCACATTATTCTTCAAATCATTATGTTCATAAGTCCTCGAAGAATTTCTCTGCTTATTCATATGCTTACCCTAACCCCTCTTATGTGAAACGAAATGGTTTGGCTTCTATGCCACCATTCTCGTATGGTGCTCGCAGAGTGATGAACTCTTTGCCACCCCTTCAGATGTGGGTGGTGAAGAAAAAGAACTAATCTCTTACACAGGGTCAGGTCTCCAGACGTGCCTTAACGTCTGAAGAATTTGCTGGGGACTTGACAAAATTGCCTGAAAGGACGTAGGCGAATCATGATGAAATAAACTTTCACACGTCCTCCTACTGCTATATCTGTTTACTGCTTGATGAAATTCATCTGATGAACTTGATATCATATTCTTCATTGATGAAGCATATGAGATTGTAAGTTACACTAATTCATCTGCAGGATGATCAACCCAAAACCACTGAATGGGTCCTCGATAGTGGATGTACAAATCACATGACTGGTGACAAGAATCTTTTGATGGATGCTCCCTTATCACCATCACATCTGAAGCATATCATCTTTGCTGACAAAGGCAAAAGTCAGGTATTGGGTCTTGGTAAGGTTGCGATCTCTAAGGATAAACACATGGACAAAGTCATGCTTGTTGAGTCCTTAGGATACAACCTCATGTCGGTCTCAATGCTTTGTGATCTTGATATGGTTGTTGTCTTTGGCAAGTATCGCTGTGTTGTGATTATGGAAGCTGACAATTCCAAAGTCTTCGAAGGCTTTAGGAGAGGAGATTTGTATATTGTTGATTTCTCTACAGGACCACAACCAGCCGTGTGTCTACTTGCAAAAGCTTCAGAAGGCTGGCTATGGCATCGACGACTTGGTCACGCAGGCATGAGGAATTTGCACACGCTTGCGAAGAATAAGCATGTCATTGGCATTGAGAATGTCAAATTCCTCAAGGATCACTTATGCGGAGCATGTGAAGCTGGAAAAATGACCAAGGCCAAGCATCCAGCGAAGACTATCATGACCACTACTCGTCCATTCGAATTGCTTCACACGGACCTCTTCGGACCTAATCATTACTCAGCAGTCTCTAATGCTGCATCTCTATATGGTTTTGTCATTGTTGATGATTACTCTCGATATACATGGGTACACATTGTTACTTACAAACATGAAGTGCAGGAAGTCTTCAAACGATTTTCCTCGAGCGCTTCAACCAACTTTGGTGTGAAGATCAAGCACATCAGAAGTGACAATGGAACTGAGTTCAAGAATTCCGGTCTTGATGACTATCTTGATGAATTTGGTATTACTCATGAGTTATCTGCTCCTTATACTCCTCAGCAAAATGGCGTCGTGGAGCGCAAGAACAGAACTCTTGTTGAGATGGCTCGCACTATGCTTGATGAATACAAAACGCCTCATCGTTTTTGGATTGATGCAATTGATACTGCGTGCCACATCATCAACAGAGTATATCTTCACAAATTCTTCAAGAAGACGGCCTATGAACTCCTCACTGACAAAAAACCCAATGTGAGTTATTTCAAAGTCTTCGGTGCTAAATGTTGGATTAGAGATCCTCACCACAATTCTAAATTTGCACCGAAAGCACATGAAGGTTTTATGCTTGGTTACAGAAAGGACTCACACACCTACAGAGTCTTCAACATCGCTCTTCACAAGATTGTTAAAACTGTAGATGTGCAGTTCAATGAAACTAATGGCTCGCAAAGAGAGCACCTACCTTCTGTGTTAGATGAACCAGCACCTGAGGATTCTATCAAGTTCAAGGCAACTGAGGATGTCATTCCTACTGAAGAATTTGCTGAAGAATTCATTCCAGTATGCGAAGAACGTCGAGCTGATGCACCTGAAGATAATGCTGAAGACAATGGTGCTGAGGAAAATGATCAAATACCTCGATGACAACCAGCTCATCCTCGTGTTGCAAAAGAAGTACAAGTTGACAAGATCATCGATGACATTGAAGCGCCAGGTCCTCTCACACGATCAAAAGCTTCACATTTATCTAACTTTTGTGGGCACTATGCTTTTGTCTCTATCACAGAGCCCACTAAGGTAGATGAAGCATTTTTGGAGCCGGAGTGGATTCAGGCTATGCAAGAAGAATTACATCAGTTCGAGCTCAACAATGTCTAGGAACTGGTCAAGCGTCCAGATCCTCGCAAGCATAATATCATTGGCACGAAGTGGATCTATCGCAACAATCAAGATGAAAATGGCCTTGTGGTAAGGAATAAGGCACGACTGGTAGCTCAAGGTTACACACAGGTTGAAGGAATTGATTTCGATGAAACTTTTGCACCTGTTGCTAGACTTGAGGCTATTCGCATATTACTTGCTTATGCTAATCATCATGATATCATCTTATATCAAATGGATGTGAAAAGTGCATTCCTCAATGGTAAGCTTGAGGAAGAAGTATATGTTGCTCAACCCCCAGGTTTTGAAGATCCAAAGAATCCTGACAAAGTCTTCAGACTTAATAAGGCCCTCTATGGCCTCAAGCAAGCCCCTCGGGCGTGGTATGATACATTGAAGGAATTCTTCGTGAAGAATGGCTTCACACCCGGTTCACTCGACCCTACTCTCTTTACTAAATCTTATGATGGTGAACTGTTTGTGTGCCAAATATATGTTGATGATATTATCTTTGGCTGTACTGACCAACGTTATAGTGATGAATTTGCCTATATGATGAGTGAAGAATATCAAATGTCTATGATGGGAGAGTTGAAATTCTTCTTAGGTCTTCAAATTCGTCAACAGCGCAATGGCATATTCATATCTCAGGAGAAATACCTCAAAGATGTACTGAGGAAATTCGGCATGCAAGATTGCAAAGGCGTCAAAATTCCTATGCCCACAAATGGCCATCTATGCACTGATGAAAATGGTATTGACTTCGATCACAAGGTATACCGCTCCATGATTGGTTCTTTATTGTACTTATGTGCATCTAGGCCAGATATAATGCTTAGTGTTTGCATGTGTGCCCGATTTCAAGCTGCACCGAAGGAATCACACCATAAGGCTGTGAAGCATATTCTTCGATATCTAGCTCACACACCAACACTAGGATTATGGTACCCCAAGGGCTCTGCTTTTGATCTCATTGGATATTCTGACTCTGACTATGCTGGTGATCGTGTGGACTGCAAGTCAACTTCTGGCACTTGTCATTTCCTCGGACGATCTTTGGTCTGTTGGTCCTCGAAGAAACAGAACTGCGTATCACTGTCTACTGCGGAAGCTGAATACATTGCTGCTGGCTCTTGCTGTGCTCAACTGCTTTGGATGAAGCAAACACTCAAGGACTATGGCGTCAATGTGAAGAATGTGCCTCTCCTCTGCAACAATGAGAGTGCCATCAAGATTGCTCACAACCCAGTTCAGCACTCGAAGACAAAGCACATTCAGATTCGTCATCATTTTCTTCGTGATCATGTGTTGAAGGGCAACATCTCCATCGAGCACGTGAAGACTGAAGAACAGCTAGCTGATATCTTCACTAAGCCCTTGGATGAGAAGAGATTTAGCAAGTTGCGGTGTGAGCTAAATATCTTAGAATCTTCGAATGTTCTTTGAAAAGGACACACAGATCCTAACACTTATGCAAAATTGATAACTTAGATGTGCAACACATGAAGAAACGTTTTTCTTCAATCAATGAAGAATAACACTCTAAGTGTGAAGAAATTAATGAAGAATTTGATTCTCAGAGCCCTACGACATTTGTACGCGGTGTCTGAAATCATCATTCTTATACGGTGGGTCACGCCATCACAAAAAGTTGAAAATCTTCAATTTGAGTTTTTCCTCAGTTTTGAAATTCTTCAGTTTTTCAAATTCTTCAACTTTGCAAAATCTTCACTGTTTCCTTCATTTTTCTTCATTGGCTATATATATATATATATATATATATATATATATATATATATATATATATATGAGTTTATGTCCTCTACAGCATTCACTTATAGCTATTTCTTCAAGTTGCTTTTTCTGCTAAGTGAATGTGATCAGACCCTTCCCCTTCTATGCTATACTCAACCCAATCTATTCACAAATTCTTCATATGCGTTCTATTTGAAACTCGTTCAAAATCTTCATTGTCTCCTGGTCAGCTGAAGAAATTGCGAACGAAACTTTAAAACAAATCTTATCCAAATTTTCGGTTTTGTCGCTCAAACTGTTCCGCATCCCATGATGCATTATTCTATTCACCCACGATCATACACGATCTCCACTACACAGTACGTGGGTGACACATGTCGCGTGAAGGAGAAATGGCAGGGGCACGTTCGTCCCAAAATCTTCGGGCGAACAGTTTTTCACCGTGTCTATAAATACCCCTCTCCCCTTCCTCACTTCATTTACTCCGCTCGATCGTTACTCTCTCACTCGGGCTCCTCAAACCCTAGCGCCGCTGCTACTCCATCATCGCCGGTGAGGAAGAGCTTCGCTGCCTCGACCTCGTCGCCGTCGTACTCACGCCGACTGCGGAAATCTTCACTCCACCGCCGCCGTAGTTCTCTTCCTCCACCGAGTTAGGGCAAGGAAGATCTAACCTGACGAATTTCCCATCTGTTCTTCTCAGTTCGTCGTGTTCTTCACTTCGGGTAATTCAAAGTTACTTTTATTACTCGCTTTGATTCTCAAGCTTTCCTGAAAATCTTCAAAGGTGTTTATTCTTCAAATCTTCACACATATGAACATCACTCACATCATATGATCTTGAACTGTTTCTCTAAGCAATCATTTTCTTCAAGATTCCATAATTGTGTGGATCTTCGATCTGTACAACTCTGGAACCTAAGACAAGAACGTTTAGTGAAATTCCTCAAGGTTCATCTGGTCAAATTCCTCAAAACTTGTTCTTTTCGAAAAACCTTCTCAGAACACATATGACCTCTCCGAATTCCTCGCACCTGTACTCTGTTCACAGGTACTCATGTCTGCTGCTGAATCACTAGGTTCTCATCAACTTAACTCATTTGCAGTGTTCCTCGAAGAAAAACTGCATACTTCTTCAGAGAACTCAATTGTTCAAATTCCTCAACTGAAGAATATGGAAGACGGTAAGAAGCCGCAGAAAGGAGGAAAGAAACCTAAGGTTATGACTGCGTTTGAAATACCTGAGGAAATTTATGCTGACTATTGCACACCTGATGAAGCAAAATTTGGCAAAGAAAACAAAAATCAGCGCAAGGTGCACACTCAGAGGATTAAACGGAGATGGGCAAGGGAATGGAGGGAATACAGATATGTGACTCCAAAGTACATGAAGAAATTCGCCCTCAATCCTCCATGCCCAAGAGCTCCATTGGCACCTGGCCAAGTAGCTGACCCCACAAGCATCAAACGTGGTGAGGACTTTCCTGAAGAATGGGCTAAGCGCCAAACTAAATTGGCAAGACAAGCCAAGGAGGCAGTGAAGAAATTCAATGAGGATTCTGCCACTGCTACTGCTACTGAGGCCTCGGTCAAACCGAGGAAATCCATGCCAAAGAAGCCTGCACGTAAGCCAAGTGCTTCACCAACAGCGCCCTCACGGCCAAGTTCCTCAGCAGCGCCCTCACGGCAAATTCCTCACACTGCTACTGCTCCATCAAAGTCCTCAGCTCCTGTGCATCTGGCTACATGTCAAAGGACTACTGGTTTCTCGATTGCCTCTGGTGTTTCAGCAAGTTCCTCAGCTGCACCAAAGTCATCATCTGGCCCGACTCTGCTGAAGACCAAAGCAACAGATGGACGAGGTCCTCGGCCAAGTCCAAAGAAGAAACAGGTCGCATTCCATGTGCCTTCTGATGATGAAGCTTCTGATGATGAACTTGCAGAAATCATCAGAGACAGACAGGTGAAGGCCGCTAGAGCCAAAGGCACATCTGTGCCACTGCTGTTGGATCCGAGGAAAATCCTCGATTATATTGATCTCTGGCACAAGGATCCAAACACCCCAATGCCTGATTTTCATCTGACCCCTGGACAAAGTCATATGTTGACCCATTTCATCACTGAAGAGAAATGGAAGTTTGAAAAGGCAAGAGAGATTAAGAAAGCTCAATACAGAAAGGAGAAGCTCCTGAAGAAAAACGTTGTCAGAATGACACCTGAGGAACTTCTCCAGGCTCAGTCTGAAATTCAAGCCCTCAGCAATGACTTTGATGCCTACTATGCTGATTGGCAAGGAGCCAAAGTCAGATTCGTCAACCTGACGAAGAAATTCACCAATGTTGCTGCCCCAACGCAACAGAAATTCCTCAGGCTGGAGTCTCAGCTCAGCCGACTAAAGAACATGCCAGCACCGCTGATGAAGTTCAGGCTGCTGATGAAAATGCCAGTTCCAGGGCTGATGATCCCATTCCAGCCGCTGAAGAAACTGCTAGGGCATCCACTAGTGGTGCACCTGAAGAAACTGAAGAAGTCAGGGCAACTGCATCAGCTGCGCCTGAAGAAAATCAACCAGATTCCTCAGCTCCATCTGCACCTACACCAACTCCAATTCTTCCATGTGCATTCGATGTGAAGAAGACCAAGGCTGCAGAGCGAGCTGCAATGAAGAAAAGGAAGGCATCGGCTGCGTCAAACTCTTCGGCTGCAAAGAAAATGAAGCCAACGACCAGCTCAATCGAAAATCCAATTGATGCTGTTCCGATTTCCTCCATGCCATCAAAAGACCTTGTTCCTTTTGGAGAAGACTATGAGATCACAAGCGGATCTGATGAAGAAAATCATTCTGCTACTTCGTCAGAGCAGATTGATGAAGAAATTGAAGTGGAAGCAATCCCTTCAACCCCAATCATTTCCTCGCCTATGCCTCAGTTCACAGCTGAAGAGGCCCGTGTTGAGGAACTTGAAGAAGATGTGGATATTGGAAGCACAACGCCAGTGATGAACGATGACTTTTGGGAAAGTCAATATCCAAATTCTCCACTCTTCACCCCACTCCAACAGATACCTCAGTCCCCTGCACCAACTGTTCAAATGGGGTCTGAAGAAACTCATCCCACTTCATCTGTCCATGAAGAAATTCCAGCCACTAGTGCTGATGAACCTGCTGCTACTGATCCTCAGACTGCACCTGTTGAGGAACAAGAAATTCCTCAGCTTGAAGAGCCTGAGCTCGCGATTCCCGAGGTGGTGATGCAACTCACTGACACCCCTCTGCCAAAGCAAAAGAATCCGTTCTCAAGCAAACAGAAGTTCAAGGCTGAAGATTTCTTTGCCGAGCATGTATTCTTCACTGATTACAATCCATATGATTCTGCTCGCATAAGGAAGAGGCATTTCTGGACTGCCAGCCAAGCCAATTTCTATTCCTTAGTGTTCTTCAACAAAGACAAAGTCTTCGATCATGCACATATTCCTCATGTGGACATGGAGTCTCTGCCCGGCTTTGAGCCAGTCCTCAGTGTTCTTCACGACACAGGACTTCTGAATTTCTGCATTGATATCTGTGACTGGAATGAAGAACTCATTCTTCAATTCTATGCAACTCTACACATCACCGGAGACGCTGAAGACGTGAACTCATGGGTATTAGACTGGATGTCTGAAAATACTCACTACAAGGCACCAGCAACTGAATTGCTTCGTGCTCTACCACTCAGTCCTCCACTTGATGGTGCTCGTTGTATCTACAACGAAACAGAACTTTCAAATCACTATATGCAAGTGCTGATGAAGCCTTTGAAGCCAAGGCAGGCCCCAAGGACCAAATTCCTCGTCAAGGAATTATTGTATGTGCCTCGGACTGTCTATCGAATTCTGACGAACACAATGAGTCCTATCAAAGGCCACGACTCAAATGATGAAGAAGTCGTTGGCATCATGAAGAATATGCTTTTCAACATCATTCATGGCGTTCCCGTCAACTTCCATGATTTCTTCATGAGGACTCTGGCCAATATTGCTATGTCACCATTCGAGTTGAAGCCCTATGCTCCTTGGATTATGCGATTCATCAGGGCAAGATCTTCATTGAATTACAAAGCTGACACTCTGAACAACGGTAGCTACTTGCCTCCCATTGAAGTCCTCAAACGGACAGTTTCATCAGCTGATGATAAAGGCAAGGCCGCTGCTGTGATCGATGAAGGAGTTCGTCCATTGGATGGTCAATTCTGCAAGGCTGCATCTTACTCTACCAATGACGATTCTGTCACACATGACTCTGCCGCAAATACCTCAGCCAAGCAAAATCCTCAAGCCACAACACCCAGGGTGATGACTGACCATGAGTTACTCCTCAGTCTTCATCAGAAGGTTGATCACAATCATAAATGGGTCAAGCGTCAGTTTGGTTCAATTCTTCACAACATGACCTCAACACACAATGCAGTGAAGAAAAACCAATACTACCTCCATGAAACCTTCAACCGTACCTGGGCTGTTCTCTCTCATGTCTACAGCGCTGCAGATCTGAAGAATATGGGTCTCAAGGAAGAATTTGACTGGTCTGCACCTCCACCGAAGAAATTCAAGAAGGTCAAAGTTCCTTCCTTGGTGGCCAGCTCTTATTCTTCATCGCGTGACACTGATGAGTATGATGATTTGGACGACACTGCGGCAGGCCCTACTACAACAACCGACCCCAACAACGCTGGCGCTCCTCCATCAACTTGATATTCTTCAGGGGCGTTAGTCCTCAGTTTCAATCCTTTTGGTCATTTGATGACAAAGGGGGAGAAATCTGAGTTAGTCTTCAAGCGGGTTTATATTAAGGGCATTTTTTTAAGTTACAACTCTCGTTCTTCTGAAACTTCTATCTGGATCGAGTTGTAATCTTAAACCCGATGGTGCGCTGATACTTTTGTTGCATTATGCTTTGCATGCTTATTCCTCGTTAATGACATTGCACGCATGCTGAATCACATCAGGCACCATATTTCATCATGCATTTCAAATTCTTCATATTATATATCAAATGCGTGTATGAATTACAAGATATAGGGGGAGATCTCCATGATTCAACTCTTCAAATGTGCATTGCCTCAAAAGCAAATTCCTCACTATGCACATCTTCAGGGGGAGTTCTACTATATCTTGTAATCAAATTCCTCAATATCAGTGTATACACTTCATATGTTTATCCCCGTTGAAAACTTAACCTATGTTGTCATCAATCACCAAAAAGGGGGAGATTGTAAGTGCATCTAGTGCCGCTTAGTGATTTTGGTGTATTGAAGACTTATAGATTAAGGGACTAATGCGTTTGTGAGTGTACACAGGTCTATAAGTCTATGAGGAGTTTGATATTTACAGAGAAAGTCGACCCCTAAAAATGAAGTTCTTCAACTAAAGACTTTGACTTTCTGAAGACTTTGAAAGTGAAGAAATTGGTGTGACCTTGAAGACTTGGTATTCATTTGTGGAACATGAAGCGTGAAGACTTTTGTTTTCGTAGTTTCATTTTCTCTTTCTTGAGTCATAGGAAACACCGTACTGTTAAAGGGGGTCGAGGAAATACTAAGGAAAAATTTCCATGTGATGCTCAACTCAAAATCCTACACCTACCAATCCCTTCGAGTGAAGCCTTTGGAAATCTCATACAGTTCAGTCACTTTCTTCAGTGACAGAGACGAAGTTCTTCTGGTCACTGATGAATTTGTTCTGACTGAGGAGTTAGGAATTCGTCAGTGCGAATTACCTACACAGTGAGGAACATGGTAGCCCTGAGGAATTTGAGAGTCAAATTTCTGACCGTTGCTGTGCTACGCGCCAGCTGTCCCAAAATATCTTATCCACCTAACGGTCATATCATTGAGGGGCATTTATGTCTTATCATGTCGGGCTGCTCCCTAGGCTATAAATAGCCGCCCCCTACAACCACTAGCTAGTTGGCTGCTCCGAGAGAACTTGACACTTGTCATTTGAGAGCAACCCGTCCTCCGAGGACTTTGAGCGAAAATCATCGAGTGAGGAAAACCCAAAACCAAACCCCTACAAACCCAAAGTGATTGAGCATCACTGAAGAAATTGATCCTGCATGGATCTGACGCTTGTTACCTTTGAAGACTGTGCTTCTTCCAGACGGTTAGGCGTCAAGGTCTAGAGCATCCAAGAGGAATTGTGGATCGCCGAGTGACCAAGTCTGTGAAGGTTTGGAAGTCGCCTGAAGACTTACCACGAGTGATTGGACAAGATCTGTGTGATCTTAGTTCAAGGAAAATACGGTGAGGACTGGGTGTCCCGAGATGCGTGCTCAGCAGCTGGGTGTCCGGGACTGTGTGTCCTCAAGTTTAAATACTCAGCCGCTCCAACCAGACGTAGAACTGAGACAGCAGTTGGAACTGGTCTACCAAATCATTGTCTTCATCAACCTACTAGTTCTATTTCCTCAACCCTTTAATTTCCTCATTACTGTGTTGAGTGTTTGTTCATATCTGTGTTTGAAGACTTTGACTGAAGACTTTCTCAATTTCCTCAGTTCAATTTCTTCAGTCTGTTTGTCTTCATCTTGTGTTATCCTGTGATTACGCTTTCTGTACTCTGTGCTAGTCTTCATTTCATCATGATGACCATGCTTGTATTCTGTTATGCTTACTTCTGAGTACTTATTCCGCTACTAATAGTTCTTCGCTAAGGAATTTCCTCACCGGAAAATTCCTCAGTGAAGAATTCATAAAAATCGCCTATTCACCCCCCCTCTAGTCGACATAACGCACTTTCATACACTCTCGTGAAGAAGAAGAAGCATGTTGTGGGATCAAGGGCGTCAAGTTCAAGAAGGATCATCTGTGTGGTGCTTGTGAAGTTGGGAAGATGACTAGGGCCAAGCATCCCTCGGAGACAATCATGACGACATCACAACCCTTCGAGCTACTTCACATGGACTTATTTGGCCCTACTCACTACTCTACTCTTACTACCACTGCCTGTCTCTATGGCTTCATCATTGTTCATGATTACTCAAGATATACATGGGTGCATATAATCCTCTACAAGACTTAAGTGCAGGATGTCTTTAGATGATTCTCCAACTGTGCCATGACGAACTATGTCATCAAGATCAAGCACATCAGGAGTGACAATGACACAGAATTCAAGAACATTGGCCTCGACACTTATCTTGATACACCGAGCATCACTCATGAGTTCTCAGGTCCTTACACACCTCAGTAGAATGGCATCATGGAGCGCAAGAACAGAACCCTCATTGAGATGGCTCGGACGATGCTTGATGAGTACAAGACTCCATGGAAGTTCTGGCCTGAAGCCATTGATACTGCATGCCATGTCATCAACCGTGTTTATCTTCACAAGCTTCTAAAGAAGACATCATATGAGCTGCTAACTGGTAAGAAGCCAACCGACAGTTACTTCAGAGTATTTGGTGCTAGGTGCTGGATCAAGGATCCACATCACACTTCAAAATTTGCATCGAAAGCACATGAAGGTTTTATGCTTGCATACGGAAAGGATTCACACTCCTACAAAGTCTTCAACCTCTTTCACTATAAAGTGGTTGAAACTGTGGATGTGCGGTTTGATGAGACTAATGGCTCGCAAAGAGAGCACGTGCCAAATGTGCTAGATGAAGTCCCTCCTAGTGAATCTATCAAGCTCATGGGTACTAGATAAATCATTCCTTCAGAAGCTCAGGCTGAAGAAGAAATCATCATTTCACCAAATCAACCTGAAGACAATGCTCAGCCTGAAGTCAATGCTGAAACTGAAGACAATGATCTGCAAGGGCAAAATCTTTGTCCACTACATCCCTGTGTTGCAAATGAAGTACAAATTGAGAAGATAAATGATAGCATCAATGCACCTGGTCTACTCACTCGTTCAAGAGCAACGCAGCTAGCAAATTTCTATGGGCACTTTGCATTTGTCTCTATATCTGAACCCAAGAAAGTTGATGACGCCTTCATGGAACCTGAATGGATTCAAGCTGTGCAAGAAGAGCTTCATCAGTTTGAGCTGAACAATGTACGAGAATTGGTCAAGCATCCTGATGCTCGCAAGCACAATATCATTGGCACCAAATGGATCTATCGCAACAAACAAGATGAGCATGGTCAAGTTGTCAGAAACAAGGCTCGTCTAGTTGCTCAAGGTTACCCTCAAATTGAAGGGATTGACTTCGATGAAAAACACCCGCTCCCGTGGCTAGGGTTGAAGCCATTCGCATACTACTAGCCTATGCCAACCATCACAACATTCTTCTGTACCAAATGGATGTGAGGAGTGCCTTTCTCAATGGCAAGATTGAAGAAGAAGTGTATGTTGCACAACCACCTGGCTTTGAAGATGCAAAACATCCTGATATGGTATACAAGCTCAACAAGGCACTGTATGGCCTCAAACAAGCTCCTCGCGCTTGGTATGACACACTCAAAGACTTCCTTAAGAGAAAAGGCTTCAAACCTGGTTCTCTAGATCCTACACTCTTCACGAAGACATATGACGGTGAACTGTTTGTGTGCCAAATCTATGTGGATGACATTATCTTTGGGTGCACTGACAAAAGATACGTGATGAGTTTGGGCACATGATGCAAGAGCAATATCAAATGTCCATGGTGAGTGAGTTGAAATTCTTCCTCGGTCTTCAAATTTGTCAGCAGAGAAATGGCATCTTAATATCACAAGAAAAATATCTCAAAGATTGCCTGAAGAAGTTTGGAATGCACAACTGCAAAGGATACACGACGCCAATGCCAACCAAAGGTCATCTGGGCCCCGACGACAATGGTAAAGAGTTTGGTCAAAAGGTATACCGCTCCATGATTGGTTGTTTACTCTATTTATGTGCATCTAGGCCAGATATAATGCTTAGCATTTGCATGTGTGCCCGATTCCAAGCGGCACCAAAGGAGTCGCATCACCTTGCGGTGAAGCGAATACTTAGATATTTGGCTCACACCCTAACAATAGGATTATGGTATCCAAAGGGCTCAACATTTGATCTGATTGGGTATTCTAATGTTGATTATGCTGGTGACAAGGTTGATCGCAAGTCCACTTCAGGAACATGTCACTTTCTCGGATGATCTCCTGTCTGTTGGTCTTCAAAGAAGCAGAATTGTGTATCACTCTCCACTGCTGAATCTGAATACATTGCTGCTGGATCGTGCTGTGCTCAGCTTCTATGGATGAAGCAAACTCTCAAGGACTATGGCATCAACATGAAGAACGTACCACTCTTCTGCGATAATGAAAGCGCCATCAAGCTTTCCAAGAATCCAGTTCAGCACTCGAAGACAAAGCACATTCAGATCCGTCATCACTGTCTCAGTGATCATGCCAATAAAGAAGATATTGATATCATTCACGTCAACAGTGAGGAGCAATTGGCAGATATCTTCACAAAGCCGTTGGATGAGAAAAGATTTTGCAAGCTGCAGTGTGAGCTAAATATCTTAGAATCCTCAAATGTGTTGTAATTGGACACACATCCTAACGCTTATGCATGTTGATGACTTACATGTGCAACACACAAAGTAACGTATATCTTCAACCAATGAAGACTTACCCTCTAAGTGTGAATACATTAACGTGGAATTTGACTTCAGAGCGCCATGATAATTATGCGCCGTGTCTGGGTCTAATACTTCCTATACGGTGGGTAACACCACCACCAAATTCTTATTGAAGTTTTTCTCTTGGCGTCATGGTTGCATAGTCTTCGCATTTGGTTTGTCTTCAACATTGATTTGTCTTCATGGTTTATCTTCGCAATGTTGAGCTGATATATATAATATATATATTTGTGTTATGTCCTCTACAGCATTCACTTAGAGCTATGTCTTCATTCTTGAATCTTTATTGATCTAAGTGAATGTGATCGGAACCTAACCTATTCTGTGCTTCTACCTCAATTCTATCTGTCCAAATCATATGCATTCTATTGAAACCTGTCGATTGTCTTCTCCGAGTCCTTGTCAGCAGAAGACAATTTGACAAACATTTAAATCTGTTTTAGTGATGTATCATTATTGCCTGAAAACTGCAGAAGCCAGAACGACCACCCGACAATCCAGGCGTGTGTGGGAACATGGAACAACTCTCAATGAGTTGCATGCATGCCACGTGCCTATCAGATGTGAACCGCCAAGGGCACCTGCGTAATTGCGTTGTGCCACCCTCCTCCTTATAAATACTCACCCGTGTGATCAATATCTGTTCATCCACATCGCCACCTTGCACAAACCCTAGCGCCTCCGCTAGCTCGCGTCGACGCCGGAGACGAAGCGCTTAGCTGTCGTGACTTCTTCAATGCCGTCCTCACGCCGGCCACGGACCTCGTCCTCTCTGCCGCCGCCATAGGTGTCTTCCGCCGCTAAGTTAGGGCGCAGGAGATTGAACTGCTCAGCCTCTCTTCCAACCTCGTCTAGCAGTTCGTTAGCAGTAATTAAACCTTACTTTTTACTGCCTTTTTGATCTGTCAAAGCCATCTTCTTCACCAAAAGCTTCAACAAGGAAGACTCTGAAGACTGCACCGCCTGAATCTAGTGTGCACTCTGAAGACTTATCTCGCGTGTCCAAGAGGACCAAGAAGCCATTGCCCAAGAAGGCCACTGGGCAACCCCTGACTCTGTTTGTTGTTCTGCACAACGAAGATGAAGCCATTGATCTGTCCAGCGATGAAGATGTTGGTGATGATGCTCTAGAGATTCTTATCAAGAGCAAGCAAGAGGCAGAAATCTTCAAAGATCTGCCCCTCTTTGATGTTGATATTCTGAATAACTTCATCGATGAGTGGTTCAACGACCAGCGCATCAGTATTGATGATCTTCAGCTTCCAGTGGACATCAGCGTCACCTTCCATGGAGCCATTGCTAGTGAGTTGGCCTTGGCTCAGAAGATTGTTGAGCTGAAGAACAAAATTGATTATGAGAAGGCTCACTTCAAGAAGAACATGGCCAAGCTCAATGTGGAAGATGTAAAAATCTTCAAGAAGATGTTGCATGACCTCAAGGAGGAGTTCCACAAGAAGCACACTGAAGCTAAAGGCTCACGAGAGCGCATCAAGTATTTCGCTCAGAAATGCGTTCAATCACACAATGAAGCTGAGATGCGCAAAGCTCTTGGGCGCCCTGACATCGATCCCAGGATGGCTGCCAAACAAAAGAAGCCTGCTGTGACACCGACTAAAGCACCAAGGCAGGAAGAACCTCACGTTGTCTTCCTTGCCAGCATGACAGGCTCGAAGCCTAAGGTCCCCTCAGCAGCTTCAGAGCTAAAGAAAACAAGGGCAGATGAAGCCAAAGCCAAGAAGCGCAAGCACAAGGACGCATTCGACGATACCCCTTCCAAGAAGAAGTTGAAGACTAAGGGAACTAAGTCTTCAAAGAAAGAGCGTATTACGGCCTCTCAGCCTCTCATTGTTGAACCAATCTCAATTGCTCCTCCTGCTACCGCCAACCAAGATCAACGTGTTGTGATCCACCAGCCTGCTTCCACAGAGGCTCGTGAAGATGAACAAGTTTCAGCTGTTGACCCCAACGCAGCTGAAGACATTGGTCGTGAAGACAATGTTATTGATGATGAAGTCCTTCCTCAACTCGAGCATCAGTTGGTATCATCGCCTGCTCCAACGAGCAGTGAATACATTAGCATTGGTTGTCCATAGACGCCAATCGCTCAAGCTGATTCCTGGGCCGAGCGCCCGCAAGAAAAAACCCCAGTTCATGATGAGACACCCCATACTCCCCCAGCACAAGTTACCAATCCGGTACTGAATGACGACGACTACGTGGAGACCACTCCATCACCAAAGGCGTCGCCCGTGTTTCAACGGCTTCGCAAAGGTCTCAGGCCATCAGTCTCCATGTCAACCATCCCAGAAGAAGATTCACACCAATCCAGCTCAGTGGCACGTCAAGTGTTCCATGAAGAGAATCCTTCTGTGACGGTTCCAGAGTCTGAAGCTAAAGCTGCTAAAGACATTCCGGCTGCATCAGCCGAAGAAGAAGAAAGAAGTGAAGAGAGAGTTGCAGCACCCCCTACCACAAACCAAGTCATTCTTGAGGAGAATGTGAGTGTGCAAGACCCTCCGGTCATTGACCAAATGGAGGTTGAGAACAATCAGGCTGCCACAAACACTGCTGAAGCCAATGACCCTGTCTTGGCTGAAGATCATGTGGAGCCTGAAGCAAATGTTGTGCCTGAATCCAATGTGAACCCTGAAGCTTCTGTGACGCCGGTCCCCACCAACGGTTTTGTTCCTCCCCCAAGGCCTCACACTATGGAAACGGCTTACAATCTTGATGGGGAGTTGGTCATAGTTTGCTGGCCAATCTTGGTTCCTCCCACTGCTCCCGGACAACAGTATGACTATCATGTGGATCAGCGACCACAGGTTCAGAAGCCAAAGCCCAGGCTGCCAAGGCTTCCAGGTGCTGCTACATCGCCAGGATCTTTCAGTGTCAACAGCTTCAGAGCACACAATACCTTCTTTGACAAGGACAAGAACCCATACTCAAAGCTAAAGATCTCTTCAAATTGCTTCTGGAGCCATCAACAATGCAACTATTACTCCTGTGTCCTCTACAATCAAGAGAGAATATTTCCTCACATGTGTCTTGCTTGTGAAGCTATTGCTGGTCTCCCTTGTCTTGAAGAAGCTCTGGACTGCTTTTGGGATGCTGGTCTTCTGCAATTTGTCACTACCAAAGAGCACCGGAATGAAGAGCTTCTACTGCAGTTCTATGCTACTCTTCACATTCGTGGCTACAACAGGGATCCGAAGACATGCATCCTCGAGTGGATGACAGGAGATGTGCACCATGAAGCCAAAGCTCAAGACATCATCGAGCTTAGCTCCCTGCCCACTCTAGATGAATTGTATGAGCCTGGTTGTCAGCGTCACAGAGAAGATTTGCGGAGTATATTTCAGAGGCGTGAACCCAATATGAGTCAGATGCTCAACATGATGAAGCCATTGCCTCAAGATGCAGAATATCCCAAGGAATTATTCGTCAAGGACCTCGAGTACTTGCCCCGCACAGTCTATCATATACCGAGGCGTACTCTATGGCCAATCAAGGGACATTCTTCTGAAGCCAAACTTGAAGGCACCATGAAGACTTTGGTATTCTATATTGTCAATGGCATTAGATTCAACTCCCAGGATTTCTTCATCAGACAACTTGCTGCATCTGGGATTGATATGTTTGGCCTGAAGTTTTATGCTCCATGGGTGATGTGCCTGATCAAACTCCATTCTTCTGTCAACTATCAGCCTTCAGCACACAACCATCTCGTCTTCCTGCCTGAGGTTGATCTGTCGATTAAAGCCATCTACCCCGAGCCTGCCAAGGAGCCGCTATATCTTCATAATATTGATCATCAAAGCTTCATGCAGCCAATAGAAGGAGTTCATGTTCCAAATGTTGCTGGTCCTGCTTATCCTCTGGCTGGCTATGTGCGTATGCCTCATCATGCAAACACCGAAGCCACTGCTAGTGTCGCGGAATTAACACATCTGATGTCCTAGTGAGAGGACTTAGTCGTGGAGCCATCACAATGAGATTAGCTTAAAGGGATTAAACCGGACAAAGGACACGGGGAGTTTATACTGGTTTGGTCCCTTGCAGTGAAGGTAAAAGCCTACGATCCAGTTGACGTGGAATTGATGGGGTCTCGATGAGCAGGGAGCGAATCCGCTTTACCTATCTCTCGAGTTGTTGTTTCTTGTCCCTGAACCGCCGCCGGGTTGTCCCTTTATATACACAGGTTGAGCCCGGTGGTTTACAGAATACCGAGGCCAGTTCATACACATTCCCGGCTCGGTTTCTACCTTGCCTATCTTAGAACACAAGTTACATATCTCAGGGCGGTTTATGTCTGTGGGCCCTAATCCGCCCTTGGGCTCTGGGCCTCTAAGTCTCTGTAGTAAAGCGCCATACTCCTTGTCTTCATGGGCTTCAATACGGATGAGCATAAACCAGCCCCTCCTGGGTGGTTTATACTCAGTAGTTATATCCCCGACATTAGGCCCCACATTGATTTGAGCATGTTCATGTCAATCTTCAACACTTAGGACCTTCTTGAACATCCTCGTATGATCCTTGTAAACCTCCATGACGTCTCCTCCATATGAACTTGATAAACCACCGTGACGTCATCTTCCAAGATTGTAATAAATCGCCATGACGTCATCTCTATATAAAAACCTGTAAATACTTTTTTTATTAATGACCCTCCGAAAACCAAGGCGACAGCTGTGTCAGATATCCATTTTTTGGGTTCCTTGATTCCCGCGCCTGTCACTTATCCCTTCGCCTTATAAATAGGACCAAGGGCCATTCTTTCCCTTCCCATTCGTGCCCTTTCGCCTCATCGTCTTCCTTGCGTCGCCCCGGTGCTCGAGTACAGTCGCCATCGTCGACCTTCGCTTCTGCACCACCGACGGCCGCTGCATCAACCTGATCTGACCAGAGAAACACGGCGCCTCTCCACCACTCCTTCAATCTCTGTAAGTTTTCTTCTTCTTCACCTCAGATCTACCATTAGGGTTTCGTTGTTCTTCGTTGTTCTTCCGTGTTCGTCAATACTCATTGTTGTCACATAGATCCTTTAACAAAAACACCACCTTTTTTCCTGTGCGGCCATAACTAAACCTCATTTTTCTTCATCATAGCATCTCTGTTATCAGTAAACAGATCCCATCTGGCTTTCAGCTGTTCCGCTCACACCGCTTAGGGCTTCTGAATTTTTCTCCTTTTTAAGACTGCGGTAGATCCAAAATTATAGTTACATCTTGTAAAACCTGTTTGTACAATACTTAGGAATTTCTCAGATCTGTAGCTTCCGTACCATTGTAGGCGGTTTAACTTTTTAGAATATGATAACCCGCCAGGTACCATTAGACCTCTCTTAAACCTCCGATTCATTTATATTTACACCCTTTCCTTGGCCAAAATCCGGTTTAGTAATATGAAAACTCCGGTTTAGCAATATTAGACCCTGGCTTGACAATATGCATATACCTCTATTGTGCTTATCTTGCATTGCTTTATGCTTGTCCATTATAAATCTTAAACTAGTAATATCCATGTTTCAGCTTTCCATTGAAATGGCCAAACAAGTTTATGAGTGCAACTGGGTTCCTTCCCGGGTTACCGAAACGCAACTATAAAGATGTGTCGCCACTAGCGCTTTAGCGAAAAAAGAAGTTATCCAGTGGAGGGTTCCTGGTCCGGAAAATCCTTGTGAACCTAAGGATGGAGAAGTAGTTGTGTTCGCTGACCATCTGGGCCGAGGTTTTAGCCCTCCCGGTTCAAAAAATTTCTGTGATGTGCTTGCCAGCTTCCAACTCCACCCTCAAGATATTGGACCAAACTCTGTGTCCAATATTTGCAATGTGCAAGTATTTTGTGAGGCCTATCTTCAGGAAGAACCCACAGTTGAACTGTTCAGGGATTTCTTTTATTTGAACCGTCGCACAAAGTTCATAGACGGACCCAGCACTAAACTTCGTGGGATGGCGATTCAAAAGAGGAAAGATGTCAGTTTCCCTCACGCCAAGCTTCACAGTCACCCCAAGGACTGGAATCAGACTTGGTTTTATTGCAAAGACACGTCTCCGACTGACGAAAATCCTCTGCCGGGTTACCGCCCTCACCTACTTAGCAACACTCATCTGTTTCCTCAGAGGCTGACTACCAAGGAACGGTCCAAGTATGCAACACAACTATCAAAACTCAGAGCCTTTATGGCAAACGGTTTAATAGGTGTTGACTTTTTCTGCTGCTGGATATCTTGGAGCGTTCTACCTTTAAGTCAGCGCCCTGGTTTAATGTTGGAGTACACGGGGGATTTAAAAGATCCTCAATGACATATCGATATTCATCTATCAGAAGATGAAGTTACCGAGTCCGTCAAGAAAATACTGAATGAACCGGAAGCTATCTGTAGCCAAGTAGGGCTTAGTCCCTTCTGTACCTCCAATAAACCGCCCGTTGTAAGAATTGCCTCATTTTTGTCTTAATCCGTCCTTTCTTAAATATTCCTTTATAATCTGTTGTCCAGCTGTGCAGGGTGATGATCCGTTCTGGAAAAGAAGTCACCAGATAAACTGGCGAAACCGCAGGATAAACCGGTGAGAGCACCCCACATCAAGACTAAGGCTATAAAGAAGCCAGCAAAGAAGAAAACCGCCAAGTCCTCTGACCTGCCCAATGATGAAGAGCTTGATGACCCAGACTCAGAGGTAGAACTAGATTCTCTTGGTTCTTTTTTCATACACCTCATTGACAATGATTATTATCAGGATGATGCGGAAGCTAGCCACGCTGGCGAAGCAGAGGTAATTGTTCTATCTTCCGACTCAAATCATGTGCCAGTATCAAAACTCTGTCGAGCAGTCTGGAAAGTAAAATATTCACACCCTCTTGCTCATTTGGATCCGCACTTTTCTTTGAAGACACAACAACAAGAAGCTCGCTGCACAACCCGACACAGTGGTCAAGTGGTTACCTCCTCCGGTTTACCATATTCTCCGGTTCGCAAACACTGTCAAGAGGTCTCTTGTTCTTCTAATACACTTTATCCCAAGGCAGGTTACTTCCGATATCCTCTTAATCCATCTAATTCGAATTATCAGGGAACCTCCCATTCATCCTTCGGCGATTCATCAACCACACAGATGCCTCCACTCAAGACCGTTCCTGGGTAAGCATACCGTACTTAATTTTTATGCCTTGCACTAGTTTATTGTACTAACCTCTGCGTTTGTTCTTTTTAGTGCCAAAGCCAGACTTAGCAAGAAAGCCAAGCTGACTACACGAGCTGATGATAATCCAGCCACTGAACCGTAGAGGACCTTAGATACTCTTGTTCAAGATGCTGACATTACTCTGGATGATCCAGTACCTCTGGATCAAGATACTTTTGTTGAACCGCCAGAAATGAATCCAACGAGCCAATTTGCTGATCCGCCAAGCCCGGCTGCCGATCCACCAAGCCCAGCAAGAACATCTACTAAACCACCAAGCCCAGACAAGACTGTTGATGGCACGACAGATGATGTTGTGATTACCGGCTTTGGCCATACTGCTCCTGGCAATCCTGTCGCTTTATCAAAGCATAGTGCTAAGGAGGAATTCTCCGCTGTGGATAAAGGCAAATGGAAAACTGATTTATCAAGCTATGCCCACCTCAATGCTCAGGACATCCACTCTGGATATCTAAACCATCTGTATACCAGCCGCGATTATGAAGCCAGTTTAGTAGGTCTGATGAAAGAGCGATATGAGGTAAATATTTGTTCCTTTGAATTTATTTTTCCTTATAGCCTGCTTCAATTATCAACTCTAGTAGCCCCCAGGGGCCAGTTCATTAATGTGAATGTGAACCGGGACTTGTAGTAGGAAAAGATTGGATTTTGCTTGTGTAGCCCCTATAGACCGGTTTATACCTTTAAGATATTCCAGTTTATACATCAAAATTCCTTCAGTCATCAACATGACCCGGTTTGTGGAGAGAAACTTGATAACCTTGAATTGATCCGATATGCATTAGCCCCCAAGTGCCAAGTATATAAATTGTTGTGTTCTTGGGACTTAAAATATCAGTTGAGAAAAGCAATCCGCATTAGCCCCCAAGTGCCAAGTATATAACTTGTTATGTGCTTGGGACTTTGAAGAAAGTATTACCAACTTATTATCTGTCTTTTGCAGGCTGACTTGACCAAAAAAGATTCACAAATCGCTGACCTCCAAGAAAACATCAAGTCCCAGCAAGCCGAAACTTCAAAGGCCAAAGAAGAGCTGAAGGGTGCTTTAACAGCCATGGAACAATTGAAGGATGGCTTCAAAGGCGAGCGAGCAGATTGGGAGGCTGAAAAAACAATGTTGCTAAAGCGAGCGAAGGATGCTGAAGCGGCCCTGAAACCGGTGACAGAAGAGCTTACTGGCCTAAAGCGGCAAATCAACGCTATGACTTCTGCTGTCTTTGGTAAATATCCTTGTCATGAACCGTACTTAATCATCCTTGAAACCGCCGGTTTAACAATAATATTTTAACCATTGCAGGTAGCCGTGGTGCCCATCTTGGTTCAGATATGCGCAAGAAACTGAAGGCTGCCTATACCTTGATAGAGCAGTTATATACCGACACTCAACGGGTCATCTGCACAGCATCGTACAACAAACCGCCCCCAACTTCAATCAAGGATACATTGGCAAAGTTGTCCATGACGCGTGCCCAACTCGAGGAAGTAAAGAGATCAGCTGCAAGGGCTGGTGCTTTGTCCGCATTGACTCGAGCCAAGGCTTGGATAGCTGATCTTGATCCAGAGGATATTGGAAACGGCTATCCCAGCCAAAAAGAAGATAGATCAGAATTTGACAATGACGCCCTCAGGACTTTGACAAACAAAATGCGTCCACTTGCGAGTAAGCTGGCTGAGGAGATTGATTTGTCTTTCCACCGGTCGATTTATGATGCGGACAACAGACCGATTGATGCGTCGGTTTATGAATCACAAAATCTTATCCCGCCAATCCGTAAGCATACTTATGCCCCTGATGTTGAACCGTCCGATCTTATCAGCGATGAAGCTGTCTTCAGAGCTTTATCTGGGATTGACTAGGAAACCATTGACTTCCAGCCACTGGGTGGGGAGGCGAAGGGTGAACCGACGCAAGATGATCCACAATCTTCACATAAACCTGAGGAAGAATCATAATCTGGAAGCCGGTTTATCGTCTGCACACTGTCATCCTTTGTGAAAAACAATTCCTTTTGGGCAGTTAAAAAATGCCTCGTAATAGGCTAGCTTAAACACTTGGTCTGCTATGCCATCGTGTGTAGTCACTTTGCCTAATACTGTTAATCTGCCGTGATATGCATTGTCTGCTTATGATCCTTAGCAATTTGATGCAATCATGTTTCTGCATAGAATAAACTTAAAATTTCCGTAGTGGTTTACTGCCGGATGGGTTATGTTACCCAATATAAAGCCAGGGTTTACAACCAAGGCTGTAAAACAATGAAATATGAAATACATCATACCTGTGATATTGAATCACATTGTTGGTTTGCCAACTTTCTTGTAATAAGGGTGATAACCCAAATCTTGAGTGTTGATAACTCCCACCATGTTGTGCTGGTTTATAATAAGCCATGCCGAGTTATGATAAACACCGGATGATCATCCTGGCGACTTATAGTCAATGCCAGACCGGGTTAGCAAACACCGGTTTATAATTGGTTGTGTACTAACAACTTATAGTTGAAAGCCACGCCGGGTTAACAAATATCGGGTCATATTGATATCTTATAGTCAGGCCGGGTCAATAGACACCGGTTTACCTCAAAACCTTATCAAAGGAGAAAAACTTTGACAAATAAAAGCAAATGAAAAACTTGTAGTCGAGGCTTTTCAAGGGCTGTCAGGCCCAAATTTGAGGCTTTTCATGGGCTGCCAGGCCACTGAGTTAAACCATTGTACAAAGCCTTTCAAGATGGGCCTCACATTAACCAATCGTCATTTTAACTTTGACAAGTTCCGGGTCTGTCTAAGACTGACTTGTCAAACGTTCGGCGGGTCATACCAGGATTACCTAGACGGAGTGGCTTACTTGATGAAGGCAGGTTAACCCGGGGTTTTAGGTGAATACACCTGGCTCCCAAGCCTGGCTTGATAGCCTATTACAAGGGTCCTTTAAAACTCTTTGTTGTTGTGCACAAAGAGCCCCCAGGTAACATTGTGAGCTGTGCTCAGTGGGTACCTATGTTTGAGCTGTGCGTGGCAACAAACTCTCTTTGGTCCCTTGGGTGTGAAGCCCCCAAGCTTTTTTGTGGCTTTATAAGCCGGTTTAATGGGTAATCAGAACTCCGCTTTATAAGCCTAAGCCCCCATGTAACCAAGAAGATATATAAGATGAAACGGCAGAAGCCCTGCTTTATCAAGGATGCCGGTTTATTTATTGATCATAATATGTACATTGTCAAAAATATATACATAGTAGGAGCCTATGGCTTAGGTGTAGTAAGGCCGAAGATGAGCTATATTCCACGGCCGGCGAGTCTCCTCCTCCGATTTGCGTGAGTCTTTGTGCTCTCAAACATCGATAAGGTAGTATGACCTGTTGTTCAGATTCTTGCTAACCACAAAGGGCCCTTCCCAAGGTGGGGATAACTCGTGCATCTCCGTCTGATCTTGGATAAGCCAGAGCACTAAGTCGCCTTCTTGAAAAGTTCTGGTTTTAACCCGGTGGTTGTGATAACACCGCAGGTCTTGCTGATAAATCACCGAACGAGCTGCCGCAATATCATGTTTTTCATCTAACAGGTCCAACGCATCTTGGCGTGCTCTTTAATTGTCCGCTTCAACATAAGCTGCCACTCGGAGCGGATAATGGCGAATATCACTTGGGAGAACTGCTTCCGCTCCATAAACCATGAAGAAGGGTGTGTAACTCGTTGATCTATTAGGGGTGGTGTTAATGCTCCATAAAACGGAAGGCAACTCTTCCACCCAACAACCGGGCATCCTCTGCAAAGGGACCTTAAGTCGGGGCTTGATACCCTTCAGGATTTCTTGATTAGCTCTCTCCGCTTGACCATTAGACTGGGGGTGAGCCACTGAAGACACATCAAGCCGGATGTGCTCACGTTGACAGAACTCTTCCATAGCACCCTTGGAGAGATTCGTGCCATTATCTGTTATAATGTTGTGTGGAAAAACCAAAGCGGAAGATCACCTTTTTCATGAATTGAACCGCCGTGGCCGCATCACACTTGCTCTCTGGCTCTGCCTCTACCCACTTGGTGAATTTATCAACCGCCACTAGAAGGTGGGTTTTCTTATCCTTGGACCTCTTAAAAGTCCCAACCATATCCATCCCCCAAGTTGCAAACGGCCAGGTGATTGGAATCATCCTCAATTCCTGGGCCAGAACATGAGCTCGGCGTGAAAACTTCTGACAGCTATCACACTTTCTGACCAGATCCTCTACATCAACATGAGCTGTTAACCAGTAAAAACTGTGTCGGAAAGTCTTAGCCACTAAGGATTTTGAACCAGCATGATGCCCACAATCTCCTTCGTGGATTTCACGCAAGATCTCATAGCCTTCTTCAGGAGGAACGCAACGCTGAAATGCCCCTGAAACACTGCAATGATGTAACTCGCCATTGACAATAGTCATGGACTTGGACCGCCGGATTATCTGTCTGGCCAGAACTTCGTCCTCAGGTAACTCGCCCCGGGTCATATACGCCAGGTATGGCACTGTCCAATCAGGGATAGCATGAAGAACCGCCACCAATTGAACCTCCGGGTCAGGAATAGCCAGATCCTCCTCCGTTGGTATCTTGACCGACGGATTATGCAAAACGTCAAGAAAAACATTGGGCGGCACCGGTTTACGCTGGGATCCGAGCCGGCTTAAAGAGTCCGTCGCTTCATTCTTGCGCCTATCAATGTGCTCAACATGGTAGCCCTTGAAGTGACCGGCAATGATATCCACCTCACGCCGATAAGCCTTCATAAGTGGATCCTTAGAATCCCAAGTACCAGACACTTGCTGAGCCACTAAATCGGAGTCGTCGAAGAAACGTACCAGGATTAAGTTCATCTCCTTAGCCATCCAAGACCATGGAGTAAGGCCTCGTACTCAGCTACATTGTTAGTGCAGGGAAACATCAAACGGAGAACATAACAAAATTTGTCACCTCAAGGGGAAGTAAGAACCACTCCAGCCCCCGAGCCCTCCAATTGTCTGGATCCATCAAAGTGAATAGTCCAGTATGTGTTATCCAGTTTATCCTCCGGTGCCTGTAACTCTGTCCAGTCGTTGATGAAGTCCACGAGCGCTTGAGACTTGATAGTAGTGCGAGGCATATATTTTAACCCATGAGGTCCAAGCTCAATAGCCCACTTAGCAACCCAGCCAGTCGCCTCCCTGTTCTGAATGATATCTCCCAATGGAGCGGAACTGACCACAGTAATGGGATGGCCTGAAAGTATTGCTTAAGCTTCCGGCTTTACATAAAAACCCCATACACCAACTTCTGCCAATGTGGGTATCTCTGCTTTGATTCGATAAGCACGTCACTAATGTAATAAACCGGCCGCTGAACCGGATACTCCTTACCTGCCTCTTTGCGCTCCACCACAATGGTCATGCTGACAGCCTGGGCGTTAGCAGCCACGTATAACAGCAATGGTTCCTTATCAATGGGGGGCAGCAAGAACGGGTGGTTTGGCTAATTGCTTCTTCATATCCTCAAATGCCGCATTAGCAGCATCACTCCAGACAAAGTTGTCTGTCTTCTTCATCATATGATATAGAGGGATCGCCTTCTCCCCCAACCGGCTGATAAACCGGCTTAGCGCTGCAATACGACCTGCCAGTCGTTGAACGTCATTGATACACGCCGGTTTAGCCAGGGACGTAATAGCCTTGATCTTTTACGGATTAGCTTCAATGCCCCTCTTAGACACCAGAAAACCCAGGAGCTTGCCTGCTGGTACACCAAAAACACACTTAGTAGGATTAAGCATCATCTTATAAACCCTCAGATTATCAAAAGTTTCCTGCAAATCAGCTATTAGTGTTTCTGCTTTCCTGGACTTCACCACGATATCGTCCACATAAGCATGAACATTGCGCCCAATCTGATTATGAAGGCAATTCTGCACACACCGCTGATAAGTCGCCTGGGCACTCTTGAGCCCAAAAGGCATAGATACATAGCAGAAGGCTCCAAAGGAAGTTATAGAAGTCGTCTTCTCCCGGTCCTTAACTCACATTTTGATCTAATGATAACCCGAATAAGCATCCAGAAAACTCAACCACTCACAACTCGCCGTAGCATCAATGATCTGATCAATACGGGGGAGGGCAAAGGGATCAGCTAGATAAGCCTTTTTTAAATCTGTGTAATCCACACACATACGCCAAGTGTCGTTCTTCTTATGTACCAGCACCGGGTTAGCCAACCACTCAGGATGAAAAACCTCCACAATAAACCCTACTGCCAAGAGCCGGGCTACCTCCTCTCCAATGGCCTTGCGTCTCTCTTCATTCAAGCGGCGGAGAAACTGCTTGACCGGTTTATACTAGGGATCGATATTCAGAGTGTGCTCAGTGAGTTCCCTCGGTACACTTGGCATGTCAGAAGGTTTCCATGCAAAGATATCCCGGTTCTCATGGATGAAATCGATGAGCGCGCTTTCCTATTTTGGATCCAAATTAGCGCTGATGCTAAACTGCTTGGATGAATCACCAGGAACAAAATAAACCAACTTAGTCTCATCAGCCGATTTAAACTTCAAAGCCGGGTCATGCTCTGTAGTGGGTTTCTTCAAAGAAGTCATATCTGCCGGATCAACATTGTCTTTATAGAATTTTAACTCCTCTGTTGCACAAACCGACTCAGCATAAGCCGCATCACCTTCCTCACACTCCAAAGCGACCTTGCGGATGCCATGAACCGTGATGGTCCCCTTATGACCCGGCATCTTGAGCTGCAGATGAACATAACACGGCCTTGCCATGAACTTAGCATAAGTCGGCCGTCCAAACAGGGCATGGTATGGACTCCTGATTTTCACCACTTCAAAAGTCAATGTCTCTGACCTCGAATCATGATCATCTCGAAAAGCAACCTCCAGAGCTATTTTACCGACTGGGTAAGACGATTTACCAGGCACCACACCGTGAAAAATGGTGTTCGACGGTTTAAGATTCTTATCCGTCAACCCCATACGCCGGAAGGTTTCATAATACAAGATGTTGATACTGCTCCCTCCATCCATGAGCACCTTGGTGAACTTATAACCTCCAACCTGCGGTGCTAACACCAATGCCAGATGACCCGGATTATCAACCCAGGGTGGATGATCTTCACGACTCCATGCAATAGGTTCTTCAGACCAGCGCAAAAAACGGGGCACCGCCGGTTCAACGGAATTCACTGCCCTTTTATGAAGCTTCTGATCACGCTTGCACAGGCTAGTAGTGAAGACATGATACTGTCCACCATTCAACTGCTTCGGGTGACTCTGATAACCCGACTATTGCTGTTGCTGATTCGCGTGTTGATTGTAACCACCTTGGTTGCCCTGATTGCCTTGATTGCCCTATCCGCCTTGATTACCTTGAAAACCTGAATCGGAGTTACCTCCACCATAACCCGGCCCATGAAACCCGGGTCCTGAACTGCCGGACGGTCCATGATCATACCTAAAGAGATTTGAGTTTTTGAACTCTCGCATAATAAAGCAATCCTTCCATAGGTGCATAGCAGGCTTCTCTTGTGTCCCGTGCTTTGGGCAGGGCTGGTTTAATAGGCGCTCCAGATTCATACCTGACCCTCCACTCCATGGCGGCAGTTTACCCTTACGATGCTGATTATTACCCTGTACGTTGGTGTTAGCCACAAAATCGGAATTACCGTCCGCTTTACGCTTACCGTTATTCCCATGTCTCGCCTGGTTATGTTGTTGTCCTTTTGCGCTGACATTCTTCTTTCCCTTCTCCGGCTTCTCATCATCAGACTCGGGATCCTTCGTACTATCAGAATCGACATACTTAACCAAAGCTTCCATAAGTGTTCCCATGTCATTGCAGTGACGCTTGAGCCATCCCAACTTCAACTTCATCGGCTTATACCGGCAATTTCCCTCTAATGTTATGATTGCCGAATCAGCATTGATGCGGTCCGACAAATGCAGAATTTCCGAAACCCAGCGCACTCAATGAGTTGTTGATTCGCCTTCTCCTTGGACACAAGCGGACAGATCCACAATTGACATGGGTTGCTTGCACGTGTCCTTGAAGTTTGCTATAAATCGGGCCTTCAACTCGGCCCATGAACCGACGGAATTAATGGGCAGACTCTTTAACCAAGTGCGAGCCGTTCCATCCAACATCATGGTGAAGTAGTTCGCACATGCCGCTTCATCCACATCCAGCATCTCCATTGCCATCTCATAACTCTCAACCCATGACTCAGGGGGTAAATCAGCGGTGTAATTAGGCACCTTACGTGGGCCCTTGAAATCCTTGGGTAACCGCACATTACGTAGAGCCGGGGTGATATACGGCACCCCCCAAGAGCTGAAAGCAAGTCCTCATTCCACTAACATCATCGGCCGAACCGGAGTAGGCTGATGATTCGTGTACTGTGCCGCCAACTGCGCCGCTAACTCTGCCTCCCGACGCGCTCTACCATTATCCACCACATCCTGAGCATTTGCACCACCGCGCGCCGGATTAGGCCCTCGAGGGGCGTCACGGTTCCGCACACTGCTTGACACAGCCGGTTCATCAATGTGCCTGCTGTAACTCTTCCTCGGGCGAGGGGTTGAATGGATTATGTCTCGGCTATATGAATAGGCCTGCTGCTGTACCATAGCGGTTTGAAGGAGATCCCTGACCCGCCGCATCTCAACTGCCGCTGGAGACTCGCCCTCCATTGGAATAGCTGCCAATCGAGACGCCGCAGCAATCATGTTATCCAAAGGGGTGGAGAAGTGACCCGGCGGGGTCGGCATGTACTGTGGCGGTTTATCTGTTTGTCGAGGCGGGTCCGTCACCCGTGGCTGATCTGGCACTCCTGTCTCAGGTGCTTCAGTCCGGTTTACTGTTGCCGGATTACTGGGTCCTGCTCCTGGCGTGTTGAAGAGATTCATTGCTTCATAAACCGACGGCAGACGAGACTGGTGCCTCCTCGTCAGCATGTCGTTCGAAGCGTTCTGATCCAGTATGAGACGGTAATTCTCTGCCTGAATCCCCTGTGACTGGGCATCTAAAGCGGCCCGCTCATCAGCCATCCTGGTTTCCTCAGCCGCCAAGTCCTCCTTGGCCTGAGTTATCTGATCCCGCAGTTCTGTGACCTCCGCATTATGCCGATCTTGAGTCTCTGGGGTAACTGCTATGGTCAACAATGTCGTCCAGGCGTCCAATAAACTGGACAGAACTTGAGCCGGCCGGCGCGTGGGGCCTCCTGCCCCGGCTGTAGGTCCAGAAGTCATCGCTGCTGCAGTTGAAGATTGCAATGTGCGCTGCATACCGGCCATGAAGATCGCAACCCGGTTTGGCGGTTCAAGGGGGTCCGGAATACCGCCATCGGAACAGCCCCCGAACCGGCCATCTTGTAGCTGGTATAGCGACTCGGTCTCGCCGGTGGATGATTTGCCATCAGATTAAACGACCGTCTCACCATCGGACACCGGTTCAGATTCCACACCATGGATGAATCCCACGAACGCATGCTTCATGGTAGGCTGAACCCGAGCAGGGCTTGCATGCTGAGCTGTCTCGACGAGGTCGGTGTAGATGTACGGCTCAGGGCCCGGTTTGCCTATCTTGCCGATGAAGACATGAATTCCGCCAAAGGGGACCCGGTACCCGTACTCGATTGAGCTGGCCTCGGGGCCCCAGCCTGCGTCATCGATGTAGAGTTTGCCACGACGAATCTTGGTCATCCGGCCCACTGCGTATCCCTTGAGTCCATCAATGTTGCCCTTCAAGAATTCGAAATCATCGTATGATAGCCCCACGGTGGGCACCAACTATCATGGAATTAACACGTCAGATGTCCTAGTGAGAGGACTTAGTCGTGGAGCCATCGCAACGAGATTAGCTTAAAGGGGTTAAACCAGACAAAGGACACGGGGAGTTTATGCTGGTTCAGCCCCTTGCAGTGAAGGTAAAATCCTACGATCCAGTTGAGGTCGAATTGATGGGGTCTCGATGAGCAGGGAGCGAATCCGCTTTACCTATCTCTCGAGTTGTTGTTTCTTGTCCCGGAACCACCGCCGGGTTGTCCCTTTATATACACAGGTTGACACCCGGCGGTTTACAGAATACCGAGGCCGGTTCATACACGTGCCCGGCTCGGTTTCTACCTTTCCTATCTTACAACACAAGTTACATATCTCATGGCGGTTTATGTCTATGGGCCCTAATCCGCCCTTGGGCTCTGGGCCTCTAAGTCTCTGTAGTAAAGCGCCATACTCCTTGTCTTCATGGGCTTCAATACGGATGAGCATAACCCGGCCCCTCCTGGGTGGCTTATACTTAGTAGTTATATCCCCAACAGCTAGTACAATTGCTCAAAGGCCTCAGAAGCGTTCTTGCGTACTCAATGACTAAGAGCTGCTTGTGGCCTTACATCAGAAGCAGGACAAGCACCACGACTGGCTAAAGTGTCAGATGCAGAGTCTCTTGGTGGATGTCAATCGCATTTGAAACTTGGCCACCAAGAACTCATTTGTTGCCCATGAAACCTCTCGGCGGTTGTCGTGGAATTGTCACGGCAGATGTCCTAGTGTGAGTACTTAGTTGTGAGGCCAACGCATCTATGTGGTAGCTTGAGAGGGGTTGGGCGGAATCGAGAGACGCAATAGAAGACAAGGATTTAGACAGCTTCGGGGCCCAGGAAACATCATCTGGTAACAACCCTACATGCTGTTTGTGGCTAGGTCTCATTATCATCATGAGGGAGTCGTCGTAAACCAGCTCTCCTAGTTATGTCTAACCCTTAAGATTATTTCTCTCTCTCCTCTTGGGGTGCCCTGCCCCTCCTTATATAAGTTGAAGGGGCGGGTTACATGTAGAGTCCATATCGGATTAAGACTTAAACTATTTTGACTTCTCTTCATGGGCTTCTTCACATCTTGGGCTTTTTAACGTCTCAGACTTATTAACCCCAGGCGACTTAATGTCTGCCGAGTTAACATCTATCGGGTTATGATCTGACTTAACATCTGCCGGTTTATGACTGCCTACCGGGTTATGATTGTCTGCCGGGTTATGACTATCTGCCGGGTTATGATTGTCTGCCGGGTTATGACTGTCTGCCGGGTTATGATCTGGCTTAACATCTGCCGGTTTACCATCTATCTTAGCCACCTGTCTTAACTGTCAGCCAGTTTATCACCTGTCGGTTTACCGTCTGTCTTAGCCACCTGTCTTAACTGTCAGTCGGTTTATCACCTGCCGGTTTACCAAGTCCCAGCTGGGTTATAACTCCGGTAGGGTCATACCTTGGGGTATATCCCCGACATTAGCCCCTAGTTTAATTTGGAGATATCGATGTTAAACTGATCCTTATCATCCTTAACTCCTTGCACTTTCCTTCTTCTAGAAAATCCGGGTCAATAGGCCAGCTTCATAAACAATTTGCTGACATTGGTTTGTCACGGAAAATTATTACGAGGAATAATTCATTTGACTCAGCTCCCAATGCTTAACAAAAATATTGGTCCTTGAAATACTCATCTGATCTTTAGCCGGTTTAAGGATGTAGAACTTGCCGGTTTATCATCGCCAAAATTGCCGGTTTATAAATATTGATGGCACCGGGTCATAATTGTAGTTAACATCGAGCTTGAAAATATAGCTCTTGTATGCCTATCACTTGTAGCCCCCAAGTCTTAAGAAGGTAGCATAGCAATAGCTTAAGACTTGCTTCAATATAAATGTCACAACCTTGAAGAAATCTAATTTATCCATCTCAGTCACGAGTCATAAATTGAGTATTCCACATATGTAGCCCCCAAGTGTCGGGTTGTATGTTTGCAGCAACCTGGGACTTGAAATTGCCTTATGCTCATAAAAACTTCAACCAGTGTAGCCCCCAAGGGCCGGGTCATTATGCAATAATGAGCAGGGACTTTATCAATATGATCATGTATACTTGAACGGCAACCTATAGCCCCCAAGGGCTGACTCAGTAAGATAATATTGAGCTGGGACTTTATATATATACTTCTTTGAAAAGAACATCTTATGATGTAACCCCCATCATGGGGCTTGAACCCATGTCCACAAGGTTAAGAGCTTTGTGCTTTACCAACCGAGCAGTGAACCCTTCAATATAATGGATTTAAGACTTGTGTACCTTGAATTGTTGACAGGAGCTATTGGTAGCCCCTAAGGGATGGCTCATTATGATGTAATGAATCGAGTCTACAATAAGGCCCATAAAATGACTTTGCATTAGCCCCCAAGTGTCATGGTGCATGCATGCAGCGACATGAGACTTGCATATTTGATGTAATCTCAACTTGAATAATGTAGCCCCCAAGTGTCTGGTCGTAAGCCTGCAGCGACTTGGGACTATTCCTTTGTAGAATAAATCATACCCATTGGTAAAATAATATCCATTGCACTGAAGCGACTTTGAAAACCTCAACCATAATATTGGTTATTGATAACCATAACAAAAATCTAGCCATGTTTGCTATTAAAGATTTAAATAATATACCCAATGATTTATAAGCGCATGATTCCCATTGCACAATCCAAAGTATACTGGCGCTTCAAACCAAGAAGGGAGCCCCCAAGTGTTATATTTTGAACCATCAAGGCCGGGTACCTATGTTTGAGTTGTGCTGTGCAACAGACCCTCTTTGGTCCCCTTAACCCGGGCATTAAACCTCCAAGTAGGCCAGAGCTATGCTCATATGAAGTTATAATATTGGCTTGATAGCCGATTGCCAAGGTAATCTGAGCTATGCTCTTATGAAATAAAAATACTAGCTTGATAGCCGGATTACCAAGATAAACAGAGTTGTGCTCTTATAGTGTGGGCCTGATAGCCGGGTTACCGAGGTAACCAGAGCTGTGCTCTTATGATATGGGCTTGATAGCCGGATTACCGAGGTAACCAGAGCTGTGCTCTTGTGATATGGGCTTGATAGCCGGATTACCAAGGTAACCAGAGCTATGCTCTTTTGATATGGGCTTGATAGCCGAATTACCGAGGTAACCAGAGCTGTGCTCTTATGATATGGGCTTGATAGCCGGATTACCGAGGTAACCAGAGTTGTGCTCTTATGATATGGGCTTGATAGCCGGATTACCGAGGTAACCAGAGCTGTGCTCTTATGATATGGGCTTGATAGCCGGATTACCGAGGTAACCAGAACTGTGCTCTTATGATATGGGCTTGATAGCCGGATTACCGAGGTAACTAGAGCTATGCTCTTATGATATGGCAATATTGGCTTGATAGCCGGATCAAGAGGGTAGTCATAGCTATGCTCAATGAGCAAGCCCCCAAGTGACCAATGATATGATAAGCCAATACGGCAAGATACCCATGTTTGAACCACGCATCATGGCAGCAAGTTCTCTTTGACAACCTTTAATTTTTCCTGAGAACTCGAATTTGCGAGAGATGAATTTCTTTTTCAACCAGAGTTTTAAACCGGATATTGAGAGATTCAAAGCTTTGCGGGAGACAGATTTCCCTTTAACCGGATTGTAAACCGGAATCTTCATTTTGAGTCAAAAAATTTCTGACGACCTTTAAATTTTCATCAATGTAACAGCAACCTCTGGGACCGGGTTATCTTCCCTGCACTAACCTGGAGTTCTTGACTTGCTTTAAACTGTCATTCATTTACTAAATCTTGTCATCGTAGCCCTCGAGTCTCAAGGCGACTCGAGGAGTTGTCTTGAGATTCTCCATATTTGACCATGATATAAACCGGCATGAGTCATTCAACAGCTCAGTGATACAATAGTCCCTTTTGCAGTAAACAACTTGTCCTGCATTAGAGAGCTTGCAAGCCAGCGTAATTGTTCTTTTTAAAGAAAGCAATATGTAATACAAAAATGTACTGGATGGATTTCACCTGATATATCAGGCCAGCAATTATCCACCGTGGAGCTGATGATCACTATGGTGATTCTGAAATCAATCATAGCTGAATCAGCCGTGGGAGTAGACAGATGAGCCGACCGTGGAGTTGTAAGCCAGCACGAACGGGAACGTCAACCACAAGCACGATAAACCACGCAGACAGGCAAGTCAACCATGTCATGTTAATGTAAATTGGGCCATAAAAACAGCAGTTTGCACATATATTCGTCGAGCACCATTGCACGGTCAGTTGCTAGCGCATGATAAAGGTGGCGCAAGCTATACATCCATGACACGATCATCGCACTTGCAATGAACAATTGTCCTGCATAAACAATATTGCAGACAAAGGCAAAGATAAACTATTCTTTGACAACAATATATGCTAATAAAACAAACTTGGATGGATATCACCTGAATGCTAGATGATCTTTGCGTGGTTCACAAATCAAATTATATATGGAGGCCCAGCGGTGGCGTGGATGGGCATATCACTACTGCTAGTAACAATAGATGACCCTGAATTTTTGTAAACCGGAACCTTTTGACAATCCGATCGGAACTTTTTGATAATCCAGAACTTTTTGAGCTGGAACCTCTTAATAACCCGGCCGGAACTTTTTGAGCCGGAGCTTCTTATAATCCGGCCGGAATATTTTGATAACCCGACCGAAACTTTTTGAGCCGGAACCCTTTGCTAACCCGGCCGGAACTTTTTGAGCCAGAGCTTTTTGATAACCCGGCTGGAACTTTTTTGAGCCGAAGCATTTTGATCATCTGACCGGAACTTTTTGATAACCCGGAACGTTTTTGAACTGGAACCTTTTGCTAACCCGGTCAGAACATTTTTGAGCCGAAGCTTTTTTATCATCCGACCGGAACTTTTGATAATTCGGAACTTTTTAAACCGGAACCTTTTGTTAACCCGGCCGGAACTTTTTGAGCTGGAGCTTTTTGATAACCCGGCCGGAACTTTTTTTAAGCCAAAGCTTTTTGATCATCTGACCGGAACTTTCTCGGCGATCCGTCTGGAACTCTCCGACGAGCCGGCCGGAACTTCTTCAATAAGTTGGGCGGAGCTTCTCGATCCCTGGGATAGCGCACTCCAAGAACTCAACACCACCGTGCGCATGCCCCATGGTGGGCGCCAACTGTCGTGGAATTGTCACGCCAGATGTCCTTGTGTGAGGACTTAGTCGTGAGGCCAACGCATCTATGTGGTAGCTTGAGAGGGGTTGGGCGGAATCGAGAGACGCAACAGAAGACAATGATTTAGACAGCTTCGGGCCCCGGGAAACATCATTCGGTAAAAACCCTACATGTTGTTTGTGGCTAGGTCTCATTATCATCATGAGGGAGTCGCCGTAAACCGGCTCTCCTAGTTATGTCTAACCCTTAAGATTATTTCTCTCTCTCCTCTTGGGGTGCCCTGCCCCTCCTTATAAAGTTGAAGGGGCGGGTTACATGTAGAGTCCATCTCGGACTAAGACTTAAACTATTTTGACTTCTCTTCATGGGCTTCTTAACATCTTGGGCTTTTTAACGTCTCGGACTTATTAACCCCAGGCGACTTAACGTATGTTGGGTTAACATCTATCGGGTTATGATCTGACTTAACATCTACCGGTTTATGACTATCTGCCGGGTTATGATTTTCTGTCGGGTTATGACTGTCTGCCGGGTTATGATTGTCTGTCGGGTTATGACTGTCTGCCAGGTTATGATCTGGCTTAACATCTGCCGGTTTATCACCTGTCGGTTTACCGTCTATCTTAGCCACCTGTCTTAACTGTCAGTCGGTTTATCACCTGCCGGTTATTGTCTGTCTTAGCCACCTGTCTTAACTGTCAGCCGGTTTATCACCTGCCGGTTTACCAAGTCACAGCCGGGTTATAACTCCTGTCGGGTCATACCGTGGGGTATATCCCCGACAACGGTCCTGGAAGAGCCTCACCCTCCGATGCTCTCAAGACGATCTTCACGCAGATGGCTTCACCGAGGGTTTCAAGTTTGATTCCAGGCCTCCACCAAATGCAAGCTGGCATCGCACTCCCTCACTTGAAGATTCAGAGCATTCATCTTTGGCTACAACAGTTGTTGCGAATGTCGTCGATGAATAAGACGACGCCACTTCACCGACCATGGCTACACTGCATCTCGACACTGCACCAGGCCCGTCTGCACCACCAAACTCCAACACCGACCCTGCTCCTTCTGGGAATGAGTAGATGCTCTATGCGTTCAAACCTTTTTGGTCATTACTGACAAAAGGGGGAGAAGCATATGAGTTGATAGTCTTCATGTGGGTCCTTATGGGTGGTTGCATTATTTTGCCAAGTATTTACAACTCTCGTCTTTTGATACGTTTGGTTCTTTGAGTTGTAACACTTAAACTCGATGGTCGTTTGCTACTTTTTCTGCTATTCTATGATGCAATGATAAATTCTACATGAAGTCATTCAGCAGCAGTCCATTTTCCATTATGCATATCATTATCTTCATTATCTACTTATATGCATAATGTATTGCCTTCACACTTTGAAGATGGCCTCCACAAAGCAAAATCTGCCATGTGCATTTGCATTCAAAAGCAAATCATTTATATGCACATCATTGGGGGTGTCGGATTTCTGGGGTGCGTGCGGAGATCTCAACCTGCCCAGCCTGCATACTCTTGATCCTCCCTAGCCTAGCGCGTCGAGCTCACAGAGACACAAAGACACAGAGATTTATACTGGTTCGGGCCACCGTTGTGGTGTAATACCCTAATCCAGTGTGGTGTGGTGGATTGCCTCGAGGGGCTATGGATGAACTAGTACAAAGGATGAACAAGCCTCAGGAGGTGAGGTGTTCTTGAGCTGGTGTGGTGCTCGGGTCAGAATGGATCTCTTCTGCTATGGTGGTGGCTAAGTCCTATATATAGTGGCCTTGGTCCTCTTCCCAAATATGAGCGGGAAGGGATTCCACAACGGCGGGATCTGAAAGGGGACAAGTAGTACACTCTATCCTGACAAAAGTAGTCTTCGCCTACAAAAAGCCTCTGGTCGTGACGCTGCGTGGGCTCGGTGATGACCTCCGTCCCACCGTCCTGGCGATCTTGGTCTTGTTGTACTAGAATGGAAACCTTTGGCTGATTTCTTGGGACTCAGCGCTTGTGGCTTGCCTCCCTTGCACCAATAGGAAACCTACGCTCTGCACCAGCCTGGCGCCCGCCTGGTCTTGGTCATCATGACTCACATCAGCTGAGCCTCATGACGTAGCTGCAAAAATCTCTCCGCCCCTCAGGAGCCCTCCTGAGGAGGCCAATTCCTTCAAGGGTCTTGGCATCGTTCACCTCGCGAGGGTCTTGCTGTGCTGGTGTTGAAGCTAGGCCGTACAAGGCCGTCGATGGAGCCACGTGGTGGGCCGCAGGCAGGCAGGACTCTATACCCCCAAGTCCAGGACGCCGATAGTAGCCCCCGGGCCCAAGGTGCGCTCGGACATGGCTTCCAAGCGAAGCCAAAGGGCAAGTGTGGAGCACCGCAGGCCCTATCAGCCTGCGGCCTCGATGATGCGTGGCGATTGATTAGACGTGGGCGACTTCGCTTCCCCATGCTGCCTCGGCAACTGCTCTAGTCTGACAAAAGGGGTGCCGCCCGCTGCCAGGCTTTCATTGCTTGTTCTTTGTCTTGTTCTAGATCCCCTTCTCCCCACAGCAGAAGAGCTCACCAAATCTGCCGATTCTCCACCAAATCCTCAGTGTGATGGCCGCCAAAAAAGCCAACTCCGCCTGGTATGAGCCAGGGCTGATGGCGCCCTGTGTGACCGGGGAGAAGCTCCAGACAACGCTCCTCCTGACAGCGAGCGATGAAAATTAGTGGGGGAAGACTGCGCTCCGGGTCGCCACCGCTGCCCCGGAGCCCGCGGGCAGCAACTTCTTCCCCTTCTTCATGCACATCGTCTTCTCCGGGCTGGTACCTCCGTTCTCCCCCTTCTTCTTCGCCATCCTTCACCACTATGGTCTCCAAGCACTCCATATACATGCCAACTCCATCCTCCTTATGTCCCTCTTTGCCTTCTATTGTGAGGCATTCATGGGGGTTCCGCCCTCCGTTGCCCTGTTTCGTCATTTCTTCTATCTTCGCAAGATCGGCAACAATCCAGTCGGGTGCATCAGTTTTGTCGCAGCGCGGGGTGGTAACACAATCTCCCGCGCCGAGAAGAAGGTGGAGGATGCCGTGAAGAGGTGAGTGTTGATGGATGCCAAGAGCTCCCAGAGCTCACTGAAGCTGCCAACTGCATTCCCTGTCTCCGATAAGTGGTGGAAATCTGAGAAGATTACCGACCCTTCCCTGACACCATTCGTGAGGACAATGGACAAAGAGCTGAAGGACGTGAAGTTGACGGGGGCTATGCTCATCAGGGAGTTCGTGAAGCAGCACATCGTGACGCTTCAAGACCGCCCCCGTCCCTTGTGGAAGCTTGGTGGTGACTACGACAAGATCTGCCTACGCCGAGACCCCCTTCCCGAGGAGGAGCTGAACAAGGTGTTGCTCTACCTGACGGGAAAGGACCCGAGCGACCCTCCGGTGACGACGCCGAGGAGGTCGTCGCGGCCACGCCTGTCTTCGACGAGCTCGGGTTTGTGTGGCTGGGGTCTTCCTTGCCGCCTACTACCTTGGTGCTCCTCTCCTCCGACAGCTAGTACTCCGGCGGCCAATCCTCCAAGGCCACCGAGGATGAGGTTGTGGACGAATCCTCTACCCCGGAGCAAAGGGAGCTCCTGCGCGACCTTCCGGACAATGATGATGATGACGAGCCCCCGATGGTGGAGGTGCCGCGCCTTCTAGGAGTCACCACGAGGTCTGGGGTGGCCTCCTTGAAGCAGCACAAGCGAGCGGTTGCAAAGAAAAGTAGGACCGTGGTGATTTCTCCGGGTAGAAGCCGACCTTCGCCAACGCTGCCTCGGGCGGCGCCAACTGCAAGCTCTCCTGCTCCCAAGAGCTCAGCACCTGCTGCTCCGCCCCAGCGCCCGCTGCTGAGCATGAAGAGGCGCTACGCCTTTGTCGACTAGTAAGTTTCTCCCTTATCCTTGCTTGTTGGTTCTTGAAGTGGTGCTGAGCGTATTCTCCTGTCGTTAGGCAGCAGCCGCCGAAGAAGCAGAAGGAGGCATAGAGGTCGCCGTGGCTGCAAGCGATGGAGCGGCCCCCACGGCCCTGGTGAAGAAGAATGTCACAACCCCCACAACCTTAGGGGCAACGCCAGCTCCGGAGGACATGGATGCCCGTCCTCAGGAGGTGCCGGTTCCCTCGGCAGGCCTGACTCCTTTGGCGCCCAGTCTTGCCGCGGCTGCTGAGGACAACCAGCCTCCGGAGCTCCCGGTCCTTCATGAGGTTGAGGTTTCTTCTGCCTTGGCGCCGAGGGCGTCTCCTCCCTTGCCCAGCGCGTGGTCGAGTCACGCTGTTCCTGCTCCCTCCGGGACCCTGGAAGAGGCAAGGGCGGCGCTGGATCTCCTCCAGGGTGAGCTTTAGGGCCCAGATTGTCGTTCGGCGTGAGGACGCTTGGGGTTGATCTCTAGTTGGGTCAAGGCCGACGCGTCTGTTCGCACAGCCTGGGACTCTGTGGAGGAGGCCCAGAAGGCACTTGGGGTGGCCTCCACGATGCGCGACCTGGTGCAGAAGGAGGCCACAGAAGCTGAGAACCGGTGCCGTGTGGCGGAGGCTGATCTGAAGACTCTACAGGACTAGCAGGCCACCCAGGCCAGCCAACTCCAGGAACATGAGGAGAAGCTGAAGGCCCAGGAAGCTGTCATCGCTAGCCGGGACGCCGAGGTGAAGAAGACGGCCTTAGAGCAGGCTGGAGAGGGCGATCGCCTGACGCAGCTGAAGGAGGAGGCGGAGGCAGCCCAAGCGGCCCTGATCGAGGCCAAGAAGGCAGCCACCATGGAGCCCGACACCCTCTCCTCTCCTGAGGCACGCTTCCACAAGGACCAGAAGGCGCTCTTTGGGGATGATCCCTCGGGAAAGGTGGTGGTGATGACCCCGAGGGAGAGCCTTGCTGCTCTGCTTCCTGAAATCGTGTCGGTGCTCAAAGATGTTGTCGACGGGTTTACATCCTTGGTGGACAATGAGGCGCGCTCACTTTCTTCTTCAGCTCTCACGTGCTTCTTCAACCATCTTTACCTCCAGGACGCCATCTTCAACCTCTCATCCTTCCTCACTCCGGTGGACGCCGACTCCCGGGATGCTGCTATTACTGCTGTGAAGAGCTCTGTGGATACCGTGCTGAGCAAGTACCTGGTCGTTGGTCCTCCAACTAAAGCCGATGGGATGGGCGACTCGCCCGATGATGAGGCAGCACTGCTGGCGGGCAACTGTGACGCCCAAGTCTGAGGAGGTGGCCTAGAGATTCTGCTTTTGCTTGTTTATCCTGCACCATGCGACATGCCTCGGGGAGGCGTTTAAAACTATTTGCTTGGAACAATATGTCTTGTAATAACTAGATTATGCTCCTTCAGCTTTTCTGTTTGCTTTGTTGTTCTGCGTTGGCAGCGCCCGGCCCCGCGCGTACCTCAGACGTCGTTGGGTCGTCCGGATCACCAGGACGAGCCCAAGAGTTGAGGGGCTATGGGACCAGTTAGGCTCATGAGTCGCAATGCTCAGGAGTCCTCCTTGACATGTGAACAGCTGAGGAAAAGATGCAGGGGCAAGCCTTGGTGTTCTACGTCGGCGGCCCGGCCCCGCGCATACCTCAACTATCATTGGGTCATCCGAATCACCAGGACGATCCCAAGAGGTGAGGGGATACATGACCAGTTAGGCTCCTGAGTTGCGATGGTCCGGAGTCCCCCTTGACATACGAACGGCTTGAAGGAGAAGGGTGACAACTAGGTCTTGGCGTTCTGTGTTGGTAGGGCCCGGCCCCGCACATATCTTAGCTGTCGTTGGGTCGTCCGGATCACCAGAACGAGCCCAAGAGGTGAGGGGCTACGTGTCAGTGTACAAAAGTAGGGGCTCTCCTTTTGACCCCTTTACTTGTGCACGGGCAGTCAGAGCCTCCCGCCACGGCCGCACACAGACACGGCAGTAAGGGGAAGCCAGAGAGAAGCCGAAGCCACAAGACAAACGAAGCAACAACAAGGACCAAGGCCACGAAGATAAGATGGGCGAAGGAGGTTTTCCCGGCAAGGACCCTTGCTGGGCAGCCTCGGCGGGCCCGGCAAGGCCCTTGCCGGGGCAGCTCGCCACGCCAACCGAGTGAGCCACCCTTGAGCCCACCACGCTCGACGAACGTGTCGGGACAAGGCTTAGGAGGCACCTCTATGTTGTCATGCAGATCTTTGTGAAGACATAGAATGCTCAGGATCAAATGAGGATAAGAAGGCAATCATCCTCACTGAACAAACCCACGAGACTCCCGGCAAGATCCTTGCCGGGGAAGCCACAATCATCCTCACTGAACAAACCCACGAGACTCCCGGCAAGATCCTTGCCGGGGAAGCCAGCGCGCCACGGCAAGACCCTTGCCGGGCCACCCGGCAAGACCCTTGTCAGGCCACCCGACAAGGCCCTCGCCAAGCGCACCGGCAGGGCCACTGCCAGGCCCGCGCCAACCAAGTCCTCACCACCGTTCGCATGCAGCTGCCGGCCCAACTAGCTGGGCAGGCACCTCGGTGGCAGCATGCAATCCTTCGTGGAGGCTCCACCACCGCGCCACCTCAGCTGCCTGCCTGCCTACATGGCACCGCATGCATCGCTAGCCAGGGCGCGTGGCGAAGCGAGGGGAAGCGGCGACGGACGGGACGGGCCTCCTCCTGGTCCCCGATAAAGTGACGGGACACCTAAGCCTCGCATTTAATGCGTCTTGTCCTGTAATGCTAGCGATAAACTCGCAAGGCTATAGCACTTTCCACCTCCTGTGTGCCACTGTGGCAGCCCCTTTGGCCTATAAAAGGAGGCCCATGGCGCACAGAGAAGGGATTCGGCTTTTCAAACCTCGTAGCACCTAGAGCTAGTTCGAGAGCTCAAGAACACTAATACATCCACCATAGCAGGATCATAGGGTTTTACGCATCTTTGCAGCCCGAACCTGGGTAAATCCCCCTTGTGTCGTTTCTTAGTCCCGCTCTTCTCACGATCCCCGCGCCCTGCAACCATAGAAGGGATTCCAGTGATCCCATAGGTGTCGTTTCCCACCGACATCTTTGGCGCGCCAGGTAGGGGGCGCTATTGTGAGAATCTGGCCTAGCGGTCGACCTAGCTGTTCTCCATCGCCACGGCTTCTGCAGAGAAGGCGGCCAAGAAGGCGGCACTGCCCGTTGGCACGAAGGACGCCAAGGCGGCGACGAGAGAGCTAAGTCATGCTGAAATTTAAGTCCTTCTCCTTAAATATAAGCTTATTATCCTCGGTGGTTCGGCCTATCTATGGGAAGCCTGAACGCAGAGGGGCCCTCCTGCAATCGGCAACGCCCTTGTTCTGTTTTGAGTCCGCTCAAAACAGTTCAAGCGACCGCGTCAAGAGCGGTAGGGTGGCCTTCCACCATTGGCAAAGCTCTCGGTTCTGACTCAAGTCAAGCTCGACAGACCGAGCGGACGCGCCAAGGGCGGTAAGGTGCTTTGCCCGGCAACAAGCACACCCGACAGGAAAATGGGGATCCGTCCTCAGAGCGCTGCCCTGGGTTTACGTGCCGGCAAGCTTACCCAGTTGAAGTGGGGTGGACATACAAAGAAAAATCGAACAGGAAGATAACATGCATAGTTTCAGGGGCATCACAGAGTTATATTACATAAATTGCCGCCGCGGTTCTAATTAAAGATAGCATTGTCTTGGTCCTGAACCTGCAGCGGCGATGGAGAACGGGATGCCTAGTCCCGGCGCTGGCCCTCCACCCTCTTGATTTTGTCGATGCGGCTGAGGATGGGCTGGCTACGCTCATTGAGCGCCGCGGTGTCAACACCCTCCGGCAAGCTCTTCAGCATAGCTCGAAAGTCGAGGTCGGGATGCCAGTACGCAATCTTGGTGAGCACCCTGGTCATGGTCCCCCGGCAGAGTATTCGGGATTCCTCGGCCAGGGACACCGCCCGGTTGGAGTGAAGCCGCTTCGGCGCACCGACGACCTTCTTGAAGTATATGGTCAGGTTGGCGTTGGGGCTCAGGCTCGCTTCTGGGGCGTACCCCATCTCCGACATCCCCATGATGGCCAGTTGATTGGCGGCCGAGTTTGCGACGGCAGCAAGGCGCCCAAGCCATCGCTTCTCGCCCGCCTTGTAGTCCTTGAGGTTGGCGGTCTCATTCCTCAGCAGCTGCTTCTCCGTCTCCAGCTCCTTTGTTAGGAGCCCCTCCCGGGTCAAGGCCCCCGACAGCGTCTCCTCGAGCTCTACCAGCTTCAGCTTGAGATCTTGGATGGAGGCGTTGGCCTCGGAGAGCTCTCCAGACTTGCTGATGATCTCGCCCTGCGCCACCGTCAGAGCACCATTGAGCGTGTGCTTCTCTTGGGCCAGCTTCAGAGCTTGCTCCTCCAGCTCCTTCACCTTGCCGGCATGGGCCTGAGCCAGAGCGTTGTGTGCCTCCTGATGCCTCCGCTCCAGCTCTTGGGTCCGCTGCAGGACGAGCTTGTCCACCTCTTCGTCCTTGCCGCGGAGCATGGCGACAAGCTTCTCCTCGCGCTCGGCGAGGTCCTCCTCCTGGGTCTTCAGCGCGGCCTCATGCTGGGACCGGACGGCCTCGGCTTCGTCGGCCAGCCTCTTCGCCGTCTCCTAGGCTTTCTCGATGTCGGCCAGCTTCAGGGCGAGCTCCACCTCATGGTTGGCCGGCTCACCCTAGGCGGCCTTCAGCTCGTCCTGAGCGTGGCGGAACCAGTCCTGCGCCTCGGCGACGCGCGCCATGAAGTCCTCCTCCATCTTCGCCACCACCGCCATCTTGGACTTGGCCTTGTCTAGGCGAGCGCGGTGGAGCGCCTGGAGCTTCCGGAAGCTAGCACCCATGGCTTGGAGCAGCTCCTCCTCCTGGGAGTCGGCGCCACCAACGCCCGGCTTATCAACAACCTCGAGCCCGACGGTGGCAAGCGCCTCCTCGTCAAACACCTCTCCCTCAAAGGGAGCCCTGGTGCTCGACGCGCCAAGAAGGTGGGCGAAGAAGTCGTCGCTGACCCTCAGGTACCTGCCGGAGCCAGAGGCAGCAGAGGAGGAGGGCAGGTCGTCAAACGCCCCCTCCTCGGCAGCGGCTTTGCCGACATCCCCGGCAGGCCCCTTGTCGGGCTCTTCGGCAGGCCCCTTGGCGGCATCCTCGGCGGCACCCCTGGCACTCTCCTCGGCGGCAATCTTCTCCGCCTCTACCGCGGCCTCCGCGGTGACATCCTTGATGGTGGTGTCGATGTCCTCCGAAGAGGGGCCTGGACGCCAACAAAGAGACAAGGCAAAGCCAAGATCGAAAGTCGATGAGGAAAAGAGGAAAAGAAGAATGCAGACAGAAAAGAAGGGCGAGTAGCCTACCCGTGCCAGGCCAAGAGGCGGAAGCCCCTTCTCCGCCAAGGTCCGGCATTGAGGCAAAGCTGCTGGCGCCTGCATTCCCCTCCCCCTCCTCCGTGTGCACGGCCTCGGTGCTTGGTGTCCTTGCCAGGGACGCCCCTTGGGGCGGTGTGGTCGACGGAGGCGGCATGATCGGAGAGGCCCCCTGTGGCTCCCTTTGGTGTTGCTCCTCTCCTGCATCCACGGCATGGTTACCACCGAAGCATCGACCATGTCGCACGTTGATAGAGGGCGGATGGTGGGATTATGCTGGGGGTTGGGCTGAGCACTGCTATTCGGGCTGCTCGACACCACCAGTGGCATACTAGAGGTGCCGGCCTGGGGATGGCCACTCGCCGAAGTCCTAGCCCTCTTGATCCTCTGGGCCAGCGTCTCCACATGCCTGCAAGATGAAGACGAGTAAGCAAAACCATCGGGGAGGAGAGTAAGGAATGAGGGGGGGGGGGAAGCAGAGGCTTGCTCTTCGTTCTTTTCCTCCTCCTCCTCTATTGTCTTCCTCTTCCGCACCTGGCTGAGAGGCCCGGGCTCTCTCTCCGGGCTGAGAGGCCCGAAATCAAACAAGTCACCCCAAATCCCCACGCTAATGTTTGCCGGCGAGGGGGGAGGCGATGGCATCCAGACGCGCTTGGACGATGAAGAGGCTGGTGTTCTCTTCTTTGACGCCACGGCTTTCGCTGTTTTCTTCATCGTCACTGCCCTCGCCTGGCGCACGGGCGCGCCTCCTGGGCTTGCCGCAGCTGCACGGCCTGGTCGGAGCGGACCGGCTCGCCGGAGGTGGCCCACCGCAGGACCCGCCTTCTTCCGGTGATTGGGGGATTGGCGTTCGCGGCGCTCTCCTCCTCGCCCTCCTCCTCTGACGACCCGTCGGCAGCATCCTCGGTGAGGGGAGCCTCGGTGTCGATGCCGCTGGCCTCCCCAGTGGCGGCAGCCCACTGAGCGAGCTCCCTCTCCTCCGCCTCCGTCGCGGCCTTGTCCACCACTCCGCCGGCGCTGCCGGTCTCCTTGATGAGCTTTGCCTCCTCCACCCTGGCAGCGATATAATCCAGCTCTGCTGGAGAGGTGTCCTGGATGAGCCGCGGCTCGTCGATAATGTATATCTCGTGCAGAGTGTTGAAGAACTCCTGCACCACGAGCTCGTTCGGCTCGACCCAGCTCGGGTCGAGGCCATGCGCGTTGAAGAGCGGCATCATGGCGATGATCTCGTTCCGACGAGAGTTGTTGCTCAGCGGGACCACCCCCGCCGGCAGCTTGAAGACAGGCTACTTGTCGACCTTACCGGCTTTTGCGGCGGCCCTGGCAAGCTTGCCAGACCGCTCGACCTCGCCCACGTCGTCGACCTCGAGCTGAAAGATTCGCTGGCAAAGATGGGTGTGTTGCAGTACCGTCAGGTTGTTGTCGAGGCCGGGGCGGAGCTTCATGATGTCGGCGGCGTTCACGTAGAGCCAGGTCGGCCTCCCCTTGTCGTGTAGAGGGGCTATCCGGTGGCGGATGAAGTCCGCCCCAATCATCTCGAGGGTAAGCCCGGCCTGGGTGAGCCGGAGAATCCTGGTGGTGGCGATCATGAGCTTCGCGTCGTCGGCTCATCGTCGCCCCAATCGCCGCCACAGACCGGCGGCTTCTAGCGAACCTCGCAGAACGCTGGCGGGTCCTTCTCCTCAATCCAGCACCACCGGCCCCGCCACTCTTCCCACCTCTCCTTCGTGGCGCCGTCCGGGTACACCCCCTTGGCCCTTGGGATCCAGGCAACGCAACCAGCAATGGCGCCCCCTTTCTGGATCCGAGGGGAGAAGTAATGGCGGAAGAGCGCTATGCTGGGGTACACCCCGACGAAACCCTCGCAGAGATGGGCGAAGAGGGCCATGCACGCCAGGGCATTCGGAGTAAAATCCAGAAGACGGAAACCGTAGGTGTGCATGATGTCCTTAAAGAAATCGGAGAAAAGGGGACAGGGCCCACAAGAGAAATAGTCGACGAAGAAGGGGTACCGATGCGGGGAAGGACCAGCGCTGGCGGGGATGACGGTCGTGGCCGGATGCCCTGTCTTCTCTCCCCCCATCTTCACGCCCCATAATGGCTTGAACATCTCCAGAAGCTCGGGCACGCCGACCGTAGAGGGGAGGAAGTAGGCGAACTGCGCCCGCGGCGCCACCAGTTCGCTCTCCGGCTGCTCCAACATGCCGGCATCCTTCGCCGCTCCCTTGCTCTTGGTGGGCTTGGGCGCCATGGCGGCTGCGGGGAGCGAAAAGGCAGAGCACGGCGGAAGCACGACGATGATGGGCGAGAATAGGGGGCTCGAGAGGAAGGGGGCGGCGGTTCTGAGATTGGAGGAGGGTGCAGGGGAGGGGTAAAGTGAGCAGCGTGCCCGTGGTTATTCCTTTTTTATGGGGAAGGCGCGGGCCGCCTCCTTTCCCATTAACTGCGATGCGACGCATGCGTGCGGGCGCTATCTGATACGTCTCCAACGTATCTATAATTTTTGATTGCTCCATGCTACTTTATCTACTGTTTTGGGCAATATTGGGCTTTATTATCCACTTTTATATTATTTTTGGGACTAACCTATTGACCGGAGGCCCAGCCCAGATTTGCTGTTTTATGCCTATTTTAGTGTTTTGAGGAAAAGGAATATCAGACGAAGTCAAAACGGAACGAAATCAACTGGAGAAGTTATTTTTGGAAGGAAAGCCACCAGATGGACTTGGAGTGCACGTCAGGAGATACGGGAGGTGCTCACGAGGGTGGGGGCGTGCCCACCCACCCCCCCCCCCCCCGGGCGCCCCCTGCCTCGTGGGGTCCCCGTAGCTCCTCCGACGTACCCCCTGCACCCATATATACTCTCGTACCCTAAAACTTCCAGAACAGAAGATAGATCGGGAGTTCCGCCGCTGCAAGCCTCTGCAGCCACCAAAAACCTCTCGGGAGCCCGTTCCGGCGCCCTGCCGAAGGGGGAACCCATCACCGGTGGCCATCTTCATCATCTCGGCGCTATCCATGATGAGGAGGGAGTAGTTCACTCTCAGGGCTGAGGGTATGTACCAGTAGCTATGTGTTTGATCTCTCTCTCTCTCGTGTTCTCTCTCGTGTTCCTCTATGGCACGATCTTGATGTATCCCAAGCTTTGCTATTGTAGTTGGATCTTATGATGTTTCTCCCCCTCTACTCTCTTGTGATGAATTGAGTTTCCCCTTTGAAGTTATCTAATCGGATTGAGTCTTTTATGAGAACACTTGATGTATGTCTTGTCGTGATTATCTGTGGTGACAATGGGATATCATGTGCCACTTGATGTATGTTTTGGTGATCAACTTGCAGGTTTCGTGACATTGGGAACCTATGCATAGGGGTTGGCACACGTTCTTGACTCTCCGATAGAAACTTTGGGGCACTCTTTGGAGTACTTTGTGTTGGTTGGATGAACCTGAGATTGTGTGATGCATATCGTATAATCATGCCCATGGATACTTGAGGTGACAATGGAGTATCTAGGTGACATTAGGGTTTTGGTTGATTTGTGTCTTAAGGTGTTATTCTAATACGAACTCTTTTATAGATTGATCCGAAAGAATAACTTTGAGGTGGTTTCATACCCTACCATAATCTCTACGTTTGTTCTCCGCTATTAGTGGCTTTGGAGTGACTCTTTGTTGCATGTTGAGGGCTTGTTATATGATCTATCTATGTTATTATTGTTGAGATAACTTGCACTAGTGAAAGTATGAACCCTAGGCCTTGCTTCCTATCACTACAATACCGTTTACGCTCACTTTTATCATTAGTTACCTTGCTGTTTTTATTATTTCAGATTACAAAAACCTTTATCTACTATCTATTTTGCACTTGTATCACCATCTCTTCTCCAAACTAGTGCACCTATACAATTTACCATTGTATTGGGTGTGTTGGGGACACAACAGACTCTTTGTTATTTGGTTGCAGGGTTGTTTGAGAGAGACCATCTTCATCCTACGCCTCCCACGGATTGATAAACATTAGGTCATCCACTTTAGGGAAATTTGCTACTGTCCTACAAACCTGTGCACTTGCAGGCCCAACAACGTCTACAAGAAGAAGGTTGTGTAGTAGACATCAAGCTTTTTTCTGGCGCCGTTACCGGGGAGGTGAGTGCTTGAAGGTATATCTTTAGATCTTGCAATCGAATCTTTTTGTTTCTTGTTTTAGCACTAGTTTAGTTAATAAAAGAAAATTACAAAATAAAATGGATTTAAGTTTGTCTCATACGCTTCACCTTTTTAATATCTTTCCTGAGTATGATGGAAAGAATAATTGTGCTCAAGTGCTAGAAGAAGAAATCTCTAAATTGTTTGCCACTAAAGCTTTGAATGATGAGCATGATTGCAATGTTGTTAGTACGAATTCTTTGAATATCCATGATGCTAATGATGATTGCACTAGTTATGATGAAAATATCTCTTATGAGCATGTCAACTTTTGTGGAGTGCATGTTTGCATGTAGACACCAAATAGAGAAGATATTTATTGCAAGAGGCATAAGTACTTAGAAACCAAATTGTTGCAAGAAGAGCTAGATGAATGTGCTGAAAGATTCAATATTTTTGGCACCCCTTGTGAACTTTGCAATGAACATGGTCATTTAAAGCTCCAATGCTATTTGTTTCATGATCAAGTCATGTCCAAATATTGTGATAATTTGATTACCCTTGAGCATCATAAAGAGCTTAGCCTTCTTTTGGGTTATGAAGAAATTAAAGGTATAACTAAGAATATTCCAAAATTTGCTCTTGATAAAGTTCTTCATTTTGATCTAGAGAAGATTTATATGTATTGTGCGGTGAATTGCATTGAAAATCCTTATATTGCCAATTACATAAAGAAAATAAAACAAATAGAAGATGAAGAGAATGCTAACGAAAGGGAAGAGACTTCCCAATATCCTCCTATTATTTCTTATGATGAATCAGGTAAAGAGGAGGAGTCTTCTATCCAACCAATCTCATCAATAAGGAGCTCAAAGAGGAAGGTTGAACCCACACATAATGTGAAGAAGAAAAAGAAAAGAAGGAGCAACAAAGGTAGAAAGGTATCCCTCCCAAATGATGTTGCTCCCATTACTCATTGTGATGGTGATAATTGCTATACTATTGGTGCTATCAATATTTTTAATGATGAGGGTGACTATGCTTATGATATGAAAAGGCCCAAGCTTGGGGAAGCTATGTTTGATGAGGATGACATATTTGAGAATATATTTGCTGCAATTAATGTTTGTCCCAAGCTTGGGGATGCTATGTTTAATAATGATGATATTTTTAGTCTCTCAAGTTTTGATATGCAAAGTAGTTATGATGATAGCATGCCTTCTACCTATGATGATTATATTTATGAAAGTGGGTTTGGAAGAGTGTCAACTTTAGGAAGTAGTGATCCCACAATATTGGAGGATGTCGAATCTTATAATATTTATGAAAGTGGATTTGGAAGAGTGTCAACTTTATTTAGTGATTCCACTATCTTGGGAGAGGTTTCAATCGATTATGATGAGAACGAAGTTGCTACTTATGATGATTATTGTGATGAAACTTATGCTATAAAAAGTAGTGATGATTATATTTACAAATCTTGTCATGATTATGATTACCCTTTCTCTGAACATTACTCTTTTAATGTGGAAACAATTTTTAGTGTTCAAGTCTCTTATGATGCTCCCACTATTCCGAATGAGAAGAATTTTGCTTATGTGGAGAGTAGTAAATTTCCTATGATAATAGATCACGAAAAGAATGCTTTAGGTGCTGGTTATATTTTTGAATTCATTCATGATGCTACTGAAAATTATTATGAGGGAGGAATATATGCTTGTAGGAATTTCAATAATGTCAAGTTTCCTCTCTATGTGCTTAAAATCTTGAAGCTATGCTTGTTTTACCTTCCTATGCAAGTTGATTATTGTTCCCATAAGTTGTTTGCTCACAAAATCCCTATGCATAGGAAGTGGGTTAGACTTAAATGTGCTAGTCATATGCTTCATGATGCTCCCGTTATGTTTCAATTCTTATCTTTTATGTGAGCATCATTGTCATCATCATGCCTAGCTAGAAAGGCATTAAAGAAAAGCGCTTGTTGGGAGACAACCCAATATTTATCCTTACTATTTTTGTGTGTCCACATGATTATGCTACTGTATTAATCATGTTTTATAGCTTTTGTTTCAATAAAGTGCCAAGTAAGGCCTTTAGGATAGCCTACGGTGATAGTTGTGTTGATCCTGCTGAAAATCAGAAACTTTTGCATCCAGTCAATTAGTTTTGTTAATTCACGGAAACGTGCTCTTGATCTGATTCTTTTTTATCTAGATTGGTACACAAATTGCTTAGGACTTCCGAATTTGGTAGGATTTTTGGAGTTCCAGCAGTATACGTTTGATGCAGATTACTACAGACTGTTCTGTTTTTGACAGATTCTGTTTTGCGGGTGTTGTTTGCTTATTTTGATGAGTCTATGGCTAGTAAAATAGTTTACAATCCATAGAGAAGTTGGAATACAGTAGGGTTAACACCAATATAAATAAATAATGAGTTCATTACAGTACCTTAAGTAGTTCTTTGTTTTCTTTCTCTAACGGAGCTCACGAGATTTCTGTTGAGTTTTGTGTTGTGAAGTTTTCAAGTTTTGGGTGAATTCTTTTGATGGATTATGGAACAAGGAGTGGCAAGAGCCTAAGCTTAGGTATGCACATGGCACCCCCAAGATAATCCAAGGACACCAAAACGTCAAAGCTTGGGGATGCCCCGGAAGGCATCCCCTCTTTCGTCCACTTCCATCGGTAATTTACTTGGAGCTATATTTTTATTCACCACACGATATGTGTTTTGCTTGGAGCGTCTTGTATTAGTTGCGTATTTGCTTGTTAGTTTACCACAATCATCCTTTCTGTACACATCTTTTGAGAGAGCCATACATGAATTGGAATTTGTTAGAATACTCTATGTGCTTCACTTATATCTTTTGAGCTTGATAGTTTTGCTCATTGTGCTTCACTTATATCTTTTGAGTGTGATAATTTTTGCTCTAGTACTTCACTTAGATATTTTAGAGCATGGTGGTGGATTTCTCATGCTTTACTTAGATTATTTTGAGAGTCGTTAATAGCATGGTAAATTGCTTAATGTTAATATACTTGGTATTCAAGATATGTGAAACTTTCTTTTGAGTGAATTTACTACTAAGATAAGTTTGATGCTTGATAATTGTTTTGAGATATGGAGGTGATAATATCAAAGTCGTGCTAGTTGAGTAATTATGAATTTGAGAAATGCTTGTGTTGAAGTTTGCAAGTCCCGTAGCATGCACGTATGGTTAAAGTTGTGTAACAAATTTGAAACATGAAGTGTACCTGGCTTGTGCATCCTTATGAGTGGCGGTCGGGGACGAGCGATGGTCTTTTCCTACCAATCTATCCCCCTAGGAGCATGCGCGTAGTACTTGATTTTTGATGACTTCTAAATTTTTGCAATAAGTATATGAGTTCTTTTGACTAATGTTGAGTCCATGGATTATACGCACTCTCGCCTTTCCACCTTTGCTAGCCTCTTTGGTACCATGCATTGCCCTTTCTCACCTTGAGAGTTGGTGCAAACTTCACCGGTGCATCCAAACCCCGTGATACGATACGCTCTATCACACATAAACCTCCTTATATCTTCCTCAAAACAGCCACCATACCTACCTATCATGGCATTTCCATAGCCATTCCGAGATATATTGCCATGCAACTTCCATCATCATATTCATGACATACATTACTTCTGTCATATTGCCATTGCATGATATGTAGTTGACATCGTATTTGTGGCAAAGCCACCATGCATTATTTTTCATACATGTCACTCTTGATTCATTGCACCATTCCGGTACACCGCCGGAGGCATTCATATAGAGTCATATCTTGTTCTAAGCTTCGAGTTGTAATCCTCATGTTGTAATCAATAGAAGTGTGATGATCATCATTATTAGAGCATTGCCCAAAAAAGGCCAAAAGAAAAAAAAGAAAGGCCCAAAAAAAGGGGGGCAATGCTACTATCTCTTTTCCACACTTGTGCTTCAAAGTAGCACCTTGTTTGTCATGTAGTGAGTCTCATATATTGTGCTTCAAAGTAGCACCTTGTTCTTCATGTAGTGAGTCTCATAAGTTTTCTTTTTATACTAGTGGGAATTTTTCATTATAGAACTTGGCTTGTATATTCCTACGATGGGCTTCCTCAAATGCCCTAGGTCTTCGTGAGAAAGCGAGTTGGATGCACACCCACTAGTTTTCTTTTGTTGAGCATTCATAGCTCTAGTGCATCTGTTGCATGGCAATCCCTACTCCTCATGTTGACACCAATTGATGGGCATCTCCATAGCCCGTTGATTATCCTCATCAATGTGAGACTTTCTCCTTTTTTGTCTTCTCCACACAATCCCCATCATCATATTCTATTCCACCCATAGTGCTATATCCATGGCTCACGCTCATGTATTGCGTGAAGGTTGAAAAAGTTTGAGATTATTTAAGTATGAAACAATTGCTTGGCTTGTCATTGGGGGTATAGAAGTTGGGAATATCTTTGTGTGACGAAAATGAAGCATATCTTAACTATATGATTTTGTAGGGATGAACTTTCTTTTGCCATGCTATTTTGAAAAGACATGATTGCTTTGATTAGTATGCTTGAAGTATTATTATTTTTGTGTCAATATGAACTTTTGCCTTGAATCTTTTGGATCTGAATATTCATATCACAATTAAGAAGATTTACATTGAAATTATGCCAATGTATCACTCCGCATCAAAAATTCTTTTTTATCATTTACCTACTCGAGGATGACCAGGAATTAAGCTTGGGGATGCTTGATACGTATCCAACGTATCTATAATTTTTGATTGCTCCATGCTACTTTATCTACTGTTTTGGGCAATATTGGGCTTTATTATCCACTTTTATATTATTTTTGGTACTAACCTATTAACCGTAGGCCCAGCCCAGATTTGCTGTTTTATGCCTATTTTAGTGTTTCGAGGAAAAGGAATATCAGACGAAGTCAAAACGGAACGAAATCAACTGGAGAAGTTATTTTTGGAAGGAAAGCCACCCGATGGACTTGGAGTGCACGTTAGGAAATACGGGAGGTGCTCACGAGGGTGGGGGCGCCCCCCCCCCCCCCCCCCCCCCGCGGGCGCGTCCCCCTGCCTCGTGGGGCCCCCATAGCTCCTCCGACGTACCCCCTGCACCCATATATACTCTCGTACCCTAAAACTTCCAGAACAGAAGATAGATTGGGAGTTCCGCCGCCGCAAGCCTCTGTAGCCACCAAAAACCTCTCGGGAGCCCGTTTCGGCACCCTCCCGGAGGGGGAACCCATCACCGGTGGCCATCTTCATCATACTGGCGCTATCCATGATAAGGAGGGAGTAGTTCACCCTCGGGGCTGAGGGCATGTACCGGTAGCTATGTGTTTGATCTCTCTCTCTCGTGTTCTCTCTCGTGTTCCTCTATGGCACGATCTTGATGTATCCCTAGCTTTGCTATTGTAGTTGGATATTATGATGTTTCTCCCCCTCTACTCTCCTGTGATGAATTGAGTTTCCCCTTTGAAGTTATCTTATCGGATTGAGTCTTTTATGAGAACACTTGATGTATGTCTTGCCATGATTATCTGTGGTGACAATGGGATATCATGTGCAACTTGATGTATGTTTTGGTGATCAACTTGCGGGTTTCGTGACATTGGGAACCAATGCATAGGGGTTGGCACACGTTCTTGACTCTCCGATAGAAACTTTGGGGCATTCTTTGAAGTACTTTGTGTTGGTTGGATGAATCTGAGATTGTGTGATGCATATTGTATAATCATGCCCACGGATACTTGAGGTGACAATGGAGTATCTAGGTGACACTAGGGTTTTGGTTGATTTGTGTCTTAAGGTGTTATTCTAGTACGAAATCTTTTATAGATTGATCCGAAAGAAAAACTTTGAGGTGGTTTTGTACCCTACCATAATCTCTACGTTTGTTCTCCGCTATTAGTGTCTTTGGAGTGACTCTTTGTTGCATGTTGAGGGCTTGTTATATGTGTTGGGGAACATAGTAATTTCAAAATTTTCCTACGCGCACGCAAGGATCATGGTGATGCATAGCAACGAGAGGGGAGAGTTTGTCCACGTACCCTCGTAGACCGAAAACGGAAGCGTTATGACAACGCGGTTGATGTAGTCGTACGTCTTCACGATCCGACTGATCCAAGTACCGAACGTACGGCACCTCTGAGTTCAGCACACGTTCAGCTCGATGACGATCCCCGGACTCTGATCCAGCAGGGTGTCAGGGATGAGTTCCGTCAGCACGACAGCGTGGTGACGATGATGATGTTCTACCGACGCAGGGCTTCGCCTAAGCACCGCAACGATATGACTGAGGAGGAATATGGTGGAGGAGGGCACCGCACACGGCTAAGGAACGATCACGAAGATCAACTTGTGTGTCATGGGGTGCCCCCCTGCCCCTGTATATAAAGGAGCAAGGGGAGGAGGGCCGGCCAAGGAGGAGGAGGCGCGCCCAAGGGGGGAGTCCTACTCCCACCGGGAGTAGGACTCCTCCTTTCCTAGTAGGAGTAAGAGAGAAGGAAGGGGAAGAGAGAAGGGAAGGAAGGAGGGGGTACGGCCCCTCCCCCTAGTCCTATTCGGACTAGGCCTTGGGGGGCGCGTGGCCTGCCCTAGGCAGCCCCTCTCCCTTTCCCGTATGGCCCAATAAGGCCCAATACTTCTCCCCGGCGAATTCCCGTAACTCTTCGGTACTTCGAAAAATACCCGAATCACTCGGAACCTTTCCGAAGTCCGAATATAGTCGTCCAATATATCGATCTTTACGTCTCGACCATTTCGAGACTCCTCGTCATGTCCCCGATCTCATCCGGGACTCCGAACTCCTTCGGTACATCAAAACTCATAAACTCATAATATAACTGTCATCGAAACCTTAAGCGTGCGGACCCTACGGGTTCGAGAACTATGTAGACATGACCGAGAAACATTTCCGGTCAATCACCAATAGCGGAACCTGGATGCTCATATTGGCTCCCACATATTCTACGAAGATCTTTATTGGTCAAACCGCATAACAACATACGTTGTTCCCTTTGTCATCGGTATGTTACTTGCCCGTGATTCGATCATCGGTATCTCAATACCTAGTTCAATATCGTTACCGGCAAGTCTCTTTACTCGTTACATAATGCATCATTCCGTAACCAACTCATTGGCCACATTGCTTGCAAGGCTTATAGTGATGTGCATTACCAAGAGGGTCAGAGATACCTCTCCGACAATCAGAGTGACAAAACCTAATCTTGAAATACGCCAACTCAACATGTACCATTGGAGACACCTGTGGAGCTCCTTTATAATCACCTAGTTACGTTGTGACGTTTGGTAGCACACAAAGTGTTCCTCCGGTAAACGGAAGTTGCATAATCTCATAGTTGTAGGAACATGTATAAGTCATGAAGAAAGCAATAACAACATACTAAACGATCAAGTGCTAAGCTAACAGAATGGGTCAAGTCAATCACATCATTCTCCTAATGATGTGATCCCGTTAATCAAATGACAACTCATGTCTATGGTTAGGAAACTTAACCATCTTTGATTAACGAGCTAGTCAAGTAGAGGCATACTAGTGACACTATGTTTGTCTATGTATTCACACATGTATTATGTTTCCGGTTAATACAATTCTAGCATGAATAATAAAAATTTATCATGAAATAAGGAAATAAATAATAACTTTATTATTGCCTCTAGGGAATATTTCCTTCAGTCTCCCACTTGCACTAGAGTCAATAATCTAGTTCACATCACCATGTGATTTAACACCAATATTCACATCTGTATGTGATTAATACCCATAGTCCACATCCTCATGTGATCAACACCCAAAGGGTTTACTAGAGTCAATAATCTAGTTCACATTGCTATGTGATTAACACCCAAAGAGTACAATGGTATGATCATGTTTTGCTCGTGAGAGAAGTTTAGTCAACAGGTCTGTCACATTCAGAGCCGTATGAATTTTGCAAATATTCTATGTCTACAATGCTCTGCACGGAGCTACTCTAGCTAATTGCTCCCACTTTCAATATGTATCCAGATTGAGACTTAGAGTCATCTGGATCGGTGTGAAAGCTTGCACCGATGTAACTATTTACGATAGGCTCTTTTATCACCTCCATAATCGAGAAATATTTCCTTAGTCCTCACTAAGGATATTCTTGACCAATGTCCAGTGATCTACTCCTAGATCACTATTGTACTCCCTTGCAAAAATCAGAGCAAGGTATACAATAGGTCTGATACATAACATAGCATACTTTATAGAACCTATGACTGAGGCATAGGGAATGACTTTCATTCTCTTTTCTATTTTCTGTCGTGGTCGGGATTTGAGTCTTACTCAATTTCATACCTTTGCAATACAGGCAAGAACTCTTTCTTTGACTGTTCCATTTTGCACTATTTCAAAATCTTGCCAAGGTATGTACTCATTGAAAATCTTATCAAGCGTCTTGATCTATCTCAATAGATCTTGATGCTCAATATGTAAGTAGATTTTACTGAGGTCTTTCTTTTAAAGAACTCCTTTCAAACACTCCTTTATGCTTTCCAGAAAAATTCTACATCATTTCTGATCGACAATATGTCACTCACATATACTAATCAGAAAGGCTGTGGTGCTCCCACTCACTTTATTGTAAATACAGGCTTCATCGTAAGTCCATATAAAACTATATGCTTTGATCAACTTACAAAGAGTATATTCCAACTCCGAGATGCTTGCACCAGTCCATAGATGGATCGCTGGAGCTTGCACATTTTGTTAGCACCTTTAGGATTGACAAAACCTTCTGGTTGCATCATATAAAACTCTTCTTTAATAAATCCATTAAGGAATGCAGTTTTGTTTATCCATTTGCCAGATTTATAAAATGCGGCAATCGCTAACATGATTCGGACAGACTTAAGCATAGATACGAGTGAGAAATTCTCATTGTAGTCAACACCTTGAATTTGTCTAAAACCTTTTGCGACAATTCTAGCTTTGTTGATAGTAACACTACTATCAATGTCCGTCTTCCTCTTGAAGATCCATTTATTTCTTATGGTTTGCCGATCATCGGGCAAGTCCACAAAAGTCCACACTTTGTTCTCATACATGGATCCTATCTCAGATTTCATGGCCTCCAACCATTTTGCGGAATCTGGGCTCATCATTGCTTCCTCATAGTTCGTAGGATTATCATGGTCTAGTAACATGACTTTCAGAATAGGATTACCATACCACTCTGGTGCGGACCGTACTCTGGAAGACCTACGAGGTTCCGTAGTAACTTGATCTGAAGTTTCATGATCATCATCATTAGCTTCCTCACTAATTGGTGTAGGAATCACTGGAACTGATTTCAGTGATGAACTATTTTCCAATTCGGGAGAAGGTACAGTTACCTCATCAAGTTCAACTTTCCTCCCACTCACTTCTTTCGAGAGAAACACTCTCCTTCTCTAGAAACGATCCATTTTTAGCAACGAATATCTTGCCTTCGGATCTGTGATAGAAGGTGTACCCAACAATTTCCTTTGGGTACTCTATGAAGACGCACTTCTCCGATTTGGGTGTGAGCTTATCAGGATGAAACTTTTTCACATAAGCATCGCAGCCCCAAACTTTAAGAAACGACAACTTGGGTTTCTTGCTAAACCACACTTCATATGGTGTCGTCTCAATGGATTTAGATGGTTCCCTTTTAACGTGAATGCAACTGTCTCTAATGCATAACCCCAAAACAATAGTGGTAAATCAGTAAGAGACATCATAGATTGCACCATATCCAATAAAGTACGGTTACGAGGTTCGGACACACCATAATGTTGTGGTGTTCCAGGTGGCATGAGCTGTGAAACTATTCCACATTTTTTTAATTGAAGACCAAACTCGTAACTCAAATATTCGTCTCCGCGATCAGATCGTAGAAATTTTATTTTCTTGTTACAATGATTTTTCCACTTCACTCTGAAATTCTTTGAACCTTTCAACTATTTCAGACTTATGTTTCATCAAGTAGATATACCCATATCTGCTCAAATCATCTTGTGAAGGTCAGAAAATAACGATACTTGCCGTGAGCATCAACACTCATTGGATCGCATACATTGATATGTATTCTTTCCAATAAGTCAGTAGCTTATTCCATTGTTCTGGAGAACGGAGTTTTAGTCATCTCGCCCAAAAGGCACGGTTCGCAAGCATCAAATGATTCATAGCCAAGTGATTCCGAAAATCCATCTTTATGGAGTTTCTTCATGCGCTTTACACCGATATGACCCAAACGGCAGTGCCACAAATAAGTTGCACTATCATTATTAACTTTGCATCTTTTGGCATCAATATTATGAATATGTGTATCACTACGATCAAGATCCAACAAACTATTCATTGGGTGTATCACCATCGAAGGTCTTATTCATGTAAACAGAATAACAATTATTCTTTAACTTCAAATGAATAATCGTATCGCAATAAACATGATCTTATCATATTTATGCTCAACGCAAACATCAAATAACATTTATTTAGGTTTAACACTAATCTCGAAAATATAGGGAGTGTGTGATGATGATCATATCAATCTTGGAACTACTTCCAACACTCATCGTCACTTCCCCTTCAACTAGTCTCTGTTTATTCTGTAACTCCTGTTTCGAGTTACTAATTACAGCAACCGAACAAGTATCAAATACTCAGGGGATACTATAAACACTAGTAAGGCACATATCAATAACCTATATATCAAATATACCCTTGTTCAATTTGCCATCCTTCTTATCTACCAAATATTCAGGGCATTTCTGCTTCCAGTGACCATTTCCTTTGCAGTGTTAGCACTCAGTTTCAGGCTATGGTCCAGCTTTGGGCTTCTTCCAGGAGTGACAACTTACTTGTCTTTCCACTTGAAGTTCCCTTTCTTTCCCTTTGCCCTTCTCTTGAAACTAGCGGTCTTGTCAATCAACACTTGATGCTCTTTCTTGATTTCTACCTTCATCGATTTCAACATCACGAAGATCTCGGGAATCGTTTTTGTCATCCCTTGCATATTATAGTTCATCACGAAGTTCTAGTAACTTAGTGATGGTAACTAGAGAATTCTGTCAATCACTATCTTATCTAGAAGATTAACTCCCACTTGATTCAAGCGATTGAAGTACCCAGACAATCTAAGCACATGCTCACTAGTTGAGCGATTCTCCTCCATCTTTTAGCTATAGAACTTGTTGGAGACTTCATATCCCTCAACTCGGGTATTTGCTTGAAATATTAACTTCAATTCCTGGAACATCTCATATGGTCCATGATGTTCAAAATGTCTTTGAAGTCCTGATTCTAAGCCGTTAAGCATGGTGCACTAAACTATCAAGTAGTCATCATGTTGAGCTAGCTAAACGTTCATAACATCTGCATCTGCTCCTGCAATAGATCTGTCACCTAGCGGTGCATTAAGGACATAATTCTTCTCTGCAGCAATGAGGATAAACCTCAGATCACGGATCCAATCCGCATCATTGCTACTAACATCTTTCAACACAGTTTTCTCTAGGAACATATCAAAATAAACATATAAAAGCAACAACGCGAGCTATTGATTTACAACATAATTTGCAAAATATTACCAGGACTAAGTTCATGATAAATTTAAGTTCAATTAATCATATTACTTAAGAACTCCCACTTAGACAGACATCTCTCTAGTCATCTAAGTGATCACGTGATCCAAATCAACTAAACCATGTCCGATCATCACGTGAGATGGAGTAGTTTTCAATGGTGAACATCACTATGTTGATCATATCTACTATATGATTCACGCTCAACCTTTCGGTCTCCGTGTTCCGAGGCCATATCTGTATATGCTAGGCTCGTCAAGTTTAACCTGAGTATTCCGCGTGTTCAACTGTTTTGCACCCGTTGTATTTGAACGTAGAGCCTATCACACCCGATCATCACGTGGTGTCTCAGCACGAAGAACTTTCGCAACGGTGCATACTCAGGGAGAACACTTCTTGATAATTAGTGAGAGATCATCTTAAAATGCTACCGTCAAACAAAACAGAATAAGATGTATAACAGATAAACATCATATGCAATCAAAATATTTGACATGATATGGCCATGATCATCTTGCGCCTTTGATCTCCATCTCCAAAGTACTGTCATGATCTCTATCGTCACCGGCACGACACCATGATCTTCATCATCTTGATCTATATCAATGTGTCGTCACATGGTCGTCTCGCCAACTATTGCTCTTGCAACTATTGCTATCGCATAGCGATAAAGTAAAGCAATTATTTGGCACTTGCATCTTATGCAATAAAGAGACAACCATAGGGCTTCTGCCAGCCGATAACTTCAACAAACATGATCATCTCATACAACAACTTATATCTCATCACGTCTTGACCATATCACATCACAACATGCCCTGCAAAAACAAGTTAGACGTCCTCTACTTTGTTGTTGCAAGTTTTACGTGGCTGCTACGGGCTGAGCAAGAACCGTTCTTACCTACGCATCAAAACCACAATGATAGTTTGTCAAGTTAGTGCCCCTTCTCAAGGACCGGGCGTAGCCACACACGGTTCAACTAAAGTTGGAGAAACTGACACCCGCCAGCCACCTGTCTGCAAAGCACGTCGGTAGAACTAGTCTCGTGTAAGCGTACGTGTAATGTCGGTCCGGGCCGCTTCATCCAACAATACCGCCGAACCAAAGTATGACATGCTGGTAAGCAGTATGACTTGTATCGCCCACAACTCACTTGTGTTCTACTCGCGCATATAACATCAACGCATAAAACCAGGCTCGGATGCCACTGTTGGGGAACGTAGTAATTTCAAAATTTTCCTACGCGCACGCAAGGATCATGGTGATGCATAGCAACGAGAGGGTAGAGTTTGTCCACGTACCCTCGTAGACCGAAAGAGGAAGCGTTATGACAACGCGGTTGATGTAGTCGTACATCTTCATGATCCGACCGATCCAAGTACCGAACGTACGGCACCTCCGAGTTCAGCACACGTTCAGCTTGATGACGATCCCTGGACTCCGATCCAGCAGCGTTGTAACGCCCTCGATGCGGCTATATCTCCCACGTGTCGAAGCACGACTTAGAGGCATAACCGCATTGAAAGCAATGTCGCAAGTGAGGTAATCTTCACACAACCCATGTAATACATAAGGGAAAGAGATACATAGTTGGCTTACAATCGCCACTTCACACAATTACATGAATAAAGCATTACATCATCCAGATACAATCAAGGTCCGACTACGGAGCCAAAATAAAAGAAGAACCCCAAATGCGACAAAGGTCCCCGATCGACCCCAACTGGGCTCCACTACTGATCAACTTAGAACGAAACAACACAAAGGGCAAGATCTTCATCGAGCTCCTCCTTGAGCTTGGTTGCGTCACCTGTTCGGTAACATAGGCACCTGCAAACTGGTTTTGGAAGTATCTGTGAGCCACGGGGACTCAGCAATCTCGCACCCGCGAGATCAAGACTATTTAAGCTTATAGGAAGGATGGAGTAATGAGGTGGAGCTGCAGCAAGCGACTAGCATATATGGTGGCTACAATCGCAAAAGAGAGCGAGAAGAGAGGGCAAAACACGATCGATACAAGTATGATCAAGAAGTGATCCTATAGCAACCTACGTCAAGCATAACTCCAACACCGTGTTCACTTCCCGAACTCCGCCGAGAAGAGACCATCACGGTTACACACGCGGTTGATGTATTTTAATTAAGGTCAACTTTGGGTTTTCTACAACCGGACGTTAACAAATTCCCATCTGCCCATAACCGCGGGCACGGCTTTCGAAAGTTCAAATCCCTGCAGGGGTGTCCCAACTTAGCCCATCACAAGCTCTCACGGTCAACGAAGGAATAGACCTCCACCCGAGACATTCCGATCAGACTCGGTATCCCGGTACAACAAGACATTTCGACAGGGTAAAACTAGACCAGCAACACCGCCCGAATGTGCCGACAAATCCCGATAGGAGCTGCACATATCTCTTTCTCAGGGCACACTCAGATGAGCGCTCCGTACAACTAAAACCAAACCTCGAGTTTCCCCGAGGGGGCGCTGCACAGGACTCTAGTTCGGACCAACACTCAGAGGAGCACTGGCCCGGGGGGGTTAAAAAAATGATGACCCTTGAGTCTGCAGAACCCAAGGGAAAGAAAAGGCTAGGTGGCAAATGGTAAAACCAATGTTGGGCATTGCTGGAGAAGCTTTACTTAAGGCGAACTGTCAAGGGGTTCCCATTATAGCCCAACCGCGTAAGGGACGCAAAATCCGGGAACATAACACCGATATGACGGAAACTAGGGCGGCAAGAGTGGAACAAAACACCAGGCATAAGGCCGAGCCTTCCACCCTTTACCAAGTATATAGATGCATTAATTAAGTAAGATATATTGTGATATCCCAACAAGTAAACATGTTCCAACAAGGAACAACATCTCCATGTTCCAACAAGGAACAAACTTCAATCTTCACCTGCAACTAACAACGCTATAAGAGGGGCTGAGCAAAGCGGTAACATAGCCAATCAACGGTTTGCTAGGACATGGTGGGTTAGAGGCTTGGTTCAACAATATGGGAGGCATGACAAGCAAGTGGTAGGTATCGCAGCATAGGCAAGCAAAAGAGCGAGCAAACTAGCATAGCAAAGATAGTAGTGATTTCGAGGGTATGATCATCTTGCCTGAGATCCCGCAAGGAAGAAGAACGAGTCCATGAAGAAGACAAACGAACGAAGTCGAACGAATCCTCACAACTCCAGAACGAAACCGAAGCTAATGTGAGAAGCAACCCGGAAAGAAACAAACAACATGGTAAACACACAAGCATAAACAAGGCATGATGCGCAAACAAGTATGATGCATGTCCGGTTTAATGAGGCATGGCATGGCAAAATGCAACAAACTATCTTACAAATTAAGTGGAGCTCAATATGCAACGGAGTTGCATATTGACGAAACACCACATCAATTATTTAGTTCTCCCTCGGTTATGCTATCCAACAATATTAACTGTTGTTAAACATGGCAAGAGGTGAAACATAATTAAACTACACCATCTAAACAATTTAAATGGGGCCGGATATAAAAACAACAAATCCGGTAAATCCCCATATGCATTTAGCAATTTAATGCAACAACAAGTTTAAACATTTAAATGTTGTTATCATGATGCGGATGACATATACAAGTTTATGCAATTTTATTAAAACTTGACAAGAGCATGTTATGAAGCATTTGGTCACCATGGCGGAACAAAAAGGGTGCCACGGCGATGAAACGGAAAATGATGCCACGGCAACATATCAGTTCCGGTAGCTTCCAGAGATACCGGTGCAAAAGGAAGTGAGCGAGTCATGCAAGATGGTGGGGTGATCCCGACTTCCGGGTTCCCACGGGACGGTGGCACGGCAAAAGAGGGGCATCGCAAGGACGATTCGATCACAGAGCAAACGATGCATCTCATTCAACACATGCATTAGGTCACGGGCGTCGTCTCGGGGTTATACCTTCGAAGCGTGCGTTTTCGGAGCGGTTCGAGTCGTCGAGGGAAGTAGTTGTTCACGGTGACGGTAGAGGTACATCTCGTAGTGGAAGTAGTTGTACTCGTGTCGTAGTAGAAGTAGACGTTCTCGCAACTGAAGTTGTACACGTCGGTGGTAGTCGAACTTGACGGTTTTGGCGACGGTAGTTGTACACGTTTGCGGTAGTTGTTCGAGTCACCGGTAGAGGTACTTGGCAGCGTAGTTGTACAAGCACGACATCGGACTTGTCGAACCCGAACACTTCGGGGGGGGGGGCGTCATGGTACTTGGCGAATCCCAGAGATGGCGGAAGACGAACTTGGCACCCACGGTCTTGACGCCAACAGCAACAGCAAGTGAAGGTGCATGATGATAGCGGGCATCAAAGTGCAGCACGGGTACAGGAGGCCGGGGCTTCACGCGAACAGGGCCACGGCGATGCAACAGAGATGGGCGCATGGAGCAGAATTGCGGCGATGCGGATCTCGCGCAGGAGATGGGGTCGCAGCACCATGGGGATGGAGGTGCTCGGCTTCCCTCGGACGTTGCCGGCTGCTGATGGAGGAGACGCGTGGGAGAGGTGGAGCGGATCCAGGTGGAGGCGAGGTGGAACAGGGTGTGGCGGCCATGGGAGCTCCAAGGAGGGAGGTGGCTGGTCGTGGTCGCCGGCGATGGAAGCGGAGCAAGGGACGGGCGAAGCAGAGGAGCCGATGGCGGACGCGGGAGGTCGGTCGCGGCGCCATGGGGAGGCGACGACGTGGAGGAGGGGAGGCTGCAGGGGCAACGATGGTGGAAGATGAGGGCGACGACGATGAGTGGCTTGCGGAGGAGGCAGGGAAGGAGCCGCGCGAGGGAGGAGGTGGGCGCTCGGCGCTCGCGCACAGAGGCGACGGGGCCGGCAGGGGCGAAGGCCGGCGGCCATGGCGATGCAGGCAGTGGAGAGGCGATGGGATCGGGCACGAGAGAGAGAGGGGGATCGAGGGGGGAGAGATGCGAGCGCAGAGGAGGGAGATGGGATCGATAGGAGGGGTTGCGGCGCTGTGAGGGAAACGAGGGAGCGATGGCTGAGGGGATCGGGCAGGGGGGTTCGGGCTAGGGTTAGGTCGGCTGGGCCTGGGAGGCCGGCCCAGTGGAGAGAAAAAAAAATGGCAGAGGCCTGGCCTAATGGCATGCTGCTGCTAGAAGGTGCAGCTGGGCTGGGCTCTCTCCTCTCTCTCTTTAAATTTTCTTTAGCAGAAAACAATTAAAGAGAAGAAAAAGAAAGAGAGGGTTAGGGAAAGAAAATGCGCAAGGGGATAATTTCCTTGGACTCACAAAAATATGCTCGTACCAAGAAAAATAGAAAGGGGCATGATTGAAAGATTTAAATTCAAACTCATTTGAAATTCAAATGGGTTTGAACTAGGACTTGATGAAAGGAAGGTCCAAAAATGTTCGGATTTTTGGTGGAGCTCCGGAAAATGATGAAATAAATATTGGCAAGGTTGGAGACCAAACTTGAAGCAGAAAAGGAACGAAATTATTTTGTAAGTGTGTTTTGGTGATTCCAAAAAAATAGTGAAATATTTAATATAGCTCCCTAAATATCGGGAGGGTATGTTATAAAGAGAAGTCACCATGTGAGTTCCCTCGGTTTAAATGGACCGAAGATCCATGCCATTTATTTAGTTGAGTTTTAAAATGGGTTGCAAGATGACATGATGCAATGCACAAGATGCAAGGAAGAAATGCAACGAACCAAAACAAATCACACGACGAAATCCGGAAACCCTGGAAGTCTTCTGAAGCGTCGGTCTCAGGGCGTTACAACACTCCACCACTACGAGAGGATCTCGTCCCGAGATCTAGAATGGCACCGGAGGGAAAAGGGAGAGGAGAGGTAAAACAAAGTTGCTCCTTTGACGAACGAGTGAAACCAAAGAACCTTGCGAGGTTGAACTAATTCGAGAAAAGAATAGAACGAAGGAGAACAAAGTCGAAAACACTCCGTTAGAAACTAGGGAGAAAGAGCATTGCGAAACCTTGAGGTTGAAGGGAAGATATATATTGAAAACGCGCCGGTTAAGGAAGGGGATCAAGGAAGACCAAATTCGAACAGCACTCCGATTGAAAAGTGATACAAGACTAGATAAGATGAAAAGAACTTGAGCAGAGGACACAACACTCTGGTTAAATGGATAAGCACGAAAAGAACATGATCTTTGACAAACGAGATGATGGGTTGAAAAGAGGAGCATCACAATGCCTCCGGAATAGAAGAAAGAGTGGAATGGAATGAACGAAGTGAAACAAGATCTTGAGAGAGCACGATAACAACAAATGCTAGAACGGAGTTGTTGGAAAACCAACAACGAAAAGATAAGCTTGCTATGGTCTTGTGGAGTACATCTCAAATAATGAGGTGACAACCTGCCACTTACGAAAAACAAGATTGGATTGATATGAACGAGGAGACGAGAAACTTATATCACCGGGAGGATAAATGAAGTACTTGGATCATTTACAAGCACCAAAATTAGCAACAATCCTTAGGGAAGGCTATAGGTGAAATATAATCCAAGATAACTCCAATGACGAGATTAATGGATTTAAACTACCTCATTCTTGATAATTTGTGAATCATGAACTCAAATTATCAAGAATGACATAATACCAGCTCCAATGATACAGTTGAAAGAATTGCACTCTGGATAGCAAGATGAAGAAAACTTGAGCTCCTCGGAAAAGAATCTTGATGAACACTTCAAGAAGGAATATAAATCCTTGATGAACCCTCATGTAGAACCTCCATGAAGAACTCCGGTAAACAAAAGGAATGAAAAGAAAGAGAAATTGAAAACACAAGGTGAATCCTTGCAATGATTTAGATGGATCTCCGTGATAATTAGAGCTTGGAACTCCGGGAAAAAGAGAAGATGAAACAAATGAAACCGAGAATTTTAAGGGCCTCCGGAATAAAGAATTAATCACTTGGATGAACAAGAATAAAAATTATGTTATGCTTATCCTTCACCAATTAAATTGATGACAAACAACGGATTTGGCACACTACTTATTCTCGTATCAAGGATTAAGAGAGATATATCATCAGACTTGGGAAGGTATTGAACGAACCACCGGAAGGGTTGAAACAACGAATAAATTGATATGATGAAGAAGGAAGAGAACACTTGAGCGAACCACCGTAAGAATTGGTTATGAACGAAGTAAGGATAAAGAAACACCGGAAAGAATTAGAGAACGAATGAAAATACTTGAGGGAAATTAGATTCACGAGAACAAAAGATCACGAGCTGATTAGAGAATATACTTGGATGATGCACCAGTAAAATCGGAGAATGATAACTGAAAGCTGAGAATGAATAAACCTGAATTGATGGACTCCGGATGACAAACTGAGAAGACTCTTGAATATCTCCTGATGGGTGAAAAAGATTCTCACAATCGAAAACAATTATGAGAGGATGGCAACAAGCTAGCACCATGAATCTTGAAGAGAATAGAGCAAGATTAAAGAGAAACTCTTCTTCGGTCTTCAAATGATGAGAATGACAACGAGAAACACCACCAAGAATTATTGAGGCACACCGGAAGAATCAAAAGCGAAGAGGTTGAGCCAACTATGAAAAGAATTTGAAAGATCTTGGAGAAAAGCATTTGACTGATGATAACTCATTCTTACATCAAACTTGGAGAAGAATTTAGGATAGCTCTGGGAAAATAGAAGAGTCAGGTAAGATCCTGGGAAAAGACCTGTGGGTTAGGGCCCACTCAAAAGAACGCCGTTGAAAGGATTTAAAAGAGATGTTGCACCGGTTGAATTAAATGACTTGAATGAGATACCAATCTCGAAAGAGCTTGAACGAATGCAGAGTGGAAACACGAATCTTCGAGATATCTTGAGCACTCCGGAACAATTTAATAGCGAGAGATGGATGATTAAGAGGTGCACCGGCATAAGAAAAGCATTGGAAAAAAAAAGAAAAGGAGTATGCTTAATACCAAAGCTTGAATTAAATCCACCGGAGAAGAAAAGAACGAGGAATGATGAACTAGAAACTCCGTTAGAATCTTTATGAGAATCACCGGATAAGAATATTGACGGAAAAAAAAGAGTGGGGAGGCTTCACATGAATAAGACGGATACTTGAAGAAGAAATCTTAGTCCTTGAGGAAAAAGGGTGGGTGGGCGGGAAAAAACAAAGGCAACTTGGAGACGGATGAAACAAACACCGTTGAGAAGAAATGATAATTGGTCTTGCTGATGTTGAAGTGATCGGATCCACTTGAAGAGAAACACGCCGGTTGAAAAGGATTGACATGACAAACTCGATGATCAAGAAGGATTAGTATTCACATAGGAATATGAGAACACCATTTGGAAAAGGTATGGAATCAACATTTGACTTCGAAGCAACTCGAATACCACAAATAAAACAAAACAAAGGATTGGCTTGCAAAATAAGCCGGAACAAAACATAGATAGAGATTTCGTCCGAAGTTTTCGTGGTGGGGCCTACACGGGCTCGATCGTACAGCACCATCATGTACAAGGCAGTGCACATGACATACGAAGCGTCCCCGAGTCGGCATAGCCAAGGACTCTTTAAGACACAACAAGACCACTGTAAAATCGACCGTGAATAGGCGGACCACTAGACGTCGAACCCCAATTTCATATCATACATCTGTTGGAAAGATATCCTAAGAGCTACTTGAATTCCCACCTATGAAACTCCCGAAATTTTCCGGTTATGCAATCAGGTGTTGGGGATACAGGGGAAGCATAATATCTCACCCAAAACTAACAAATCCTACATCCAGCTGTATCCATCCTTCAACACATAACCAAGAAACCTTCGGAAATCGTCTACCTCAACCTTCGAAAAGCATCCGTTATACAAGTCATGGCAATACTCCCGTACTCACCTCAGTACTGGGTTATCGGGGTTATCTCACCAACAACTGCATAAAAGAGATTTTCGATGTCGGCGTACTAAACTCAGGTATTCCAGAACTGCAACGATAAAATTATGACGACAACACCTCAGAGCTCAACTCCCCGGGACACTTCCACTAAACCCCTGACAGGAGGCACCAAGACAATGTTCTCATCATAAAACCATCGGAACAATTCCAAGATACCCGCGTGATCCTAAAAAAAATTTAGTGAAATTTGAGAAGAGAAGAGTCAAAACTCTACGTCAGGATGCCTTACCAGAGCGATGAAGAGACTGGGGAGTAAAAAGAATTCCTAACTCTCCGATATATAATTCCTAAATGACTCAAAACATTTTTCTAGACACAACTCGGCCGCTAAAAACGATCAAGCAGTGGGGCTCCTAAGGTCGGGGAAGGCTCTGATTACCAACTTGTAACGCCCTCGATGCGGCTATATCTCCCACGTGTCGAAGCACGACTTAGAGGCATAACCGCATTGAAAGCAATGTCGCAAGTGAGGTAATCTTCACACAACCCATGTAATACATAAGGGAAAGAGATACATAGTTGGCTTACAATCGCCACTTCACACAATTACATGAATAAAGCATTACATCATCCAGATACAATCAAGGTCTGACTACGGAGCCAAAATAAAAGAAGAACCCCAAATGCGACAAAGGTCCCCGATCGACCCCAACTGGGCTCCACTACTGATCAACTTAGAACGAAACAACACAAAGGGCAAGATCTTCATCGAGCTCCTCCTTGAGCTTGGTTGCGTCACCTGTTCGGTAACATAGGCACCTGCAAACTGGTTTTGTAAGTATCTGTGAGCCACGGGGACTCAGCAATCTCGCACCCGCGAGATCAAGACTATTTAAGCTTATAGGAAGGATGGAGTAATGAGGTGGAGCTGCAGCAAGCGACTAGCATATATGGTGGCTACAATCGCAAAAGAGAGCGAGAAGAGAGGGCAAAACACGGTCGATACAAGTATGATCAAGAAGTGATCCTATAGCAACCTACGTCAAGCATAACTCCAACACCGTGTTCACTTCCCGGACTCCGCCGAGAAGAGACCATCACGGTTACACACGCGGTTGATGTATTTTAATTAAGGTCAACTTCGGGTTTTCTACAACCGGACGTTAACAAATTCTCATCTGCCCATAACCGCGGGCACGGCTTTCGAAAGTTCAAATCCCTGCAGGGGTGTCCCAACTTAGCCCATCACAAGCTCTCACGGTCAACGAAGGAATAGACCTCCACCCGAGACATTCCGATCAGACTCGGTATCCCGGTACAACAAGACATTTCGACAGGGTAAAACTAGACCAGCAACACCGCCCGAATGTGCCGACAAATCCCGATAGGAGCTGCACATATCTCTTTCTCAGGGCACACTGAGATGAGCGCTCCGTACAACTAAAACCAAACCTCGAGTTTCCCCGAGGGGGCGCTGCACAGGACTCTAGTTCGGACCAACACTCAGAGGAGCACTGGCCCGGGGGGGTTAAAAAAATGATGACCCTTGAGTCTGCAGAACCCAAGGGAAAGAAAAGGCTAGGTGGCAAATGGTAAAACCAATGTTGGGCATTGCTGGAGAAGCTTTACTTAAGGCGAACTGTCAAGGGGTTCCCATTATAGCCCAACCGCGTAAGGGACGCAAAATCCGGGAACATAACACCGATATGACGGAAACTAGGGCGGCAAGAGTGGAACAAAACACCAGGCATAAGGCCGAGCCTTCCACCCTTTACCAAGTATATAGATGCATTAATTAAGTAAGATATATTGTGATATCCCAACAAGTAAACATGTTCCAACAAGGAACAACATCTCCATGTTCCAACAAGGAACAAACTTCAATCTTCACCTGCAACTAACAACGCTATAAGAGGGGCTGAGCAAAGCGGTAACATAGCCAATCAACGGTTTGCTAGGACATGGTGGGTTAGAGGCTTGGTTCAACAATATGGGAGGCATGACAAGCAAGTGGTAGGTATCGCAGCATAGGCAAGCAAAAGAGCGAGCAAACTAGCATAGCAAAGATAGTAGTGATTTCGAGGGTATGATCATCTTGCCTGAGATCCCGCAAGGAAGAAGAACGAGTCCATGAAGAAGACAAACGAACAAAGTCGAACGAATCCTCACAACTCCGGAACGAAACCGAAGCTAACGTGAGAAGCAACCCGGAAAGAAACAAACAACATGGTAAACACACAAGCATAAACAAGGCATGATGCGCAAACAAGTATGATGCATGTCCAGTTTAATGAGGCATGGCATGGCAAAATGCAACAAACTATCTTACAAATTAAGTGGAGCTCAATATGCAACGGAGTTGCATATTGACGAAACACCACATCAATTATTTAGTTCTCCCTCGGTTATGCTATCCAACAATATTAACTGTTGTTAAACATGGCAAGAGGTGAAACATAATTAAACTACACCATCTAAACAATTTAAATGGGGCCGGATATAAAAACAACAAATCCGGTAAATCCCCATATGCATTTAGCAATTTAATGCAACAACAAGTTTAAACATTTAAATGTTGTTATCATGATGCGGATGACATATACAAGTTTATGCAATTTTATTAAAACTTGACAAGAGCATGTTATGAAGCATTTGGTCACCATGGCGGAACAAAAAGGGTGCCACGGCGATGAAACGGAAAATGATGCCACGGCAACATATCAGTTCCGGTAGCTTCCAGAGATACCGGTGCAAAAGGAAGTGAGCGAGTCATGCAAGATGGTGGGGTGATCCCGACTTCCGGGTTCCCACGGGACGGTGGCACGGCAAAAGAGGGGCATCGCAAGGACGATTCGATCACAGAGCAAACGATGCATCTCATTCAACACATGCATTAGGTCACGGGCGTCGTCTCGGGGTTATACCTTCGAAGCGTGCGTTTTCGGAGCGGTTCGAGTCGTCGAGGGAAGTAGTTGTTCACGGTGACGGTAGAGGTACATCTCGTAGTGGAAGTAGTTGTACTCGTGTCGTAGTAGAAGTAGACGTTCTCGCAACTGAAGTTGTACACGTCGGTGGTAGTCGAACTTGACGGTCTTGGCGACGGTAGTTGTACACGTTTGCGGTAGTTGTTCGAGTCACCGGTAGAGGTACTTGGCAGCGTAGTTGTACAAGCACGACATCGGACTTGTCGAACCCGAACACTTCGGGGGGGGGGGGCGTCATGGTACTTGGCGAATCCCAGAGATGGCGGAAGACGAACTTGGCACCCACGGTCTTGACGCCAACAGCAACAGCAAGTGAAGGTGCATGATGATAGCGGGCATCAAAGTGCAGCACGGGTACAGGAGGCCGGGGCTTCACGCGAACAGGGCCACGGCGATGCAACAGAGATGGGCGCATGGAGCAGAATTGCGGCGATGCGGATCTCGCGCAGGAGATGGGGTCGCAGCACCATGGGGATGGAGGTGCTCGGCTTCCCTCGGACGTTGCCGGCTGCTGATGGAGGAGACGCGTGGGAGAGGTGGAGCGGATCCAGGTGGAGGCGAGGTGGAACAGGGTGTGGCGGCCATGGGAGCTCCAAGGAGGGAGGTGGCTGGTCGTGGTCGCCGGCGATGGAAGCGGAGCAAGGGACGGGCGAAGCAGAGGAGCCGATGGCGGACGCGGGAGGTCGGTCGCGGCGCCATGGGGAGGCGACGACGTGGAGGAGGGGAGGCTGCAGGGGCAACGATGGTGGAAGATGAGGGCGACGACGATGAGTGGCTTGCGGAGGAGGCAGGGAAGGAGCCGCGCGAGGGAGGAGGTGGGCGCTCGGCGCTCGCGCACAGAGGCGACGGGGCCGGCAGGGGCGAAGGCCGGCGGCCATGGCGATGCAGGCAGTGGAGAGGCGATGGGATCGGGCACGAGAGAGAGAGGGGGATCGAGGGGGGAGAGATGCGAGCGCAGAGGAGGGAGATGGGATCGATAGGAGGGGTTGCGGCGCTATGAGGGAAACGAGGGAGCGATGGCTGAGGGGATCGGGCAGGGGGGTTCGGGCTAGGGTTAGGTCGGCTGGGCCTGGGAGGCCGGCCCAGTGGAGAGAAAAAAAAATGGCAGAGGCCTGGCCTAATGGCATGCTGCTGCTAGAAGGTGCAGCTGGGCTGGGCTCTCTCCTCTCTCTCTTTAAATTTTCTTTAGCAGAAAACAATTAAAGAGAAGAAAAAGAAAGAGAGGGTTAGGGAAAGAAAATGCGCAAGGGGATAATTTCCTTGGACTCACAAAAATATGCTCGTACCAAGAAAAATAGAAAGGGGCATGATTGAAAGATTTAAATTCAAACTCATTTGAAATTCAAATGGGTTTGAACTAGGACTTGATGAAAGGAAGGTCCAAAAATGTTCGGATTTTTGGTGGAGCTCCGGAAAATGATGAAATAAATATTGGCAAGGTTGGAGACCAAACTTGAAGCAGAAAAGGAACGAAATTATTTTGTAAGTGTGTTTTGGTGATTCCAAAAAAATAGTGAAATATTTAATATAGCTCCCTAAATATCGGGAGGGTATGTTATAAAGAGAAGTCACCATGTGAGTTCCCTCGGTTTAAATGGACCGAAGATCCATGCAATTTATTTAGTTGAGTTTTAAAATGGGTTGCAAGATGACATGATGCAATGCACAAGATGCAAGGAAGAAATGCAACGAACCAAAACAAATCACACGACGAAATCCGGAAACCCTGGAAGTCTTCTGGAGCGTCGGTCTCGGGGCGTTACAAGCGTGTCGGGGATGAGTTCCGTCAGCACGACGGCGTGGTGACGATGATGATGTTCTACCGACGTAGGGCTTCACCTAAGCACCGCAATGATATGACCGAGGTGGAATATGGTGGAGGGGGGCACCGCACATGGCTAAGGAACGATCACGAAGATCAACTTGTGTGTCATGGGGTGCCCCCTGCCCCCGTATATAAAGGAGCAAGGGAAGGAGGGCCGGCCAAGGAGGAGGAGGCGCGCCCAAGGGGGGAGTCCTACTCCCACTCCTTTCCTAGTAGGAGTAAGAAAGAAGGAAGGGGAAGAGAGAAGGGAAGGAAGGAGGGGGTGCGGCCCCTCCCCCTAGTCCAATTCGGACTAGGCCTTAGGAGGCGCGCGGCTTGCCCTAGGCAGCCCCTCTCTCTTTCCCGTATGGCAAAATAAGGCCCAATACTTCTCCCCGGCGAATTCCCGTAACTCTTCGGTACTCCGGAAAATACCCGAATCACTCGGAACCTTTCCGAAGTCCGAATATAGTCGTCCAATATATTGATCTTTACGTCTCGACCATTTCGAGACTCCTCGTCATGTCCCTGATCTCATCCGGGACTCCAAACTTCTTCGGTGCATCAAAACTCATAAACTCATAATATAACTGTCATCGAAACCTTAAGCGTGCGGACCCTATGGGTTCGAGAACTATGTAGATATGACCGAGACACGTTTCCGGTAAATAACCAATAGCGGAACCTGGATGCTCATATTGGCTCCCACATATTCTACGAAGATCTTTATCGGTCAAACCGCATAACAACATACGTTGTTCCTTTTGTCATCGGTATGTTACTTGCCCGAGATTCGATCGTCGGTATCTCAATACCTAGTTCAATCTCGTTACCGGCAAGTCTCTTTACTCGTTACATAATGCATCATTCCGTAACCAACTCATTGGCCACATTGCTTGCAAGGCTTATAGTGATGTGCATTACCAAGAGGGCCTAGAGATACCTCTCCGACAATCGGAGTGACAAAACCTAATCTCGAAATACGCCAACTCAACATGTACCATTGGAGACACCTGTAGAGCTCCTTTATAATCACCCAGTTACGTTGTGACTTTTGGTAGCACACAAAGTGTTCCTCCGGTAAACGGGAGTTGCATAATCTCATAGTTGTAGGAACATGTATAAGTCATGAAGAAAGCAATAACAACATACTAAACGATCAAGTGCTAAGCTAAGAGAATGGGTCAAGTCAATCACATCATTCTCCTAATGATGTGATCCTGTTAATCAAATGACAACTCATGTCTATGGTTAGGAAACTTAACCATCTTTGATTAACGAGCTAGTCAAGTAGAGGCATACTAGTGACACTATGTTTGTCTATGTATTCACACATGTATTATGTTTCTGGTTAATACAATTCTAGCATGAATAATAAACATTTATCATGAAATAAGGAAATAAATAATAACTTTATTATTGCCTCTTGGGCATATTTCCTTCAATACGAGAACTTGCACTAGTGAAAGTATGAACCCTAGACCTTGTTTCATATCATTGCAATACCGTTTACACTCACTTTTATCATTAGTTACCTTACTATTTTTATTATTTCAGATTACAAAAACCTTTATCTACTATCTATTTTGCACTTGTATCACCATTTCTTCGCCGAACTAGTGTACCTATACAATTTACCATTGTATTGGGTGTGTTGGGGACACAAGAGACTCTTTGTTATTTGGTTGCAGGTTGTTTGAGAGAGACCATCTTCATCCTACGCCTTCCACGGATTGATAAACCTATGCACTTGCAGGCCCAACAATGTTTACAAGAAGAAGGTTGTGTAGTAGACATCACTGTCCCACGCATGCCTCCCACGTCATGCACGCGCACGACCCCCACGTCGCGCGTTCAACGCGGGTCGTGGGGAAGCACAACGGACGGAACAGTGGCCGCGGTAAAAATCTGCCCCAACTGCCCGCGCACCGTTCTGGGCCTGGCCCAACAACGTGCTGCGCTTATGTATGGCCCAGGCCCGGGGGCTCCCGTCGGTGTACAAAAGTAGGGGCTCTCCTTTTGACCCCTTTACTTGTGCACGCGCAGTCAGAGCCTCCCGCCACGGCCGCGCACAGACACGGCATGAAGGGGAATCCGGAGAGAAGCCGAAGCCACAAGACAAACGAAGCAACAACAAGGACCAAGGCCACGAAGATCAGATGGGCGAAGCAGGTTTTCCCTCAAGGACCCTTGCTAGGGTAGCTCGCCCACGCCAACCGAGTGAGCCACCCTTGAGCCCACCAACGCTCGACGAATGCGTCGGGACAAGGCTCGGGAGGCACCTTTGTGGTGGCATGCAGATCTTTGTGAAGACATAGAATGCTCAGGATCAGATGAGGATAGGAAGGCAATCATCCTCACCGAAGAAACCCACGAGACCCCTGGCAAGATCCTTGCCAGGGAAGCCAACGCGCCATGGAAAGACCCTTGCCGGGCCACCCGGCAAGACCCTTGCCGGGCCACCCGACAAGGCCCTCGCCAAGCGCACTGGCGGGGCCACTGCCAAGCCCGCGCCAACCAAGTCCTCACCGCCGTTCGCATGCAACTGTCGACCCAACCAGCTGGGCAGGCACCTGCGTGGCAGCATGCAATCCTTCGTGGAGGCTCCACCACCGCGCCACCTCAGCTGCATGCCTACCTACATGGCACCTCATGCATCGCTGGCCAGGGCGCGTGGCGAAGCGAGGGGAAGCGGCGACAGACAGGACGGGCCGGGACACCTAAGCCTCGTATTTAATGTGTCTTGTCCTGTAATGCTAGCGATAAACTCGCAACGCTGTAGCACTTTCCACCTCATGTGTGCCACTGTGGCAGCCCCTTTGGCCTATAAAAGGAGGCCCATGGCGCACAGAAAAGGGATTCGGCTTTTCGAACCTCGCAGCACCTAGAGCTAGTTCGAGAGCTCAAGAACACTAATACATCCACCAAAGCAGGATCGTAGGGTTTTACGCATCTTTGCGGCCCAAACCTGGGTAAATCCCCCTTGTGTCGTTTGTTAGTCCTGCTCTTATCACGATCCTCGCGCCCTGTAACCGTAGAAGGGATTCCAGTGACACTACGTGACCAGTTAGGCTCCTGAGTCGCGATGCTGAAGAGTCCCCGTGCCCAGCCCCCTCGCGCTACCTTCCCGAGGGAGAGCAGCACGGTGAGGCTGGTCACTGAGCCCGGAGGCTCCCTGATGTTAATGCGGCAGTGAGGCCACCCCCAGTTGTTTATCACCAGTGCGGAGCATAGTGCTTCCGCTCTTGCACGGGCATAGCCGCTCCTCGGCAGTGTCGACGGCCAGCACGGAGCATGGTGCTTCACCTGGTGCATGGGAGGGGGCTCCCTCTAAGGATAGCCCCCAGGGCGTGTACAGCCCCGCCCTGGCACATGGCTTGCACGACAGGGCTGGAGGAGGTGTATATGGGCACCCGTGAGCCAGCGCGGGACTCACGAGGCCCTGCCTCAAGGTGGGTTGCGCCTGGTCTTGATTAGGGGTGCTTGGATTGGTCCTGCGAGATGGTTAGGCAGCCTGTGCCGAATGAGTTTCCTGAGGTTATTGCATGAGAAGACCAGACACCAACGACCCAGGAGGTGACGTGAATGGGACCTACCCGCCAGATAGAGCTCAACCGCAGGATTTATCGATGCTGCAGGGATGGACCCGAGCACAGACGCCGTGCCCAGTCTTCTCATGCAAAGATCCTGAAGAAAAACAGTCATCGCGCGGTTCCCATGGCCATGGGGGTACCAGGTCGCGCGCCCTCACTCATCCACTCACGATTAGCTCATGCGAGAGCAAGGCACCAAGTGCCACGGGAGGTGACATACACAGGGCTGGCCCGTGAGCCAGAGCTCAGCTACTTGGGTTTAGCAACGCTACAGGGACGGACCCGAGCACAGATGTCGTACCAGTCCTTAATCATGAGGCGGTCGTGGGAGGGCTTGCGAGGGCGCGAGACATTCTTAGGGACGAAGCGCCAGTCAGGCAGTCAATAATTCAAAAGTAGTTTATAAAGGATTGTAATTTGCTCTGATAAAGTGCAAAAGGGGATACATGCCGTATGGACGGACCCACACGGCCCAGGGACAGTGCAACCCGAGGGACGCCCCCAAACTGAATGAACTAGAGAGATGTCACCTGGTACCGTTGCTGAAGAGTTGTTGAAGTAGCCAAAAAGCGCATGCTGCTGAAGCCGTTCCTCATGAGCTGCTCCGGTGCCGAGCCTCGGGAGGCTCAGAGGGACCGGAAGGCTCCTGAGGGTGCTCCTCCATCTTCACCAAGATTGCCTAGCGCCTGGCCTCGCAGGCCACCTGAGCGTCTCTCATGCAGCCCTGGAACACCTCAGCCGCGCTCACCAGGCCGAAAGGCATGCGGACGTAGCCGTGAGGCCGTCCCTCGCATCGGCCGACACGAGACAACCACATGAGCTGCCGAGATGCGGCCCCATTGAGCCCAGGGATGTTGATGCAGATGCGGAACTCTTTACCCTCGCTAGGGCAGCGAGCTCCGCCTTGTGGCAGGCGACGATCGCCTTGAAGAACCCTTCCTTCCTGAACCTCCTCGATCGCCTCGCTGATGAACTCCTGAGTGCCTGGTGCCTCACGCCTGCTACCTTAGCCTGGGAAGCGTGCTCTGAAGAGCGCCTCCACATGGTGCCCGAGCGCCATTCTCGCGTCATTGGCTAGGTCTGAGGCCCTCCAGAGGAGAGCCCCTGAGCCCAGCCTGAGAGGGGCGCTGGGCGCGTCTCCCTATGCGATGGGAGAAGGTGTCGCGTCCAGAGACACGAGACTCAGCGCTGCGTCCTCGGGTGATGCTCCCTCTCGAGGCCCCTGACCCAGCTGCAGCTTCTTCATCTTGGGGGCGACCTCAGGAGGGAGGGCACCGTCTTGGTCTTCTGGGTTTTCAACTGCTGCAGCCTGGAAAGCACGCTTGAGGGAGCAAACCACATCCTTCTCCTGACAGGCGACCGTGATGATGCCGCTGCTTCCTGGCATCCTGAGGATGTTGTAGCCGTGGTGCGTGGCCGCCATGAACTTGGCCAGTGCTGGGTACCCTAGGATGGCATTGTAGGCAAGACGAATGTCGGCGACGCCGAAGTCGATGAGCTCGGTGCGGTAGTTGTTACACTCGCCGAAGGTGATAGGGAACCGAACTTGCTCGATCGGGTGTGTTGATCCGTCGGTCACTCCTGAGAATGGCTTGGTGGGATGTAGCTGGTAGTATGGCACCTGGAGCCTGTCGAACGTCTGGACGGAGAGAACATTGAGCCCTGCTCCACCATCAATGAGAGTCCTGGTGACGGTCACGTTGCTGATGATGGGGGAGCAAAGAATGGGGAGCGCGCCAGCAGTGGCCGCGGACTTGAGCCGGTCTGTGGAGTCGAAGGTGATGGCGCACTTGGACCACTTGAGGGGGCGAGTTGCTTCAAGCTAGGGGAGCGCTGCATTCACCACGCGTGAAAATTGCTTGAAGACATGATGGGAAGCTGGGGCTTCTGAGCCGCCTAAGATGCAGGCAATGACCCGAGTCTCCTGGAAGCCCCCAGCCCCCTCGTCCTGGTGGTGATCTTCGTTCCTTCTTGGTGGTGGAGGCAGAGGAGGCAAAGTTGCATTGCCCTGAGGGCGATCCTCACAAGGCTGCTCCCTCCAGTTGCCCTCACGAGGCTGGTCCTGCCAGCGGTCCTCACGAGGCTGGTCGCGCCACTCCTGACGGCGGTCGCGTCCATCCCAGCGTCCTCCACCTCGGCCACCTCCGCGACCGTAGCCCCAATTATTGCACTCGAGGCGTCGACCGAGGCGCCTGTCTCGGACAGCCCTGAGCTCCTGGCAGTCGCTGGTGTTGTGGTTGTAGACGTTGTGGAAGGCGCAGAACAGCCGCTTGCCCTTGGATGACTCGGGTGGTCGCAGCCGCGTTTGGTCTCTGGCTCTGCCGCAAGCATCGCTGGCCCCTTGTGCTTCGTGTCCTTGGCATTGATCTTCTTGTCTTCTGGATCAGCATCAGGGAGATCGAGGAGGGAGAGACGTCCCTCCTCAGCCCTTGCACACTTGTTCTCCATGTTGAACATCTCCATAGCGGTGCAGAGGTCCTCGTGGATGGCTAGCTCCTCCTTCATCTTGACATCACAGACGCCATCGGTGAATGTGAAGATGATGGCCTCGTCAGACACCTTGGGAATCTTGAGGCGGGCGTTGTTGAAGTGCTGGATATACTTATGTAGGGTTTCTCCAGGTTGCTGCTTGACGCGGCGCAGGTCGCCCGCGGTAGGCGGACGGTCGCGGGTGCCCTAGAAGTTGGCGATGAAGCGGCTGCGCATCTCCTCCCAGGAAGAAACCGACCCCTCGGTCAGGTTCAGGAGCCAAGAACGCGCGCCATCCTTGAGGGCCATTGGGAACCTGTTTTCCATGATCTTCTCGTCACCGTTGGCCGCCTCGATGCTCAGCTCGTAGAGCTGTAGGAACTCGGCGGGGTCTGCAGTGCCGTCGTAGCATGGATGCAGGCCAGGCTTGAACTTGCTTGGCCAGACAACGTTGCGGAGCTCTAGAGTGAACGCACGACATCCTGCCGTGGCCACCGGAGGTCGTCGAGGGGGTGGAACGTAGTCTTGGTGCAGCACTGCCACCTCCTGTGGCGGCTCATGGGCCTGGTGTTGGGGTGCTGGAAGCACGCGCACTTCTCCTTGGGGACGTTGAACCACCTGGCATCTCACGTCGTCCCGAGCCGGCGCCGGGCGCTGCGGGTCGCACCGTGGAGCCATACGCCTTGGCTCAACGATGGCGCCTCAGGCCGGAGGCGGAGGAGGAGCCCCATGCGCGACATTGCCCGCTGCAGGTGGTTGCTGAGGCAGCGAGCGAGCCGGCCCGTTGGAGCCCCCGTGCGCGATGCTGATGAGCTCAGCGATACGCTTGAGCCACTCCTTGTAGAGATCACCGCGCCGTGAGCAGAGCGGCCTGCGCATCCACCTGGCCGCGACGCGCGTGGGATGACGAAGCTGCTGGGGTCAGTGACGGAGTGGCGGTGCGGCAGTCATGCTGCATCGAAGCGTGCAGCGATAAAGCTTGCTACTCATGGCCGGCAGGGCCCGTGTCGGCGTTGGCGACCGGAGAAGGAGTGCGGCGGGTGCAGCCGTCACCCGCCGGAGCCATCTAAGCAACGCGGGCGGCGACCGTGCCCGACGCTCGGCGCGAGCCCTGCGCGCGTCAACCATGGAGGTGTCGGAGTAGTGGCGGATCGAACGATGGAAGAGGGAATCCGACGCACCCCTACCTAGCGCGCCAAATGTCGGATTTCGGGATCCGGCAACCCTTGAGAGGTTCGAACTCTAGGGTGCGTGCGGAGATCTCAACCTGCCCAGCCTGCCTACTCGCGATCCTCCCTAGCCTAGCGCGTCGAGCTCATAGAAACACAAAGACACAGAGATTTATACTGGTTCGCGCCACCATTGTGGTGTAATGCCCTAATCCAGTGTGGTGTGGTGGATTGCCTCGAGGGGCTATGGATGAACTAGTACAAAGGATGAACAAACCTCAGGAGGTGAGGTGTTCTTGAGCTGGTGTGCTGCTCGGGTCGGAATGGATCTCTTCTGCTATGGTGGTGGCTAAGTCCTATATATAGTGGCCTTGGTCCTCTTCCCAAATATGAGCGGGAAGGGATTCCACAACGGCAGGATTTGAAAGGGGATAAGTAGTACAGTCTATCCTGACAAAAGTAGTCTTCGCCTGCGAAAAGCCTCTGGTCCTGACGCTGCAGTGGGCTCGGTGATGACCTCCGTCCTGCCGTCCTGGCGGTCTTGGTCTTGTTGCACCAGAATGGAAACCTTTGGCTGATTCCTTGGGACCCCGCGCCTGTGGCTTGCATCCCTTGCACCGAAAAGGAAACCTGCGCTCTGCACCAGCCTGGCGCCCACCTGCTCTTGGTCATCATGGCCCACGTCAGCTGAGCCTCATGAGGTAGCTGCATAAATCTCTCGGCCCCTCAGGAGCCCTCCTGAGGAGGCCAACTCCTTCAGGGGTCTTCGCGTCGTCCGCCTCACGAGGCTTGGTCCCTCAAGAGGGTCTTGTTGTGCTGGTGTTGAAGCTGGGCCATACCAGGCCATCAATGGAGCCATGTGGTGGGCCGCAAGCAGGCATGACTGGATACCCCCAAGTCCAAGACACCGACAGGGGGAGCTTCGTCATATGTATGAAGACAATACTCACAACACTAAACTTTCACATACTTTTATCCCCGTTGAAAACTTCAACTAGTTTGTCATCAATCACCAAAAAGGGGTAGATTGTAAGTGCATCTAGTGCCACCCTAGTTGGTTTTGGAGTATTGACGAAAAAACTTGGTTGAGGGACTAACGTGTTTGTGAGAATTGCAGGATAACACAGGTAGTAGTCCCATATTGATTCGGTTTACCTACCAGAGATGACCCCTAAAAATGTGTGAAGACATTGAAGACAGTGGTGGTCTGTGAAGATATTCACATTGAAGACTATGAGTCTATGACAAGAGAAGACATCGCATGAAGACTATGGAGTGCAAAGACATAGTTGTTTCGTAGTTTCCTTTTCTTCTTTGTTGAGTCATAGGAACCACCGTACTGTTAAGTGGGGTCCAAGTGAACAAAGTCAGAGTGACTAAAGTGATGCTCAACCAAATCCTATGTCTTCGAGCAAAGACTATGAGAGCAAATCTTATCCAGAGCTGGATGAGTCAGCTTTACTTGTAGCCCAAGTCAAGCTACCGCGTGTGTTTGAAATTTGACCATTGGACACATGTCAGTTCCTTAGTGACCCAGGGTCATTTTGGACAAATCAGGTCGGGTTGCCTCCTGGCTATAAATAGCCCACCCCCTACACCATAAATTGATGGCTGCTCAGAGTTAGTGCACGGCTTTTGTCGTTTGAGAGCAACCCACCTCTGAAGCCTTTGAGAGAGTAATCCTTGCAAGGACAAAGCCCAAAACACCCAGAGCCAAAGAGTGTTAGGCATGGCTGAAGTCTTTTTGTCCGCGTGATCTGAAGACTTATTACACTTGAGGACTATGAATCCTCCAGCCGGTTAGGCATCGCGTTTTGAGCATCCAAGTGTCATTATGGATTGCCGGTGAACGAAGGTTGTGATGGTTTGGAAGTCTCCCTTGAAGACTTACCAGAGTGATTGGGCTAGGACTAAGTGTTCTTAGCTCAAGGGGAATAAGATGGAGACACGGTCTTCTGAGTTGAATCTCAGCCTCCATAACCAGACGTACAGTTGTCACAGCAACTGTAATTGGTCCAACAAATCCATGTCCTCTCCGAGCAACTGGTTCTATCCTTCCTCTCTCTTTACTTACTGTTTGTCTTCGTGAAGTCATTGTCCATTTGCCTGATCTGATTGACTTCACTGAGTGAAGACTGTTTACTGTTTGGCTTCATACTATCTTCCATCCTGATCCATACTACCTAGCTGTTGATAGTCTTCGTGCTTTCACTACATTGCTTACTTGACTATGGTTTGTCTAGTGTAGTCTACCTTCCTCTGCATATCAATAGATTCATTTCTATTGTTTGTCTTCAAAGCACCCATGTTTTGAAGACTTTCATAAAAATCGCCCATTCACCTCCCCCCCCTCTAGTCGAATACTAGCACTTTCACATGGTCTTCCGAAGAGTTCCCCTGGGACACTACCGGTGCCCAACCAATCCTACCATTCTTCTACATCTCATAACACCGTCCGGCCAGAGTCACAACTAGGGTTAACCAAGCCAGAGCCCGTAATGGCTTGTGGCTGCGCACGGAAGCTTCTTGATATGAAACATGTCCAATCTTTTTGAACCTAGGTGGCATTCCCCATGTTTTCCTGAGTAATGCAGAGCTTCCTGGAGGATACATACTTGTCGACTGGTCCCGGCAAACCTTTCCGCCCAGATGATTGATTAATTGGTATTGTAGAGCCTCCGAGGAAATACAATACATGTAAGTTGTCAATGTAGTCATTGCTTAAGTTCTCTCGCAACTTTCATGAATCACACGACACCCAATCCACGTCTACCATAACATGACTAAGCAATAAGTACACTATAACTATTCCCAATGTGGCGGCAAGGATTATCGGGCTAAACATATGGCTATCCTACCTGGGTTCAACATATCATAGTAGTCCTGCACATGCATACTACTGTGTTGTTAGAGGGCACTACATGCAAAGTAAAAACATAGGATTGGTATGATCAAAAGTGCAAACTTGCCTGTTAAAGTTGATGAAGTACTCCGCACTCAAAGTCCTGACAATTCTACTCTTGGCACTCCGGACAATCTAGTGTGAGCAATCAATAGCACATACATAAGCACAATACTTAAAGAATCAAAAAAGAAAACGAAGAAAATACTTCAGAAAACTCCAAAAACAACCAAATAAATCTTCTGTACAGAACATATTTTTAACAGCAGCAAAAATATAAGGTTTTGATGTTAACAGAAGGTACACGTCATAAGCTTTGATTTGAAAAAAGAAACAACTAAAACGAGTTACGAAACAAGTTATGGCCTATAGAAGTTTGAATTCAGATCTTTTTTGAATTCAAAATTTAAAGCTTTCAAAAATATTTTTCATTTGGTTCTCCGGATAGAGGGGTTTATATGAAACCGTAGGAAAAAGAATAAACTAAATCGTATCTGTAGATTAAAAATACACTAAAAGAATTAAAAATACGCTAAAAGAAAAATCTAACAAAAATCTGAAGAAAGATAAAACGTGAAAATACTAAGTTTCGGCCGACCGTGGCTGAGGTGCCATGTGGCGCTGCGTGATTGGTTGTGCGTGTTTACTGCTAGCGGCCGGCCGATTCGTAGGAAAAACCAACTTGGGGCGGCTAATAAAACAAAACCATATGCCAGTTTGATCTAAATCAAAGAACCGATCTATAAGAAAAACCGATCTACTAAATCGGTTTTTTTTACTGAACGAAATGAGCAGGAGTCTGCTTACATTGAGGTACATGAGGAGATGGAGGTGATGGGGCGGCTCGGTTCCGGCGGTTCCGGTGGTCGTGGTCGGTGGAGGAGGTATCTAGTAGATGCGGTGGAGAGTCATGATTCCGGAGGTGGCGACGGAGTAACTTGGGGACGTCGGACGGCTGCGAGGCGAGGTGACGAAGCTCGGTGCTACGGGCGCTCCGGTGTAGACGACGACGTAGGGGTGGCATTTGTAGATGGAGAGGGCATGCCAAGCCTTGTCAAACAAAGTCCAGGGATCGAGAGAAGTCGGAACACAAAAGGTAAAGGCTGGGGATGCCTCACCGGCGTCGGGACCTTGCGATGAACTACAGCTTCTGTGGCCAGATTGGAACGACGAAGACGGGCTGTAGAGATGGACTTGGCGAGGGGTTTCGAGGGGAAGAGTGAAGTCTGATTTAAACCTTGAAGTTATAGTGCCCGTCGAAAACAAACCCCCACCTCTGAATCCCTGAAGTCTATACCCTGTCCTATCTAATCCTGGACGATTTTAACCTTGTTTCCCTTTTAGGAGTGGATTTGCTGACGTGGCAGGGAGAGACCGGGATTGCTGGTTTATTTAAAGGAAAAATGATGTGAGTGCATGCATGTGCGTGGTAGCGTACGCTCAAAAAGGAAAAACAAAACGCATGTACGCGTACACATTGGCCGGGTTACAAGCTCCACGCTGGCGACGTCGCGGCGCTCGCCGACTTCCGACTCGCCGCCTACCGCTCCGGCGCGCTCGGGAGCTGGAACCTGTCTGCTAGTCCATCCCATGCACCGGAGAGATAACAATCCTGCCGCTCGCCAAGCTGGTGCTCGAGGCCTGTCCGGAGCGGATGCAATCCCACCGCGTGCCAGACTCGACGGCTTCCGCGTGCTCAGTCAGTCAGCCTCAAGGGAGCCACTTCTCCGCCGCCGTCCTGGACCTCTCACACCTCGTCGGGCTGAAGCTGCTCTTCCTCTCGCGCAACGTGCTCTTCGGCGGGATCCCGCCATGCGAGCCCACTGTTGTACACCACTTCCTGCACTAGCGAGCTGTCGGGCGTCTCGTCGGCTACTGGTGGCTGGATGGCCCAGTCTATTGCGTGTCGCCCCGGTCACCGGTGGCCGGAGCCCGGAGCATGAGCACACCTCTTCATTGGGGCTTCCGCGCTACCATCCATCTACTTCCTCTTCTGCATCATGTATGCGGCACTCGTCGCTGCCTGGGTCTCCATACTACTCGTACATCACACCCTAGACCCTGGTACATCTGTGAGCGCCACAGCGATGCAGCCATCGGCGCCACACCCGCACCAGGTGCCTTCTTCCTTCTTTCGCAAAAAAGTGCATTCTTTCTCCCTCGCAGACCCCTGCCGCAGCTGCTCCGCGCCTCGTCGTGACACAGAAGCTAGGATATAGTGGCCGCGTGGCCTGAAACGAACCGAAGCAAACAAGCCCGTGGCCATGGACGATGTTGGTTTCCGTTTACAGACAGTGTCAAGCCATGACGGGAACGACGACATCGACGAGATGGTCGGGGCAAAGGCACGGCCTGCAACAAGGAGGCGTTTTTCTTCTGTGTATTTTCCATCAAATATATAGAGCTATGTCTATTGAGTTAACGCGCAAGATCATTTGCACGGGCGGTTGGCAGCTGCTGCTGTTGAGGCTTGCAGTCTAATCCGAAAGGCACAATTTTTTATCTTTGTTATTTCTTTCTAACTTCTGCTGACAAGTGGACCCCATCCACAGGTGGGGCTTATCCTACCATCCCTGGTTTTGTTGGTGCCACCTAGAAAATCCCTGTTTGGATAGTATCACAAGGTTAAAAACAACCGGGATTAGAAAGGACAGGGTACAAACTTTAGGAATTTAGAGATGAGGGTTCATTCTAGACGACTCTTACAACTTTAAGGTTTAAATCAGACTTCACTCTGAGGAAATCAGGAGAGGAAGGTCGTAGCTATTTATAGGACATGATGCTGGGGGAAGGGGTGAACTCGGGGTAGGGTTCGCGAATAAATCGGACGCGGCGGCGGCGTCAAGAGCGTGTACCTACAGGACTTTGTTTCTGTACGTAAAGAAGAAGAAAGAAGATGTGGGGTCCCTTTTTTACGCACGTGTGTGGCTAGCCTCGCTGGGGCGCTCGGCCTCGCTGGCCAGGTGGCTGGGCGCGCCTGGCCGCTGCTGGGCTGGGCCTGTTGGCTTGGGCGGCTCAGTTTTTTTTCAAAATCATTTTCTTTTCGGAGACAACAACGCACTGTAATACAATAAAAAGGAACTCTAAAAATACCATAAAAGTTCACACAGTTATATGGTCTTATATATGACCTTGTGAACTTTTATTCGACCAAAAAAATGCAAATTTTTAAAAAACATTTTTGCTACACTAATAAAATTTGCATAAAAGAAAACTTGCAAAAAGCCAGTAAATATATTTTGATCCAATATTCCCCTTTGTTTTTGAAGAAGTCTTTTTATCTTCTCTCTCTTTTTTTTGAAATAATGTAAATGAATTTTGGTGAAACCAAATTTGATCCAAATTCCCAACTTTGAAATTTTCAAAATGGCTTTAGGGAAAACTTCCAACTCTCTCTTTTGGTCCTTGAATTTCTCAAAGTCCCTTGGATCTGATTCAAATGAAAGTCCACAGGGCAAAAAAATGCATAAATCATGGATGCATATGAATGATCTAATTATTAACATCCAAATTCAAAATTGGGATGTTACAAACCTACCCCCCTTAAGATGAATCTCGTCCTCGAGATTTGGGTTGGCTAGCAACAAGTTAGGGTTGGATACTCAAAAAATCCATGTAAAATATCCTGCTTGAACCATGCTTGATACCCGTACTCCCTTGATATGAATGAAAATTATGCACCAATACCGAAGAATGATCGTAATACTAGGAATATTACCAAAGACTTGGGTGTTATACGGTCTTCCCACTCTGGTGTGGTTCACATGGCCTCTATTGAAGGGGTTGGGCTTCTTCTCTCCAGATTTTCTATTCCCATTCCTTGGCTTCGGACAATCTTTGGCAAAATGTCCTGGCTCCTAGTAATTGAAGCATCTTATCTGGCTCATGTCCTTCATGGGTGTCGAATGGTTGGATGACTGACTGGTGTTCCCTCCATTGTTGTTATGTCCATTTCCATCGTGAGGATGGCCAGTGTGGTTTTGGTTATTGTGACCATTATGCTCGTCCCTTGCAGAAGTATCGTATGCAGAAGAAGCAGATGGAGTATGAGGCTTCTGTTGAGCTCCAGAGTTGTACTTGTCATGTCCGTGCTTCCTCTTGCGGTTCTCCATATGTTGATGCTTTCCCTCCAGAATGAGGGCCTTGTCTACCAACTCCTGATAGTTGTTGAAGGTAGCAACAGTCAACTGGAAACTCAGATCATCATTGAGTCCCTTCAAGAACTTCTCCTGCTTTGCTGCATCATCGGCCACATCTCCGGGAGCACACCTGGCCAACATGCTAAAATCGTCCATGTACTGAGCCACTTTACGATTTCCATGGCATAAGTTGCAAAACTCACGCTTCTTCAGACTCATGGATCCAGCTGAGACATGTGCAGTGCGGAAAGCCTCCTGGAACTGATCCCATGTAACTGTGGCAAAGGGATAGGTGGTGGTGTAGTTCTCCCACCATGAAGATGTTGGTACATCCGGTTGATGCGTGACAAAACGCACCTTCTCAGCATCAGTGCATCCTGCGATGGTCATCTCCCTTTTGATTTTATGGAGCTAGTCATGTGCGAAAATCGGCTCAGTGCTGCTAGAGAATACCGGTGGGTTCAACCTTAGAAGACGGGTAAGGTTGACAACTTGGGGTGGTGGCGATGGGTTGTTGTTGTTGCTGCTATAGTTGTTGCTGTTGTTGTTGCTATTGCTGCTGTTGTTGCTGTTGCTGCTATTGTTGCTGCTGTTGTTGTTATTGCTGCTGCTGCTTTTGCTGTTGTTGCTATTGCTGCTGTTGTTGCTGTTGCTGCTATTGTTGCTGCTGTTGTTGTTATTGCTGCTGCTGCTTTTGTTGTTGTTGTTGTTGTTGTTGTTGTTGTTGTTGTTGTTGTTGTTGTTGTTGTTGTTGTTGTTGTTGTTGTTGTTGTTGTTGTTGTTGTTGTTGTTGTTGTTGTTGTTGTTGTTGTTGTTGTTGTTGTTGTTGTTGTTGTTGTTGTTGTTGTTGTTGTTGTTGTTGTTGTTGTTGTTGTTGTTGTTGTTGTTGTTGTTGTTGTTGTTGTTGTTGTTGGTGGTGGTGGTGGTGGTGGTGGTGTTGTTGTTG